>NC_091636.1:47697625-48322625 GCF_027580195.1 Bos mutus | reverse complement strand
TGCATCTATGTTCATCAGTGATATTGGCCTGTAGTTTTCTTTTTTGTGTGGCATCTTTGTCAGGTTTTGGTATTAGGGTGATGGTGGCCTCATAGAATGAGTTTGGAAGTTTACCTTCCTCTGCAATTTTCAGGAAGAGTTTGAGTAGGATAGGTGTTAGCTCTTCTCTAAATTTTTGGTAGAATTCAGCTGTGAGGCCGTCTGGACCTGGGCTTTTGTTTGCTGGAAGATTTTTGATTACAGTTTCAATTTCCGTGCTTGTGATGGGTCTGTTAAGATTTTCTATTTCTTCCTGATTCAGTTTTGGAAAGTTGTAATTTTCTAAGAATTTGCCCATTTCTTCCACGTTGTCCATTTTATTGGCATATAATCGCTGATAGTAGTCTCTTATGATCCTTTATATTTGTGTGTTGTCTGTTGAGATCTCTCCATTTTCATTTCTAATTTTATTGACTTGATTTTTCTCCCTTTGTTTCTTGATGAGTCTGGCTAATGGTTTGTCAATTTTATTTATCCTTTCAAAGAACCAGCTTTTGGCTTTGTTGATTTTTGCTATGGTCTCCTTTGTTTCTTTTTCATTTATTTCTGCCCTAATTTTTAAGATTTCTTTCCTTCTACTAACCCTGGAGTTTTTCATTTCCTCCTTTTCTAGTTGCTTTAGGTGTAGAGTTAGATTATTTATTTGACTTTTTTCCTGTTTCCTGAGGTATGCCTGTATTGCTATGAACGTTCTCCTTACAACTGCTTTTACAGTATCCCATAGGTTTTGGGTTGTTGTGTTTTCATTTTCTTTCTTTTCAAGGCATATTTTGATTTCTTTTTTGATTTCTTCTATGATTTGTTGGTTATTCAGCAGCGTGTTGTTCAGCCTCAGTATTTGGAATTTTTAACATTTTTTTCTCCTGTAATTGAGATCTAATCTTACTGCATTGTGCTCAGAAAAGATGCTTGGAATGATTTCAATTTTTTTGAATTTACCAAGGCTAGATTTATGGCCCAGGATGTGATCTATCCTGGAGAAGGTTCCATGTGCACTTGGGAAAAAGGTGAAATTCATTGTTTTGGGGTGAAATGTCCTATAGAGATATCAATTAGGTCTAACTGGTCTATTGTATCATTTAAAGTTTGTGTTTGCTACCTACTTTTAATATCTTCTGCTTCTGTTAGGTCCATACAATTTCTGTCCTTTACTGTGCCCATCTGTGCATGAAATGTTCCCTTGATATCTTTAATTTTCTTGAAGAGATCTCTAGTCTTTCCCATTCTATTGTTTTCCTCTATTTCCTTGCACTGATCTCTGAGGAAGGCTTTCTTATCTCTCCTTGCTATTCTTGGAACTCTGCATTCAAATGGATGCATCTTTCTTTTTCTCCTTTGTCTTTTGCTTCTCTTCTTTTCACAGCTATTTGTAAGGCCTCCTCAGACGACCATTTTGGTTTTTTTGCATTTCTTTTTTTGGGGGGTTGTTCTTGATCACTGCCTTCTGTACAATGTCATGAACCTCTGTCCACAGCTCTTCAGGCACTCTATCAGATGTAATCCCTTGATCTATTTGTCATTTCCACTGTATAATTATAAGGGGCTTGATTTAGGTCATACCTGCATGGTCTTTTCCAGTAGTCATGTATGGATGTGAGAGTTGGACTATAAATAAAGCTGAGTGTCAAAGAATTGATGCTTTTGTCGTGTGGTGTTGGAGAAGTATCTTGAGAGTCCCTTGTTGTGCAAGGAGATCAAACCAGTCCATCCTAGAGGAAATCAGTTCTGAGTATTCATTGGAAGGACTGATGCTGAAGCTGAAACTCCAATACTTTGGCCACCTGATGTGAAGGACTGACTCATTTGAAAAGACCTTGATGCTGGGAAAGACTGAAGGCAGGTGGAGAAGGGGATGACAGAGAGTGAAATGGTTGGATAGCATCACCAACTTGATGGACATTGGTTTGAGCATGCTTCAGGAGTTGGTGATGGACAGGGAAGCCTGGTGTGCTGCAGTCCATGGGGTTGCAAAGAGTAGGACATGACTGTGCCACTGAACTGAACTGAACTGAACTGAACTGAATGGTCTAGGTGTTTCCCCTACTTTCTTCAGTTTAAATCTGAGCCTTGAAATAAGCTAAATTTTGTTCAGCTCACAAGAGATACTATGACCCTGCCTACTGGTGAATGGCTATAAGATTTGTTAACCCCCTCCCAGTGTTGGCCATTCTAGGAGAAATTTGCAAGATAATGGCTTTTCCACTTTACTTCAACTCCTCCCTTCTCTTCCAGGTTGGAATTCAGACTGCAAGAAGATGGTTACTTAGATACATTAGTCTGCCATTTTCTCCATCAGCTGGCTTTTTGAATAAAGTCATATTCTTTGCTTTAACACCTCATCTCCAACCTATTGGTCTGTTGTGTGGTGAGCATAAAAAGCTTTGACTAGGTAACATTCTGAAGTACTAGGAAGAAATAAACATATGAATATATATATATATATATATATATATATATATATATCTTCAACCCATAACCCATAACACCATCCATAGTGAAATGGATTTCATCCTCTCTTGTTGTAAATTGTGGGTTTTGTGTGTAGTTGTGCACTTTCCATACTTAGGCTGTTTCTAAAATTACACGTGATTATGATTGTGTTTACCCAAATCAATGCCCTGTCAGCCTATCCAGATTACACAGATGACCTCTGGTTACAAAATTTTTTAATACAAACAAGGTTAGGATCAATAGCCTCTCAGATATTCCTTTTTGGTGTTTTGTTTATTTATTTGCTTTTGACTATGCTGTGTGCTCAGCTTGTATGATCTTAGTTCCCCATGCAGGGATTGAACCTGAGCATTTGGCAGTGAAAGTGCTGAGTGCTAAACACTGGACCACCAGGGAATTCCCTCAGACATTCTTTTCAGAATGGACAAATGTTATATGCTGCAGGTCATCTTGTTTCAGAGCCCTAGGAATCTGTATAATATCTTTCAGATCAGAGCTTGCCAGAGACACCATATGCCATTCCTATGCACCACAGATAACACAAGCATTATAAAGTCTGCTGGATCAGATTGCTGATTGCACTGAACAGTGCACAGTTCACTGACTCTGACACTGCTGGGGAGTATAGTGCAGCTTGTACCAAAGCCTGAACGTGTTGAAGAGTTCTCCCATTCTTTGGACCCCACTCAAATACAGCAGTCTCTTGAGTCACTCAGTTGGAGCAATATGTCCAACTGTAATACCTGTTGTCTGAAAATGATTGTCATCATATGCTGTGCCTCGCCCCTCATGATAATAAATACAACATGCAATAACTTATCCTATTCTTGGAGATGTTGTCTCCAAACCATTGGATATTAAAAATGTCTCTCTAGTACAAGTCTCTGAAACTTTGTAGGGTTTATTTCTTACCACTTCCCAGGGCTTGCAGAATATTTTCCACTTTCAACTTTAAGAATAACACTAATCTTTGCTGTTTAATATGATGTGTTTTCAATTTCTCTCATTGACTTTCTTGACTAAAGGGAAAGCAGTTTTTAGATCTTCAACTTGGTTTCTATTACTACAATCCCACTGCTGCTGCTGCTGCTGCTAAGTCGCGGCAGTCGTGTCCGACTCTGTGTGATCCCATAGATGATAGCCCACCAGGCTCCCTTGTCCCTGGGATTCTCCAAGGAAGAACACTGGAGTGGGTTGTCATTTCCTTCTCCAATGCATGAAAGTGAAAAGGGAAAGTGAAGTCTCTCAGTCGTCTCTGACTCTTAGCAACCCCATGGACTGCAGCGCACCAGGCTCCTCTGTCCATGGGATTTTCCAGGCAAGAGTACTGGAGTGGGGTGCCATTGCCTTCTCCGACAATCCCACTACTAACTCCTAGAACTACTGAGAATATTCAGCCCAGTACATTTCCATATTATGTAGTGAAAGACAGGGGAAAGAGAACAGGATGGGTCCATGGAAGCTCTGGACCTATTGTGAGATGAGCTGGGTCCATATAACAGTGGACATTAGAGAATACACCCTCCTTGGTAGCTGAAAAATTCTGTGAGCATATTTTTTATAGACAGAAATTCAGGACCTTAAAGTATTTTTATTTTCAAACAGCCACTAGTCTCCTTTAATTGGCTGGTGGCACTTTTTCCTGTATAGATTTTAGTTGCCATCAATGAGATGCTGAGTAATATTGATGATTCCTTTGTATTTTTTGATCACCTTAATGAAGGTAGTGTCCTTTGGCTCCTTCTGGGGAATGCATACATCTGATACTTCTCTGTTTTTTAATAAATGTGTCCTGCAATGCATGCTTTCCTAAGTCTTTTCAATCCTGCTTCAAAACACTAACTGGTAGTTTCACATCTTTATCTCTTTTGGAAGCAGTCATTCTACAAATAGGTCAGGTTTCTGCGTTATAGGACAATGATCTCATATCAGTATATCTCCACTATCCAGCCTCCCATGCCACCTAGTTCACTCTTAAAATTGACATCAACATATATTCTCCTGGTTCCTATTGGTAATTGGTAGCCTGATTTGGCAGAGAAGGCAATGGCACCCCACTCCAGTACTTTTGTCTGGAAAATCCCTTGGATGGAGGAGCCTGGTGCACTGCAGTCCATGAGGTTGCTAAGAGTTGGACATGATTGAGCGACTTCACTTTCACTTTTCACTTTCATGCATTGGAGAAGGAAACGGCAACCCACTCCAGTGTTCTTGCCTGGAGAATCCTGGGGATGGGGGAGCCTGGTGAGCTACCGTCTATGGGGTCGCATAGAGTTGGACACGACTGAAGTGACTTAGCGGCAACAGCAGCAGCTTGCTTTGGCTATTTTTCCTTTTACTTTCATTTATATTTTATTCCTTCTTTTTTCTTCCTTCCTTCTTTCTTCTTCCATCATTTCTTCTTCCTTTCTTCCCTCTCCCCACCCACCTTTTCTAATTTATTTTGATAAAAATCTATTTCCTCATAAAGTAGAGAATGTTTTTTAATTGCTTAGGCTATTTCTTCTCCCACTTAATATTTTACTTAGAAGCAATATGGAGGAAAAGCTATGTTTTGAGGAGGATAAAATAATCTTTTGAGGCCTTTTCATGGTTTACAGGCAGTGGGAGACTGCTTTGCTATAGCAAGATGAAAAAGACTCTTTCTATCAGTTAAGCCCAGGCTTAACCTAGGGGAAACTAGAAGTTCAAATGTTCCTATCTCAATTCTCACAGTCCCATTCCTTCTTTGTCAGAGCTTTAACTCCACCAGAGTGTGTTTTAGTCAACTTTTAAAATGAATCAATTTCTTCAAACCTTATTTTACCTGTCATCCTTAAAATATAGCCTTGTTTATCAGCACCAACTCCCTTAGCTTGAGATTCTCCCGAAGAAGATCCTAAGATAATTGTGCACATAGTTCCTTTAGGAGGTAGTCTCAGGAAGAATAATTGGTGAGGTGAGAATTGAGAAAGTTAAGAACATTATGAAAAAAAGGTTTATACTATGGGAAAGTAGGATTCAACTTTACTTTAAAATCTCTGAGGGAAAATAAAGAAAACAAAAAATCCTCTGAGGGAATGTATAAAATCTCAACTTAGAATTGTTCTGTAAAGCAACAAAGTTGTGTCCATATCCATGTGTCCCTCATCAGTTGACACACCCATACTTCTCATTTATCTCTTATGTGGACTGATGGTGCTCTTATAGAGATTTCCTCCACCAGAGGGATTGAGAAGGCCATTACCAAATAAGGAAACTGTTTGAAAATGGCTTTCTAGGTAGGTGGAGAGCTTTGGGCTTGTGTATCCAACTGAGGCAAAGTTGGCTCATATCAAGCCTTGATAGTAGAAATATAAATACAAACTGAAATATATTTGTTTCCTTTACACTGTTGAGTTCCTTATGGAAGATGGGTCCAATAGAGTAATTGTTGTAAGAACAGATCATAATGCTTTGAAGAATGGATTTAAGCTTTAGAAAGAGAGCTTGAATTAGTTAGCTAATTGTATAATAATAGTGCATAAAATCTACCTGAAAGTCAGTGTCTTAGAAAACAAATTATGCATTTTTATAGAGTGTCAGGTTGGTAAAGGGTTAGTATATTTTTCAGGCTGGGATTTTTAGGAAGCTCTGCTTCATGCTATAGGTCTTGAGGGTTAGCTCTGCCTCACATGTCTCTCATCTCCTGGGAGCTATAGACTGTCTAGGATATTCTCTTCTTTTACCTGTGCTATCACCATGAGAAAAGTATGTATATGGATTATAAGATTCTAAAATTTCCAATAGCATAATATTCTGTATTTTCTAAACTAAAAATAATTTAAAAATGCATACCTTATTGGTTTTGCTTACAGCCATGTTTTATCTTAGTCTTTTCTCTGAACAGTTTTAATAAACACATTGCAATATATTTATCTATAAAGTCTTCAGCTATCTTAAAGTATAAAAGGGACACCTACAATTAATATTCAGCTGAAGCTTTACCTAGTTTTCATGAAAGTATTTTGACTTTATTTGTCAGAGTTGTCATTTATATGTAATTATGTTACATAAAATGACAACATTTATTATGTTGAAGAATAACTTTTAAATAACTGACCCAATTCCTTAGCAATAAATTACCAATAGAAAAATAGGTCTTCCATTTATAAACTTTAGAAAAGACACTCACAAAGCCCTGGAACTATTTTTAGGGCTTCTCTGGTGGCTCAGACAGTAAAGACTGCCTGCAATTCAGGAGACTTGGGTTCAATCTCCCGGTTAGGAAGATCCACCAGTGAAGAAAATGACAACCCACTCCAGTATTCTTGCCTGGAGAATCCCATGGACAAAGGAGCCTGGCAGGCTACAGTCCACAGGTTTGCAAAGAGTCAGACACAACTGAGTGACTAACACTTTCACTTTCACTTTTAAAACTATTTTCATTCCATGTATGTGCTACATTAGACAACACTAAAAAATATGTGCTACTTAGATGGATATGATATAAAGTGTTATTGAAATTTCAAATTAAAAATTATACAGTACAACGTTGATGGTTTTTCAAACTCAAATGCTTTATCTTTAATATTTAGCATTATTGTTCTATAAACTAGCAATCATTATTTAAAATAGTACACTGGAATTTATTTACATGATAAAAATATAGATACCCTTATCTATCAAATGACCACCTTATTTACTATATTAAAAATGTCCATAGTGCTAATGGCAAGTATCTGATAAGGTAGATCGATATAAAAGTGGAAACTTTAAAGAGTTGAAGTTTAATTGACAGAAGCAAATAACTCTAAAAACAATTAATTAAAAAGAAACATGGATTGCTACATTGTAAACAAAGAGCAATACTAATTTTGTATTATTATATAATGTATTTACATTTGCTATATATTTGTTATCATATATTAACTAATAAAGGTGTCTATTTAGAGTTGTTGTTTAGTCATTAAATCATGTCTGACTCTTTTGCAACTATAGCCTGCCAAGCTCTTCTGTCCATGGGATTTCGCAGGCCAAGAATTCCAGAGTGGGTTGCCACTTCTTCAGGGAAAATTCCTGACCCAGGGATCAAACCTGCATCTTCTGCATTGACAGACAGACTCTTCACCACTGAGCCACCTGGGAAGCCCATCTATTTAGGGTAGTTACACCAATTAGGTATGACTTAATTCAGATTTCAGAAATTTTAATATTCAAGGGAAAAGTTATCCCAATTTACTTACCTTTTTATACTCCCTTTGTTTTTTTTTTCTTTTAATATATAATCTCATTTTTTTTCATTTACTTTTTCCTTTTCTTTTTCTAAAAAGAAGAAAATAATCAGGTATTAGGAAAAGTCTAATTTAAATTGAATCATAAAACCACAATTTTATAATTTTAAAAATTATGACTTTATTGTTTTTAAAATTACATACTCTGAATATTATTAAAGAAATAGGTTACATTTATCATAATAGTGAGCATATCCTTGATACATCTCTTGAGAAAAAAGACCAGAATTATGAACATGATATTAATAATAATAATTTAATGAGGCAATATTGCATTTCATATACTTGTGCTGAGATGAATTCCAGAATGGTATCCTAAGGACATACAGACATAATGTAGAAATAGTTTTTCCTGAAATATTAAATCTCAGTAAAAACAGTAAGTGTCTGTGACATGTGAGCCATGACCCATTCCCTTCCCAACTTGTCCCAGTTCAATCTGACTGAAGCTATACCCCTGATAGGTTCCTATGAGAATAAAGATCTTTCTCTATCTTCAGCCCCTTGTTTAAGGCCATTTCTCCTCAGAAGGGATAAACTGCCAGTAATTCTCATCTCCCTAGTTCTGTGCTGCAGAGGTACTGTTTCAGGAAACAGCAACTAAGAGGTCCATATTTTCTACCTCTATGAAGGGCAAAGACCCTATCCTAGAAAAGGCATGGTGAGAATCATCAGACTCCTATTGCTATTGCCCCAACCCTGTAGGAGTGCAAAATTTCTGTTTTGAAAGAGGCAAGCTGAAGAGCTAAAGCTCCTACCAGTCACCTTGCTTATAAAGCCAGAGTGATTCATGGGAAGTAGACAATAGAAACTGCCTCTTAAGGGGCATGGATGGTGGAATTAGGAGAAAAAACTTAAAATCTGTTATTATAAGTATGTTTAAAAGAGCAAAAGAAAGCAATGTTTAAAGACATAATGGGGAGTATGAAGATAATGTCTCCTTAAATATAAAATATCAATGAAGAAATAAAAATAAATTGTAATTTTGTAGTTGCAGAGTGTGTGCTTAGCCACTTCTGTCATGTCTGACTCTGCAACCCCATGGACCATGGCAAGCCAGGCTCCTCTGTCCATGGGATTCTCCAGTCAAGAATACTGGAGTGGGTCGCATTCCCTTCACCAGTGATAAAAAGTATTAAGTGAGTGAAGTGAGTGAAGTGAAGTCACACAGTCATGTCCGACTCTGCGACCCCAAGAACTGCAGCCTACCAGGCTCCTCCGTCCATGGGATTCTCCAGGCAAGAGTACTGGAGTGGGTCGCCATTTCCTTCTCCAGTAGTTTCAGAGTACAATAACTTAAATACAAGATTCACTAGAGGAACTCAACTGTAGATTTGAACTGGCAAAAGAATCAGCAAACTTGTCTGTTATGCATTCTGAATCATAGGAGAAAAAAGTGAATTGAGGGATACTCTTTAGTGCACCAATGTATCCACTATAGCAATGTCAGAAGAGAAGGGATAAGAAAAATGGATAGAAATGATATGCAAAGATAATGGCCAAAAATCTCATGATCTATTTCTCATCATCTAAAAATCCCATAATCTATTTCAATTGTCTTTTTTTTTTTATGGGTTATAGGTCACATTTATCTTTTCCTTCATGGGTTACAAAATTTGATTATATACCAAAAAATACTGATATGTTATGGATATTCTGGATTCTTTTAATTTCCCCAGAACAGTGTTCATATTTTTTCTATCTGATAGTTGACTTTCCTGGTCGATTTCTCTTGCAGTGGGCAGTGGTTGAATTGTTTACTCCATTCTTTTTGCCTTCCACCAATTATCTTCCATTATTATTGTTATGAGCTGAATGCGTCCTTCCTCAAATTCATGTTCAAATCTTAACTTCCAGTGTGATGGTATTAGTAGGTGGGGACTTTGGGAGATAATTAGATCATGAGCATAAAGTCCACATGAATGAGATTAACACTTTCATAAAGGAGACCACAGAGATCTCTCATCCTTTCTACCATGCGAGGATGGCTATCTGCAAAACAGGAACTGGGCCTTCACCAAAAACCCAACCATTTTGGCACTATATTCTTTACTTACAGCCTCTAGAACTCTGAGAAATAAAATTCTGTTGTTTTTAAACCATCTATGGTACTCTGTTTTAGCAGCCCAAATTAAGACAATTATTCTTGATATTTACTACATCCTTGGGAATTTTGGGGATGAGTCAGTATTTCAAACAGTTTCTGTTAAGATTCCACTTTCCAGAAATCTCTCCTTCTGTAGTCTTTTTATTTTATTTTATTTTTTAACTTTACAATATTGTAATGGTTTTGCCATATATCAACATGAATCTGCCACAGTTATACACGTGTTCCCCATCCTGAACCCTCCTCCCTTGTCCCTCCCCGTACCATCCCTCTGGGTCGTCCCAGTGCAGCAGCCCCAAGCATCCGGTATCGTGCATCAAACCTGGACTGGCGACTCGTTTCATAAAGACTCTTTTTTGACCTTTTAAAATAGCATCACCATGTCTTCTAATTGAGTTTCTGTTGTCCTATATCATAAGGGGTGATAAATTACAGCCTGACATAAGCACAATGGCAGTTTTATTCTTCTTTTTCAAATGTTCTACCTCATTTACTTTCCACCTTTCCCCTGAATTATGTCACTTTCTAGGGATTTTACATATTTTTAAACTACACGTCAGTGTGTTTTCAGTGTGTGTGTATATGTGTGAGTGAGACATCACTAAGAATGATCAAACTACTCCACCATTATGAGAAGCAGAATGTGAATGCTCAAATGAGATTTCAGTAAAAAGTAGTCATTTTTCCTCCAGTGTTTGCTTCTCAAACATTACCATATGTTCAGTTCAGTTTAGTTCAGTCGCTCAGTTGTGTCTGACTCCTTGCAGCCCCATGAACCTCAGGGTGCCGGGCCTCCCTGTTCATCACCAACTCTCGGAGTCTATCCAAACTCATGTCCATCGAGTCAGTGATGCCATCCAGCCATCTTATCCTTTGTCGTCCCCTTCTCCTCCTGCCCCCAATCCCTTCCAGCATTAGAGTCTTTTCCAATGAGTCAACTCTTCGCATGAGGTGACCAAAGTATTGGAGTTTCAGCTTCACCATCAGTCCTTCTAATGAACACCCAGGATTGATATCCTTTAGCATAGACTGGTTGGATCTCCTTGCAGTCCAAGGGATGCTCAAGAGTCTTCTCCAACACCACAGTTCAAAAACATCAATTCTTCAGCGCTCAGCTTTCTTCACAGTCCAACTCTCACATCTATTAATGACCACTGTAAAAACCATAGCCTTGACTAGACAGACCTTTGTTGGCAAAGTAATGTCTCTGCTTTTGAATATGTTATCTAGGTTGGTCATAACATCTTTCAATTCCATGGCTGCAATCACCATCTTCAGTGATTTTGGAGCCCAGAAAAATAAAGTCTGACACTGTTTCCACTGTTTCCCCATCTATTTGCCATGAAGTGATGGGACCGGATGCCATGAATGTTTTCTGAATGTTGAGCTTTAAGCCAACTTTTTCACTCTCCACTTTCACCTTCATCAAGACGCTTTTTAGTTCCTCTTCACTTTCTGCTATAAGGGTGGTGCCATCTGCATATCTGAGGTTATTGATATTTCTCCCAGCAATCTTGATTCCAGTTGTGCTTCTTCCAGCCCAGCGTTTCTCATGATGTATTCTGCATAGAAGTTAAATAAGCAGGGTGACAATATACAGCCTTGATGTACTCCTTTTCCTATTTGGGACCAGTCTGTTGTTCATATCCAGTTCTAACTGTTGCTTCCTGACCTGCATACGATTTCTCAAGAGGCAGGTCAGGTGGTCTGGTATTCCCATCTCTTTCAGAATTTTCCACAATTTATTGTGATCCACACAGTCAAAGGCTTTGGTATAGTTAAGAAAGCAGAAATAGATGTTTTTCTGGAACTATTTTGCTTTCTTGATGATCCAGTGGATATTGGCAATTTGATCTCTGGTTGCTCTGCCTTTTCTAAAACCAGCTTGAACATCTGGAAGTTCACAGTTCACATATTGCTGAAGCCTGGCTTGGAGAATTTTGAGCATTACTTTACTAGTGTGTGAGATGAGTGCAATTGTGCCATAGTTTCAGCATTCTTTGGCATTGCCTTTCTTTGGGATTGGAATGAAAACTGACCTTTTCCAGTCCTGTGGCCACTGCTGAGTTTACCAAATTTGTTGGCATTTTGAGTGCAGCACTTTCACAGCATCATCTTTCAAGATGTGAAATATCTCAAATGGAATTCCATCACCTCCACTAGCTTTGTTTGTAGTGATGCTTTCTAAGGCCCACTTGACTTCACATTCCAGGATATGTGGCTCTAGGTGAGTGATCACACCATTGTGATTATCTGAGTCGTGAAGATTTTTTTTGTACAGTTCTTCTGTGTATTCTTGCCACCTCTTCTTAATATCTTCTGCTTCTGTTAGGTCCATACCATTTCTGTCCTTTATTGAGCCCATCTTTGCATGAAATATTCCCTTGGTATCTCTAATTTTCTTGAAGAGATCTCTAGTCTTTCCCTTTTTGTTGTTTTCCTCTATTTCTTTGCATTGATCACTGAGGAAGGCCTTCTTATCTCTTCTTGCTATTCTTTGGAACTCTGCATTCAGATGCTTATATCTTTTCTTTTCTCCTTTGCTTTTTGCTTCTCTTCCTTTCACAGCTATTTGTAAGGCCTCCCGAGACAGCCATTTTCTTTTTTGCATTTCTTTTCCATGGGGATGGTCTTGATCCCTGTCTCCTGTACAGTGTCATGAACCTCATTCCATAGCTCATCAGGCACTCTATCTATCAGATCTAGTCCCTTAAATCTATTTCTCACTTCCACTGTATATTCATAAGGGATTTGATTTAGGTCATACCTGAATGGTCTAGTTGTTTTCCCTACTTTCTTCGATTTAAGTCTGAATTTGGCAATATGGAGTTCATGATCTGAGCCACAGTCAGCTCCTGGTCTTGTTTTTGTTGACTGTATAGAGCTTCTCCATTTTTAGCTGCAAAGAATATAATGAATCTGATTTCGGTGTTGACCATCTGATGATGTCCATGTGTAGAGTCTTTTCCTGTGTTGTTGGAAGAGGGTGTTTGCTATGACCAGTGCATTTTCTTGGCAAAACTCTATTAGCCTTTGCCCTGCTTCACTCCATATTACAAGGCCAAATTTGTCTGTTACCCCAGGTGTTTCTTGACTTCCTACTTTTGCTTTCCAGTTGCTTATAATGAAAAAGATATATTTTTTCCGTGTTAGTTCTAAAAAGTCTTGTAGGTCTTCATAGAACCATTCAACTTCAGCTTCTTCAGCATTTCTGGTTGGAGCATAGGCTTGGATTACTGTCATATTGAATGGTTTGCCTTGGAAATGAACAGAGATCATTCTGTCATTTTTGACATTGCATCCAAGTACTGCATTTTGGACTCTTTTGTTGACCAGGATGGCTACTCCATTTCTTCTAAGGGATTCCTGCCCTCAGTAATAGATATAATGGCCATCTGAGTTAAATTCACCCATTCCAGTCTGTTTTAGTTCGCTGATTCCTAGAATGTCGACATTCACTCTTGCCATTTCCTGTTTGACTACCCCCAATTTGCCTTGATTCATGGATCTGACATTCCAGGTTCCTATGCAATATTGCTCTTTACAGCACTGAACCTTGCTTGTATCACCAGTCCCATCCACAACTGGGTGTTGTTTTTGCTTTGGTTCCATGCCTTTAATTTTTCTGGAGGTATTTCTCCACTGATCTCCAGTAGCGTATTGGGCCCCTACTGACCTGGGGAGTTCCTCTTTCAGTATCCTATCATTTTACCTTTTCATACTGTTCATGGGGTTCTCAAGGCAAGAATATTGCAGTTGTTTGCCATTCCCTTCTCCAGTGGACCACATTCTCTCCAGTTAGACCTCTCCACCATGACCCTCCCATCTTGGGTGGCCCCACATGGCATGGCTTAGTTTCATTGAGTTAAACAAGGCTGTGGTCCTAGTGTGATTAGATTGACTAGTTTTCTGTGATTATGGTTTCAGTGTGTCTGCCCTCTTTTGCCCTCTTGCAACACCTACCGTCTAACTTGGGCTTCTCTTTCCTTGGAAGTGGGGTATCTCTTCACGGCTGCTCCAGCAAAGTGCAGCCACTGCTCCTTACCTTGTAGGAGTGGTATCTCCTGACAGCCGCCCCTCCTGACCTTCAACATGGAGTAGCTCCTCTCGGCCTTCCTGCGCCCACACAGCTGCCACTCCTTGGACGTGGGGTTGCTCCTCTCGGCTGCCTCCCCTGACCTCGGGTGTCGATGATCCAATGGACATTTGCAATTTGACCTCTCGTTCCTCTGCCTTTTTTAAATCCATCTTGAACATCTGGAAGTTCACAGTTCATGTATTGCTAAAATCTGGCTTGGAGAATTTTGGGCATTACTTTACTAGCGTGTGATATGAGTGCAATTATGTGGTAGTTTCAGCATTCTTTGGCATTGCCTTTCTTTGGGGTTGGAATGAAAACTGACCTTTTCCAGTCCTGTGGCCACTGCTGAGTTTTCCAAATTTGCTGGTATATTGAATGCAGCACTTTCACAGCATCATCTTTTAAGATTCGAAATAGCTCAATTGGAATTCCATCACCTCCTCTAGCTTTGTTCATAGTGATGCTTCCTAAGGCCCACTTGACTTCATATTCCAGGATGTCTGGCTCTAAGTGAGTGATCACACCATCGTGGTTTCTGGGTCATGAGTGTCTTTTTTGTACAGTTCTTCTGTGTTTTCTTGCCACCTCTGCTTAATATCTTCTTTGTCTGTTAGGTCCTTCATTGTGCTCATCTTTGCATAAAATGTTCCATTGGTATCTCTAATTTTCTTAGAGACTTTAGTCTTTCTCATTCTATTGTTTTGCTCTATTTCTTTGAATAGTTTGCTGAGGAAGGCTTTCTTATCTCTTCTTGCTATTCTTTGGAATTCTGCATTCAAATGGGTATATCTTTCCTTTTCTCCATTGCTTTTCACTTCTCTTCTTTTCTCAGCTGTTTATAAGGCCTCGTCAGACAACCATTTTGCCTTTTTGCATTTCTTTTTCCTGGAGATGGTTTTGATTCCTGCTTCCAACAATGTCACAAACCTCTGTCCATAGTTCTTCAGGCACTCGGCCTATCAGATCTAATCTCTTGAATCTATTTGTCACTTCTACTGACATTCCCTTTCTGGTGGTACCTTTAGGGTTTTCTATTTAGCAGATTTCGTCATCTGCAAATAGTGAGAGTTTAACTTCTTTTCCAATCTGAATTCCTGTTAGTTCTTTTTCTTCTCTGATTTCTGTGGTGAGGACTTCCAAAACTATATTGAATAGTAGAGGTGACAGCGGGCACCCTTTTCTTGTTCTTGATTTTAGAGGAAATGTTTTCTATTTTTTACCATTGAGGATGATGTTTGGGTTTGTCATAAATGGCTTTTATTAATGTTGAGATATACTCCTATGCCTGCTTTCTAGAGAGTTTTTGTCATAAATCAGTGTTGAATTTTGTCAAAGGCTTTCCCTTCATCTATTGAGACAATCATATGGTTTTTATATTTCAATTTGTTAATTCAGTGTATCACATTGATTGATTGTGAATATTGAAGAATCCTTGCACCCCTAGGATAAAGCCCCTTTCTATATGATGTATGATTTTTTTAACATGTTCTTGGATTCTGTTTGCCAGAATTTTGTTGAGGAGTTTTGCATCTATGTTCATCAGTAATATTGCCTATAATTTTCTTTTTTGATGGCATCGTTGTCTGGTTTTGGTATTAGGATGATGGTGGCCTCATGTAATGAATTTGGGAATTTACATTCTTCTGCAATTTTCTGGAAGTTTGAGTAGGACAGGTATTAATCTTCCCTAAATATTTTTTTAAAAAAATTAGCTTTTTGTAGGAAAAAATAGCTTTGCCTGTGAAGCTATCTGGTTCTGAGCTTTCTTTGGAAGATTTTTGATTACAGTTTTGATTTCTGTGCTTGTGTTTTTATTTGTTTCATAAAGAAGTTGCACTTACACAATTATTTGTAAACATTCTCATTATCCATTGATAACTCAAGATCTACTCATAATTTATATTTCTGGCATTCTGAAGGCAATATCTAGGCTACTATTTTAATCAAGAGATTAAATAAACATTTTTTTAATAACTTACCTACTTTCTATGAATAGAAGGCATACCATAAAGCACTAACAGAACTGAAAATAAATATTTAACACACATAAAAAATAACACATATCATAATGGAGCACATTGTAAAAAATTAAAAATTAAAGATAATGGAGAAGCAATGTGACAATTTACACTTTGTTTATTCAAGGCTGACTGAGATCAATTGGCCAATGTCATTCTTTTAGGAAATGAACACACTGTCAAAGTGTATTTTGAAGACCATAATGAAATGTCAAAGAAAATCAATGAATTTTTATTCAAAACAGCAGAAAAATCTAGTCCAAGAACATATTGCTCCATAAATATTATCTATCAGTCTATAATCCTTCTTTATATCATAGAGCTTTAAAAACTAGCTAATGTGGTAGAAGTGTGACATTGATGTTCCAGTAATAATATTTCCTGATTTCTTTTTTTTCTTTATATGTTTTAACATTGATTTGAAATAAAAGTTAATCATTAGTATTGTTCTATAGTGCACAAAGACAGACAGAAGCTTATATCACTGAGCAGTTATTAAAATATTATTTTATGATCAGACAAATATTATAATTACAGAATTTTGTTTTATTTTTATATGATCTATCATAAGCACAATAAATATCTAAGATCACTATAACCATTAAATAATGAGGGGTAAAAGATAATTCTTTATTGGAGGAAAATAGTCAGAAAAAAAAAATCAGATGGTTTCTGTAGAAAACCATCATTGACTTAGTACTTAAATTTTTCATAAGTTTACAATAGAAAGCATTTTTTATGAGTACTTAAATAACCACAGAATGGAAGACATTCTTGTCATTCACGGAAGACTATTTAAATTCAAAATGAATTTGATAGCTTCCTGACATACTCAGTGTTTCTTAAAATTAACAGAAAAAGATGCAGTGAAGAAGAAAAACAATAAAAAATCTGGCAATATAGTAGAAGCAATGTACTAAGTATGAGTTACCAATATTTACTATATTATCAACTTTAAAACAAAAATTATGGAGGGCATATACTAAAAATATAGAAATAATTTTCCTATAGAAATGTAGGCAAGATTACAGTTGTCAGCATTTTAGTCAGTAATTTTTGTAGTTGCATCTCCATTCTGTTATAGTTCCTCCAACTTGGGTAAATCAGGATCATTTGGGAAAGCACAAAGGAGAATAATTAAAAGGATTAAGTCATTAAAGTGCAAAATATGTATTTAAGATTAAGGGACTTCAGATTATTCAACCAGAAGATGAACAGTCTCTTGATAATGATGGAATGACTTATATCCTTTACAGAGGACTGAACCTCTATGGAAACTTGAGCTTGCATATCTGTTTATAATTACTTTTGATTTCAAGGCAGACTTTGTTCTAACTGAAGAGTGGTGACAGCAGCAGAAGCTGAAAAAACAGAGAAAGACAACAGTAATGAAAATTTGTTGTTCAGAAGCCACACTACCTACTGGTTGAGATGTCCAAACAGCCTACATTTGCACATTGCCTTATCTTCACTGAATTTACTGATACTCTAGCTTGTCCCACAAAGTTGCCTGGGAAACACTGTCAAGCTTTGTCATATTCTGTCACTGAACACCTCTCCTGCATTGCCATCAGTCTTTAAGTGCTATAATTTTTTCAGGTTCCTCTTTCAGACCTTAGGCATTTTCATGTCCAGTGCTTGTCACAATCATCCAAAGCCTCTTCATCAGAGCCTTGGGACTCTGATCACCCAGAGTGAACTCTGAGGCGAAAATGGCATTTTATCATCCAAATAAACATCTTCCTTCTATGACACCAGGCTCTCAGCCTGATGGCAAGCTTTTTGACACTAACTTTCCCTCTCTGGGGCTTCCCTGGTGGCGAAGATGGTAAAGAGTCTGCGTACAGTACAAGAGACCTGAGTTCGTTCCCTGGGTTGGGAAGATCCCTTGGAGAAGGAAATGCCAACCCACTTCAGTATTCTTGCCTGGAAAACCCCATGGATGGAGGAGCCTGGCAAAGAGTTGGACACGACTAAGCAAATTCAGTCTCCCCATTCTGAATCACAGAACAGAGGACACTGTTTGAGTGACTGTCCCTCAGGTGTCCCATGGATGTTACTTGTACCATATACTAGATGCAAAAAAAGTTCTCATTATACATAATGAACACTTTAAGACATCAAAACTTAATTTTCTGTAGGCCCCTGATGGGGAAATTCTAAGTTTCTAGGTCATGCTTGTACAACTTCTTTCAGGTAATGCTCCATAATCATCTGGATATTGACTCTGAGAGTTGAAGGCAGTAGTAGAGGAAATTATTCTGAAATTAACTCTCTGTTGTTGTTTAGTCATTGTCATGTCTGACTCTTTTGCGACTCCATGGACTGTAGTCCACCAGGCTCCTCCGTCCATGAGATTTCCCAGCAAGCATACTGGAGTAGATTGCTATTTCCTTCTCCAGGGGATCTTCTCCTGCATTTCAGGTGGATTCTTTACTGACTGAGGCACAGGGAAGGCATGCTTCCCTGTGCATGCTTGCAACTTTGTTCTACTTGGGGTGTGTGTACTCAGTCATTTCTGACTCATTGTGACTGCATGGACTGTAGCCCATCAGGGTCCTCTGTCCATGGGATTTCCCAGGCAAGAATACTGGAGTGGGTTGCTATTTCCTTCTCCAGGGGATCTTCTTGACCCAGGGATTGAACCTGAGTCTCCTGCATTGGCAGGCAGATTCTTTACCTGAGCCACCTGTGAAGCCCACTTTTCCTGTCTTATATTGCATTCAGCATTCAAAGAAATGGCACAGTGTCATGATGAAGGGTATTCAAACTTGAGTTTGAATTTTACCTCCAGTTCTTATTGCACAGTACCAGCGTTGTAGTATTTGGACTTCTGGTATCTTAGTAAAATATATCTTATACTAAAAGTCTGTTAGCCGATTTAATATGTGTAAAAATTTAGTGTTGGAGACTACAGAGATTATGGAGCTTCCTAGTTGTGTGCTCAGGCCAGTGTATGAACTTCTGGTGAACTTGGTCCTCTATTGACTGTCTTTTGAAGATGATCTTTGTCCATTCAATTATCTTTCATAATTCTGAACATAACCTGGAATATCTCTGAATTGAGTTGTGGTATTTTTGCTCTCTTAGGAAAAGGTAAAATTAAATGCATAATATGGTCAGACAATCTGGTAAGTGTCTATAGAATTCTGGTTTCTTATTTACAAATTCCTTTCCAACACAGTTGTTTTATGTGGTGCCATTTCTGATACTTTAACTGGCAGCCCAGTACCCATTCTGCCTTGTTTCATAGGAATATTTGTTTTTCTAATAATGTGCACAGACCATTGCAGTCATATCTCTGTACCCTTTAGAGACACATGCTTTCTTCTTCCTTCAGCACTTGGTACAGAATTCTCTCCACTGACTTTCAAATCAACTCTTTTTTTGTTTTTTTAACTTTTGCTTTCCCTGTGGATTTCTTCTTTTTATTAGGCTGTGTTACCTGATAGTCTTCAAATCCTTAAACTGATCAGGCTTCAAATCCTTAAACTGATCAGGTCACAGTCTCTCATGGGTTTCCTCCCTACAGTGATCGGCAGTCAGCTGGGATTGGGATGGGAAACTGAAAACCCCAAGGAACATTTGCTCCTCCAGCAGAGCATATAGAGTTTGTCTTGGCATTTCTTCCTTTGGGCTCTCTCTTCATAAATTCATTCAATGAGTTTGGTGATTCACACTGGGCCCTTATAACTCTGGTATTCGTTTGAGAAACTACCTTGCAATCAAGAATCAAAACAGATGAAATAAGAGTGATCTCTTGTGTTTAATAGTTTCTTGGGAGAGATGATTAAGAAAAGCTGTGATGATGTTTAGTAGTAAGAGAATTGATAAGAAATTAGACAGGAAAAAAATACTACCTTTTTCTAGATATCTTCAACTATATCTTGTTTGTAGCTAAATACTCTATGTAATCTCTGCTTTAAAATAGATTCACTGTACCATATATGAATCTTTGTAAACAAGCAGAAATTTCTTAAGGAGAACTAAAAGTCTATTCCTAGGAACTCATAAATATAGCTCTTGCTAAAATTCCATACTTTCCTCATCTTTCTTGCTTCTGAGATATATATATATATATATATATATATATATATATAATTGATGCAGTAGTAGCAAGAACTGAGTAGGTAATGTCACTGTAACAGTTATAAATAGTGTAGGAGTTAATATTTTCACTAGTGCTTTTGTTTCCAATCATATCAGAAGATTCATGCCCTTTAAACTTTGAAGGTAGGCTAAGTTTTTCATTTGAGAGTAAAAAGAATATAATGATTTTTATTCTATAATTTTACATCGATCAAGCCATGCTGAACATCATTCCTCTGGTGACTTGCATTTTTATGTAATGTCATGTTATTACTTCTGATACAGACAACTGGGGCTTCCCAGGTGGTGCTAGTGATAAAGAACCCGCCTACCAATGCAGGAGATGCAGGATACATGGGTCCGATCCCTGGGTTGGGAAGATGCCCTGGAGAAGGGCATGGCAATCCTCTCCAGTATTCTTGCCTGGGGAATCCATAGTTAGAGGATCCTGATGGGCTCCAGTCCATGGGGTCACAAGAGTTGAAATGATTTAGCCACTAAACCACCAACTCTCATATACATTTTCATGACTCTTGAGAATATAAATATGCAATCACATTGTAATAGTATTATTTTAGCATTTTATTGTATGTATTTATAGAATTTTTATAAATACTTTTGTGTGTGTACGCTTAGTTGCTCAGTCAAGTCTGACTTTATGGGACCCCATGAACTTACCAGGTTCCTCTGTCCATGGGGATTCTCCAGGCAAGAATACTGGAGTGGGTTGCCATGCCCTTCTCCAGGGGATCTTCCCAAGCCAGGGATCAAACCTAGGTCTCCTGCTTTGCTGGCAGATTCTTTACCATCTGAGCTACCAGGGAATCCCATAAATAAATATACATTGTACTTGTTTTCATAATGCAGGGGTAAATGCATTAATTTCAAATCTGTTACTTTTTTTCAGACTTTTCTCTCACTATTCCCTCTTCTCTGTGATTTAGGAAATTCTTTATATTACTTTAGGAAAATAGTGACCAGAACTGGCCCTTTTGTTAAATAGATTCAAAGCAAATATATATTCATTTCTTCAGAATATGAATAGAAGTCATTTAACTAAATATAGTTATTAGTATTATGGTTTGGTAGTATTAATATTTGCCAGATTCTATTTGGAAACCAAAAGTGACATTTTGTTTTTATTTCAAAAATTCTTTTTTGTTGTGTGCATGTTAGGAGACAAAAAAATAAAACCAGACAAATGTCTAGATAGAATATAAATCTCTATAGCTTTGTACCTACTTTCTCTTGTTTACTAGACAGGAAAGTTTTTTCTTTTCTATTTTTAAAGGGATTTTTTGGGGGGTTGATTTTGTTTTAGTATTTTTGTTGATTTGTTGACACTACAGGAAAAAGACTGAAGAGGAGAAGTGAAAAAAAATTATATGAATTTGATAAAGCAATGAAAATGAACAATGTTGCTTAGAAACCTAAGTGACAATTTGTGGCAGGGAACTGTGGAAAGATCCAATTTACCAGCTCTACATGCAATCCAACACTTCTCTCTCACTTTGGAGAGTTTGGATGTCACATCTTTGTCATGGAACTGGAATTTCACAAGGGACACCATTAGCAGAGGCTTTTCAGAGGGTCCTCCTGGTGGTCTCTGAGGGGTAGTCATCAGCTGTGGAAGATCTGAGTTGGAGAAAATTATCGTGGCAGAAACCACAAAGTTACTGCAGGACAAGCTCTATGGCGAGCTCAGGTGGGCATTCTCAAATGGACAGCCAAAAGCAGGGAGGAAGGCTTCTCAGGTGGCAATTACAGGCAACAGAAAGCATGCTGGTGGGGATCCAAGTCCTCTTATTTTAACATTAAGTGTGACTCATTTTGTAGACATAGACTTGTGATGCCAGGGTGTGTGCCTTGTGTATATAGGTATGTGTGACTGTGTAGCATGTTTTTTTCAGTCATATTTTTCTTCAGTATGCTGTTTCATTACATGCTTGTTTTCCCTCGTTCAGTTGCTCAGTCGTGTTCAACTCTTTGCGACCCCATGGACTGTAGGCCTGCAGGCTCCTCTGTCCATAGGATTTCCCAGACGAGAATACAGGACCGGGTTGCCATTTCCTGCTCCATATTTTCCCTTAAAAGTATAGTATGAACATCTTTCCCAAATATTAAAGCTTTGAAAAGTAAAAAACAAATAAGTTGATTATTCCCTTCTCACTCCATCTAAAGTTCTATTACCATTTTCTTCCATCTCAAAAGGACATTGGATGGAAATTTCAGTTTCCCCGTCTTATAAGATGTATGGTACTAATATTTCTACTTTGAAATTTGCCGATCTCATCTAAAATAGCAGGCAATTACCTTCCTGCCTCCTCTCAGGGCACGTCTCTCCTAGCTGGGGATATTTTTCTAAGGAAAGGGCAAAATAAGTGTCAGCTCATAGCAACTTATATTACAACCTGGTATTTTTTTTTCTCTTTAAAAAAATTTGTTTTGAATCTTTTCTAAAATTGTAATTGCATACATGGATGTTCCAGGGAATAATGAAGTCATAGGTAAAAGTTGATGTGTTTTCTTGGGTCATCCATTGTAATTTTGGTTGGTAATCAGAGGAGGAAAAACAGGTACTTGCAAACTTTCTGAGTTGTGTCTGTGTTTTTTGATGACTTGGTGTTCTTCTTTTTTTTTTTTAATCTGAATTCTAGGAGGGGGTGCTGGAAAGGCCTTGGTGGAGACACACAGGCTGGCTCACATCATATTGGGAGTGGGAGGATGGATGAGCCCAGGGGCTAGCCAGAGAAGTATTTCAATACGTGACCCTAAAGTTCCTTGAACTTGAGTAGTAATTGTGGTTTATGATCTGTTTTTATCTTCTTTTGAACCTTCAATTTTCTTTAAAAATTAAATCTTATCCTCTGCTTGTTTGTGAAATAAGAAAAGATGAGTTCTACACTTAGGATATGTTGTTAAGAGAAATTAAGAAAGAAAATGCTTGAGATATATTATTTAAAATTGTTTAGAATTGTCTAAGCAATTGGCTAAAGAATAAAAAATACTTATAAAACATCAATTTGGCAATTGTAAGAAATGTACTCCATAATAGTCACTCCTGAAATGTAGGAAATAATGAACTAAGAATAATTTGGATACTATCCAACATACTACAATTTTAAAGATATGTATATTTTTAAGTTTGAGTGTTTGGAAATTTATAGAACCGGAACATTTTCAATTTCTGATAGGCACAGCACATCAATGCAAGTTGCAGTTAGGCAATCCTGTGCATTAATTAGAAAAGGTCAAGCTGTGCAAAGGAAATGAGTGCAGTTCATATGGGTGAGAGCTTAGAAAGTACAAGCTGTGACAATGAATTCCAAATCTTAACTAATTACCGGTGGTTCCTCCAAATAAAATGACACTGAATGTTGAAGCATGCTTAAGAGGAGACTTTCTACCTTAGTTGGAAGTTTAAAGAAACTGATGATGTTATTTTTTAAGAAGTAATTTATAGCATGTAATATATCTTTTTTAAGAAAGTTATGCCTTTTGATTCTAATAATATACTGTGAGACAAAGGAAAGTGAAAAGAAAAGTAGTCACACAGTCGTGTCCGACTCTTTATAATCCCACAGACTGTAGCCCGCCAGACTCCTCTGTCCTTGGAATTCTCTAGGCATTATTCCTATTTGAGTGAAGAGAAAAACAAAATTCAAAGAGAATTGGCAACTTGTCAAGGTCACCCAGGTTGTAAGGGACAGAACACATGAAAAACTGTCCTCTCTTTCTTTGAAATATTTTCAAAGCATAATCAGTTTTAAATCAGATCAAAATTCAGTGTGGAATTTTGTTGGAATCTCATCAACACATTCATGTAAATTCGTACACAGAATTTTACAAGCTTAGATAAGCTACAGGATGCTTCAGAATTGTATTCAAGTTGCTGCTTTACAGGATTAATGCTTTTAAAGTATCATGTCAATATTAAATTAGTATAGTCTTATTTTCAGTAAGTCCTAATCATCCTAAAACTCTCTTATTAAATTCATGTGTGATCAACTCAGATTCATAGATTTACTTATTATAGTTTATTTTGCTGGTAATCAGGGATCAGAATTTCAAAGAGTCAGGGAAAGTAAGACCATATTCATGGTCAGCACAGTACAGGTATTCCACAATACAAAGAGCATAGCAAAAGTTCCTGAACTTGTGTGGCACAAAAACAAGAAATGAATTAGGGGAATGATGGGATGATGTGAGAAAGACAACTGTGCTTCAGGAAGCAGATCTGCTGTGTGGTTTTGGGATCTGAAGCAGACATGTGGCAGAGACAGGACAAAGTCAACAGTGGCAGAGAATCCAGTATGCAAATAAGTCACAGATCTATTACAAAAGGAGCCCTCCTTTCAGGAAACTAGACAATAAACAGGGTGGGCCTCACCTAGCTCAGAAATCACAAAATTATATTCACCCCAGAAAAACTGTGAATATCAATCACCTGGGCAAAATTTGAGTAAATAACAGTGAAAGTCAAGAAGCAACAGTTAGAACTGGATGCAGAACAACAGACTGGTTCCAAATTGGGAAGGGAATACATCAAGACTGTGTATTGTCCCCCTGCTTATTTAACATATATGCAGATACATCAGGCAAAATGCCTGGCTGGATGAAGCACAAGGTGGAATCAAGATTGCCAGGAGAAATATCAATAACCTCAGATATCCAGATGACTCCACCTTTATGGCAGAAAGCAAAGAAACCTAAAGAGCCTCTTGATGAAAGTGAAAGAGGATAGTGAAAAATTTGGCTTAAAACGCAACATTCAGAAAACGAAGATCATGGCATCTGGTTCCATCACTTAATGGCAAATAGAAAGACAATGGAAACAGTGAAAGACTTTATTTTGGGGGGCTCCCAAATCACTTCAGATGGTGACTTCAGCCATGAAGTTAAAAGACGCTTGCTCCTTAAAAGAAAAGTTATGACCAAACTAGACAGCATATTAAAAACCAGAGACATTTCTTTGCCAACAAAGGTCTGTCTAGCAAAAGCTTTGGTTTCTCCAGTGGTCATGTAGGCATGTGAGAGTTGGACTATAAGGAAAACTGAGTGCCAAAGAATAGATGCTTTTGAACTGTGGTGCTGGAGAAGACTCTTGAGAGTCCCTTGGACTGCAAGGAGATCCAACCAGTCCATCCTAAAGGAAATCAGTCCTGAATATTCATTGGAAGGACTGATGTGAAGCTGAAACTCCAATACTTTGGTCACCTAATGTGAAGAACTCACTGGAAAAGACTCTGATACTGGGAAAGATTGAAGGCAGGAAGAGAAGGGAATGATAGAGGATGAGATGGTTGGATGGCATCACCGACTCAACAGACATGAGTATGAGCAAGCTTTGGGAGTTGGTTATGGACGAGGGAAGCCTGGTGTGCTGCAGTCCATGGGGTCACAAAGATTTGGGCACGACTGCATGACTGAACTGAACTGAAGAGTGAAAGGAGAACTATAGAGAGATAGATAATAATTTGGTCCATGTCTTTTAGGATATATGGAGAATTACACAGCATATATAGTAGCTTTTTATCCATTATCTGTCAACACACAAAAAAAGTCTGTTGTTTTTCCCCTATTGCACAAAGAAACAAGTTGAGAGAATAATACTTTATACATATAATTATATATTTATAAAAAAATATGTCTGTGAAAAGTGAAAGAGAGAGAAAGGAAGTTGCAGGCAATAAATTTCAGACCCTACATGTGGATTTTCTTGGTGGGGAAAGTAAGAGAAAGCTGGCAAATTATCATGTTTGAAGTGTATGTAGACAGCTATTCAATTCCAAATTAATATTTAGTTTTTATAACTTAATAAAGATTATGTGAAAATATAAAAATAATTCAAATATCTTCTTGATTTTATTATTTGCTTTTAGCTTTATTCATGCTCTTGGTGATATAGAATCTTTCAGTTTCTCTGCAGTAAATCTGTCAAGCTTCATTCTCTCCTTTGATTTTATGTTTTAATATGTCTTCAAATTAGTTCAATATTAGTGTTGTAAAGTTGAATTTGTTTGGCATAAATTGAAAGACATGACTAATATTTGACACTAAGTAATTGTATCAAATCTGTATACTCCCTGCATTCAAGTGGCATTATTATAAACATCATTTCATAATAATCAAACTCATTCAAACTTAAACCATGCATCTCTCACTGATCATATTTTTCAAATATATGCTATTTTAGTCCATTCAGGTTTCTGTAACAAACTGCCATAGACTATGTGTTTGTTTCCTTTTTTGATTGTGCGTGCTCAGTTGTGTCCAGCATTTTGCGACTCCATGGAATGTAGCCTACCAGGCTCCTCTGTCCATAGAATTTTCCAGGCAAAAATACTGGACTGGGTTGTCATTTCCTCCTCCAGTGGATCTTCTTGACCCAGGAATTGAACTCATGTCTCCTGCATTGGCAAGCAGATCCTTTACCACTGAGCCATCAGGGAAGCCCTGAATCAATATTTATTTCTCACAGTTCTGGAGGTTGAGAAGGAAATGATCAAGGCACCTGCTAAGGATCCCCTCTCTGGGTCATAGACAGCTGTCTTCTTGCTGTGTCTTCACGTGGCAGAAAGGACAAGAGGACTCTGGGGGTCTCTTTTATAAAGTCATTAGTCCATTCATGAGGGTTCTAGCCTCACAGTCTAATCATACCCCAAAGGCTCCACCTCATTATCAACTTAGAGACTAGAATTTCAACAAAACATTTTTGAGGTGACACAATATTCAATCCATCACATATGTCATAAATTTAAAAATCCTGAAAATTATTTAAATAACCCCTGAAGTTAAAAAAAAAAAGCATACTCTTGTCAGAATCAACTCTAGCTAGAGTATCAGAAATCTAGAATTGGTTCTGATAAAAGCAACAGAAATAATTTTATATTTAATGTATATATTACTTAAAATATTATTCATGTTAAGTAAATTATGTGGGGTGTTTGTGTGTATGGTATATGTATGGTGTGTTTATGTGTGTTTGTACTTATATTAATATAAAAAATTAAGATTTAATGTAGAAAATTTAATTTTTCTGGCTAAGGGTACATTCCCAGTGCTTATGATTTCTCACTTGGAGGATTATTAATGAATAAGAAAGGTTTACCAAATTGAATCTTTAATGATCTTTTATAATCTTCAGTTTTAATTCTCTTCATGGAGTTGTAATTTATATTTTATTATGCATTAAAATTAATAATAGTACATTTTAGACATTTGTTACACCTGGGTTAATATAATTATGTACTCTCTCTAATAAACACTACCCACCACGTTTCAACTACTATCATCCTATGAAAAATTAACTGATGTTTTGAAAAAAAAGTATCTTTATACAGCCTAAAATTTAATTTTAAGTTATAAAACTATGCAGTGTTCTTTCCTTGTGTTGAAAATATAATTAATTTTGTTAGTTCTTATTCAGATGAATTAGTTCCTCATAAGCTTTGATGGGTCTATCACTTAGTAGATTAATGTAACTTCAGCCCATTACACATAATGGTGGTCAAATTAATTCACTAAAACTCTGACCACATTCTGGATAAAAACCAAGGAAAAATTAATCAGCCTAGTACTGTGCATCACATTATACTTAGAAGTGAATCATATGAGTGTAAATTATGCAAATTATTCCTATGTCTTTTCTAAATAGTAGCAAGTATATTTTGTAGTTTAAACATGGTAAATCCCATAATTACTAAGGTGTTTCATTACTGATCGATTCTACTATAAAATATCAAATGGTTGCAGTAACATGTGCAATCATGTACTTTATAACTAAATAAGTATACTTGGATACATTCATAAAGGAAAGCAGTTTAATTGTAACTATAAGAAATAAAGGTGTTGCAAATCTGTTTGGTCATGTAATACAATAAAACAGGTTAGCAATATAATTATTTCAATAAATTCTAGACTATTCAAACTATCACTAAGGAAGATAATATGAAATGAATGAAAAATAAAACCATAAAACATTTTAAATTGTGTCAGAACATATCTCTATGCCTTTTATTTGAAAACCAAAGTATTGACAGTTTTCATTATTTCTGATTACTTAATTCTATTTCAGAAATATATAAATGTGACAGTCAGGGACAATAGAAAGAATAAAAGAATAGCGTCAAGGCCTTGTGCTTCCAGACCAAATTTGTCTCCTATTTTCTGTAAAATACTGAGCAAGTTTTTTAATCAAGTGAAATATCTTTCTTAAAGTATAAACAGAAATAGATGTATACATTTTAAAATATAAATAAATTGTAGAACAGTAGGGAAATGGATGAAAGACATGATTTCCTTAAAACTCTCAACAAATATCTATCAGAAAGTCAAATTGTGTTTACACTATTAACATAAAAAACTTTGATTTCCATATTTTCTATTGATTGCTAAGTCGCTTCAGTCATGTCCGACTCTGTGTGACCCCATAGATGGCAGCCCACCAGGCTCCCCCGTCCCTGGGATTCTCCAGGCAAGGGCACTGGAGTGGGTTGCCATTTCCTTCTCCAATGCATGAAAGTGAAAAGTGAAAGTGAAGTCGCTCAATCATGTCCAACTCTTAGCAACCTCATGGACAGCAGCGTACCAGGCTCCTCCATCAATGGGATATTCCAGGCAAGAGTACTGGAGTGGGGTGCCATTGCCTTCTCCGTTTCCATTGATTATCTAGAATCAAATTGTATTTTGAATATGTGCTGTGTTTGTGTGACACATATTTCACTATCATCTTCTCAATCATCCACCCATCCATCCATTCGTGTATTCATTCATCCATTTGCAAAAGGGCTGTATCCTGAAATATTAATGCTTATAATACTCTTTTTGAACATTCATAAAAATGCTATCCTATCCACATTGCCTCTCAGATCAGATCAGATCAGTCGCTCAGTCATGTCCGAGTCTTTGCAACCCCATGAATCGCAGCACACAAGGCCTCCCTGTCCATCACCAACTCCCGAAGTTCACTGAGACCCACGTCCATCGAGTCAGTGATGCCATCCAGCCATCTCATCCTCTGTCGTCCCCTTCTCCTCTTGCCCCCAATCCCTCCCAGCATCAGAGTCCTTTCCAATGAGTCAACTCTTTGCATGAGGTGGCCGAAGTACTGGAGTTCAGCTATAGCATCATTCCTTCCAAAGAAATCCCAGGGCTGATCTCCTTCAGAATGGACTGGTTGGATCTCCTTGCAGTCCAAGGACTCTCAAGAGTCTTCTCCAACACCACAGTTCAAAAGCATCAATTCTTCAGCACTCAGCCTTCTTCACAGTCCAACTCTCACATCCATACATGACCACTGGAAAAACCATAGCCTTAGACTAGATGAACCTTTGTTGGCAAAGTAATATCTCTGCTTTTGAATATGCTATCTAGGTTGGTCATAACTTTCCTTCCAAGGAGTAAGCATCTTTTAATTTCATGGCTGCAGTCACCATCTTCAGTGATTTTGGAGCCCAGAAAAATAAAGTCTGACACTGTTTCCCCATCTAT
Source organism: Bos mutus (assembly GCF_027580195.1). NCBI lineage: Eukaryota > Metazoa > Chordata > Mammalia > Artiodactyla > Bovidae > Bos > Bos mutus. Next base: position 48,293,096 of record NC_091636.1, on the reverse strand, counting down.
TTCCCATGAAGTGATGGGACTGGATGCAATGATCTTCGTTTTCTGAATGTTGAGCTTTAAGCCAACTTTTTCACTCTCCTCTTTTACTTTCATCAAGAGGCTTTTTAGTTCCTCTTCACTTTCTGCCATAAGGGTGGTGTCATCTGCATATCTGAAGTTATTGATATTTCTCCCGACAGTCTTAGACTTACTGAAAATGCAGAGATAAAACCCTAAGTATTACTAACATGACTACATAAATAAACTCTTGAAAGTCAAAAATAAAATGCCACATGAGGTGAATGAAACTGGAGCCTATTATACAGAGGGAAGTAAGCCAGACAGAAAAACACCAATACAGTATAATAACGCATATATATGGAATTTAGAAAGATGGTAACAATAACCCTGTGTACGAGACAGAAAAAGAGACACTGATGTATAGAACAGTCTTATGGACTCTATGGGAGAGGGAGAGGGTGGGAAGATTTGGGAGAATGGCATTGAAACATGTAAAATATCATGTAAGAAACGAGATGCCAGTCCAGGTTCGATGCACGATACTGGATGCTTGGGGCTAGTGCACTGGGATGACCCAGAGGGATGGTATGGGGAGGCAGGAGGGAGGAGGGTTCAGGATAGGGAACACATGTATACCTGTGGCAGATTCATTTTGATATTTGGCAAAACTAATACAATTATGTAAAGTTTAAAAATAAAATAAAATTAAAAAACAATGCCACATCATAATATATATTCTTTCTAAAAGAAAATATTGAATTTCTTCAGCTAATCTTTCAGTCCTATTGGAAATAAGATGATGAATTTATGTACTGGGAGATGTGAAAAGAAAGATATGAATCATCACATAGATTAGGTCAAGGAGCTGAAAGCAATAGGCTTTCACATGGTTGTAAGGAATAAAGCATAGTGATGAGGATAGGATACTGACCAGAATCCAACCAGCCTCAGAGAAGCCAATGGAGCTGCAGTCAGGTATTCATACCACTAGCTAGCATTGGCTAAACACCTCCTGTTTACCTGGTTGATCCATTTGAGGTATTCTCTTCAGTGTGGGGAAGACCTTCTCCCAAGAGCCACTGGAGGGATGGTATGGGGAGGGAGGTGGGAGGGGGGTTCAGGATGGGAACATGTGTACACCTGTGGCAAATGCATGTTGGTGTGCGGCAAAACCAATACAATATTGTAAAGTAAAAAAAAAAAAATTAAATTAAATTAAATAATGAAAACAAACTACATCTACGAGCTGAGACTTAGCTGATGCAAGCAAAAACAAACCACTTTAAAAATATATATATATCAGATCAGTTGCTCAGTCGTGTCGGACTCTTTGTGACCCCATGAATCGCAGCACGCCAGGCCTCCCTGTCCATCACCAACTCCCAGAGTTCACTCAAACTCACGTCCATTGAATCAGTGATGCCATCCAGCCATCTCATCCTCTGTCGTCCCCTTCTCCTCTTGCCCCCAATCCCTCCCAGCATCAGAGTCTTTTCCAATGAGTCAACTCTTCACATGAGGTGGCCAAAGTACTGGAGTTTCAGCTTTAGCATCATTCCTTCCAAAGAAATCCCAGGGCTGATCTCCTTCAGAATGGACTGGTTGGATCTCCTTGCAGTCCAAGGACTCTCAAGAGTCTTCTACAACACCACAGTTCAAAAGCATCAATTCTTTGGCGCTCAGCCTTCTTCACAGTCCAGCTCTCACATCCATACATGACAGCAGGAAAAACCATAGCCTTGACTAGACGGACTTTTATTGGCAAAGTAATGTCTCTGCTTTTGAATATGCTATCTAGGTTGGTCATAACTTTCCTTCCAAGGAGTAAGCGTCTTTTAATTTCATGGCTGCAGTCACCATCTTCAGTGATTTTGGAGCCCAGAAAAATAAAGTGTGACACTGTTTCCCCACCCATTTCCCATGAAGTGGTGGGACCGGATGCCATGATCTTCGTTTTCTGAATGTTGAGCTTTAAGCCAACTTTTTCACTCTTCACTTTCACTTTCATCAAGAGGCTTTTAGTTCCTCTTCACTTTCTGCCATAAGGGTGGTGTCATCTGCATATCTGAGGTTATTGATATTTCTCCTGGCAATCTTGATTCCAGTTTGTGTTTCTTCCAGTCCAGCATTTCTCATGATGTACTCTGCATATAAGTTAAATAAACAACTGTCCTTTCTCACTTCTTTTAAATCACCAAGGAAATGTAACATTTTGGTACAGAAGTGTTTTTAACCAAGGATGACTTTACTGAAGGGGAAAGGAAAAAAAATCACAATATCTCTGTCAATGAAACACATTAATGTTGCTCTTTCAATAAAAATATTTTGATCAACTTTTACAATCTAAATTCTGCAGGAACATGGGACACAGTGATGTAAAAACACACACACACACACAAACACACAACATTTTAGCTCATGGATGCTATTGCCTCATTCAGTTCAGTTCAGTTGCTCAGTCATGTCCGAGTCTTTGAGGCCCCATGAATTGCAGCACGCCAGGCCTCCCTGTCCATCACCAACTCCCGGAGTTTATCCAAACTCATGTCTGTCGAGTGGGTGATGCCATCCAGCCATCTCATCCTCTGTCGTCCCCTTCCCCTCCTGCCCCCAATCCCTCCCAGCATCAGAGTCTTTTCCAATGAGTCAACTTTTTGCATGAGGTGGCCAAAGTATTGGAGTTTCAGCTTTAGCATCAGTCCTTCCAATGAACACCCAGGACTGATCTCCTTTAGAATGGACTGGTTGGATCTCCTTGCTGTCTAAGGGACTCTCACGAGTCTTCTCTAGCACTACAGTTCAAAAGTATCAATTCTTCAGCACTCAGCTTTCTTCATAGTCCAACTCTCACATCCATACATGACCACTGGAAAAACCATAGCCTTGACTAGACAGAACTTTGTTGGCAAAGTAATGTCTCTGCTTTTCAATATGCTATCTAGGTTGGTCATAACTTTCCTTCCAAGGAATAAGCATCTTTTAATTTCATGGCTGCAATCATCATCTGCAGTGATTTTGGAGCCCCAAAAAATAAAGTCTGACAGTGTTTCCCCATCTATTTGCCATGAAGTGATGGGACCAGATGCCATAATCTTAGTTTTCTAAACGTTGAGTTTTAAGCCAACTTTTTCACTCTCCTCTTTCACTTTCAAGAGGCTTTTTAGTTCCTCTTCACTTTCTGCCTTCTCCTCATTAGTAGTGGAGTCAAAATCCATCAGCCTTTGGATCCCAAAAGCATCAGTTCCACTTGATGAGAAGAACTGACTCATTGGAAAAGACCCTGATACTGGGAAAGATTGGAGACAGGAGGAGAAGGGGACGACAGAGGATGAGATTGTTGGATGGCATCTCTGACTCAATGAACATGAGTTTGAGCAAGCTCTGGGAGCTGGTGATAGACAGGGAAGCCTGGCCTGCTGCAGCCCATGGGTTGCAAAGAGTTGGACATGATTGAGCAACTGAATTGAACTGAGTGGAGTGAAATATCAAACTTAAAAAATACGCAATTACAATTACAAATTGTGGGCAATGTTACAAAGGATGCCTGCAGGGTGTAAGAAACTGAATTGGGGACAGTACCAGAAAATTCTGATTTGAGAAAAGATCAGAGAGTTGGGAAATTTTATATTTTTATTTTTTAAATTTTATTTTATTTAACTTTACAATATTGTATTGGTTTTGCCATGTATCAAAATGAATCTGCCACAGGTATACATGTGTTCCCCATCCTGAACCCTTCTCCCTCCTCCCTCCCCATACCATCCCTCTGGGTCATCCCAGTGCACCAGCCCCAAGCATCCAGTATCATGCATCGAACCTGGACTGGCGACTCGTTTCATACATGATATTATACACATTTCAATGCCATTCTCCCAAATCATCCCACCCTCTCCCTCTCCCACAGAGTCCAAAAGACTGTTCTATACATCAGTGTCTCTTTTGCTGTCTCGTATACAGGGTTATTGTTACCATCTTTCTAAATTCCATATATATGCGTTAATATACTGTATTGGTGTTTTTCTGTCTGGCTTACTTCACTCTGTATAATAGGCTCCAGTTTCATCCACCTCATTAGAACTGATTCAAATGTATTCTTTTTAATGGCTGAGTAATACTCCATTGTGTATATGTATCACAGCTTTCTTATCCATTCATCTGTTGATGGACATCCAGGTTGCTTCCATGTCCTGGCTATTATAAACAGTGCTGCAATGAACACTGGGGTACACATGTCTCTTTCAATTCTGGTTTCCTCAGTGTGTATGCCCAGCAGTGGGATTGCTGGATCATAAGGCAGTTCTATTTCCAGTTTTTTAAGGAATCTCCACACTGTTCTCCATAGTGGCTGTACTAGTTTGCATTCCCACCAACAGTGTAAGAGGGTTCCTTTTTCTCCACACCCTCTCCAGCATGACCTCCAGGACAATATTAAATACTACAACATTCAAATCATAGGGGTCCCAGAAGAAGAAGACAAAAAGAAAGACCATGAGAAAATACTTGAGGAGATAAAAGTTGAAAACTTCCCTAAAGTGGGGAAGGAAATAATCACTCAAGTCCAAGAAACCCAGAGAGTCCCAAACAGGATAAACCCAAGGCGAAACACCCCAAGACACATATTAATCAAATTAACAAAGATCAAACACAAAGAACAAATATTAAAAGCAGCAAGGAAAAAACAACAAATACACACAAGGGAATTCCCATAAGGATAACAGCTGATCTTTCAATAGAAACCCTTCAAGCCAGGAGGGAATGGCAAGACATACTTAAAGTGATGAAAGAAAATAACCTACAGCCCAGATTATTGTACCCAGCAAGGATCTCATTCAAAATGAAGGAGAAATCAAAAACTTTACAGACAAGCAAAAGCTGAGGGAAATTTTAACATTAGGATTCTCCGAAGGACTCTAGTCCAAGGCTGGGGTTATGAAGTCCAGGTTTTCCCAAAAGCACCATGTTCGAATGGGTACAATCCATATGAGCAAAGTGAAAATATATAATTATCAAGATGGGGGAGGGGGAGCCATAAGGCAGTAGTAGCAGTAAAAAATAAAAGTTGGTGAATGGACTTTCTTGGTCGTCCAGTGGTTAAGAATTCCCCTGACAATGCAGAGGAAAATAGTTTGATTCCTGGTCTTGGAAGATTTCACATGCTGCAGGGCAAGTAAGTCTCAGCACCACAATTTCTGAGCCTGAGTACCCCAGAGCCCATGCCCAAGCTCTGCAAAAAGAGAAGCCACTGCAATGAGAAGCCCACGCACCTCAACTAGAGAAAACCAGTGCATAGCAATGAAGACCTAAAGCAACTAAAAATAAATAAATGAATAAATACAATTTAAATAAAAGTTGATGGAAATAAAAAGGGTTTGGAGTTTGAATACATCAGAAATTTGGGACAAAAGTGAATAGTTTGTTTAGGAAACATGCCTTTATTTGTCAGGGGTCTCCAGAGAACCAATATGATATATCTATGTCTATATCTATTGTTACTGTTGTTTAGTTGCTATGACCTGTCCAACTCTTTTGCTAGTTCATGGACCCCACCAGGCTCCTCTGTCCATGGGATTCTCCAGGCAAGAATACTGGAGTGGGTTGCCATGCCCTCTTTCAGGGGATCTTCCCAACCCAAGGATTGAACTCACATCTCCCGAGTCTCCTGCATTTGGCAGACAGATTCTTTACCACTGAGCCACTGGGGAGCCACTGGGCAGGTCATCTATATCTACCCTGTATCTACATCTATATGTATACATATTGATTGGTCTATGTCTGTATCTATACATATATACACACACATATATTTATAGGCTTTTCTATTTTAAGAATTGGCTCATGTGAGCTCAGATGGTAACCAATCTACCTGCAATGCCAGAGACCCAGGTTCAATCCCTGGGTCAGGAAAATCCACTGGAAAAAGCAATGACTACCCACTCTTGTATTCTTGTCTGGAGAATTCTATGGACAGAGAAGTCTGGTGGGCTACAGTCCATGGGGTCACAGAGAGTCATACATGACTGAGTGACTAAAACTTTCACTTTTTCACTTTCATGTGATTGTTAGGGCTGGTGAGTACGTAATTCGTAACTCAGACCAGTCATCTCAAAAATTCAGGTAGAAATTGATATCAGAGTGAGTCCAAAATTCATCAGGTAACTTAGCAGAGGCTAATATTATGGTCTTGAGATAGAATTTCTTTCAGAAAACTTAGTTTTTGCTCTTAAGCTCTTCATCTGATTGGATGAGGCTCATTCACATTGTCAAAGGTAATCTACTTTTCTTAAAGTCAGGTTATAGATGTAGATGTCAACCCCTCTACAAAATGCCTTCACAACACTTCACGTTTAATTAAACCAATGGGTGCTCTAGCCTAGGCAAGTTGGTGTATAAAATTAACCACCAACAGCATAAATGGTAAGAAGAGGAAGGTGTGGTAAGTAGTACTTATCAAATTCAAAACAACAACAACAACAAAAAAACAGATTTTTTTTTATGTTTCACACTTCTCAATTTTCTAGTTCCAAGTCTTTATGTTTATACACACACACACAGAAGTCACTCAGTCGTGTCCGACTCTTTGCGATCCCATGGATTGTAGCCCACCAGGCTCCTCAGTCCATGGGATTTTCCAGGCATGAATACTGGAGTGGGTTGCCGTTTCCTTCTCCACTTTATGTTTATATTCCCTTCAATTATCTCCTGAAAATGCTTTTACTCCAGTCACAATGTTTTATTTTCTTTAGTCTTAGAGAATTTTCTGATTTTGTCTTATTATTTTTTAATATCTGACTGACTTTATTTCTCCCTTTCACCATAAAATTATCAAGCTTTTCACAATATTTAGAAATTCTATGTACGGTATTTTTAAATATTGTAGTTAAATGTTTCAGTCATCTAAATTTACAAAATGCTAAATAGCGATTTAATAGTATTAAAATTTGTGTGAGAGGCACACTATAACAGAATATTATTAGCTATAAAAAGCAATGTAAAAATAAAATATGATTCTATTTGATTCAAATTGAAACTCACAAGAAAGCATAAACACATTAAATAAAATTGGAAGCAGCTTGTATCAGGAATAATAAATAAAAACTGATCTTTAATACACACAAATTATATACCATTAATTACTGGCCTTCATATGAGACTTTTTTTTTTTAACAAATGAGTTTGGGCTAATGATATTTTCTTCAATGGAATGGAAAAAGAGTCTAATTATTCTACTTACTGCTGCTACTGCTGCTAAGTCACTTCAGTTGAGTGGGACTCTGTGCAACCCCATAGATGGCAGGCCACCAGGCTCCCCCATACCTCAGATTCTCCAGGCAAGAACACTGGAGTGGGCTGCCATTTCCTTCTCCAATGCATGAAAGGGAAAAGTGAAAGTGAAGTCACTCAGTCATGTCCGACTCTTAGCTACTCCATGTACTGCAGCCTACCAGGCTCCTCCGCCCCTGGGATTTTCCAGGCAAGAGTACTGGAGTGGGGTGACATTGCCTTCTCCGTATTCTACCCAGAACTAGGGCTAATGTAAACTTTTGGATTTCCTAAAATATAATTTTATTATCTTTTAATACATTTGCATACTGTGTATAAAGCTTAACGGCTTCCTAGGTGGCTAAGTGATCTGCCTACCATTGCAAGAGACTCGGGTTCAGTCCCTGAGTGGGGAAGATCCCCTGGAGGAGGAAATGGTAACCCACTCCAGTATTTTTGCCTGGAAAATCCCATGGACAAGGGGAGCCTAGTGGGCTGCGGTCCATGGGGTCACAAAGAGTCGGGACGTGTCCTAGAAACTAAGCATGCACATAAATTATGAAATTGAAAAAGAGTGAAAGTGAATATCAGTCATATCTGACGCTTTGGGACCCGATGGACCTCACAGTCCATGGAATTCTCTAGGCCAGAATACTAGAGTGGGTAAGCCTTTCCTTTCTCCAGGGGATTTTCCCAACCCAGGGATCGAACCCAGGTCTCCCATTTTGCGGGCGGATTCTTTACCAGCTGAGCCACAAGGGAAGGCAAGAATACTGGAGTGGGTAGCCTATCCCCTCCTCCAGAGGATCTTACAGACCCAAGAATTGAACGGGCGTCTACTGTATTGCAAGTGGATTCTTTACCAACTGAGCTATCAGGGAAGCCTATGCATCATAAATCTTACATATTCTGTATCACTTTAACATTGGTTATTGTTATTATACCTAAACACAGGCTGTGATCTTATCTCTGTACTTCTAGGTGTGTTTCCAGCATCACTATTGGACATGAGTTTGGGCAAATTCAGGGAGATAGTCACGGACAGGGAAGCCTGACATGCTTCCGGCACGACTTAAGAGACTGACTCAACAACAACAACAAAATAAATCATAAGGCCAACTTAGGCTCAAAGAATGGAGTAGACTTCTTTTCTTGATGGAAAGTAATGCAAAATCAATTTGCAAGGGACATGATTACAAAGAGTGGGATAATTACAGTCATTTTTGTAAACAATCTACTATAAAGATGTGTAGAGGAAATATTAAACTATCCATATTTTATGGTATACAAATTTGAACACATTGAATTTAACTGAAACAAGGAGGAAGTCAAGATTTACACCACACATTCAGTCTCCTAACCCACAAGATTAAAATTATACTAACCAAAAGTTTAAGTGGCCATCTTTTTGCCTTGTAAGTAGAATTTCAATCACTCAGATGCTATTTCTACTTTGAAAGTTTTTGAATAATAGTAAACAATGACTAGTGACTGAAATCACTTTAACCTATTCAGAAATGAAAATTTCCAAGGAAAAGAATGCAAGGCAGAGGTAGAGGATAGTGCGATTTATAGAAATCTTAATTAAATGAAGAAGTGGCAGCACAAAGAGGAAGAATCCCAGAAGCAGGGTATAAATGGATTGTATTTTCTCGTGAATTTGATCAATTCAAAGAATTAGAAAATGAAGCAGTAGTGTATGTAGTGGTTTTAGTAGTATCTTATCAGCGCATGTCTGGACTATAAGAATCACATTTTAAAAAGTAAAAACTTAATTGATTTCATCTAAACCTGGATAACAATTATAATTTAATAAAGGATCCCACAATAATACTAGACTTAAGCTAAGTTCAGGCTTCATATACTGTTCTTTGGGAAATAAAATACTATGGTTTATCTCACTTTATCTGAATATTAATCATTTGATACTTATCACCAAGAAATTTCTGAAAAGATATTCAAACATAAATCAATGGGGTGTTTTACAAAAGAAAATACATAATTTGAGATAAAGGAGACTACTGAAATGATTAAATCAACCTACTACACAGTAAAATACTTAATGGTAAATCACTAGCAGGAGTTCACGAAAAAGTTGAAAATAAGAAGGAATGCTCACCACAATTATTTAATGATGTCCTGCAAGAAGTAAAGAATCATGAAGAAAACTGATGGATTTTGGCTAGTTGCTCTAATTAACAAAGTATATGACTATCTATTTGGAAAGATTACAAGAAGCTAATGTAAAATTAGAACATAAAGAAATATAAGAGTTTGACGCACTACCCTGTTACAACATAAAATTATAGAAGTCAATAACTCTCATATATCAACAATAATAGGATAGAAATTATATATGTTTGGAACAAGATAGAAACAAGATAGAAACTAAAATAGAATGCATATTCCATTTCACTGAAAAACACCAAATGACACATTATTTACTAATAGCTTTCTGGAAGTTAATTCCATTATAAATATTCAATACTGATCAAAATGTAATACACAATATGATTGAATACTTGGCTAAATCAATATTATAAATGGTTCTGAATAAAATTTATATTTAAATATACCCTATTGTCACAAGTGTATTTTATAATTGTATAAAGTTATTTCAAAATTTGAATAAAAACACAAATAGTAAATGCAGACTGTATTTGATAAAATACAGACTAGTTTTACTATCTTATGTTTAAAAACATTACTTCTTTACAAAAAGTAATGTGCTAGAACAAAAAAAATTATTAATCAATGAAAATAATAGAAAATCTCATTGTAGAACATTTTGTTAAATACAAATGTAAGAGAATATACACATACTCAAACACTTAAACACACACAATCCTACTAAACACACATAATCACACATATCTAGAGTATGAGAACTTTAAAATGAATATTATTATTGTATGTTCTACAAGTAATAAGTGACATATTTATATCATTATAATAAATAATATAACCTTAAGGCAAGTCATAAAACAATATGATTCATTTTTTTTATGTATGACAAGTCTTCAGATAATTTAATATTCTTTACATTTATTTTTTATTTTTATATTTTTCAACAATGACTGAAACACACAATTTATACTCTTAATTTCAGAAAAAAACAATCAATACTTTAATTTGAAAATGAGTTGAAAACTAGAAGAAAATAATCATACTTGAAATATTCAAAGTATAATTTTATTATTAGAAAAATATAAAAGAAAAACCATCATGATTTTGTACATGACTTAGAAAACATGTTATGCTTGCAGACTTCTTTGGTAGGAGAGTGTTCAACATGTTTATCTTTTTCTTTACTTATATTCAATTCACACATTTACCTACATATCACAAAAAGGAAAAAGAGGCTGGCAAAGTGAACCATTTCCTAGAAATTAAATTAAATGTTCTGGGAATGGAAATCATTCCATAAATTAGTGGTTCACAGAGGCTGATGGTTAATTTTTTCAGACACCTGAACTGACTGAGGTCAAATATATTTCTATAAAGATACTAAAGCATTATTTTTTATTTTCACTGATGTTCTTTCAGAATTATAGAGTGGAGTTATCTATATGCTACATGACTTTAACAAGGTAACTGTTCTTATGACTTAAAGGATGTGAGTGGTAGTGTGTATTATATATTCTTATATTTCCTAGAATATTCTGGGGTAGTCAATGGATAGATAGATGATAGGTAGGTAGAAAAAGAATATATATATATCATATATATATATATATATATATATACACACACACATATAATTTTCCAAGATTAACTCAATTTTCCTTCAGAGTTCCTATCATACTCTTACCAATTATGTGCAATTATAACTACCATGATCTCTGTACTCTTACTGTTTCACACTAATTCTTCATTATATGGAAAATTCAATTTTTGTGTGCTAATGCAGAATATATATATAATATATATATATATATATATATATATAATTTTCTTGGTTTTCTATATTTTTAAAAAATTAAAACTTCAATTTTTGTGTGCTAATGCAGAATATATATATATATATATATATATATATATATACATATAATTTTCTTGTTTTTCTATATTCTTTAAAAATTGAGGGAAATTTTATATATCTGAGGCTGATTTTTTTTTTTTTTAATTTTGGTTAGAATATATTTCCTTGTAGTTAAGAATAGATGTTCGGCTTAGAAAGGGAAATTAGATGACTTGCTTTCTCAACTCACAGTTGTCCTATCTATGTATAAATTTGATGAAAAAAGATAAATTCAGAGTTCTTTCTATTAAACATAGACATACTTCACACTTTAAAAGCAAAATATTGTTATATCTTTACAAAAGATAAATGCATTGCCCCTGAGGCATCTTACAATTTTAAGCCTATATCTCTAGCCTGAGTACATGTTTTTCTAAGTGGATTTTAAAAATAGATTTATTGAGGTATAAATGATGTTCAAAAAACAGCACATTTAATGCCTACAACCTGATGAACTTGATTACATTCATAAACCATGTATGTGTGCATTACAGTGATTAAGGAAATAAGCATGCATATCTTCAGCTGGTAAAGAATCTGCCTACAATGCAAGAGATCGCAGTTTTATTCCTTGGTCAGGAATATATGCTGGAGAAGGGATAGTCTACCCACTCCAGTATTCTTGGACTTCCCTGGTGGCTCAGCTGGTAAAGAATCCACCTGAGAGTTGCACACGACTAAGTGACCTTCACTTTCACGTTTCATCATCTCCAAAAGTTTTCTTGTCTCTTTGCTTTGTGTATGTGTGTCAAGAATCGTTGTTCAGTCACTAAGATGTGTCCAGCTCTTTATGACCGAAGGACTGAAGCACACCATGTTTCCCTGTCTTTCATTATCTCCTGGAGTTTGCTCAAATTTATGTCCATTGAGTCAGTGTTGCTATCCAACCATCTCATACTCTGTTGTCTCTTTCTCCTTTTGCCTTCAATCATTTCCATCATCTGGGTCTTTTCCGATGAGATGGCTCTTCACATCAGGTGGCCAAAGAATTGGAGTTTCAGCTTCATTAGTCCTTCCAATGAATATTCAGGGCTGATTTCCTTTAGGATTGACTGATTTGATCTCACAGTTCATGGGACTCTCAAGAGTCTTCTCCAGAACCACAATTGAAAAGTATCAATTCTTCAGTGCTCAGCCATTTTACAATTCAACTCTCACATCTGTACATGAATACTGGAAAAAATCATAGCTATGATTATATGGATCTTTGTTAGCAGTTTGATGTCTTTGCATTTTAGTACATTGTCTAGCTTTGCCTTAGCTTTCTTCTGAGGCACAAGGATGTTTTAATTTCATGGCTTCAGTCACTGTCAGAGTGATTTTGATACCCAAGAAAATAAAATCTGTCACTACTTCCACTTTTTCAGCCTTAAAGTGATGGGACCAGATGCCATTATCTCAGTTTTTTGAATGTTGAGTTTTAAGCCAGTTTTTTCACTTTCCTCTTTCACCCTCACCAAGAAGCTCTTTAGTTCTGCTTCACTTTCTGCCATTAGAGTGGTATTATCTTTCTATCTAAGGTTTGTTGATATTTCTCCTGGCAATCTTCAATTTCAGCTTGTGATTCATCCATGTACCTAACATTCCAGGTTACTACATAGTATTATTCTTAAAGCATCACTTTACTTTTGCCACCAGACACATCCACAACTCGTTTGTGCATTGCTTGAACATTGCTTGTGCCTTGGTCCAGCCACTTTATTCTTTCTGGAAATATTAGTAATTGTCCTTTGCTCTTCCCCAGAAGCATATTGGACACCTTCCAACCTGAGGGGCTCATCCTCCAATGTTATATCTTTTTGCCTTTTCATATTGTTCATGGGGTTCTCAAGGCAAGAATTCTGGAGTGATTTGCCATTCCCTCCTCCAGCAGACCAGGTTTTGTCAGAGCTCTCTACCATTACCTGCCCATCTTTAGTGATCCTGCATGGCTTGGCTCATAGCTCCAGTGAGTTATGCAAGCCCCTTTGCCATGACAAGGTTGTGATCCATGAAAGGCTGGTAAGAATACTGAACATGAAATCTACCCCCTTAATAAATGTTTAAGGGTTTGATTAAGCTACTTGTTAACTGCAGGCACTATGGTTTACAGTAGATGTCTAGATCTTATTCACCTTGTATAACTGTAACTTACATCCATTGAAAAATAACCCTTATTTTCCCTTCCCCATCTCTTGCTAACCACCATTTCAATCATCATAAACATATCTATCACCTCCAAAAGTTTCCTCCTGCCCTTTTGATTTATTATGATTATTACTTAAAGAAAATCAATGCCCACCAGAGTCTTTAAAAGAATAGTTCTTAATTCTAACTTTGTATCAACATATTATTTTACCAGTATTATGACCTGTAATGTTGGTGAAATAAAACATATATACTTATGAGAGATAGTTACAGTGAAAAATGCATATGATTATAGTTTCCTACAAGTTTATTATATTGTAGGCATTTGAAAAAAGGTTATATTACAGAGACAATAAGATATTTCCCTATTTACATTGTGATCATTTAGAAATCTGCTGATATGATAGTGATGATTCCTCAATCTTCATTAAAGATATTGTGTTAACTGCACAATGTTATAATAGTTACTATATATCTCATTATAATATCATAATATCTGATAATATAGTATTAATTGTGTATATATTATATGAATGGGCTTCCCTGGTGGCTCAGAGGTTAAAGCATCTGCCTGCAATGAGGGAGACCTGGGTTCAATCCCTGGATTAGGAAGATCCCCTGGAGAAGGAAATGGCAATCCACTCCAGTGTTCTTGCCTGGAGAATCCCGTGGACGGAGGAGCCTGGTGGGCTACAGTCCATGGGGTCGCAAAAGAATGGATGACTGAATCTCAGAACTACTTTTCAATAAAACATATAGTATACTTACTGATTATATGAAATGTGTTGATGTTTTCCAGGGTATTATATCAATGTAAACAAACTGAGTATATTACTCAGTAATTGAAATGTGGCACTAAACCAATAGTTTTCCCAGCTTTCTCTGGTTATAAGATTTGCAATCATATAATTAGTAAACCAATAGCTATATGAGGTAGAATTTGCCACTATGCTAGTGAACAAGATTTTCATTCAAACTTTCAGAGTGAAGTATTTCAGATTGTATTATGATTGTTGTTTTGCTGTTCAGTTGCTCAGTCATGTCTGACTCTTTGTGACCCCATACACTACAACATACCAGGTTTCCCTGTCCTTCACTATCTCCCAGAGTTTTCTCAAACTCATGTCCACCGAGTCAATGATGCCATCCAACCACCTCATCCTCTGTCACTCCCTTCACTTTCTGCCTTCAATCTTTCTCAGCATCAGGTCCTTTTCCAATGTGCCAGTCCTTCACATTAGGTGGCCAAAGTATTGGAGCTTCAGCTTCAGCATCAGTCCTTCATATGAATATTCAGTGTTGATTTTCTTGAGAGTCTTCTCCAGCACCATAGTTTGAAAGTATCAGTTATTCAGTGCTCAGCCTTCCTTATGGGCCAACTCTCACATCTGTACATGACTACTGGAAAAACCATAGCTTTGACTATCTAGACTTTGTTGGCAAAGTGATAGCTCTGGTTTTTAATATGTTGTCTTGATTCATCATAGCTTTTCTTCCAAGGAACAAACATCTATTAGTTTCATGGCTACAGTCACTGTTGGCAGTGGTTTAGGAGCTCAAGAATATAAAGTCTGTCACTGTTTACATTGTTTCTTCATCTATTTGCCATGAAGTGATGGGACTGGATCCATGATCTTTGTTTTTTGAATATTGAGTTTTAAGCTAGCTTTTCTACTCTCCTCTTTCCATTCTCCTCTTTCACCTTCAGGAAGAGGCTCTTTAATTCCTTGGTTCTCAGTTCACATAATGTTGAAGCTTAGCTTGAAAGATTTTGAGCATTAGTTTGCTAATGTGTGAAATGAGTGTAATTCTGCAGTAGTTTGAACATTCTTTGTCAGTTCCTTTTTGTGACTGGAATTAAAACTGACCTTTTCCAGTCTTGTGGCCACTGCTGGGTTTTCCAAATTTACCGGTATATTGAGTGTGGCACTTTAATAGTATCATCTCTTAGGAATTGAAATAGCTCAGCTGGAATTCCATCACCTCCACTAGCTTTGTTCATCCCACTTGTCATTTCACATGATGTGCTCTGCATATCAATTATATAAGTGAGGTGACTTGCCTGTGAGTGTTTGGGAGTCACCTTTGGAGGCGTGGGTCATCAGTGGCCTGCTGCGGGGTCAGGAGCACTGGCAGCAGCAGTTTTGAGAGGCAAGGGATGCTGGCATAAGTCCTTTTGGAGGAGGACTTCATTACCCCTCCATAGTAAGGCCTTAGGCCAAACTATAGGGATAGAACTCAGCCCTACCCATCAGCAGAAAATTGGATTAAAAATTTACTGAGCATGGCTCCTCTCCCCAGAGCAAGATCCAATTTTCCCCACAGCCAGTCCCTCCCATCAGGAGGCTTCCACAAGCCTCTTCTCATCCATCAGAGGGCAGACACAATGAAAACCACAAGCAAAGAAAACTAGCCAAAATGATCACATGGATCACAGTTTTGTGTAACTTAATGAAACTATGGGCCATGCTGTGTATGGTCACCTAAGAAGAATGAGTCATGGTGGAGAGTTCTGACAAAATGTGGTCCACTGAAGAAGGGAATGGCAAACCACTTCAGCATTCTTGCCTTGAGAACCCCATATACAGTATGAAAACATAAAAAGATATAACACTGAAAGATGAACTCCCCAGGTTGGTAGGCGTCCAACAGGCTACTGAAGAAGAGAGGAGAAATAGCTCCAGAAAGAATGAAGTGGCAGAGCCAAAGAAAAAACAATGCCCAGTTGTGGATGTTTCTGGTGGTGAAACTCTGATGCTGTAAAGAGCAATATTGCGTAGGAATTCAGAAAGGTAGGTCTATGAATCAAGGTAAATTGGAAGTGATCAAACAGGAGATGGCAAGGATGAACACTGACATTCTAGGAATCAGTGAACTAAAATGGATGGGAATGAGTGAATTTAATTCAGATGACCATTGTATCTACTACTATGGGAAAGAATCCCTTAGAAGAAATGCAGTAGTGCTCATAGTCAGTAAAAGAGTTCATAATGCAGTACTTGGGTACAATCTCAAAAACGACAGAATGGTCTCTGTTCATTTCCAAGGCAAACCATTCAATATCACAATAATCCAAGTCTATGCCACAACCAATAAAGCCAAAGAACATGAAGTTGAATGGTTCTATGATGACCTACAGGACCTTCTAGAACTAACACCAAAAAAATAAGTCCTTTTCATCATAGGGGACTGGAATGAAAAAATAAGGAGTCAAGAGATAACCTGGAGTAACAGGCAAGTTTGACCTTGGAGTACAAAATGAAGCAGGTCAAAGGCTAACACAGTTTTGCCAAGAGAATGCACACTGGTCATAACAAATACCCTCTTCCAACAACACATGAGATGACTCTATACATGGACATTACCTGATGGTCAATATAAAAATCAGACTGATTATATTATTTGCAGCTGAAATGTAGAAGCCCTATACAGTCAGCAAAAAAAAAAAAAAAAAAAAAAGACTGGGAGCTGACTGTGTCTCAGATCATGAACTTATTGCAAAATTATTCAGGTACATGGACTTATTAGTATACATAAATTATTGTGTAAGTATCTACATCTACTCAAGTTGTATGTGATCTAAAATTTTAATTTTAGATTTTAGAGAATAAAAAATATTTATTTGAACAAGTTTAGAATCACTTTAGGAAGTTTCAGAAGTTTTAGAAGTTTAAAGAGTCCTCTCTTTAACATGAAATGAAAGCTATTAGTTATGGGAAAAATTGGAATTATCAGTATGAATACAGAACTAACTTTTCAAAAAAAAAAAAACAATATTACATAGTCAGCATGCAGGCTTGATTTTATGGGGGTGATAAGAATTGTCATAGATTCTAACTAAATTATATGAGAGTCAATAGAAGCCAATAAAATAGCCCATTAATTATGCAGTGATTGCCAAACAGACCCATGACTGTCTGTGACAATGTGAAATTTGGAAAATAGATTTCTACAACTGGCCAAAAATTATTACACTTTATGGTTCTTTCAAGGTAGCCATGGTGAATCTATCAACTTTTAGCCACATGTTCATGTTAAACAAGTAAGGTCTGCTGCATGAATACATGAGAGAAAGGAGGAGACAAGAGAGGGAAGAAGGAAAGAAAGAAAAAGAGGAAGACAACAAATAACTTATATAGGCTGTTCCACAATTCTAGTAACAGAAAGTTCTATTTAGGTTTAAGCCATACAGAACTCAGAAAGATCTTCCAAGGGAAAAGATCAGTATCAGTGCTCCCTGTCCCTTACCTAAGCTATTCAGGTTTATTTCTGTGAAGTTCATTCTAGTTCAGGGGAGAGAATGTTATATGCAGATAAAACTGGGAATTATTTTGGGCCTCTGAAATTATAATGAGTACTTAACCATATTCTTCATAAATGTTCTAGGAGAGTGTTGACTTTTTAAACTAAATATCTTAACATGAGAACCATACTTACAAAATTCAACACTTTAAATCGGTTTATAGTATAAAAAATAAATTCAGAGCTTATGCATATGTTCACCAAACCTATAAGTAATAAGCTTAAACCAGATAATTACACATGGAATACAGAAGTGGGCCTTTCCATATAGTAGCACAACAACCAGGCAACAAGAAGCTGTGGATAGTTCAGAGTTGGTCATTATACCCACCAATTTTAATGAAAGGATGTCAAGTCAATGGCTGTTTTCCACTTATCTGAATTTCAAATTGAATCTATTTAAGATCATCAATAAATAATGAATGCTCATATTGTTTGTACATGTTGCATGGATAAATTATAATGATTATGAATCAAGTTCTCTAGATTTTAACCAAAATTTATTTTAAAGAGCTTCTCAAAGGTAGTACTTAATATTTAGTACTTAATCAATTCTGCTGCTGCTGCTGCTAAGTCGCTTCAGTTGTGTCCGACTCTGTGAGACCCCATAGATGGCAGCCCACCAGGCTCCTCCATCCCTGGGATTCTCCAGGCAAGAACACTGGAGTGGGTTGCCATTTCCTTCTCCAATGCATGAAAGTGAGAAGTGAAAGTGAAGTCGCTCAGTCGTGTCCGACTCTTAGCGACCCCATGGACTGCAGCCCACCAGGTTCCTCCGTCCGTGGGATTTTCCAGGCAAGAGTGCTGGAGTGAGGTGCCATTGCCTTCTCCTAATCAATTCTAATGCTCTCTAAATCCAGAAATATTACTTACAAATTTTCACACATATGGTAAACATACTAGCATGGCTTTGAGTTTGTTATTTTCAAACTTATATTGCAATTCAATGTAATGAACTAGGTAAAATAGTTTATCATTTTAAACTGCTTGTTTCCAGTTTGTTCTTCTCAAGTACTAGTTTTTTGTTTGCTTCTGCATATATGAAGCAAATTTCAGATAATATTAGTCAAGTTTAAAATAAACTTTGAATTCATTTTTCATATTCTGTAAAAGGCTTTATAAAATGATTTGGCACTATTGAAAACAGACTGAGATATTAAGGTACTGATTAATATAAATCACAGCCAATTTTAGTTGTTATAATAATATATTTTGACTTAAATTTTATGCTTTTTGTATATGTACAAACCTGTCTGTACAAGAAGCACACACATATTGAGCCTCACACACACTCATTTACAATACCTGTATATGTACATCTAGATGTTTTAACAAAGATATACTTTATCATTGCTATTCTTCAGATAAATCAAAGAAATTTAAATTTGTTGAATAACAACAAAATTTTAACAGAGTAAGCAGTACATTCAAGCCAAGTTCTGCCTGTTAAGAACGGAGTCTTTCACTGCCTTTTCTTAAAATTACATCTGTGTTAAATCTGAGATAATATTTGGTTTAGTTTCTGATTGAATCAAACACTGTAGGATCTTATTTCATCTCAAAGACTTCATTGTATTAGAATTTATTGCTCACATAAAAAATTACAGGAGATTATTTGAATAAAGATGAGGGTTATAGTACTATAACGATGAATATTATGTGTTTCTTATCCAAAAGTTGACTATTATTTTTGAATATACATTTTGGGGCTCTATAATTAAAGCACCAGAAAAAAGGCATACTTGATTTTTTCTTTTTTTTTCTAAATAAAGCAGTTAATTTAACTTCACTAAACATGAAGTCACAAAGAGTTGGACACGACTGAGTGACTTCACTTTCACTTTTCACTTTCACGCATTGGAGCAGGAAATGGCACCTCACTCCAGTGTTCTTGCCTGGAGAATCCCATGGACAGGGGAGCCTGGTGGGCTGCCATCTATGGGGTCACACAGAGTCGGACACGGCTGAAGTGACTTAGCAGCAGCAGCAAACTTTTAAAAAGGGATTAAAATATTTCATATTCTCTTTCCTAAGACTCATTTTTTTTTCTTTCTCTGTACTCCCCTTTCCTCTCCTCTCCTATTTTTTTCTTCCTCTCCTATCTCCTCCTTTCTTCGCCTCTCTTACTTCTCTATAGTTAGATATCAGCAAGAGACTTTCGATGTATTTCTATCGTTAAAATGTTTGGTAGCAATTCTAAGCTGTTACTGAGTGTTAATTTATTCTATTGAATAGTTTCCAAATAGCCCAGCAGACATGACTGAATTTATTTCAGTATGGGGAAAAATTATATATATATTTTTTTTCCTAAGACTCCAAAGAGGAATATAATGGTGAATAATTAAGTGCAGAACATGGTCTATAGTTAGTAAATCAATTTATGGACTGCTTCTTGTTTCCCAAACTGAATATGCTATGTAAATATAAAGTGATTCTCTTAAAGGTTTAAAACCAAAGGTTAAAAGAGATAGTCATGATTTAAAGTAAAAAAGTAGGAGGCATGTCAGCACTGTTCAAATCACTCAAATATATTTTAGTACTGTTTATTTCAAATTCATGACAGACAGAATATTATTAAAAATATCTTCAAATCCTGCCCTACTTTCTGGGACAAACTAGCTTTAAAAAAATCAACGTTAGGCTATCTTTTCAGAAAATATATGTAATCTCCTCATTTTGAATAATTCTCTTTTCCTCCCCTTGGGTTTGCAGGAGGGGTTGAATAAGTTTATTGATTCACAGTTTCTCTTAATAAGTCAACTGTTCCCAATATTGTTGGTGTAAAAAATACACTTGGTTACCTGCTTAATAATTGGTTTCTTTCTTCTATGGAGAACCTGTCCACACCTTTCCCCCCAGCACTCCCCATGGGTAGTGATTAATTTGCATTAGTTTAAATAACCAGGATCATTCCTTTCCGGATGCTAGTGGTTCATTTAAGAATGGGCATATAATGCCAGAGAAATATGTATGCAGGTCAGGAAGCAACAGTTAGAACTGGACATGGAACAACAGACTGGTGCCAAATAGGAAAAGGAGTACATCAAGGCTGTATATTGTCACCCTGCTTATTTAACTTCTATGCAGAGTACATCATGAGAAATGCTGGGCTGGAAGAAGCACAAGCTGGAATCAAGATGCCGGGAGAAATAGCAATAACCTCAGATATGCACATGACACCACCCTTATGGCAGAAAGTGAAGAGGAACTAAAAAGCCTCTTGATGAAAGTGAAAGAGGAGAGTGAAAAAGTTGGCTTAAAGCTCAACATTCACAAAACGAAGATCATGGCATCTGGTCCCAACATTTCATGTCAAATAGATGGGGAAGCAGTGGAAACAGTGTCACACTTTATTTTTTGGGGCTCCAAAATCACTGCAGATGGTGACTGCAGCCATTAAATTAAAAGATGCTTACTCCTTGGAAGGAAAGTTATGACCAACCTCGATAGCATATTCAAAAGCAGAGACATTACTTTGCCAACAAAGGTCCGTCTAGTCAAGGCTATGGTTTTGCCAGTGGTCATGTATGGATGTGAGAGTTGGACTGTGAAGAAAGTTGAGCACTGAAGAACTGATGCTTTTGAATTGTGGTGTTGGAGAAGACTCTTGAGAGTCCCTTGGACTGCAAGGAGATCCAACCAGTCCATTCTGAAGGAGATCAGCCCTGGGATTTCTTTGGAAGCAATGATGCTAAAGCTGAAACTCCAGTACTTTGGCCACCTCATGCAAAGAGTTGACTCATTGGAAAAGACTCTGATTCTAGGAGGGATTGGAGGCAGGAGGAGAAGGGGACAACAGGATGAGATGGCTGGATGGCATCATGGACTTGATGGACGTGAGTCTGAGTGAACTCTGGGAGATGGTGATGGACAGGGAGGCCTGGCATGCTGCGATTCAGGGGGTTACAAAGAGTCGGACACAACTGAGCGACTGAACTGAACTGAACTGAACTGAAGGACACAAGGTGGAATCTGCGAGGGGATCTCTGGAGAAAATTTCTACCTTGGCACAAAAGTCAAACTGTGAGGAAGGCGGAGTAGAGGTTGAAAAAATCCTGTGTAGTGGATATCCTTTTTATGATTCTGATCTAACCTATCTTTAAATAGTCATACTTTCCAATTTTGAAGTAGGCTAATGAATGTCTTACTGGCCACAGCATTTGGAGTTGGGACATTAATACGAACATCCATCTCTACCCTAAATGGATACTATTAACCAGGAATTGTTTTGTACACTTAGGTCCAAGTAAGACCATGTGGTCAAAATGTAATAATTATAAACTAGTCCATCTTCTTTTAAATTTATATTAAATTTTATGTTAAATCAAGTTGAAACATAAAGTCATGTTATTTTTAATTTTTAAACTATGTTTACTTCAGAAACAAAGTGTTCTAATGAAAGTAATTATTTGAGAATTTTTCTTATGTAAGTAAAGCTTATAGTTTTGTGTGTGATAGATAATCCTTAATTATGAAGCACATTTCAATCTTCAGGTTTGCTTTGTTTTGCCACTTTTGATTAAGGTAATACAGTAAAAAAGATTATCCAATAATTAAAATGAATCAAATGAATTATAAAACTGAACATTTTTATTAGATCAAAATTATCTCAAATATTAGTGATTCCATGAGGATTTCATGTTATGTAACATATCATTTCTGGAAACCTCAGAGATAAAATTCACATATCAGGGATGATGTCTATACACTCCATACCTGTGAAACTGACTACTTGACATTGATGGCTTATAAATGATTATTTCCAGGAAACCTGCCATATGATTTGGGAGTAAAGTGTAGTTTAATAACCTTTTTTTATCGTTCAATTGTTTCCATTGTACCTCTCTGATTAGGGACCATCAAATTGCTCTTGTGTTTTAGATCAATAAAACCCTTTGGGTGGCTATCCCAAAGGTAAAGAGATAAAAGAATATTTCTATATTTCACTTGACTTCAGATTAAAAAATTGGCCTATAAAAATTACTTTTTAACATTACAGAATGAAATGCCACTTAAAGGGCTACATTTCCAAAGATATCCTCTGAAAATGACCCCTATGTCCTGTGTGCTAAAAGTAATCACCTTCTTTTCTGCAATGAAGGATTTTATTAATTCCCAAATTTTTATGATCTTTATTTTTCATCATATTCTCCATTGCATTCATAGCTCAATTCTTAAAAATCAGAACAGTGTGCTGAAACTGATAGCTGACATTTACTTGAATGAAAAGAGGCATCATTTAGTGTGAACTTTCCTTTTGATCTTTCCATACCCTGATTCCATTCCACACATTTTATTTTCTCTTTATCACAGATGTGAAACCAGTATTTCCTGAACAAGCTCCTTTGTTAAGTGACTCATCTATGAAATAAAATTGACTTATGCTCTAGGAGTCCAGAATATAAACACTGTAATATTAACTTTTTTTCCTGAACAGTAAAGTGATTATTAGTAAAGATCTAGAGCATGCATTTGGACTCTGACATTCTGTACTTATGAGATATAGTTTAATGTGGATGAAATTTGTGAAGCCTGAAGGTTAAATTGACATTTAGATGCCAGATACAGTCTATGGGTATTATATTCACACAATGAAAAGATGAAGTAAGTATTGGTTTTAAGAGAATGGTCAAGCTCTATAGTTCCTTCCACTACACTTTAATATGTATAATAGCCTTCAGTTTTTCCATTTAGACATAAAGTCAATGAATACATGACCACCACTAATATAATAATTTCCCACAGCAAAAATCTATAATTCAACAACTGGTCATATATTTGAAGAAATAACTGTGAGACTCTGAAGCCCTGGACAGAATGTCTGTGACTTTAATTAGGCAACTGATTTAAGGAATTTAATGGGGTTGGCAAAATAGTTTGGACCCAATAAGCTGAAAGTGTAAATACCTAACTTTTTTTAAAGCTCTAGATTTGATACACAAAAATACAAATCATTATTACATAATTTCTTATTTTTTGTGGCAAAACATAGATACACCAGAAATGCTGAGGAATACTTTTAGACTATCTTACATTGTTACTGCACTTCTGCTTCTTTTCACTATTTTCAGTTCAGTTCAGTTCAATTCAGTCGCTCAGTCATGTCTGACTCTTTGCGACCCCATGAGTTGCAGCACACCGGGCCTCTCTGTCCATCACCAACTCCCAGAGTTCACTCAAACTCACGTCCATCGAGTCGGTAATGACATCCAGCCATCTCATCCTCTGTCGTCCCCTTTTCCTCCTGCCCCCAATCCCTCCCAGCATCAGGGTCTTTTCCAATGAGTCAACTCTTTGCATGAGGTGGCCAAAGTACTGGAGTTTCAGCTTTAGCATCATTCCTTCCAGAGAAATCCCAGGGCTGATATCCTTTAGAATGGACTGGTTGGATCTCCTTGCAGCCCAGGGGACTCTCAAGAGTCTTCTCCAACACCACAGTTCAAAAGCATCAATTCTTCGGTGCTCAGCTTTCTTCACAGTCCAACACTCACATCCATACATGACCACTGGCAAAACCATAGCCTTGACTAGACGAACCTTAGTTGGCAAATTAATGTCTCTGCTTTTCAATATGCTATCTAGGTTGGTCATAACTTTCCTTCCAAGGAGTAAGCGTCTTTTAATTTCATGGCTGCAATTACCATCTTGCAGTGATTTTGGAGCCCCCCAAAATAAAGTCTGACACTGTTTCTACTATTTCCCCATCTATTTGCCATGATGTGATGGGACCAGATGTCATGATTTTCATTTTCTGAATGTTGAGCTTTAAGCCAACTTTTTCACTCTCCTCTTTCACTTTCATCAAGAGGCTTTTTAGTTCCTCTTCACTTTCTGCCATAAGGGTGGTGTCATCTGCATATCTGAGGTTATTGATGTTTCTCCTGGCAATCTTGATTCCAGCTTGTGCTTCTTCCAGCCCAGCATTTCTCATGATGTACTCTGCATAGAAGTTAAATAAGCAGGGTGACAATATACACGCTTGAAGTACTCCTTTTCCTATTTGAAACCAGTCTGTTGTTCCATGTCCAGTTCTAACTGTTGCTTCCTGACCTGCATACAGGTTTCTCAAGAGGCAGGTCAGGTGGTCTGGCATTCCCATCTCTTTCAGAAATTTCCACAGTTTACTATTTTACCTATTTTCAATTTATTTTCACACATATATTTTTATATATACTATTTACTGACTGAAGACATTTAATAGAGTTAAGATGAAATTGAAAAAGTTATCTATGTTTACAATAGTTTAAAAAAAAGAAGGGAATGTTATAAATGTATATACAATGGTGCTTTGCATATAATAACAGACATGGGAATGATAGTATCTTAACCTATACTTCTATGTAGATAATAATCACCATTGTCATTATCATACTATAGTTTTCATTATAGAAAATAAAATTTCACAACTTAAAGTATTAACATGACTAAAATTATTCCTGGTCTCTGCCAAGTGCTGAATTATTTCAGCATGAAACATGGTAGAGTTCTGGAGTCTTTTCCTCTGTTCTAGGGGCCCAGTTTGGAATTCTTCATAAGCCAATAGACATTCATTGTAAGATATACACATGCAACTCATTAAATTCCAGAAGTTCGGCAAAAATCATGATGACATATCTGTTTTCCTAATTCTACAGTCTCTCAATCAGTCTCTCCAATTATGCTGCTTATATTTCCAATACTTTCACTCTCTGGAATGCTCATAATATTCACTAGTTTATAAAATTCTGCCCATTTTGGTCTATGAGGACAAAAACATTGTCCTTCATTATTCAGTATTGTGCCCATTATCTACTTGTAAAAGCCTCATGTATCATAGATTTTCAACAAATATATATTCAATTAGTGACATATAAAACTGGGGAATGTTAATGGCAATCCACAAAGCTAAGCATAAGCTTTTGAAAAAATGTGTATTCATAATCTCCAGTGTTTGTGACTGAAAATATGTGTCCTATAGTTTATAAATATTCAAATTTTATAGGTCTTATGGTTTATTAAAACTTAATTCAATTATAGTCATTTTGATTATATGATTATTCTTTGTGAATGTTTAAATATTTTTGAATACATGTTTCCAGATTTGATCCTTATGGGATGCCTTGTAACATTTTTATTCTTACCCCTGTCCTTTTAAATGTATTTGGTACATGTTAGGATGTTTGCTATATTTTAGGGATATTGACAAAGTAATACACACTGGAATATATTAAAAAATTTGCTAGGTACCACCTGACCCCAAATTATATATAAAGAAAGACTCACAACCAGAAAATATGACATCTGTAACCACTCCTCTTATGGTTTTAGAAAAACATGATACTTAGTTGAGGTATTTTTAAATAAGGAGGGGGCTTCCCAGATGGCTCAGTGGGTAAAGAATCAGTGTGCAGTGCAGGAGACACAGGAGACGTGGGTTTGATCTCTGGCTCAGGAAGATCCACTGGAGGAGGGCATGACAACCCGCTCCAGTGTTCTTGCCTGGAGAATCCCATAGACAGAGGAGCCTGGTGGGCTACATTCCATACGGTCACAAAGATTTTGACACCACTGACAATACACCTTAAAAAATGTTTTGTTCAGTGCTTCAAGTAAATTGTATGAATATGTAAAACAATTCTAATTTTTCCATTGTTTTGAAATAATGATTTCCACATCATGTTGAATGACTGTCAGAATCTTCCAAGTTTCTTCTGAGTTAGTGAGTGAGTGAATTTTATTCAGCTATTTTTTTAAATGTTAAGTAAGTCTCTGGTCGTCAAGTAGAAACCTCAGTTCCCTAATAGAATGAGCTTAGAAGGAAAGAATGGACATTATAGACATGTGTTGAACCAATTCTTACAAGGTATTCATATTTCCCTACAACAATCTCACTTTTTAGTTATAATAAAGCAAAAGTCTATGTTTTATACTTTAATTATGGTTCAGGATAGTGCTTTGAAAAATAAAATATTTCTTAAAGTGAATCTTAAGACAAGTGTTTAATGCTTTTTATAAAATGGAAGAATTCTATTTCTTACAGGTTATAATGATGACTTTGAGATCCATAAGTAAAGTTTTAAAGTAGAACTGTATTTTAAGAAAATATTAAATTGATTTCACAGTCATGGAAAACTATCTGAAGTAATATATCAAGAAACATGATAAATAGCAATATATTACATTGAGGAAGTTGTCTTATGGTCTGTCACAGAGGTCATTCTTTGACTCCATCTGATTTAATATCCTGTTTAGCATTTTAATTAAGAATTTTAGAAGAGCAAGTAAATGGAATATTAATAAGGTTCTCATATGATACAAAGTAGAGAGGTGTTACAAACTATGTGAAAAACAGAGAAATAATACAAATAGACATAATGAGGTTAGTAGCAGGGACAGTATTGAATAAAATGAAATGTATTTATTAAAAAGATGAGTTAATGTGCATTTTACAATTCAGGGGCATGTAAGTATAAAAATGTGTAGATGAAGAAGATGAATAAGGAGAAAAAATTGTGCATGTGGAATGCTTAGACATATTGTAATGCTCTCTATTATACAAAGACGCTACCTGGGTTCAGCTATAGAAATTAAGGTCTAAACTAATGATTGCAATACTAAGTCCAATCCAACATTTTGAAGAGTATAAAACCCACATATTTTGATTAAATAATTAAAATACATAAACAAGCTAAAGCTATTAAGTAAGTAATGTTCAATTCTCCTACCTTGAAGAGATATCTTTATAGTCTTCAGAAGAACAGGTATGAGCTTTAAGAATTCTGTTCTGGAACATTGATGATATGAGAAGAGCCAGCACCCTGGACACCAGTGCCTCTAGGACTATACTAAGTGACAAGTGTCTTTGCACTTGCTTTCTTGGACATTCCCATCCAGCACTTTAGCACTTTCTAAAGGACTCTTGAGAGTCCCTTGGACTGCAAGGAGATCCAAACAGCCCATCCTAAAGGAGATCAGTCTTGGGTATTTATTGGAAGGACTGATGCTGAAGCTGAAACTCCAATACTTTGGCCACCTCATGCGAAGAGTTGACTCATTGGAAAAGAACCTGATGCTGGGAAGGATTGAGGGCAGGAGGAGAAGGGGACGACAGAGGATGAGATGGCTGGATGTCATCACCAACTCGATGGACATGAGTTTGAGTCAACTCCGGGAGTTGGTGATGGACAGGGAAACCTGGTGTGCTGTGATTCATGGGGTTGCAAAGAGTCAGACATGACTGAGTGACTGAACTGAACTGAACTGAAAGGACCAATTGCCATAACTTTCAGGCTTAGGGATGAACTCACCAGTCGTATGCTTCTCCCAGGGATGAACTCCCCAGTAGTATGATTCTCTCACATTTTGGCAACACATTTTGGGAAAAAAGCCAATACCAGGCATAGACTTTAGCTTAGTTTTGTGGTAAGAAGTTCAAAGTCCTGGGAGCCTGGACTGGAGTCTACAGAAGTGACCTGAGGTCATGTGTACAAGAATCCATTCTTCAAGTGCCTGAATCAATAGTAGGAGATACAATTAGAGAAAGGCTAGAATATATATTCTCTACCAAAGCCAAGCAAATTACCCCTCTTCCCAGCATTTGAAAATTGTACTGTGTGATATAATAGAAGATACCATTATTGGATTACTCAGCTACTCAGCTGACCAAAGGAAGGGGCTTCCCTGATGGTTCAGCAAGTAAAGAATCTGCCTGCACTGCAGAAGACTCAGAGACGTGGGTTTGACCCCTGGGTGGAGACAATTCCCTGGAGAAGAGGTACCCACTCCAGTATTCTTGCCTGGAGAATTCCATAGACAGCGAAGTCTGGTGGGTTACAGTGCTTGGGGTTGTAAAGAGTGGGACACAACTGAGGGACTAAATCACAGAGTGACAGGTTTTGTAGAAACCTGTACCTATAGAGCAATGGCAGGAACATACACAGTTGGTCCTTGAACAGTGCAGGTTGAAAGTGCAAGGGGGTCACTTCTATGTGGATATTTTTCCATACATATGCATTACAGTACTATATGGTCCAGGGTTGGTTAAATCCGCAGAGGCAGAACCACAGATACATAGGGCCTACTCTAAAGTTATAACCATATTTTCAACTTTGCAGGGCTCAGTGCCTCTAACCCCCAGGTTGTTCAAGGCCTTACTGTATCTTTAATGGATTACAATGGAGAAAGTGTAAAATCTGTACCTTAAATTTAAAACCTTATGGTGACAAAGTATCTTAGTTTGGCTTTCCTGGAAGCAGAAGCTGATACAGGGTCTTAGTTGACCATGGTTTGTTTAAGGAATTTTCTCTCCATCTCAAAATGGAGTGAAGTAAGAAGAATAGGGCAAAAGTTGAATGAGATCATAGTGAGGAAGCAGCTTCTGATTCCATGCGATGTTCTGGAGCATGAAGAGTTCAACAAATGGGTCTCAGCTTGAGGCAGGAGGAAAGCTTAAGCATCCTCGTCAGCCAATCATTGACTGTAGGTTGCTGCCTGCAATGAGCATAACATATCCTTTTTGGACAACAGTAACCTTTTGAAAGGGAGGGAGCTGTGAATCAGTAAGAGATAACTCTCAAGGCTAGGATACATTGTCCTAATAAAGGGGACTTAAATGGGACATCATTAGTCTCCACCATGGTCAACATGTTGTATTGCTCAGATCTGCTTTGTTCTCACATTTGCTTCATTGCATCAAGGCCAAATGTTGGCCACAACTTAGGAGAAACTTTATAATAGAAAGATTATTACAAAGAACTGCAGTACATGCTGCTAGAGTTGATCTAAGGCTGTAATTGATACACGTAGTCTAGCTTTTCTGCTGCCCACCCCTATTACCTTTAAGTAGTGCTTCTACTAGTCTATGTGGTTGCATGGTGGAAATTCTGATCCCTAAGGATTCCAACCTTGGTCACTGTATTTGTATCAAGTTGTGTCTATTTACTGACTCATTTACAATTAAAGTTAAGCAAAAAAAGTACTAAGAAATACCCACAGGATTTCCTGACTGCCAAGAACATTTTACCTTGGCCTGTTATGGGACAGCAGTCCTCATGATGATCACCTTTGCCAGTATAGTAACATTCTTCTGGACCAGCTGATCAAAGAGCCCAAAGACACTAGGTAGCAGTTACAGCTTTAAATCCATAAGGGTAATATCTTTAAGTAAATAGTGATAATCTTAGTGCATCTCCTTACGGAAGTGACCCGCTAAACATTTGGTCTAGAGGAGACAGGAAGCACAAATTGGTCACTGGGATGCTGGTGAGTGGAACCACGGGTACTTCAATTCATTCCCAGAAAGATGCATTCCATTTATTGGAAACAAGACACTGTATCACAGCCATTGCTTTAAGGATTATTCCACATTCTGAATAAAGAATCTCATTCTCTCAAAGAGTCATCTTCAAGTTGGCACTTCAGTTGTTTCTTCAAGAGGCTATTAACCTGCTTTATCAGACAAACAGCTTCAGGACAGTGAAGTCTGTGGCTAAACCAAGGTCATGTGCACACTGCTGCAGTACTTCTGCTGTGAAGGGTCCTTTTTTTTGAGAATATGTTATAGGAGATCCCACATTGGTATGTATTTAAGTAGTGGGGTTGGCTGAGCCATGGCACAAATGGAAAGCAAAACTATTTCTAGAATACATGACAATTCAGGACAAGCCATTGTCCTTTCCAGATTCTAAGGAATTTATTATAACCAAATTGAAACCAAATAGCTTCTCAGGTGGTGAAGTGGTAAAGAATCTCCCTGTCAATTCAGGAGATGCCAAAGATGAGAGTTCAATCCCTGGGTTGGGAAGATCCTTTGGAGAAGGAAATGGTAACCCACTCTAATATTATTGCCTGGAGAATTCCATGACAGTGAAGCCTGGAGTGCTACAGTCCATGGTGTCACAAAGAAGCAGAGATGACTGAGCGACTGAGCACACACACAGCATAATTGGACCTTCTACTTGAGGGATGATGCTTTACAATGGGCTCAGCACTGTTCTCTGGTACTGACATGTCATATACTCAGCACCAGGAAGAACTACAGCACACTGGTTTAAGATGCTCCTGGATCTCCATCTGTACTACCATGGCTGTTCCTTTCATGATCTATAGCATAAGCACCAGGATGTCAAGTGACAAAGACTGGCTGACATTTAATGACATTTAATTTAATATGTATCTTGTGCACTTGGTGGTTTAGTGCTTCTACTTCAGTTGATGCTCTATGAAGGGCATTAACTCTTGATGAAAATATTCACACAGAATATTTTGCATCTTATAGGCCCATCCATAAGCTTCTTGTATACATTTCCTCAGGCTAATTCTCTTTCTATACAAAGTGGATTATCAGTAACACTGCTTAAACTCTGCCTCCTGAGAATACACTCTTCACCGCTGTCTTTCAAGGTTGAGCTGGCTTAGGACTACAGAACATGAGCAGACCATGACATGCACACACATACCAAGCTACCTTACCCTTGATTTAACCTTGGGCTTTTCCATTCTCCATTAGGAAGGTATAGGAAATCTCAGTAAGGCCATAGTTGCAATTTGCCAAAGAATTATCGGTGCAATAATGGAAGGTAACACCGGAGCTTGATCATCTTTTGTGTAGTTTACATGTGCCCTCTGGGCCCCCTGCCCAGTTTCAAACTGACCACTTTCAGTCTATAGTGGATGTCTTCTGGGCTCACCTGAACTTAAACTCAGTTGTCAATGCTGCCTTTTTGGTAAATTGATGTAAAGATTCTAGAAGGAGCCAATAGCATGCAATGAGATGTTTGCCAAATGGTACATACTTATCTTCTGGAGGTCTTTGAGCCAGAACTCTAAGCCAGAACTCTAAGGTATTCAGTGAGTGAATATGTTATTAGGCCTTGTCATTGGTTTCACCAGCCTTACTTCTTACCACATTTACCCTCAATACCTTGGAATCACTTTATTCACATGGCAGGAGTGGAAAAGCTGCTGTCCTAAAGTGTTGACTTTCAGAAGAGACCTTTTATGTTCAGGAAAACGCTCAAAATAAGCAGCTCTTTATGTAGCTTGATAAATTATCTCAGTTTAAGAGTTTTCTCCAAGCATTAAATATATGTCCTAAAAACCTCAAGGAAATCTCCCATGTGTTGTGTTTCTTTTAAAGTGGTAGGAATTACTTACTGATCTATCTTGTCTTTAATTTTGCAAAGAATATCCCAGGGTGTCACAGAAATACTAAAACTCCTAAAGTATCACAACTGTGGTAGGTCCCTTAGTATTTTTATGGTTTATCTTATACCAGATCTACAACCCTTAAATAGTCTGTAGAACATCACATTAGTCCTCTTTATTGGTGACATAATATTAATTAAAACTAATCAGAGGAAATGGAAAGTACTCGGATACCTTGGTAAGACACACAAAACACATACCCACACCCACCCAAATACATATATACATACATATTGTCAGCAGCATCATTTGGATTACACAACTCCCATTTATTTAGTGGTAAATTAGTACTAGTTAGAAAATTTTCCAGAGGAGTGTTCTGCTGTGAGATTTCACCAAACAGCACTGAAATACTCTACTGAAAAATCACTGACACGACTGTCTATGTAGAAAATCTGAGAAAATAGGCAAAAAAAAAAAAAAAAACACCTCATGGAAGTATGCAAGTATAGCAAGTTTGTGGATACAAAGTTAATATACAGAAGTTAATTGTTTTCATAAGTATCAGCAATAAACAAATGGAATCTAAAATTGAAAACACAATACAATATATATTAGGTTCAGTTCAGTTCAGTTCAGTTCAGTCACTCAGTTGTGTCTGACTCTGTGACCCCATGGGCTGCAGCACTCCAGACTTCC
Source organism: Bos mutus (assembly GCF_027580195.1). Taxonomy (NCBI): domain Eukaryota; kingdom Metazoa; phylum Chordata; class Mammalia; order Artiodactyla; family Bovidae; genus Bos; species Bos mutus. The sequence goes on along the minus strand of NC_091636.1, from coordinate 48,260,563 downwards.
CTGTCCATCACCAGTTCCTGGAGCTTGCTTAAACTGATGTCCATTGAATTGGTGATGCCATCCAACCATCTCATCTTCTATCGCCCCCTTCTCCTCCTGCCTTCAATCTTTCCCAGCATTAGGGTCTTTTCCAGTGAGTCAGTTCTTTGCATCAGGTGGTCAAAGTATTGGAGCTTCAGGTTCAGCATCAGTCCTTCCAATGAATATTCAGAGCTGATTTATTCTAGGATTGATCAGTTTGATCTCCTTGCTCTCCAAGGGACTCTCAAGAGTCTTCTCCAGCACCACACTTCAAAAGCATCAATTCTTCAGTGCTCAGCTTTCTTTATGATCCAACTCTCACATCCAAACATGACTACTGGGAAAACCATAGCTTTGACTAGATAGACCTTTGTCAGCCAAATAATGTCTCTGCTTCCTAATAAGCTGTCTAGGTTGGTCATAGCTTTTCTTCCAAGGAGCAAGCATCTTTTAATTTCATTGCTGCAGTCACCATCTGCGGAGATTTTGGAGCCCAAGAAAATAAAGCCTGTGACTGTTCCAATGTTTCCCCATCTTTTTGCCATGAAGTGATGGGACCGGATGCCATGATCTTAGTTTTATGAATGTTGAGTTTTCACAATTTATATTAGCACCCATCACAAAAAGTAACTCAAAATGATAGAGACTTCCATGCAAAAAGCAAAACTATAAAACTTGGAGAAGATAACATATAAGAAATCCTGGATGACCTTGGATTTGGCAATGATATTTCAGATACAACACCAAAGTGAATCATCATAAAATAAATAATTGTTAAGCTGGATTTCACTAGCCACAGATTGGGAGACAATATTTGCAAAGATGTATCTGGTACAACCATGTGACATTCTGGAAAAGCCAGAACTATGGAGAAGGTAAAAAGATCAGTAGTTGCTAGGGACTGAGTGAAAAGAGGGATGAATAGGCAAAGCACAGGAGATTTTTAGGGTAGTGAAAACACTCTGTGTGATACCATAATTAAGAATATATGTCATTCAACATTTGTCCAAGCCTGTAGAATTGTATAGGCTTCCCAGATGGAGCAGTGGTAAAGAATCCACCTGCCAGTGCAAGAGTGCAAGGTATGCAGGTTCAATCCCCGCGTTGGAAAGATCTCCTGGAGTAGGAAATGGCAACCTGCTACAGTATTCTTGCTTGGAAAAATTCCATGTACAGAGGAGCCTGGTGGACTACTGTTTCCATGGGGTTGCAAAGAGTCGACAATACATAGAATTGTACAGTATGTAGACTGAACTGTAAGGTTGACTATGGTTTTGGGTGATCATGATGTATCAGAGGGCTTCTATGCTGGCTCAGACAGTAAAGAATCTGTGGGGAATGCAGGAGACTCAGGTTCAATATCTGGGTTGGGAAGATCGCCTGGAGAAAGGAATGGCTTCCCATTCCAGTATTCTTGCCTATAGAATTCCATGGGCAGAGGAGTCCGGCAGTCTACAGTCTATAGGGTCACAAAGAGCTGGACATGACTGAGTGACTAACAAACACACATGATGTATCCACATAGCTTTATCAGTTATAACATAGCTTCCACTCTGGTGAGTGATGCTGATAATGCATAAGACTATGCACATGTTGGGTTAGGAGGTACATGGGAAATCTCTCTACCTTCCCACAAATTTTCTGTGAACCTAAAATTACTCTAAAAAATATAAAACCCTATAAAAATACACTACCAAACCTGCAATTAAAATTATTTTCTGAAGTAGTGCTAGAAAGAGAATGTTTATAAATATTAGAAACAGAAAAGGCAAAGCATGCCTTGCATTGAGGGGGAAGTATAAAGTGAGATATCATTGTCGTATCTGGTTAAACTAAGATTTTTAAAAAATAATATTTAAAAAGTTTCCACCAACCTTTATTTGTATCTTATATATCAAATATTACTTGGTAACATATACTTACACATTTGCTAACTTGTATAGACAACTTATTAAAAACGTTTGGACTTTTCTATAACAATCAAGATTTTATCATTAAAAGAATGTTCAGGAATATATGTAGGTGTCTACCTTTTTTAAAGAAATATTTATTTTAACTGGAGGTTAATTACTTACAATATTGTGATGGGTTTTGCCATACATCAACATGAATTGGCCACAGGTATACATGTGTTCCCTCCCTCCTGAACCTCCCTCTGAAATTAGAATAAATGTTTTCTTTCAGGACTTTTATGTGATTACTTTAAAAAAATGAAGAAATGTACAATGCTATATTCAATTGTAGGAATATATTTTTAGCTTCAATTTAATATAATGCAAAAAGTTTCTCTACAATAATAAACTTTAAAATAAAAAAATAAAAATCTGTATACATGAATATATTTTTAAATGATTTTTAAATATAAATGACTAATTAATGAACAGTTTGTGTAAAATTTTACAGAAATTTTTTTTCAGCTGCTACATAAATAAAGGCAGTTAAACTAATAAAAGACCAATATGCCATTTTGATTATTATAATAATATTTGACATTTTGATGGCATTCTCATAGGACTTATTTTAATTTAATTCTTAAATATTCTTTGTTTCAAATGCCCTATTATTCCAACTTTCATAATAGATTGCAAAACTCAATTATAGCAAAAATTTATGGTCTTAAAAATGTCAAATAATGAATAACAATGAAGGATTGAGATGGTTTTTGTTTGAAATAACTATTAATTTAACTTAGAAATGAATCACATAAATTGATAACTCTATATAACCATATGGGCTTCCCAGGTGGCACTAGTGGTAAAAAATCCACCTGCCAATGCACGTAGACATAAAAGATGTGGGTTCAGCCCCTTGATAGGGAAGATCCCCCAGAGGAGGGCATGGCAACCCACTTCAGAATTCTTGCCTGGAGAATCCCATGAACAAATGAGTCTGGCAGTCTGTAGTCCATAGGGTCACACAGAGTCAGACACAACTGAAGTGACTTAGCATCAGATATGACCATATAATTTCACCCTCCAAAATAAAAAAAAAAAATCATATTTCAAAACAAATTTCCCCCGAATTCCAAACTCATATAGCATTAAATTGTGAAGAAAAATAAATTTTTTTATGTTTGTTGATTTTTTAATTGTTTATGTTTGTAATTTTGCCTTTAGTTAGCTATGTTTAAAGACATATAAAAAATATAGATGGTAAATATCTATGTACAGATATTTAAATTTTTATTGTGATAAGCACATGTGATCTACCCTCAACAAGTTGTATGTATACATAACACTATTATTGGCTATGGGTACAATATTGTACAGCAAATCTGTAGAGCTTATTTATCTTAATTGAAAATATATCCATGTTGAGTAATAACTGCTTGTTTCCTCCTCCTTCCTGCGTCCTGGTAACCACCACTCTAGTCTTTGATTTTATAAATTTGACTACTTTAGATACCTCATCTAAGACTTGTCTTTCTGAGCCTGGTTTATTTCTTTCAGCTGAATGTCTTCAAGAATTTTTGGTCTTTTTTTAAAAGACTTTCATCTAAATCATACATATATAAAATTACCCATTTGAAGTTAAATGTGGAAAAGGCTACAGTCAATAATTTATGCAAAACACACAAAATAATGAAATTATGACTATGTGTTTTTGAAGGAAATACTTTCTATACTTGTGAATGCTTAAAACTATTTAATAAAAAAGATCCAGTGAGAAAGAAAGTTTCTTCCTGCCATTATTTTTGGGCTTTACTTGTTAGTTTTATTTTGTGTGCATTTTTAAAAGAAAATACAATACCACATTCTTTGGAAAAAATTAATGATGGTTAAAAATTTTGCATTTAAGAGTCTTAATTTGTATCTGTCCCTTCTTTCATTCAATCATTTTGATTTTTGTAAGTCACTTTCTCAGTATCCATGTTTTCTTATTAGTGAATTAGAATAAGACTTTCATTAACAACAACAATAATAAAACCTTCACAGTAATCAAGATCATTGTACAAATTGTATTAGGCAGTGCATGTATTTGGAACTCTCATGTAAGTGAATTTATATCAAAAATTTTTCAGTTACTTGAATTCCTGGCTTTTGTTAATTTTTAAGAACTAACTTAAAAAGGAAAGGGAAACTAGGACAGACAGGGAAATTGGAGTTGATGTTCTCTTCAATAAAACAGCAAAATATAGTAAAAGAATAAATAGGTCAGAGAGAACTGGTGATTAGATGCAAGAGATCTAAAGAAAGAACACAGACTGCAAAAGAAAGAAAGGGACTCAAGAAATTTTTGTAGATGTAATAATTCTCATCCTGTAAACCTTTATTTCTCTATGTTACTTTAAAAAGAATTCTCCTGTATGCCCTTGTGCCCCCATTTCTGTTCAAACTCATTTTCCCTTATAGCCACTGCTTTCCCTGAGATTCCTCTTGCCACTTTTCTGTGAAAGAAGTATTGATTGAGTGATAAAGCAAATCCAGTTACATGTCTGTAGTGATCTCATTTCACAAAAGAATCTGGAGAAATAAATGTATCCTAAGAGTAAACTTCAGATCACTTAACAGTTTTGAAATCCTGAAATGCCAAATAAAAGAACATTTCCAGGGGAAAGGAATAGCTGAAAAGAGCATGAGTCAGAATAATTTTGGAAGCCAGAACAAGCGAAATATCCAGCCCTGGAAAAGAAACTGAATGGAGAAACAGAGAGTGACCAATGCTATTAAAACTTTTCTCTGGTTGTTTCCAGTATTAAAAACCAGGCCTGCAGTAGGATTCAAGAGACTTATAAAAGTGGAACCATGACACAATTTGTTCATTTTTTTTCTTCTTTTCTTCCGTCCTTCTTGTTTTTTGCCCTCTGTTCAAGTTTTTCAGGTAAGTTATTTCTAAGACTTTCTCAGCATTATTTGTAACGCCTTAAGTGTATGGATTTAATTAAAAAGGTATTGTACCACGCAGACTGCCTTAGATAAGAGGTGGTGCAAGGGGATTTTGAAACATGATCTAATAGGAGGCTGAAGAATCATATTCTTCTGGGACTACCAACAGGGAAAGGGACACTGACAGCAATCAATAATCCAATTTGAGGATTTAGGACTAAGAGTCAGGTCAAATGTTTCAGAAAATCCTTGATGTTGATAGAAAGAGAGTCCTGATCAGCATAAAATCACACAGGGGGCAAGTTAGATTATGAGAGCAAAAGTAGAAATGATGTCTATTGCCTGAGTGATTAAATGAAAAGGCAATGACCAACAGTGATTAGGCTAGAATAACAAACAAAAAATATCAAAAATAAAACACAAAAACAATAACTCACATGATGTGCTTAAACTTGTGTCTATGTCTACAAGCTCAGGTTAGAGCCATATCTCTTGTCTTCCAAGTGATAAAATCAGAGCTTATGAAGAAATAATGGCCCTGTTTTTATCTTAAACATCTGACAAGGACTCAAATCCCTCCTCCCCCATCATCATAATGGCATTCATTTTTACAATTTCCTTCCTACCTTCCTTAATACTTTGCTGGGCCAAGAAAGATCTTATTTCTGTGTCTTAGACCTGTGATGGTTTCAAACTCAGTATGTTTGGTCTGAGAATCCATTCACCTAAAATAAAACACTTTGTTGAACTTAACTTTAGCTAATTCTATTTTTACCAATTCATCCAAAGGGAAAGACTGTTGAATGTAACTTTCTACAATTTTTAATACTATCAAAATAAATTTAGTAATTATGAAATTAACACCTGCAATGCAGGAGACCTAGATTTGATCTCTGGGTTGGGAAGATTCCCTGGAGAAGAGAATGGCTACCCACTCAAGTATTCTGGCCTGAAGAATTCCGTGGACTGTATAGTTGCATGGGGTCACAAAGAGTTGACTCAACTGAGTGACTTTAAGTAAGTAAGTAACATCAATAGCAATAATAAAGATGGTGATGATAATATTGATGACAATGATGATACAAAAATCTTGGGTAATATATTGTTTTTAATTTGACAATGGCTGGCTACAAAGGTCAGAATTATCCTCCTGCTGGAAAAAAAAAAAAGTTAAACTACATATGTGTGCATATATAGCACACACATACTTAAACACAGAAATATGTGTGTCCACTTGCATGATTCTCAGATAAGTACCTACCTCCTCATCTTTTGCAACCTACACACTTCACTTGTTTTACTCTTATCTCAGCCCTGGTAGAACTTATGGAAATCAAACACAATGATAGATCTAGGTAAAAGCATTAAAACCAAAAAAAGCATCAAACCGGAAAAAGCCAGGGCCAACTTCCTTCAAATGAGAAAACTAAGTTTGTCAGCTGATTCTCAATAGAAACTAATGTTGAATCATAGAGAATTATAAAATGGAACCTTCAATGTGCTGAAACAAGCCATCAAACTAGACTTCTATACCTAGAATTTTATTTTATATATATAAAGCCCTTCCTAATTTAGATTGACAGATATAGAATAATGTTCCCAACAAGTAAGTCATATACTCTGACTTTTCTTCAGCTATATAATGTGTGTGCATGTATGTTCAGTTGTGGCTAACTCTTTGACCCCATGGATTGTTGCTGCTAGGTTCTTCTGTCTGAAGAAGTTTCCAGGTATTAATACTGGAGGCAGCTATATAATTGGAATTCAGTTCAGTTCAGTAGCTCAGTCGTGTTTGACTCTTTGCAACCCCGTGAATTGCAGCACGCCAGGCCTCCCTATCCATCACCAACTCCTGGAGTTCACCCAGACTCATGTCCATCGAGTCGGTGATGCCATCCAGCCATCTCTTCCTCTGTCATCCCCTTCTCTTCCTGCCCCCAATCCCTCCCAGCATCAGAGTCTTTTCCAATGAGTCAACTCTTTGCATGAGGTGGCCAAAGTATTGGAGTTTCAGCTTTAGCATCATTCCTTCCAAAGAACACCCAGGACTGATCTCCTTTAGAATGGACTGGTTGGATCTCCTTGCAGTCCAAGGGACTCTCAAGAGTCTTCTCCAACACCACAGTTCAAAAGCATCAATTCTTTGGCCCTTAATTATTTAATTATAAATGTTTCAAAACATACAGCTGTGATCTTTATACACAGTAGAGTTAAGCTAGAAATAAATAGCAAAAAGTTAAGTAAGAATAAATCAACATATGCTTGAAATCAAGCAAAACATTTCCAAATAAACCATACATGAAAGTAGTCAAAATGTAAATAAAAAATATTTTTAGCTGAATGATATTAATAATCTCATTTTATAAGGCCAATATAAGCTTGATTCAACAACCTGTGAAGGGCATTTGAGTTCTTGAAGATAAATAGATGAAATATCCCTGAGAAAATATTAATGAACCTGATCAAATCATGCACAAAATGGTACTAAGTCATGGCCAATTTTACTTCAACCTCAGAATATAAGTTTAACTTACTAAAGAAACAATGTATTTACCATATTAATATTATTAAAAATAAATGTTATCATCTCAATATATGCATACACAGTTGATAATTTTTAACATCCATTTTTGTCTCAAAAAAGTCTTAAAATATCCAGACCTAAATAAATTGTTCTTAATCTGATAATAAGAGATCAACTACTGACCTATATTACATAATTTTATCAGCAGTTTGAAAATTTTCCTCTGGGATCAGGCACAAATAACGATTCTGCAATCTACAAATTTCATCCATATTAAATCTTGTACACACAGTCTTAGCCATTGCAATAAGGGGGAATAAAAAGGAAATCAAAGGATTGGTGGCAAAGAAATATAACAACCATAAATACCATTATGTTTAAAAACCATGATCATTGAGTTAAAGTGATCTATAATTAAATTATACAAATCAACAGTTAATAAATGAATTCAACAAAGTCCCTGAACTCAATACACAAAAATCAGTAGAATCAAAGCATTAGAAAATTGTAAAAGATCATACTATTTGATGTACAATCAAAAATATTGGAGGGAGTGACACCACCCAAATACTTTGGCATAAATTTAACTAAGGAAGTGAAAGACCTCTTCAAGTCCTATAAGACACTGATAAAAGAAATCAAAGAAGATAAAATTAAATTTAAATGTATCTTTTATTCATGAATTGGAAGAATTAATATTGTTAAAATGTCAATACTATCTAAGGTCATCTATAGGTTTAGCCTGTCCCCACAGAGACTTTAATGACACTTTTTACAGAAGTAGAAAATATACTGTGAAAATTTATATAGAACTATTAAAGACCACTGAACAGCTAAAGCGATACTAAGAAGATCCAAACAGGAGACATCACATTTCCTGTTTTCAAGCTGTTTTAAAGCTACAATAATCAAAAAGAGTATGGTACTGGCATAAAGACAGACAAATACACCAGTGAAACAGAATTGAGAGCCTAGAAGTAAACCCAAGCATAAACAGTCAAGCAATATTTGATAAGGGTGCCAGGAATGCTCACTAGAGAAAATATGGTCTGTTTAGTAAGTAGTGCTATGATAACTGGAGATTCACATGTAATTAAACTGGACTCCTTTCTTATACCACTCACAAAAATTAATCAAAATAGATCAAAGACCTAAGTGTAAAACTTAAAACCATGAAACTCCTAGAAGGAAACAGGAGTAAAGCTCCTTGAAACAGGTCTTGGTAATGATTTTTGGATATTATACCAGAGCACAAGCAACAAAATATAATGTAAACAAGTAGGACTACATCAAGCTAGAAAGCTTTTGTTAAGCAAAATAAATTGTCAACAAAAGGATAAACAATCTATAAAGGGAGGAAAAAATTTGCAAACCATTTATCTGATAAGGGATTAATTTAAAATATATAAATAACTCATACAATTCAATAGCAAATAAATAAATAACAACTCCCCAAATCCCAGATACATCAATTAAGAAATGAGCAAAGAACCTGAATAGAAACTTATCTAAAGAATATATATAAAAGGTCAACATGTTCATGAAAAGAAATTCAAAATCACTTGTCATTATTGAAATGAATATTAAAACCACAATGAGATATGACTTCAAATCTATTAGAATGGCTATCATAAATATACACAATAAAAAAATGATGGCATGGACATGGAGAAAAAGAAACCATATTGGACTGCTGTAGGGATTGTAAATTGGTACAGCCACTACGTGAAACACATGGAAGATTCTCAAGAAATTAAAAACAGAACTACAGTGTGATGCAGTAATTCTGGGAATATATCCAAAGGAAACAATCCCATCTTCATACCTGCAATAGTGACACTGTCTAAGATATGGTAACAACCTGAGTCTGAGAGTCCATCAAAAGATGACGGATAAAGAAGTTATACATACATATGTGGGCTTCCCTTGTGGCTCAGCTGGTAAAGAATCGGCCTGCAATGCGGGAGACCTGGGTTTGATCCCTGGGTTGGGAAGATATCCCAGAGAAGGGAAAGGTTAACTACTCCAGTATTCTGGTCTGGAGAGTGATTATATTATTTGCAGTCAAAGATGAAAAAGCTCTACACAGTCAGTAAAAACAAGACTGGGAGCTGACTGTGGCTCAGATCATGAACTCATTGCAAAATTCAGACTTAAATTGAAGAAATTAGGGAAAAACACCACACCATTCAGGTATGACCTAAATCAAATCCCTTACAATTATATAGTAGAAGTGACAAATGGATTCAAGGGATTAGATCTGATAGACAGAGTGCCTGAAGAACTATGGATGGAGGTTCATGACATTGTCTAAGAGGAAGTGATCAAGACCATCCCCAAGAAAAAGAAATGCAAAAAGGCAAAATATTTGTCTGCGGAGGCCATACGACTAGTTGAGAAAAGAAGAAAGCTAAAGACAAAGGAGAAAAGGAAAGATATACCCATTTGAATGCAGAGTTCCAAAGAATAGCAAGGGAGATTAGAAAGCCTTCCTCAGTGATCAATGCAAAGAAATAGAGGAAAAGAATAAAATGGGAAAGACGAGATCGCTTCAAGAAAATTAGAGACACTAACGGAGAATTTCACACAAAGATGGGCACAATAAAGACCAGAAATGGCATGGACCTAGAAGCTGCAGATACTAAAAAGAGGTGGCAAGAATACACAGAAGAATTATACAAAAAAGATTTTCATGACCCAGATAACCACAATGGTATGATCACTCACCTAGACCAGACATCCTGGAATGTGAAGTCAAGTAGGCCTTAGGAAGCATCGCTATCTCTAGTGGAGGTGATGGAATTCCAGTTGAGCTATTTCAAATCTTAAAAGATGATCCTGTGAAAGCGCTGCATTCAATATACCAGCAAATTTGGAAAATTCAGCAGTGGCCACAGGAAGGAAAAAGTCAGTTTTCCTTTCAATCCGAAAGAAAGGCAATGCCAAAGAATGCTCAAACTACCGCACAATAGCACTCATCTCACACACTAGCAAAGTAATGCTCTAAATTCTCCAAGCCAAGCTTCAGCAATATGTGAATTGTAAACTTCCAGATGTTAAAGCTGGATTCAGAAAAGGCAGAGGAACCAGAGATCAAATTACCAACATCTGTTGGATCATCGAAAAAAGCTGAGAGTTCCAGAAAAAACATATACTTCTGCTTCATTGACTATGCCAAAGACTTTGACTGTGTGGATCATAATAAACTATGAAATATTCTTCAAGAGATGGGGATATCAGACCACCTTACCTGCCTCCTGAGAAATTTGTATGCAGGTCAAGAAGCAACAGTTGGAACTACACATGGACAACAGACTCGTTCCAAAATGGGAAAGGAGTATGTCAAGGTTGTATATTGTCATGCTGCTTATTTAACTTATATGCAAAGTACATCATGTGAAATGCTGTGCTGGATGAAGTACAAGCTGGAAATAAGACTAATGGGAGAAATAGCAATAACCTCAGATATGCAGATGATACCAACCTTATGGCAGAAAATGAAGAAAAACTAAAATTCCTCTTGATGAAAGTGAAAGAGAAGAGTGAAAAAGTTGGCTTAAAACCCAACATTCAAAAAACTAAGATCATGGCATCTGGTCCCATCACTTCATGGCAGATAGATGGGGAAACAGTGGAAACAGTGACAGACTTTATCTTTGGGGCTCCAAAATCACTGCAGATGATATAAAAGATGCTTGCCCCTTGGAAGAAAAGCTTGACCAACCTAGACAACATATTAAAAAACAGAGATATTTTGCTGACCAAGGTCTGTCTCATCAAAGCTATGGTTTTTCTAGTAATCATGCATGGATGTGTGATTTGGGCTATAGATAAAGTTGAGCATTGAGGAACTGATGCTTTTGAAGTGTGGTCTTAGAGAAGACTCTCGAGAGTCCCTTGGACTGTAAGGATATCGAAGCAGTCAATCCTAAAGGAAATATTCATTGCAAGGACTGATGCTGAAGCTGAAACTCCAGTGCTGATGGGAAGAACTGACTCATTTGAAAAGACCCTGATGCTGGGAAAGATTGAAGGCAGAAGGAGAAGGGGATGATGGAAGGTAAGATGGTTGGATGGTATCACTGACTCAATGAACATGAGTTTCAGCAGGCTCTGGGAGTTGCTGATGGACAGGGAAGCCTGGTATGCTGTAGTCCATGGGGTTGCAAAGAGTCAGACACGACTGAGCGACTAAACTGAACTGAACATACATATGTATGTATGTATAAATCTATATTCACATGAATGATGGATTATTGTTTAGCCATAAAAATGGGTGAAATATTGAAGGCATCCTGCAAAGTAAAGTAGGTTAGACAGTGCAAGATAATACTGTATGAGCTCACTCCTACACAGAATTTAAAAAGGAGAAAAAACTTGTAGTTATCAAAGGCTGAAGATGAAGCAAGAGGGGATTGGAGAAAGATTGTCAAAACTTATAATCTTCACTTAGAAGTCAGTGTCCTTAGTTGCTCCGTCATGTCTGACTCTTTGTGACTCCATGGACCGTAGCCCACCAGGTGCTTCTATCCATGGAACTCTCCAGGCAAGAATACTGGAGTGGGTGGCTGTTTCCTTCTCCAGGGGATCTTCCTGACCCAGGGATTGAACACAGGCCTCCCTCATTGCAGGCATATTCTATACTGTCTGAGTCATCAGTGTAATTACAACATGATAACTATAGCTAATATTATTATAAGATAAAATATAGGATTTTTAAAGAGAGTAAATCCTAAGACTTCTATGATAATAACTTGTTTTCCTTTTCTTTCTTATTGTATCTATTGGCATATGTGCATGTTAACTGAACTTAATACGGTAATCAATTCACAGTACATGCAAACCAAATCACCCTTCTGTATACCTTAAACATACACAGTGATATATGTCAATTATTTCTGAATAAAACCAGAAAAAAAGACCTGCAAACAAGTCTAAAAGATGTGCAAGCTCTTTACGAAGAAAACTTTGAAATATTATGAGACACTAAAAAAAAATTAGATGATTTATAAAGTCTATGAGTCAGAACATAATGTTATAATGATAAAAAATGTTCTCCAGATTAATCTAAAAATTTAAAAAACCCCAAATACATCCCAGATTTTTTTTACAGAAATAGAGTTGGTGACTTCACAATATACATAGCAATGTAAAGGAATATGATCATCCAAGACAATACTGAAATCCAACAAAGTCAGAGACCTTCCTTCACCAAATTTCAAGATATGCTATGAAGTTACAGCAAATAATATTATGAGGTTTTGGTGCAAGAAGAGACAAATAAACATATACACTAGGGAGAAAAGTCCAGAAATAGATTGATATATGTATTAACATTTGGTTTATACCACACGTGACATTGTAGAACAATCTGGAAAGGACAATCTTTTCAAAGAATGATATTCTATCAATTGAGTATTTATGTATCTATGAAGAAATTATAAAAATTATCTCCTGCCTAAAAAATGAAATTATTTTTAAGTGAACTATAGATATGAATATGAAATTAAGTGAACATTTTCAAGAAAATAATTCAGGGAAATAATTTCATATTCCAAAGTAGGGAAAGATGACTTAAGTGAGACAAAAAGGCAGCAACTATAAAGAAAAAAAATGGTAAATAACATTACATAAAATAAAAGAAAATTTTATTCTTCTCATGAATAAACATCACTAACAGAGTAAAACAGAATATTTCATTTGTGTTTTTACAGTAAATGTATTATATTCATGTGAAGGAATACCATACAAAGTAAAAATAGGAAATTAAGTTATAGAAAATCACATGATTCTCAAAAACATATTAAGGCAAAGAAATTAGCTGTTATGGAAAGCATACTGAATACATATTCCACATGTCTATTTGCAAAAAGAGGCACAACATCTACAGTATTAGAAGTTAGAGGACAGTTTTTTGGGGAAAAGGAAGACAAATGTTGATTTTGGAAAGGAGAAAAGAAAGTCTTCAGTGTTGTTGGCAGCAATATATTTCTTGACTTGGGTAATGTTAAATGTTAATACTCTGCTACTACTTGCTAAATTCTACACCTAATGTATTTTATACTTTTTAATGTATTTTACTGCAATAAAATTAAGTTAATAAAATACCAAGAAACTTCTATTTTCCAGACATTGTTTTGTGTCCCTTTACACATAGTAACTCATTTATTTAACCTCCCTGATTTCTTAGGTAGATATTATTATGCCTAATTTTAAGATGAAAACATAATTAAAGACTAAGAAGTAATGGAGCATTTAAGTATTATAATGAGTAAGTTGCTGATCCAGGATGTCCATCTAAATATCTGGCTGCAAAATTTGTATTATTAACTAAAATACTTTGCTCTATTTCAAATTCACATTTTGCATAGGTGGAAAATTTTCCAGTCTTCAAATGCAACGTTGTTTTATCTCCAATGGCAACTGAGCATCAAATAACTCACTACAGGAGAAAGGTTTCAGGTCAAGACTTTATCAATCTATACCACCCACATATATGTAACACTTCGTGTTTATACATGCTTATTTTTTTTTTTACAACTTTATCTCAATTATATTACTTTTAATGTATAAGTTTAAATTACTCATACAGTCATTAATCATACTTATATTTGAATAATTATTTTTGTATTATTTTGTATTCTGCATATGGAGCATGCCCTGAGAATATTGTTTAAAAATTCAGTGCATTATGTAGTGAAAAGTTGGATGAGTCTCTCTTTCCTGATAATTTATTGAACAGGCTACCCACAGATAAACTTAGTGACTATGTTACAGTAAATTATTTTGTGGATTGATGATTCATGGAGGTTCCGGGGTTAATAAATAATATGGACCAAGCTATTTTTCTACTGTTCTCAGTTGTATCTGACTCTTTGTAGTACCATAGACCGTAGCCTGCCAGGATCCTATGCCCATGCAATTTCCCAAGCAAGAATACTGGAGTAGGATGTCATGTCTTTAAGTGGGGTGCCATTTCCTACTCCAGGGCGTCTTCCAGACACAAAGATCAAAGCCACATTCCCTGTGTCTCCTGCATTGGCAGGCAGATTCTTTACCACTAGTGCCATCTGTGAAGCTCATTTATTTTTTCCCATTAGCAGATATAAATATATTTTTTACTTACCTATGTATGTGGTTCTAGTTCCATATACCTATGTGATTGGAGAAAAAAGCACCTACTTTTGTAATGTCATCTACATTTTGAGAAGGATGGACTAAACTGTTTTAAAGATAACTTTGTGTGATTTCAGTATTTGTAGAATCAATGCATCATATGACTGTTGTTTCAGCAAGTTGACACTAGGTGGAGATTATATTTAATTAATAACGTTTGTCTTACAAGCTACATTTTTCAAATATAGGGTTCCCTCACTAACTGAAAGTAGAGCTGCTGCTGCTGCTGCTGCTAAGTCGCTTCAGTCGTGCCCGACTCTGTGTGACCCCATAGACAGCAGCCCACCAGGCTCCCCTGTCCCTGGGATTCTCTAGGCAAGAACACTGGAGTGGGTTGCCATTTAGAGCAGTCCTGTGAAATCTTTCCTGAGGCAAAATGGCCTAAAGTAAAGATGTGGTTACCTTAGGACACATCTTACTAATGCACACACAAAATAAACTGAGGTAAAGCACACATGATCACATAGTTCAAAATCATGGTGGCTTGATGCTGTGATACTAAGTGTAGTTCCTGGGGAAGGAGCTTGGCATTGTCACTGTCCCTCAGAGTGTTGGCTTCCTCTATCATAGAGGCCTGCTACAAAACAGACATTGAACACTATATTTGCTTTTTGTCTTTTTTCTTTCCTGTAAAGTCAAAGATCCTCTTTGGATTTCTTTAGGTTAAGAAAAATAGGTAGTAATGTAGGTCTTTCATAAAAGTGAAGTGGTATAAAGAGAATGCTCAAAAAGCGGGAGATACCTGTACTTTGATTTTCAGAGTAAAACAATTATTCCTCACATATTTAATTATTTTGAATTTATTAACATGTAATTTTTAAAAATCAACAATTGACATCATTATAATTAAATTGCTTGAAAGGAAAAAAAAAAGTATAAAAGAATAACTGCATGGAGTTTCAGCTTTAGCATCATTCCTTTCAAAGAAATCCCAGGGCTGATCTCCTTCATAAAGAACTGGTTGGATCTCCTTGCAGTCCAAAGGACTCTCAAGAGTCTTCTCCAACATCACAGTTCAAAAGCATCAATTCTTCGGCGCTCAGCTTTCTTCACAGTCCAACTCTCGCATCTATACATGACTACTGGAAAAAACATAGCCTTGACTAGACGGACCTTTGTTGGCAAAGTAATGTCTCTGCTTTTCAATATGCTATCCAGGTTGGTCATAAGTTTTCTTCCAAGGAGTAAGCGTCTTTTAATTTCATGGCTGCAATCACCATCTGCAGTGATTTTGGAGCCCAAAAATTTAAAGTCTGACACTGTTTCCCCATCTATTTCCCCTGAAGTGATGGGACCAGATGCCATGATCTTCGTTTTCTGAATGTTGAATTTTAAGCCAACACTTTCACTCTCCTCTTTTCCTTTCATCAAGAGGCTTTTTAGTTCCTCTTCACTTTCTGCCATAAGGGTGGTGTCATCTGCATATCTGAGGTTATTGATATTTCTCCCAGCAATCTTGATTCCAGCTTGTGCTTCTTCTAGCACAGCATTTCTCATGATCTACTCTGCATACAAGTTAAATAAGCAGGGTGACAATATACAGCTTTAAAGTACTCCTTTTCCTATTTGGAACCAGTCTGTTGTTCCATGTCCAGTTCTAACTGTTGCTTCTTGACCTGCATACAGGTTTTTCAAGAGGTAGATCAGGTGGTCTGGTACTGCCATCTTTTTCAGAATTTTCCATGGTTTATTGTTATCCACACAGTCAAAAGCTTTGGCATAGTCAATAAAGCAGAAATACATGTTTTTCTGGAACTCTCTTGCTTTTTCAATGATCCAGTGGATGTTGACAATTTGATCTTTGGTTCCTCTACCTTTTCTAAAACCAACTTGAACATTTGGAAGTTCACGGTTCACGTATTGCTGAGGCCTGGCTTGGAGAATTTTGAGCATTACTTTACTAGCGTGTGAGATGAGTGCAATTGTGTGGTAGTTTGAGCATTCTTTGGCATTGCCTTTCTTTGGGATTGGAATGAAAACTGACCTTTTCCAGTCCTGTGGCCACTGCTGAGTTTTCCAAATTTGTTGGCATTTTGAGTGCAGCATCATCTTTCAGGATTTGAAATAACCCAGCTGGAATTCCCTCACCTTCACTAGCTTTGTTCGTAGTGATACTTTCTAAGGCCCACTTGACTTCACATTCCAGGATATCTGGCTCTAGGTGAGTGATCACACCATCGTGATTATCTGGGTCGTGAAGATTTTTTTTGTACAGTTCTTCTGTGTATTCTTGCCACCTCTTCTTAATATCTTCTGCTTCTGTTAGGTCCATACTATTTCTGTCCTTTATTAAGCCCATCTTTGCATGAAATGTTCCCTTGGTATCTCTAATTTTTTTTGAAGTGATCTCTAGTCTTTCCCATTCTGTTATTTTCCTCTATTTCTTTGCATTGATCACTGAGGAAGGCTTTCTTATCTCTTCTTGCTATTCTTTGAAACTCTGCATTCAGATGCTTATATCTTTCCTTTTCTCCTTTGTTTTTTGCTTCTTTTAGGTCCTATTTTGGACCACATGAACTGAATCTGTGAAAGTGGCCCCCAAACATTGGTATTTAAAAACATTTTTCTACAATTTAGAGTTACAGTGAGTATTGAGAACCACTCTACTAGCACCTTAATTCAATTCTCCTAGAAGCTTGATTCTTGGGGGAACCTCCATCAATAACTTCATCAATACTTTTATTGGCAAATTTACATGTGATCAAATGGAGAGGTCATCCTATATTTTATGCAGTTGATGCCCCAGTTTAGAATGCTGAAAGGCTTAGCTGAGATCACAATCATCTTTATCCAAGTCATGCCAATAGTAGGTATAGGAAGTCAGGGCTGAAACTCAAAGCTTTTTCAGGAACAAAATTGATGGTTATTTTTTTCTTACTCCATTTACATATATGTGCCACATAGCCAATTCTTTTAATTGATATATTTTTCCTGCTCTTTACTCTTTTCTGGAAAGATTGTTTGAAATCCTATTTTAAATACAATGAAACAATTAATCACTGGTTTTGCTTTATATTTAAGTTATCAAATAATCTTTAAGACAAAATTATATAAATATATATTATAGCATAAAGGATAAATGCTTGCTTTAGTTACAAAGTGTTAAGCAAATTTCTTCATATTGTCATATTTTTCTCTTCACTTCCATTTTCAAGTGAAAATTGCTTTTCAAAAATAAAATTACCCTTAATTATATTGAAATAATTACAAATTGAACAACTATGAGATAATAATACAATCAGATGTCAAAATGTTAAGTACTATTATTCTCACTGACATGTGAAAATATGAATATAAAATATTAATCTTAAGTATAATAACTTTAATTTATGAACCATCTTTCATAACTTGTATTTAAAAGTCACTTTTAAAATGTTTCAAACACATAGAGCATCTCTTTTAAATAACACTGTGTATAAATTCATTATACTGGTTTATTTCAGATGTGCATAAAAAATTGCAAACATAAAATACTGAAAGAGTGGGGAGTTACAAGTAGTAGAAAGTATAGGATGGTGAAACCAGATTTTATATTGCTTAACTGAATAAAGGAGAAGGCAATGGCACCCCACTCCAGTACTCTTGCCTGGAAAATCCTATGGATGGAGGAGCCTAGTAGCCTGCAGTCCATGGGGTCGCTAAGAGTCAGACACAACTGAGCGACTTCACTTTCATGCATTGGAGAAGGAAATGGCAACCCACTCCAGTGTTCTTGCCTGGAGAATCCCAGGGATGGGGGAGCCTGGTGGGCTGCCGTCTATGGGGTTGCACAGAGTCGGACATGACTGAAGTGACTTAGCAGCAACTGAATAAAACAAACTCTGGAATTTGTCCTTCTTTATAGATTACTACAAATTCCCTTATCCTAGTTCCTATTTCCTCCCAAACATCTGAGGAAAATTATCCAAAAGTTTGTCTCCTTACACAGGTGAAAGTCATTCTATTCTGCATCACTTTGAAATGAAGCCAGTATAAAGAAATCATACCATAGAATTTCTACCAAATTAATTAATCATTTTTATATCTTTTGGCTTTTTAAAGTATTTAAAATCTTTATTTAAATTTTAAACAATCATTAACTTAGGGAAAAGATAAGTACAGTACAAAGACCTTTTTCTCCTGAGACCTTTAAGAGGAGATTGCCAGCCCAAAATACTTTAGTTTATATTTTCTATAAACAAGGATATTATCCTATGTAACCACAATACAAGCATCAGTATAAGAAAGTTAGCATTGATATATTACTACAACCTAATCCACAGGGCAGTGGGATTATGCTGATGGATGTTGATATACTTTCCCTGACTTCGAGAGCCAGGATATAACGGCCAAGAATCTGTCACAATCGATGACCTTAGAGAGTACAGTCTCATTCTGTCTTTTGGTTTAGAGGCATAGGTAACCTCCAGGGGATCTTCCAGATAGAATCCAGGTCTTCTGCATTGCAGACAGATTCTTTACCCACTGAGTAACCAGGGAAGCCCAACCTAAATGGAGCTGCCTCAATTTCTAATACATTACAATTATGACTGTTCCTGGTAACATTACTTACTCCTTGGGCCTTAGAACCACCAAAATCACAGAGGCTCAATCATTGATGAGTTATTAGGTCTAATGGTGAGGAAAGCCACACTTACCCTTTTATAACAGGTTATTGACCCTTATATCTTGGCTCTTGGAGAGATATCCACTGGTTTAAACCAAGGCTCATATCTTGTGGAATCACATGTGGTGTATGTGTTATATTAGGACATTATCTCCTAGAGTGAGGCTGCTTTTCTCTTTGCTGACATTGGAGCTGAGTCCTTAGTAAGACAGTCCACATTTTTCTTGGTCTGGACACTTTGGAATCAGGGAAAACATATCAAGATCCATAAGCATAATCTCACGGTCCTACTTTTCTATAACATCCCTGGTGGCTCAGATGTTAAGGAGTCTGCCTGTAATTGAACCCTGGTTCAATCCCTGGGTCAGGAAGATCCCCTGGAGAAGGAAATGGCAACCCACTCCAGTATTCTTGCCTGGAAAATCCAATGTATGGAGGAGCCTGGCAGGCTACAGTCCTTGGGTCACAAAGAGTTGGACATGACAGAGTGACTTCACTTCTTTACTTCATTGTCATAAAGTTGGAAAAAATGTGTTGTGAAATATAGCATGATATTGAAGTTATTAGATAAGAAACGGTGCTTATAGAAACACTTTGAACAAAGAAAGCAAAGTCCATACCTGGACATACGTCTATCTCAATAAAGAAAAAAAATGCTACTTGTTTCATGGTAGGAAGAATATAATGTTATTTCCTCAGGTTATTCCATTGGACAAATTAGCCGCTATGAGTCGATAACATCTTTCTTTCAAAGCAATTGTGGAAAATTAGATGTATTGTTCAAACTTCTGCCAAAAGGATAGACTTCCTACTACCATTTTTTATAGGGTGGTGGCTTTAAGATATGCATGCACACCCGTGGCAGATTCATGTTGATGTATGGCAAAATCAATACAATATTGTAAAGTAATTAGCCTCCAATTAAAATAAATAAATTTAAATAAAAAAACAAATACTAAAAAAAAAGAATGAAATTTAACAGTTTGTGAAAGCAGCTAGTAAATTGTAAAGTTCAACAAAGATGTAACACAGCCATTATTCTCATGCTGTTCATTTCAACATTATTTGACTTGTGAGGATAGACGCTACAAGGCTAACTAACTTTTGTTTCACTCATTGAGAATATTCACTTTGAAGCCCTTTAGCCACCATATTAAAACTCCAATCCTTTTCAGCCACTATGTTGCAAGAGTCATGAATAGATTTTCCAGTTAACCACCTCACGTAAGTGTATCCTTCCTGTTATTCTTGCCAAGTCAATTGGCATACAAGTGAAGCCATCTTGAACATTCCAGACCAGACATTCACCAATGAGTACTGTCAGATGACCTTCATTGGCAGCATATAGAACAGATGATCCACCCAGCTTAGCCCTTCCCAAATTTCTGACCCATAAAATTATGATATGTAATAAAACAATTATTGTTTTTCAGTTGTTGCACCACAGTGGATAACCAGAGTACAGAATGACCTCCTGAGTCACTTCAGCTTTAATCCACTAAAAATTCACTTCTGCTCTTACCATCTAAAATTGAAATCCACATATTTTAATATTCATTAACTAATCTTATGGAACTCCTCACAGGCCCTTAGGCATTTTTAAGCTTTGCTGAATCAGAAGTAAGTACTATAGGAATTACAATGATGTTTGCTTACAAATAGCTTGTGACTTTGAGGGCTGAGTTCATGCTATTTTAATTAATGATGCAATGATGCAACATCCCTCAACTCTTTAAATCACTGGATCACATAACACTAAAGATGAGGAGTTGAAGTAATATGTTCATGGTTTTCTCTTTTTTAGATATTCTTTCTCTGCAAAGACTCACTGGTAAACCAGGAGGGTTCAATAGAGAAAGCAGAAGTCATTGAGGCATCCAGTCACTGTTGCAAATAAACACAAAAGAGAGAAGTGAAGCAATATCCTGGTCTAATTCCTTATCTGTCCTTTAATCTTCTAAGTATCATGTTGATCAAACTCAAACAAAATTATTCATTTAAGGGAGGCCATGTGATCATTCCACAGGGCTCAGCATCTTGAGGCAGAGAACACAATCAAAACAAACAAAAACTGAGAATACGGCTAAACACAGTGAAATCAATGCTATTGAACAGTACATTATATCCCTGACTTAAAGGACATAAGAATCCATACACTTTGAAAAGCTACAGGCTGTTTCCAGGCATAGAGACATTTAGGAACTATCTGTGCATGAGTACTTAAACACAATTATTAATTATTTTGTGCCAAACGTTTTTTCGGGTGATACTAGAATTGAGAGTCCATTGGGCAGCAAGGGGATCAAACCAGTCAATCCTATAGAAAAATCTACCCTGATTATTCATTAGAAGGACTGATGCTGAAGCTGAAGCTCCAATACTTTAGCCACCTGATGTGATAGCCAACTCATTGGAAAAACCTTGATGCTGGGAAAGATTGAAGGCAGGAGATGTGGATGAAAGAGGATGAGATGGTTGGATGGGATCTTTGGTTCACTGGACTTGGGTTTGAGCAAACTCCATGAGATGGTGAGGGACAGGGAGACCTGGTGTGCTGCAGTCCATGGGATCACAGAGTTGGACATGACGGAAGGACTGAACAAACAAGCCATTCAACCACAACCAAAGAAGAACATTTCTAAGCTAAACAGTAGGGCTTGTGGCTTATTCTGTTGAGATCTACCTACTGTTTCCTGCCCTGTCTTAGAATTCGAACTGGCAAGCATTCTGTAGGCAGTGCATGATTACCTAGATGCAATCTTATTGCTCATGTATTAGATCCTGTATAACAGGATACAGAGTATAACAGAGCTCCAGGAAAGAAACTGTGCCCCAGACCTGAATATTAGATAAGGAAGCTTGGTTTATAAATATACTTCTGTGAACATATCAAGTAGTCTGATGTTTCTTAGGGTGATATATTTGGAAATAGGGGCTTCCCTGGTGGCTTAAAAATAAAGAAGTCACCTGCCAATGCAAGAGATGCAGGTTCAATTCCTGGGTCAGGAAGATCCCCTGGAGAAAGAAATGGCAACCCACTAAAGTACTCTTGCCTGAAAAATTGCATGGCCAGAGGAGCCTAGCAGGCTATAGTACATGGGTTGACAAAAGAGTTGGACTAAACAACAACAGCAGCAACAATTTGGAAACAGCTCTTTTGATGATCCCTAATAAAATGCTTCCCACAATCTGGCAGCATTGCATCCTCTAGTTTCCTATAAGAATCTGGACACAGTCAAGAAATTATTTTCATTGAATAACTGCCAACTCAATGGCTCCTAGTATGCTCTGCTGAAAATATATCCTTAGCACTTTGTGAAAGCAAACTCATGTGTCATAAGCTATCTATTTCTCAAAGCCTTCAAACCAGTCAACTGAAAGACGTCGGACACCAGCTGCATTACCAGCAGGTCAGCTTATCCCAGTCTTCCCTAAACTCTAGGAGCCACAGCCTATTCAAATTAAGCACTCTTAACACCCAGACTCTTAAAGCAGAAGTTTATATAATTATGAAGTAGAATACTACATTTTTTTTTCCTCATAGGTTTATGATAAAAAGAACAGAATTTCCAATTGAGCTTTCTCTGTTCAGTCTGGAGATTATTATAGGAAAATCTTTCAGTCTCTTTCACCATCCTCTGCATGGTAGAAACATTTTCTATTTTTATTGGAAAGAACCTAGCATTAACTCTGTGGAGTTTTACTGAGGCATGAACAGAAGCAGAGCAGAAGTAGAAGAACATGCATGCCTTGTTTCTTATTTTATTTAACACGCCCACTTGCTAGTGCTTTTTTCTTCCCATTTCCTCCTGTGCTTCAGGAATAAAAGAATAATCTGACTAAGCAGTACATGCCTCACAAAGTTAGACTACAGTCTGATTCTTCCTGTTCTGGCTCATCTTTTGTGCATTTAGACGATAAATTAATTTTAAAATGCACTCTATAGTCCCAGACTCTTTGTTCAGGGGATAGGTGGTAGATTTCTGTAGAAGCTAGTCATGTTTATGCAAACTTCTAGCATCATTTGTAAAAGATTTTCTGCTTTTTCAGGATTTTTCTCTGATGCTTGCATAACACTAATATACCGTATATTATCTACTTTTCTCTTGTAGTATGTTCAGATGGAAGAAATATGCATACAGTATTAAGTCAATAAAGTCCCAACAGTGTTGCATGGGTAATTTTTCATTCACTTGTTGATACCTATGCTGAGACAGTTCTCTGCAAGCTTGTGTCTTAGGAGGGGGGGAAAAAAAAGAAACAGAGTAGGCAAGTGAAATTGGCAATTGTGAAAACAACTGCATATGCCAGGACATTAAGAATAACCAAATAAGAAGGCAACAAGAGCTGGTTCAGAGATGATCTGGTTTCATTTGATTTACCTGACAATTATACCCAATCATTTCACTTGACACAGAGCACCCATCCTTTCAGTACTTAAGATTATTTCAGTAATAGGAAACACAACAACAAAAGTACAGGAATGCAGCTCCATTTTCTGTAAAATTAGATGGCAATAGTTAATGGTAAATTACACTGTCATTCTTTATTAAAGATTTGTTGAAATGCCTTCTATTGGGTATTTTCTGTTTATATGAACTCTATCTTTCAACCAACTGCAGACAGTGCAATATTATAGTATTTAAATACTATTCAAAAATCTGCATTTAAAATTGCTTGTGTATTCCTAAACATGTTATTCAAGGGCCAACCATATTTGGACATCCGGCTATATGTATATACCATCATTCACTTCTTTCCCTCACCTATAGACAAGCTTTTTACCTATATGACATTGAGAACAATACAACTCTTCATATCAATGTGTGGTACATGTACTCCTAATTTAAATGTACATGTGTCTATTACTATTAAAACTAAATATTTGCTCATATGCTTTATGAACATATGTGGTTCCTATTCTATGAAACACTTGTTCAAGGCTTTTAACAATTTCTGTTGGAATTTGGGCTTTTTCTAATTTGGTTTTTATATATTTCACAGTAATTGATGCTCAATTTATGTAAGTGCAAAATTTTGATTTTGAGTACGTAAATCAACAAGATGTCATAAACATGTTCCTTTTCTTTACATGTGTTTAAAGAACTTACAGATGTTCAAGCTAAATTTACAGAAAGCAGAGATCAAATTGCCAACATCTGTTGGATCATAGAAAAAGGAAGAGAGTTTCAGAAAAACATCTACTGCTTCATTGACTACGCCAAAACCTTTGACTGTGTGGATCACAACAAACTGGAAAACTCTTCAAGAGATGGGAATACCAGCCTACCTTACCTGCCTCCTGAGAAATCTTCAAGCAAGTCAGGAAGCAACAGTGAACTGGTTCCAAACTGGGGATGGATTACGTCAAGGTTATATATTGTTATTCAGTTTATTTAACTTATATGCAGA
Organism: Bos mutus; assembly: GCF_027580195.1. Taxonomy (NCBI): domain Eukaryota; kingdom Metazoa; phylum Chordata; class Mammalia; order Artiodactyla; family Bovidae; genus Bos; species Bos mutus. The sequence goes on along the minus strand of NC_091636.1, from coordinate 48,235,998 downwards.
ATACATCATGTGAAATGCCAAACTGGATGAAGCACAAACTGGAATCAAGTTTGCTGGAAGAAATATCAATAACCTCAGATATTCAGATGACACCACCCTTATGGCAGAAAGTGAAGAGGAACTAAAAAGCCTCTTGATGAAAGTGAAAGAAGAGAGAGAAAAAGTTGGCTTTAAACTCAACATTCAGAAAACTAAGAACATGGCAACTGGTCCCAGGACTTCATGGCAAATAGATGGATAAACAATGGAAACAGTGAGAGACTTTATTTTCTTGGGCTCCAAAATGACTGCAGGTGGTGACTGCAGCCATGAAATTAAAAGATGCTTCCTCCTTGGAAGAAAAGCTATGACAAACCTAGACAGCACGTTAAAAAGCAGAGACATTACTTTGTCGACAAAGGTCCCTCTAGTCAAAGCTATGGTTTTTCCAGTTATCATGTGTGGATGTGAGATTTGGACTATAAAGAAAGCTGAGCACCAAAACAACTGATGCTTTTGAACTGTGGTGTTGGAGAAGACTCTTGAGAGTCCCTTGGACTGCAAGGAGATCCAACAAGTCAATCCTAAAGGAAATCAGTTCTGAATATTCATTGGAAAGACTAATGCTGAAGCTGAAGCTCCAATACTTCGGGTACCTAATGTGAAGAACTGACTCATTTGAAAAGACCCTGATGCTGAGAAAGATTGAAATCAGGAGGAAAAGGGGACGACAGAGGACAAGATGGTTGGATGACATCACTGACTCTATGGACATGAGTTTGAGCAAGCTCTGGGAGCTGGTGATGAACAGGGAAGCCTGGTGTGCTGCAGTCCATGGGGTGGCAAAGAGTCAGATATGACTGAGAGACTGAACTGAATTGAACTGAGAGAATGGTGATAATGGTCGTTTAGTAGCTCTGTCATGTCCTACTCTTGTGACCTCATGGACTCTAGCCCACCAGACTCCTCTGTCCATGGGATTTCCCAGACAAGAATAATGGAATGGGTTGCCATTTCCTTCTTCAGGGGATATTCCTGACCCAAGAATCAAACTCTGGTCTCTTGCATTGCAGATGGATTCTTTACTGACTGAACTACAAGGGAAGCTCCACTTCAAGAATATAGTTTTTAATTACTGATTAAACTTCTGCTGTGTACTTCTCTTTCCAGTTCAACTGAGATACCTAAGGATAAGAATGGTTATGTTCTGTGCTCTTTCCCTGGCTCAATGGTTCCAATTAGGTGTTGGTCTTGTCAGGAGACAAACACCCTCTATATCACCAGCAAATAAAAAATAGTCATGACTGCTGGGTATAGACTTTAGAGAGTTTTGTATAAACATATTTATTTTTTAAGGAAATTTCACTTCTATTCAAGTGTTAAGCAATTCTAATTCAAGCGCCTTTCATTTACAGCATAATACAAATTCATTAATTTGTGTATGATATACATGGGAATTTATTTTTTCCAATACTTTGTATGAGAAAAGATAAGCACATCAATGATTATCTGTAACAAGATATTTAGACATAGCTTCCTTATGTTCAGACATATTATCTTTCAAAGAAAGAATGATGAAACCCATTAGTAAAAAGTTCTATAGAAAAAAATTAAGAACAAAGCACCTTAATCCCATCACATATAGATAATCATAAACAAAGACTGTTACACTTAGAGCATCTCTACTCCATGAGTACATTTTAAAAAATGTTATGAGAAATTATTTTGGCTGTTATATATGGCTCAATTTTCTTTTGCCTATTTTATGTATTTATACATATGGTATACATGCATTTTTGTTTGAAAGTCTTCTATAAGGTAATTACATTAATATTTATCATGTTTTCAATAGAAATATAGGTATATATATGATTAAAAATCATTGTAATATCTTGTTATAACACTTTAATTTTGCTACCAGATATGTCAATGATTCAAATTCCAGCTTTTTTCAGAATTATTTAGAAATTAAAATTCTATATAAACATATAATTATATCTGTAATACTTCTATTCATAACATTATCATCTTCCTTTTTTCTGTTATATATTATTGACATATATAAGTAACATTAAATATTCTTCTAAATATATTCTCATCATGCCCATATCATCTATCTGTATAGATTTATGTATTTCTATATAACAACACGTAGTTGTATTGTGTCCTCTATAATTTTTAAAACTATGTACTTTGTTTTTGTAGTATGAATCATATCTTAAGCTTCTCAAAAACATATCTAATTTCATTGTCTTAATAGGTTATTCAAAATACCAGTTCAGTCCAGTCACTCAGTCGTGTCTGATTCTTTGCAACTCCATGGATCACAGCATGCCAGGCCTCCCTGTCCATCACCAAATCCTGGAGTTTACTCAAACTCATGTCCCTTGAGTCAGTGATGCCATGCACCCATCTCATCCTCTGTCATTCCCTTCTCCTCCTGCCTTCAATGTTTCCCAGCATCAGGGTCTTTCCAAATGAGTCAGTTCTTCGTATCAAGTGGCCAAAGTATTGGAGCTTCAGCATCAGTCCTTCCAATGAATATTCAGGACTGATTTCCTTTAGGATTAACTGGTTGGATCTCCTTGCAGTCCAAGGGACTCTCAAAAGTCTTCTCCAACACCACAGTTCAAAAGCATCAATTCTTTGTTGCTCAACTTTCTTTATAGCCTGACTCTCACATCCATACATGACTACTGGAAAAGCCATAGGTTTTACTAAAGGGACCTTTGTTGACAAAGTAATGTCTCTGCTTTTTAATATGCTGTCTAGGTTGGTCATAACGTTTCTTCCAAGGAGCAAGCATTTTTTAATTTCATGGCTGCAGTCACCATCTGCAGTGATTTTGGAGCCAAAAAGATAAAGTCTGACATTGTTTCCACTGTTTCCCCATCTATTTGCCATGAAGTGATGGGACCAGATGCCATGATCTTAGTTTTCTGAATGTTGAACTTTAAGCCAACTTTTTCACTCTCCTCTTTCACTTTCATCAAGAGGCTCTTTATTTATCCTTTCAAAGAACCAGCTTTTGGTTTTGTTGATTTTTGCTATGGTCTCTTTTGTTTCTTTTGCATTTATTTCTGCTCTAATTTTTAAGATTTCTTTCCTTCTACTAACCCCGGGGTTCTTCATTTCTTCCTTTTCTAGTTGCTTTAGGTGTAGAGTTGGGTTATTTATTTGACTTTTTTCTTGTTTCTTGAGGTGTGCCTGTATTGCTATGAACTTTCCCCTTAGGACTGCTTTTACCGTGTCCCACAGGTTTTGGGTTGTTGTGTTTTCATTTTCATTCGTTTCTATGCAAATTTTGATTTCTTTTTGATTTCTTCTGTGATTTGTTGGTTATTCAGCAGCATGTTGTTCAGCCTCCATATGTTGGAATTTTTAATAGTTTTTCTCCTGTAATTGAGATCTAATCTTACTGCATTGTGGTCAGAAAAAATGCTTGGGATGATTTCAATTTTTCTGAAATTACCAAGGCTAGCTTTATGGCCCAGGATGTGATCTATCCTGGAGAAGGTTCCATGTGCGCTTGAGAAAAAGGTGAAATTCATTGTTTTGGGATGAAATGTCCTATAGATATCAATTAGGTCTAACTGGTCTATTGTATCGTTTAAAGTTTGTGTTTCCTTGTTAATTTTCTGTTTAGTTGATCTATCCATAGGTGTAAGTGGGGTATTAAAGTCTCCCACTATTATTGTGTTATTGTTAATTTCTCCTTTCATACTTGTTAGCATTTGTCTTACGTACTGTGGTGCTCCCGTGTTGGGTGCATATATATTTATAATTGTTATATCTTCTTCTTGGATTGATCCTTTGATCATTATGTAGTGACCTTCTTTGTCTCTTTTCACAGCCTTTGTTTTAAAGTCTATTTTATCTGATATGAGTATTGCTACTCCTGCTTTCTTTTGGTCCCTATTTGCATGGAAAATCTTTTTCCAGCCCTTCACTTTCAGTCTGTATGTGTCCCCTGTTTTGAGGTGGGTCTCTTGTAGACAACATATGTAGGGGTCTTGTTTGCCTATGTTCTCCTCTAGGAGTTTTATAGTTTCTGGTCTTACGTTTAGATCTTTAATCCATTTTGAGTTTATTTTTGTGTATGGTGTTAGAAAGTGGTCTAGTGTCATTCTTTTACAAGTAGTTGACCAGATTTCCCAGCACCACTTGTTAAAGAGATTGTCTTTAATCCATTGTATATTCTTGCCTCCTTTGTCAAAGATAAGGTGTCCATATGTGCGTGGACTTATCTCTGGGCTTTCTATTTTGTTCCATTGATCTATATTTCTGTCTTTGTGCCAGTACCATACTGTCTTGATAACTGTGGCTTTGTAGTAGAGCCTGAAGTCAGGTAGGCTGATTCCTCCAGTTCCATTCTTCTTTCTCAAGATCGCTTTGGCTATTCGAGGTTTTTGTTTTTCCATACAAATTGTGAAATTATTTGTTCTAGCTCTGTGAAGAATACTGTTGGTAGCTTGATAGGGATTGCATTGAATCTATAAATTGCTTTGGGTAGTATACTCATTTTCACTATATTGATTCTTCCAATCCATGAACATGGTATATTTCTCCATGTATTAGTGTCTTCTTTGATTTCTTTCACCAGTGTTTTATAGTTTTCTATATATAGGTCTTTAGTTTCTTTAGGTAGATATATTCCTAAGTATTTTATTCTTTCCGTTGCAATGGTGAATGGAATTGTTTCCTTAATTTCTCTCTCTGTTTTCTCATTATTAGTGTATAGGAATGCAAGGGATTTCTGTGTGTTGATTTTATATCCTGCAACTTTACTATAGTCATTGATTATTTCTAGTAATTTTCTGGTGGAATCTTTAGGGTTTTCTATGTAGAGGATCATGTCATCTGCAAATAGTGAGAGTTTTACTTCTTCTTTTCCAATTTGGATTCCTTTTATTTCTTTTTCTGCTCTGATTGCTGTGGCCAAAACTTCCAAAACTATGTTGAATAGTAATGGTGAAAGTGGGCACCCTTGTCTTGTTCCTGACTTTAGAGGAAATGCTTCTAATTTTTCACCACTGAGGATAATGTTTGCTGTGGGTTTGTCATATATAGCTTTTATTATGTTGAGGTATGTTCCTTCTATTCCTGCTTTCTGGAGAGTTTTTATCATAAATGGATGTTGAATTTTGTCAAAGGCTTTCTCTGCATCTATTGAGATAATCATATGGTTTTTATTTTTCAATTTGTTAATGTGGTGTATTACATTGATTGATTTGCGGATATTGAAGAATCCTTGCATCCCTGGGATAAAGCCCACTTGATCATGGTGTATGATCTTTTTAATGTGTTGCTGGATTCTGATTGCTAGAATTTTGTTAAGGATTTTTGCATCTATGTTCATCAGTGATATTGGCCTGTAGTTTTCTTTTTTTGTGGCATCTTTGTCAGGTTTTGGTATTAGGGTGATGGTGGCCTCATAGAATGAGTTTGGAAGTTTACCTTCCTCTGCAATTTTTTGGAAGAGTTTGAGCAGGATAGGTGTCAGCTCTTCTCTAAATTAACCTTAAAAGCTTCTGCACATCAAAGGAAACTATTAGCAAGGTGAAAAGACAGCCTTCAGAACGGGAGAAAATAATTGCAAATGAAGCAACTGACAAACAACTAATCTCAAAAATGTACAAGCAACTCCTACAGCTCAACTCCAGAAAATAAATGACCCAATCAAAAATGGGCCAAAGAACTAAATAGACATTTCTCCAAAGAAGACATACAGATGGCTAACAAACACATGAAAAGATGCTCAACATCACTCATTATCAGAGAAATGCAAATCAAAACCACTATGAGGTACCATTTCACACCAGTCAGAATGGCTGCGATCCAAAAGTCTACAAATAATAAATGCTGGAGAGGGTGTGGAGAAAAGGGAACCCTCTTACACTGTTGGTGGGAATGCAAACTAGTACAGCCACTATGGAGAACAGTGTGGAGATTCCTTAAAAAACTGGAAATAGAACTGCCTTATGATCCAGCAATCCCACTGCTGGGCATACACACTGAGGAAACCAGAAGGGAAAGAGACAGGTGTACCCCAATGTTCATCGCAGCACTGTTTATAATAGCCAGGACATGGAAGCAACCTAGATGTCCATCAGCAGATGAATGGATAAGAAAGCAGTGGTACATATACACAATGGAGTATTACTCAGCCATTAAAAAGAATACATTTGAATCAGTTCTAATGAGGTGGATGAAACTGGAGCCTATTATACAGAGTGAAGTAAGCCAGAAGGAAAAACATAAATACAGTATACTAACGCATGTATATGGAATTTAGAAAGATGGTAACAATAACGTGGTGTACGAGATAGCAAAAGAGACACTGATGTATAGAACAGTCTTATGGACTCTGTGGGAGAGGGAGAGGGTGGGAAGATTTGGGAGAGTGACATTGAAACATGTAGAATATCATGTAAGAAATGAGTTGCCAGTCCAGGTTCTATGCGCGATACTGGATGCTTGGGGCTAGTGCACTGGGACGACCCAGAGGGATGGTATGGGGAGGGAGGAGGGAGAAGGGTTCAGGATGGGGAACACATGTATGCCTGTGGTGGATTCATTTTGATATTTGGCAAAACTAATACAATTATGTAAAGTTTAAAAACAAAAGAAAATTTAAAAGAAAAAAAAAAAAAAAGAGAGGCTTTTTAGTTCCTCTTTGCTTTCTGCCTTCATGGTGGTGTCATCTGTATTTCTGAGGTTATTGATATTTCTCCTGGAAATCTTGATTCCAACTTGTGCTTCATCAAGCTCAGCATTTCTCATGGGGTATTCTGCATATAAGTTAAATAAGCAGGGTGACATATACAGCCTGAACATACTCCTTTCCCTATTTTGAAGCAGTCTGTTGTTCCATGTTCAGTTTTAACTGTTGCTTTCTGACCTGCATACAGATTTCTCAGGAGGCAGGTCAGGTGGTCTGGTATTCCCATCTCTTTAAGAATTTTCCAGTTTGTTGTGATCCAAGGAAAGGCTTTGGAGTAGTCAATAAAGCAGAAGTATGTGTTTTTCTGGAACTCTCTTGTCGATGATCCAATGGATGTTGGCAATTTGATTCCTGGTTCCTCAGTCTTTTCTAAATCCAGCTTGCACATTTGGTAGTTCACAGTTCATGTACTATTGAAGCCTGGCTTGGAGAATTTTGAGCATTACTCTCTGCAAGAGTGTGAGATGAGTGCAATTGTGAGGTAATTTGAACATTGTTTGGCATTGCCTTTCTTTGGAATTCAAAATACAAATGGTTTTTTTCATATAAATTTATTTATTTTATTTTATTTTATTTTTTTGAGCTGAGAACATTCTGAATATTTATGACATAGTCTGAAAGAGAGTACATTTTACATTCTTAGGTTGTCCAATTGAATTGGAGGCTAATTACAATATTGCTTGGTTTTGCCATACATTGACATGAATCCACCACAGGTGTACATGTGTTCCCCATCCTGAACCCCCCTCCCACCACCCTCCCCATCCCATCCCTCTGGGTCATCCCAGTGCACCAGCCCTGAGCATCCTGTATCATATATCAAACCTGGACTGGCAATTCATTTCACATATGATAATATACATGTTCAATGCCATTCTCCCAAATCATCCCACCCTCTCCCTCTCCCACAGAGTCCAAAAGACTGTTCTATACATCTGTGTCTCTTTTGCTGTCTCACATACAGGCTATCATTACTATCTTTCTAAATTCCATATATATGCATTATTATACTGTATTGGTGTTTTTCTTTCTGGCTTACTTCACTCTGTATAATAGGCTCCAGTTTCATCCACCTCATTAGGACTGATTCAAATGTATTCTTTTTAATGACTGAGTAATACTCCATTGTGTACATGTAACGCAGCTTTCTTATCCACTTGTCTGCTGATGGATATCTAGGTTGCTTCCATGTCCTGGCTATTATAAACAGTGTTGTGATGAACATTGGGGTATGCATGTCTCTTTCAATTCTGGTTTCTTCAGTGTGTATGCCCAATGGGTTTTTAAATTTCTGTATCTGAAATAAAGATCAAGATTTAGGATACACCTAATTATTCCTCACCCTCACATTTGAAATGTATTAATATTATCTGCACTGTTTGCTGATTCATGTGTATTTTTTTTTATTGAAGACCAATGCTTGGGTGAATAATTGTATATGTATTAATAATTTTTTAATTTGACTTCTCTGTGTTACATGATAACTGTTTATATCTGGTAATATCTCTTGATTTGGTGTCTGCTTTTCTTATATTAACATAGTTGCTCTAATTTTCTTTTGGATTTATACTTTCATGATATATATTGCTAACCTCTATATATTTTTATATTTAAAATGCTAATATTGTAGATATATAATCGGACTTATTTTCTTTAATCTGAAAATCTCTTTCCTTTATTTGGTATTATTATCAAGGTTACTTTTGATGTAAAGATTGTCATTTGATTAAAATCTCTTCTCCTATTATTTTTTATTTCTTCCCTTTGTCTTGTATTCTGCTTCTGTATTTCTCTACCCTTTTTTCCCTGAATATTTGAGCTTTTTTTTCATTTCTCTCTACTATTGGCTTACAATTTAACCCCCTTTTGTAATTTTGTTAGTGATTGCTCTAGGACTTTCAATATATATTTATATTTAATTAATCACAACCTATTTTTAAGTAACTCTACTGCTTCATTTATAGTGTAGGAAATTTATAACTGTATAATTCAAAAATATGTCTTCCTATCTTATGTTCTATTTTTCCCATACTTTTATTTATAAGCATGCTCTAAAACAATAATACACTGACACACTTTTCCTTTTCAAGTGTTTTTTAATATAACTGAAATAAAAATAAAAGAAAAATATTTCAAATTTAGTTTTAACTTTTAAGAAAAGGCTTTATTTTGTTATATCAACTAACACAGGTTTTTGAAAGATATAATTATTTTATATGAAGAATTTCATTGTTGTTTCTTACAGTTCAGCTTAATAGTATTTTTTTTTTCCTGTGTGTTTGTGAGAGAGATTTTTTTATTTTGAAAATTTTTATACCCTGCAACAAAAAGATAAAGTCTGACATTGTTTCCACTGTTTCCCCATCTATTTGCCATGAAGTGATGGGACCAGATGCCATGATCTTAGTTTTCTGAATGTTGAACTTTAAGCCAACTTTTTTTTCACTCTCCTCTTTCACTTTCATCAGAGGCTCTTTATTTATCCTTTCAAAGAACCAGCTTTTGGTTTTGTTGATTTTTTGCTATGGTCTCTTTTTGTTTCTTTTGCATTTATTTCTGCTCTAATTTTAAGATTTCTTTCCTTCTACTAACCCTGGGTTCTTCATTTCTTCCTTTTCTAGTTGCTTTAGGTGTAGAGTTGGGTTATTTATTTGACTTTTTTCTTGTTTCTTGAGGTGTGCCTGTATTGCTATGAACTTTCCCCTTAGGACTGCTTTTACGTGTCCCACAGATTTTGGGTTGTTGTGTTTTCATTTTCATTCGTTTCTATGCAAATTTTGATTTCTTTTTTGATTTCTTCTGTGATTTGTTGGTTATTCAGCAGCGTGTTGTTCAGCCTCCATATGTTGGATTTTTTAATAGTTTTCTCCTGTAATTGAGATCTAATCTTACTGCATTGTGGTCAGAAAAAATGCTTGGGATGATTTCAATTTTTCTGAAATTACCAAGGCTAGCTTTATGGCCCAGGATGTGATCTATCCTGGAGAAGGTTCCATGTGCGCTTGAGAAAAAGGTGAAATTCATTGTTTTGGGATGAAATGTCCTATAGATATCAATTAGGTCTAACTGGTCTATTGTATCGTTTAAAGTTTGTGTTTCCTTGTTAATTTTCTGTTTAGTTGATCTATCCATAGGTGTGAGTAGGGTATTAAAGTCTCCCACTATTATTGTGTTATTGTTAATTTCTCCTTTCATACTTGTTAGCATTTGTCTTACGTACTGTGGTGCTCCTGTGTTGGGTGCATATATATTTATAATTGTTATATCTTCTTCTTGGATTGATCCTTTGATCATTATGTAGTGACCTTCTTTGTCTCTTTTCACAGCCTTTGTTTTAAAGTCTATTTTATCTGATATGAGTATTGCTACTCCTGCTTTCTTTTGGTCCCTATTTGCATGGAAAATCTTTTTCCAGCCCTTCACTTTCAGTCTGTATGTGTCCCCTGTTTTGAGGTGGGTCTCTTGTAGACAACATATGTAGGGGTCTTGTTTGCCTATGTTCTCCTCTAGGAGTTTTATAGTTTCTGGTCTTACGTTTAGATCTTTAATCCATTTTGAGTTTATTTTTGTGTATGGTGTTAGAAAGTGGTCTAGTGTCATTCTTTTACAAGTAGTTGACCAGATTTCCCAGCACCACTTGTTAAAGAGATTGTCTTTAATCCATTGTATATTCTTGCCTCCTTTGTCAAAGATAAGGTGTCCATATGTGCGTGGACTTATCTCTGGGCTTTCTATTTTGTTCCATTGATCTATATTTCTGTCTTTGTGCCAGTACCATACTGTCTTGATAACTGTGGCTTTGTAGTAGAGCCTGAAGTCAGGTAGGCTGATTCCTCCAGTTCCATTCTTCTTTCTCAAGATCGCTTTGGCTATTCGAGGTTTTTTGTTTTTCCATACAAATTGTGAAATTATTTGTTCTAGCTCTGTGAAGAATACTGTTGGTAGCTTGATAGGGATTGCATTGAATCTATAAATTGCTTTGGGTAGTATACTCATTTTCACTATATTGATTCTTCCAATCCATGAACATGGTATATTTCTCCATCTATTAGTGTCTTCTTTGATTTCTTTCACCAGTGTTTTATAGTTTTCTATATATAGGTCTTTAGTTTCTTTAGTAGATATATTCCTAAGTATTTTATTCTTTCCGTTGCAATGGTGAAATGGAATTGTTTCCTTAATTTCTCTCTCTGTTTCTCATTATTAGTGTATAGGAATGCAAGGGATTTCTGTGTGTTGGTTTTATATCCTGCAACTTTACTATAGTCATTGATTATTTCTAGTAATTTTCTGGTGGAATCTTTAGGGTTTTCTATGTAGAGGATCATGTCATCTGCAAATAGTGAGAGTTTTACTTCTTCTTTTCCAATTTGGATTCCTTTTATTTCTTTTCTGCTCTGATTGCTGTGGCCAAAACTTCCAAAACTATGTTGAATAGTAATGGTGAAAGTGGGCACCCTTGTCTTGTTCCTGACTTTAGAGGAAATGCTTCTAATTTTTCACCACTGAGGATAATGTTTGCTGTGGGTTTGTCATATATAGCTTTTATTATGTTGAGGTATGTTCCTTCTATTCCTGCTTTCTGGAGAGTTTTATATCATAAATGGATGTTGAATTTTGTCAAAGGCTTTTCTGCATCTATTGAGATAATCATATGGTTTTTATTTTTCAATTTGTTAATGTGGTGTATTACATTGATTGATTTAGGATATTGAAGAATCCTTGCATCCCTGGGATAAAGCCCACTTGATCATGGTGTATGATCTTTTAATGTGTTGCTGGATTCTGATTGCTAGAATTTTGTTAAGGATTTTTGCATCTATGTTCATCAGTGATATTGGCCTGTAGTTTTCTTTTTTTGGCATCTTTGTCAGGTTTTGGTATTAGGGTGATGGTGGCCTCATAGAATGAGTTTGGAAGTTTACCTTCCTCTGCAATTTTTTGGAAGAGTTTGAGCAGGATAGGTGTCAGCTCTTCTCTAAATTAACCTTAAAAGCTTCTGCACATCAAAGGAAACTATTAGCAAGGTGAAAAGACAGCCTTCAGAACGGGAGAAAATAATTGCAAATGAAGCAACTGACAAACAACTAATCTCAAAAATGTACAAGCAACTCCTACAGCTCAACTCCAGAAAAATAAATGACCCAATCAAAAAATGGGCCAAAGAACTAAATAGACATTTCTCCAAAGAAGACATACAGATGGCTAACAAACACATGAAAAGATGCTCAACATCACTCATTATCAGAGAAATGCAAATCAAAACCACTATGAGGTACCATTTCACACCAGTCAGAATGGCTGCGATCCAAAAGTCTACAAATAATAAATGCTGGAGAGGGTGTGGAGAAAAGGAACCCTCTTACACTGTTGGTGGGAATGCAAACTAGTACAGCCACTATGGAGAACAGTGTGGAGATTCCTTAAAAACTGGAAATAGAACTGCCTTATGATCCAGCAATCCCACTGCTGGGCATACACACTGAGGAAACCAGAAGGGAAAGAGACAGGTGTACCCCAATGTTCATCGCAGCACTGTTTATAATAGCCAGGACATGGAAGCAACCTAGATGTCCATCAGCAGATGAATGGATAAGAAAGCAGTGGTACATATACACAATGGAGTATTACTCAGCCATTAAAAAGAATACATTTGAATCAGTTCTAATGAGGTGGATGAAACTGGAGCCTATTATACAGAGTGAAGTAAGCCAGAAGGAAAAAATATAAATACAGTATACTAACGCATGTATATGGAATTTTAGAAAGATGGTAACAATAACGTGGTGTACGAGATAGCAAAAGAGACACTGATGTATAGAACAGTCTTATGGACTCTGTGGGAGAGGGAGAGGGTGGGAAGATTTGGGAGAGTGACATTGAAACATGTAGAATATCATGTAAGAAATGAGTTGCCAGTCCAGGTTCTATGCGCGATACTGGATGCTTGGGGCTAGTGCACTGGGACGACCCAGAGGGATGGTATGGGGAGGGAGGAGGGAGAAGGGTTCAGGATGGGGAACACATGTATGCCTGTGGTGGATTCATTTTGATATTTGGCAAAACTAATACAATTATGTAAAGTTTAAAAATAAAAGAAAATTTAAAAGAAAAAAAAAAAAGAGAGGCTTTTTAGTTCCTCTTTGCTTTCTGCCTTCATGGTGGTGTCATCTGTATTTCTGAGGTTATTGATATTTCTCCTGGAAATCTTGATTCCAACTTGTGCTTCATCAAGCTCAGCATTTCTCATGGGGTATTCTGCATATAAGTTAAATAAGCAGGGTGACATATACAGCCTGAACATACTCCTTTCCCTATTTTGAAGCAGTCTGTTGTTCCATGTTCAGTTTTAACTGTTGCTTTCTGACCTGCATACAGATTTCTCAGGAGGCAGGTCAGGTGGTCTGGTATTCCCATCTCTTTAAGAATTTTCCAGTTTGTTGTGATCCAGGAAAGGCTTTGGAGTAGTCAATAAAGCAGAAGTATGTGTTTTCTGGAACTCTCTTGTCGATGATCCAATGGATGTTGGCAATTTGATTCCTGGTTCCTCAGTCTTTTCTAAATCCAGCTTGCACATTTGGTAGTTCACAGTTCATGTACTATTGAAGCCTGGCTTGGAGAATTTTGAGCATTACTCTCTGCAAGAGTGTGAGATGAGTGCAATTGTGAGGTAATTTGAACATTGTTTGGCATTGACCTTTCTTTTTGGAATTCAAAATACAAATGGTTTTTTTCATATAAATTTATTTATTTTATTTTATTTTATTTTTTTGAGCTGAGAACATTCTGAATATTTATGACATAGTCTGAAAAAGAGAGTACATTTTACATTCTTAGGTTGTCCAATTGAATTGGAGGCTAATTACAATATTGCTTGGTTTTGCCATACATTGACATGAATCCATCACAGGTGTACATGTGTTCCCCATCCTGAACCCCCTCCCACCACCCTCCCCATCCCATCCCTCTGGGTCATCCCAGTGCACCAGCCCTGAGCATCCTGTATCATATATCAAACCTGGACTGGCAATTCATTTCACATATGATAATATACATGTTCAATGCCATTCTCCCAAATCATCCCACCCTCTCCCTCTCCCCACAGAGTCCAAAAGACTGTTCTATACATCTGTGTCTCTTTTGCTGTCTCACATACAGGCTATCATTACTATCTTTCTAAATTCCATATATATGCATTATTATACTGTATTGGTGTTTTTCTTTCTGGCTTACTTCACTCTGTATAATAGGCTCCAGTTTCATCCACCTCATTAGGACTGATTCAAATGTATTCTTTTTAATGACTGAGTAATACTCCATTGTGTACATGTAACGCAGCTTTCTTATCCACTTGTCTGCTGATGGATATCTAGGTTGCTTCCATGTCCTGGCTATTATAAACAGTGTTGTGATGAACATTGGGGTATGCATGTCTCTTTCAATTCTGGTTTCTTCAGTGTGTATGCCCAATGGGTTTTTAAATTTCTGTATCTGAAATAAAGATCAAGATTTAGGATACACCTAATTATTCCTCACCCTCACATTTGAAATGTATTAATATTATCTGCACTGTTTGCTGATTCATGTGTATTTTTTTTTTTTTTGAAGACCAATGCTTGGGTGAATAATTGTATATGTATTAATAATTTTTAATTTGACTTCTCTGTGTTACGTGATAACTGTTTATATCTGGTAATATCTCTTGATTTGGTGTCTGCTTTTCTTATATTAACATAGTTGCTCTAATTTTCTTTGGATTTATACTTTTCATGATATATATTGCTAACCTCTATATATTTTTTTTATATTTAAAATGCTAATATTGTAGATATATAATCGGACTTATTTTCTTTAATCTGAAAATCTCTTTCCTTTATTTGGTATTATTATCAAGGTTACTTTTGATGTAAAGATTGTCATTTGATTAAAATCTCTTCTCCTATTATTTTTTATTTCTTCCCTTTGTCTTGTATTCTGCTTCTGTATTTCTCTACCCTTTTTTTTCCTGAATATTTGAGCTTTCCTTTTTTTCATTTTCTCTCTACTATTGGCTTACAATTTAACCCCCTTTTTGTAATTTTGTTAGTGATTGCTCTAGGACTTTCAATATATATTTATATTTAATTAATCACAACCTATTTTTAAGTAACTCTACTGCTTCATTTATAGTGTAGGAAATTTATAACTGTATAATTCCAAAATATGTCTTCCTATCTTATGTTCTATTTTTCCCATACTTTTATTTATAAGCATGCTCTAAAACAATAATACACTGACACACTTTTCCTTTTCAAGTGTTTTTTAATATAACTGAAATAAAAATAAAAGAAAAATATTTCAAATTTAGTTTTAACTTTTAAGAAAAGGCTTTATTTTGTTATATCAACTAACACAGGTTTTTGAAAGATATAATTATTTTATATGAAGAATTTCATTCGGTGTTTCTTACAGTTCAGCTTAATAGTATTTTTTCCTGTGTGTTTGTGAGAGAGATTTTTTTATTTTGAAAAATTTTTATACCCTGCAATTTTGAAAAATAATTATGCTGGTATTAAAGTCCTGGTTGACATATATTATTTGTGTTTTTTTTTTTTTTATCCTTTTCAGTTCAGTCGCTCAGTCGTGTCTGACTCTTTGCGACCCCATGAATTGCAGCACGCCAGCCCTCCCTGTCCATCACCATCTCCCGGAGTTCAAACTCACCTCCATTGACTCAATGAAGCCATCCAGCCATCTCATCCTCTGTCATCCCCTTCTCCTCCTGCCCGAATCCCTCCCAGCATCAGGGTCTTTTCCAATGAGTCAACTCTTCGCATGAGGTGGCCAAAGTACTGGAGTTTCAGCTTTAGCATCATTCCTTCCAAAGAAATCCCAGGGCTGATCTCCTTCAGAATGGACTGGTTGGATCTCCATGCAGTCCAAGGGACTCTCAAAAGTCCTCTCCAACACCACAGTTCAAAAGTATCAATTCATTGGCGCTCAGCTTTCTTCACAGTCCAACTCTCACATCCATACATGACCACTGGAAAAACCATAGCCTTGACTAGACGGACCTTTGTTGGCAAAGTAATGTCTCTGCTTTTCAATATGCTATCTAGGTTGGTCATAACTTTCCTTCCAAGGAGTAAGCGTCTTTTAATTTCATGGCTATAGTCACCATCTGCAGTGATTTTGGAGCCCAGAAAAATAAAGTCTGACACTGTTTCCACTGTTTCCCCACCTATTTGCCATGAAGTGATGGGACCAGATGCCATGATCTTCGTTTTCTGAATGTTGAGCTTTAAGCCAACTTTTTCACTCTCGTCTTTCACCTTCATCAAAAGGCTTTTTAGTTCCTCTTCACTTTCTGCCATAATGGTGGTGTCATCTGCATATCTGAGGTTATTGATATTTCTCCCAGCAATCTTGATTCCAGCTTGTGCTTCTTCCAGCCCAGCATTTCTCATGATGTACTCTGCATTGAAGTTAAATAAGCAAGGTGACAATATATAGCCTTGATGTACTCCTTTTCCTATTTGGAACCAGTCTGTTGTTCCATGACCGGTTCTAACTGTTGCTTCCTGACCTGCATACGATTTCTCAAGAGGCAGGTCAGGTGGTCTGGTATTCCCATCTCTTTCAGAAGTTTCCACAGTTTATTGTGATCCACACAGTTGAAGGCTTTGGTATAGTCGATAAAGCAGAAATAGATGTTTTTCTGGAACTCTATTGCTTTTTCCATGATCCAGCGGATGTTGGCAATTTGATTGCTGGTTCCTCTGCCTTTTCTAAAACCAGCTTGAACATCTGGAAGTTCATGGTTCACATATTGCTGAAGCCTGACTTGGAGAATTTTGAGCATTACTTTACTAGTGTGTGAGATGAGTGCAATTGTGCAGTAGTTTGAGCATTCTTTGGCTTTGCCTTTCTTTGTAATTGGAATGAAAACTGACCTTTTCCAGTCCTGTGGCCACTGCTGAGTTGGGGTTCCGGATCCCCCAGCCACTGCCCCTCCCGAGTGCACAGTGGCCACCATGGCAACTGCCAGAGCACGTGAGCAGAAAGCCCCCCGCCTCCCCTCTGTGGGAGGGGGTTGTGGGTGTGCCTGCCCCGTGGTGGGGCTGTGTGTCACTCCTTGTTGTTGTTGTTTTTTATCCCTTTAATCCTTTGCAAATATCAAATTATTATCTTCGAATATATGTAGTTTCTGATGAGAAATCTGCTTATTTTCTTATCATTGTTTTGTATGTGACATGTTCTTTTGCTTCCTTTAAACTTCTGTCTTATCTTTGGTTTTCATAATTTTGGTATAATGTGTCTAAATAATCTGATATTTTTATTTTTATTTTATTTTTTTGATATTTTTAGATCAGTTATTTTTGATATAATTATTGTGATTTGATAAAAATATTTTCTTTTTAATTTTGTATTTCTTCCATTTGTTCTTTGTGTCCCGTTTCTCTATTTTTCTCCACCTATAATTTTCTGTTTTGTTTTTATTTTCTTTGTAATTTCCCCTGCTGCTGCTGCTGCTGCTGCTGCTATGTCGCTTCAGTCATGTCTGACTCTGTGCGACCCCATAGATGGCAGCCCACCAGGATTCTCCATCCCTGGGATTCTCCAGGCAAGAACACTGGAGTGGATTGCCATTTCCTTCTCCGATGCATGAAAGTAAAAAGTGAAAGTAAAGTCCCTTAGTCCTGTCCGACTCTTAGCGACCCCATGGACTGCAGCCTAACAGGCTCCTCCGTCCATGGGATTTGCCAGGCAAGAGTACTGGAGTGGGAGGCAAGAGTACTGGAGTGGGATGCCATTGCCTTCTCTGAATTTCCCCTACTATAATATAAAGTGAATTTACTCTTCTCTTTCTTTCTTTCTTTTTTTTTTTTTTGACATTTGTTTTGTTTACTGTTCTCTGAACTTCTTGGATCTGTGGTTTTTTGATGCCTTTTATTTTTTGTGGGAAATATTGATTCATCAAGTTTTCAAACATCTTTTGCTCTTTGCATCTCTCTTCATCTTCTGGGATTCCAGTTGCAAACATGTAAGGCATTTGATGTTGTGTGCTAGAGCTTGGGTGCTCTGCCCTGATTGTTTTCTTCTGTTGTTTGGTTTGTTTCCTTATACTCTATTCTTCTTTGTTTGCTTTAGTTTGGGTAATTTCCACCCATTTAAGTTCATGTTGATGGATTCTTTCCTCAGCTGTGTTGTTTACTGATAAGTTTTTTGAAGGCATTCTTCACTTCTGTTACCATAATTTTTACATTTCACCTTTCCATTTCTCTCTTCTTTCTGTCTCTGTTGAAATTCCTCATGATCATGCATGTTGTTCTGCTAAGGGTGTTAAGATTTTAATTTTAGTTACTTTACTAGTCTGAAGTGGAACTGGTTTTCGATATTGTCATTGCCTTCCTTCATCATTGCTTTCAAATTCCTCTAGTGTCACAGTGTGCTTAACATAAGATTTGGTTTTCTAGAAAATCTTTTCCATGTTCATTTCTATCCTCAGCTTTAAGTCTTTGGTATGTGTTTGTGTCTCTACTTGTTCTTCTCTCCTCTGTAGACTGCTGTTTGTTAGCCAAAGAGAGTTAACCTGGTCTGGGGCTTGGGGAGGGAGCAGAGGAGGTTTTTTTGGTGTCCTGTCCCAGTCTCAGTCTCAGGCAGGTCTTAGGTCACTGAGTCACAGTTGTAGGGTTTTCTCAGGGAATCTATCCTTTCCCAGGTGACTCAGATGGTAAAGAATCCATCTGCAATGTGGGAAACCTGGGTTCAATCCCCTAGTGAAGGGAATGGCAACTCATTCCAGTATTTGTGACTGGGAAATCCCGTGGACAGAGGAGCCAGGTGGGCTACAGCCCATGGGGTCACAAAAAGCCGGACATTACTGAGTGACTAACACAACTCATCACTTCCCCCACACTGAGTCCTCTGATGACATTGAAGATAATTTCCCCTCTCCAGGGGTAAAGGACTTTTTCTTTTCCCTTTCTTCAGCTTTGGCATTCTTTTCTGTTCCTTTGGTGTAACAAATTTGCTACCCTTGTCCTGCCAGTTTAAGGCTTTTGCTTCTTGGAATAAAATAATCTGGGTGAGTGTTCATTCTTTTACTATAGTAGCAGCTGCTTCCCTGCTCCACAATTGCCCTATGGAAGGAGATTTATCCAGTGTCTTAACTAGCTCCAGTATTTCTCATGAGTACCATATGTCGGACATCATTGGAGAAGAGCTTGGGAGTCGGTGTAAACCCTTTATGTTTTTGTCTATCAGATATCATGCTTTCATATTAACTAGCAATTATAGTCTTTTAGTTCAACAGTTTTAATTATTGTTCTATCATCAAGACCTAAAAGAGTGCCTAAAAAGAGGAAGTCTGTGGTAATATTTTAAAAATTTTTTGATTTAGTTCATATGTTACTGATTTCAATTCATCATATGGTTATATGAGAAGTTTAGGTAATGTTCCTAAATATAACAATTCTAGATTTTGTTTTATCAGAACTAAACATGATGTGTGTGTGCATGTTTGAGTGTTTATTCTAAAGAAATGTCCCAACCCAGTGATTGAACCCAGGTCTCCCACATTGCAGGCAGATTCTTTACCAGTTGAGCCACAAGGGAAACCTGAAAGTTATATATAGTAGACTTTATTTCTGCAAAATAATTCCCCAAAAGTGATATTATTTGAATGTATAATAAACATATTTAATTTTTTATAAAAGTTTTATACTGCCATATATTGTTCCAAATGACTTTAGCAATTTACTCTTCCCATCAATAATGTATTAGAGTTCCCATACACTCTTCTTTAATAGGCACTAGATATAGCTACACTGTTTAATTTTACAACCTATGCATTGACAATAATTTTTGACTTTTTTGATAAGCTTTTCCGTGACTAGTAACTTAATAAATGTTCTTTTCATATATCCCTGATGGGTACAGTCCATGGAGTCGCAAAGAGTCAGACACAACTGAGCAACTGAGCATAGCAAAGATTTTCATATATCAATTGGATATTTTCACCATTTTCTATGGAGTTCATCTTTGTAATTTTGACCCATTTTAAATGATTGTTTACTTTTTCTACAATATATTTGAAGACTTTTTAAAATGTGGGTATTTCTAATATTCTTTATTAGGTTTTTTCTTTATTTACATTCTACTTCTAATACTGAGGTAATATTTTTGTATAATTATGAAACTTGTAATACTAATGTATGAGAGAGAAAGGATGGGTATGTAAGTAGACTCATTATTAATACTTGGATAGTCAGTTATTTTAAAATATGCTAGTTGAATTGATTGTAGTTCTTATTGTATCTACAAAACATGCTTATTACACTCACTTTTAAACTTTTCTCTTGCATGTGTTCATGTAGGACTTTTCATACCAGAGTTTATATCTGTTGTCAGTGGCCTTTTCAGGCAGAGATCAAAGAAAGAATATGCAATATAGATCCCAAACAGAGAGAAAAGATCTAAAGCAGAGAATCAAAGAGGAATTTCCCTTGAGATTTCATTTGCTCATTTCTTCTCACTGTGGTGAAGAATCAAAATGTTAAATTCTGAATTCTAAAAAAAAGATGAACTGAAAATCACTCTGCTCAAATTCTAACCTCCTATCAAGTTTAATATTTAGTATTCTCATGATTTTTCTATCACTCAGATTACAATCACATTACTTTCCTCTTTTATACTAGTTTTGCTTACAAAAACATGTGTGTATGTTTAAGGAGTTATTTGAAATATTATATAATAGTGCCATACTTTACACAAATTATTTCATTTCATTCTCATAATGATTCTGAAGTGTGAGTATATTTTTCTGCATCTTACAATTAAAAAGGAAAACATATCACAAAAGGCTAATTTACCCTTGAAAGATCACACAAGGAGTGGAATAAGAAATCTGGGACTTAAAGTTCATTCTTGTATTTGTGAGGAAAGTTATTAATAAGTATTAATTTCTTCTTCTTACAGGAAGGTGACTACTGTCCACACATCAGTAACAGAGATGATATTGTTTTCACTCAGAGATAAAATGCCAATTATTTTCTAGATATGCTTCTACATGGTTTTTCTGGTGTAAAGATTGCCAGGGTTAAGGGAACATGGCAACATTAAGTTTTAGCATAAAATTGGGTACTTGTCTTTTTATTTTATATGGTCAATTTTCCATTCAATATTGAATACCTTCCATTTATCATCATTTCAACATACATCAATTTTTAAAAATCCATTATGTGTTGATAATGATAAACATCTTGCTAATTATACAAGGTGTTAATACATTCTTGGTTGATTGCAGACAAAACTTTTTAAAAATTGGTTTTTAATTTAATTATTTAATAATACATTAACAAAGCCATATGTATTCTTTTTGTGTTCTATAACATTATAATAAAAGCAGGAAAATTTCCAGATCACTTAACTAGGATAGGTTCTGTATGATATATAATTAATGTTTAATTTTATAAACTTCAATTAATGCTCACATATATATTAAATATCTCTATGACAAAATATTTTGATAGATATTGTGAAAAAATTTTAAATGTGGAATAATGATTCCTATCTCAATGAACATGAAGTACTTTGTAAAAATTTTAAATGTAGAATAATTGATTCCTATCTCAATGAACATAAAGTACTTTGTGAAGCACTCAGAGACACAGTGGCTTCCCTTGAGGCTCAGCTGGTAAAGAATCCGCCTGCAATGAGAGAGACTTGGGTTCGATCCCTGGGTGGGAAGATCCCCTGGAAAAGGGAAAGGCTACCCACTCCAGTATTCTGGCCTGGAGAATTCCATGGGCTGTATATAGTCCATGGGGTTGCAAAGAATCGGACATGACTGAGCAACTTCACTTCACTTTTCACTAGAGACACAGAAAAATTTAATCATTAGTCCTTAACATGTTTTACACTCCCATTGTTAAAATCAAGGTCACCATCATCTCTTTCCTGATGGCAATCTCTTAAATGAAAATATCACATGGACTCTGGTATCCATTCTAAATTTACCCGTTTTTGAAATTTTGAGTTGCTTCTCAGATTTAAAATTTTATACATACCACTTTCTTTGACAGAAAAATTCTATAATAGCCCACTTGAGCTGCTATAACAAAACTGCACAAACTAAATGCCATAAAAAACAGCAATTTGTTTTCTCATAATTCTGGAGGCTGGAAATCCAAGATCAAGATGCTAGCAGGACTAGTTTATGTAGAGTTCTCTCTCCTTGGCTTGCTGATGGCTACCTTCTCACTGGGCTTCCCTGGTATGTTTTTCTATGTTCAAGCACACAGAGAAAAAGAGAGATTTCTGATGTCTTTTCCTTTGCTTACAAGGACACCAGTCCTATTGTTTTGGGTTCTACCTTTATGACCTATCGCATTTAACTTCACTTCCATAAAAGGTCCTATCTCCAAATATAGTCATACTGGTAACAGGATTTCAACATATGAATTTGGGAAGCTAGACATAATTCACACTATAACTGTTTCTAAATTAAAATTCCATGTTAGGGTCATCCCAAGAAAACAATACAATGGTTAGGTTCTTAACCTATAGTGATAAAACAGGAACCCTAACGATGGAACCCATATATTAGTGTTTTTTACAGTCTACCCAAGCGATTTCCAAAAGCAGCTGGTGCTGAGAATGTGTAACGAATCTAATTTTGGTTTAGTCAAACAAGTTTAAGTTTCATTTTAAATATCCTCAGTATTTCCAAATCTTCAATCTGCCCAGTAAGCCTCTGTGTAATATGTACACTGTGAATCTTAATATTATATTTACCACATTTTAATACAATTGCTTATTTGACTGTCTTCGTACTCTGCTGCCAGAACAATTCTCCTGTCATGTTCATTATTGTATCCCAACATCCACCACAGAGCTTAAATCTAAACTGAGAAGTTTAACAAGAAATATTTTAAAATAAATTCAATCATGAATGTTGAGTAATGCAGGCAATATATGTTAAGATGATACTGTTATATGGCTTAATTGTCACACTGTAAGTAACAGAGCAAAATGACTACATATTTAAACACCATTATAGGCTTCAAATTCAACATTAAAGACTATCATAATATTTTGCTTTTTATTGTTAATTTGACAGAAAGAAAATCATGGGCAGAGTCAACAAAGAATATTTATTTTATTAAAAGCCTTCTCTTTAACTGCTAGAAAGTATTTCATAATGTTCAAAATAAAATCTTTTCCACAAGAAAAACTGCATTTTAATAATAATATAAAAATAAAGTTATCTAAGAATTTTATCTTTATTTTCTTAATGGATTAAACAATCAACATGCTTATGTGATGATCAATATCGTGATGTTGATGTATAATATCACACCTATTGTTTCTTTCTGTTGTAATAAGACATTGTGCAAGTTACATGTTATGCAATCTATGATGAATAAACAAAAGATATTAAATAAACATAATGCATATCTCATATAAAATCAATGACATGTTAAAATTGTAAGTGAGTGTGAAAGTGAAAATTGCTCAGTCCTGTCCGACTCTTTGCAACCCCATGGACAATACAGTCCATGGAATTCTCCAAGCCAGAATACTGGAGTGGGTAGCCCTTCCCTTCTCCAGGGCATCTTCCCAACCCAGGGATTGAACTTGGGTCTCCAGCATTGCAGGCAGATTCTTTACCAGTTGAGCCACCAGGAAATGTCTATATGAATGTTTGTCTAATTTATTATCTTTATTATTTTTAGTAGTAGAACCTATTCACTAGCATGAATCATCCAGTTTGTTAAACATTTTATTTTGCTAAATTTTAGCTTATTTACTATTCCTTTTTAATAAAAAGATGGAGTATATTAATTTTTATTACTTAAAATACCAAGTCTTTTGAATAATATTATCTCAGTCATGAAAAATCATTCAATGTTTTCTATAAGTTTTGTATATATGAATAATATATATATACATATTTTGTCAGAATCCTTGCACTAAAAAATGAATAAAGCTGTAGAAAATATTTTTCTATTTACTCATTATGAGACTACTATGTCAATAATTACACTGTAATGAACTCACATATGACAATCTCTTCTACATTTACTTATCAGCCTAAACCTGTTAAGGTTTTTCAGAAACATTTGTTCTATTTCTTGAAAAGACAAGAGAAAATTTTTTTCTCTTTTTAAATAGAATACATATCTTCTCTTATAGCTGAAAAAGGTAACTAAATAATACTTTATGTAAATACAAATGACAAAAAGTCATATTTCACACAATATTTCTTGCTTTGAGGATCCTAAAAGCAGTGCTTTTTGGGGAAAAAAAAATGTCAGTACAACTTGACTACAATAATGGTGGGTAAATCTTTCTGGGTAGATAATTACAACAAAAAAACGATAAGAAATAGGAAACAAGCACTAAGATGTATAATTAGTCGCTATGAAAATTCAAAGACTGGGCATGGATTATTTTGAACTGGTTGTGTTTGTAACATTTTAGAGGATAGAGATGTAATCAATGAGGTAATGCTTATTTGGGGGAGAATTATATTTTATAATGAGACATAAAACTATGTTTATATATATGGCATGAAGGCAAAAAGACAGTACTGTATAAATTCTTGAAAAAATTATAATGAGTAGGATAATAGACTCAGGATCAAATTACATTTAATCTCTATTAAGTAATTAACCTCCAATTAAAATAACTAAATTTATATTAAAAAGAAATAATAATTTTAATTAAAAAATCAAAATAGATGAATTTAAATGTTTCAAAAAATTGTCCTGGAAGTTCTCATTTTAGTTTGTAAAGTCATTCTATCACCCATTCCATAAATATTTGTCCATGATTCTATTAATATGTTAGTGTAATTTGGGTACTAAAACAGGGTTGAAGAAGATGAGGTCCTGCTTTTAATTACATCATATTCCAGTAACGGAGCAGACAATACCCTAGTGAAACATTCATTAATTGTATAATTTCAGAGAGTGATTAAAACAAAACAAAAAGAAAACTAAATAATGCTGGATAACTATTTCTTGGAGTCAGGAATTCAAGTCAGATTGGGTGGTTAAGGAAAGTTTAGATGTGGAGGTGATATCTGAGCTAAGATCTCAATAACAAAAAGGACTCATATGTGAGTTGAACTGGACTCCTGGACACAGGACATTACAGACAGAAAATATGAAGGACAAGGTTCTAAAGCAAGAACAAATCTAGTAACACTTAGAATTCTAGCATGGTTTAAACATATTGAAGGAAGGATTACTGGCCATTGATATAGACAGAGATATCAAATATAATCTGCCCTGAGAGTAGTGAACCAAATTATCAATATCTAAGGACTGAAAGTGAAAGTGGAGAGTGAAAAATTTGGCTTAAAGCTCAACATTCACAAAATGAAGATCATGGCATCTGGTCCCTCACTTCATGGGAAATATAAGGGAAAACAGTGGAACCAGTGTCAGACTTTATTTTTCGGGCTCCAAAATCACTGCAGATGGTGACTGCAGCCATGAAATTAAAAGACGCTTACTCCTTGGAAGGAAAGTTATGACCAACCTAGATAGCATATTCAAAAGCAGAGACACTACTTTGCCAACAAAGGTCCACCTAGTCAAGGCTATGTTTTTTCCAGTGGTCATGTATGGATATGAGAGTTGGACTGTGAAGAAAGCTGAGCGCCAACAAATTGATGCTTTTGAACTGTGGTGTTAGAGAAGACTCTTGAGAGTCCCTTGGACTGCAAGGAGATCCAACCAGTCCATTCTGAAGGAGATCAGTCCTGGGATTTCTTTGGAAGGAATGATGCTAAAGCTGAAACTCCAGTACTTTGGCCACCTCATGTGAAGAGTTGACTCATTGGAAAAGACTCTGATGCTGGGAGGTATTGGGGGCAGGAGGAGAAGGGGACGACAGAGGATGAGATGGCTCGATGGCATCACTGACTCGATGGATGTGAGTCTGAGTGAACTCCAGGAGCTGGTGCTGGACAGGGAGGCCTGGAGTGCTGCAGTTCATGGGGTCGCAAAGAGTCAGACACGACTGAGTGACTGAACTGAACTGAACTGAACTGAGAAGGACAAATATGTCTTCATTGGTTGTCATCAACCAGAACTACATGATAAAGCAGTTTGTCCTCTAACCATGGCAAAGCCCGGCAATTTGTTCTGAGTGTTTATATTTTACATCATGATGAGAAATTTTGATTTTATAATTTTAGTGTAAAAATATAAATAGGTCATATGTTTTGCAACTCATATAGTTGATAATCTGTAATTCTGATGCTATTACAATATTCATTAGAGACACCAAACTATTCCTCTGGGAATTTGTGTGGGGTTGAAAAATGCAGAGTGCACTCTGATAATGTGGATTGTTATGGGGCCTTTATTCTGGCACACCAGCAGAAGGGTATTGAAGGAATCTAGAATGGTTTCCCTCCGAGTTCTTTTAAACAATCTTATGTCACCAGTAATCTATGTTCTAAGGCAAGATGATGGGTTGTATTTTAGCTTATTTCTTCTTATATGAACTGAGGTTCCAAATTAATTATTAAAAAGACTTTTTGATCTCTAATATTTCATAAGTTATGAAAATTGGATAACAACATTCTAAATGTTAAGATCCTCAGAACTAACTGGACTTGAAAAACAGTCATTCTCAGAGGGTCACATTGAGCTGATAAGGTAAGCTGGAGAGGTGAGGATGTCAAACTATGAGATGAATGATTCAAAACTGCACTTTCGGCTTTAGGATCCTTTCAGTTGCTAATTTTGCCAGTATTGTATATTGCTTGACTCAGAACCTGCTCCAGTATTTTCTATAGTGTTTTGTTGTGCCACAGAGCCTAGAAAGAAAGGAAAGGAAAACATTTCCAATATTTTCTCAAAGCTAAGAGACACACAGGATGTGTTCTTCCATGTAGATGCTCCATGTAGATGTGAAGACAGAATTGAGCAATGTGAGATAACACTCCTCTGGGAAGAGGCCATCTCTTTACAAGTAGAGTAGCAGAAGCATAGGGTTATGTAGTGGGGTTTCCAATGAACAGTTCCCACCATCAGTGAGGTTACAGGATGGGCAATGATAAAGTTTAATCACTTTTCCTGCCTGGCAGATTCAAACATTTTTCCTTTTTCATTCTGTAAATTTTAAAACCTAATAATGTGTAAGGAATTCCTGTGTGATTAAGCTAACTAGAGTAGATTACACATCAACAATAGAATAAAACTGTGCCTGGCAAACTAGATTATGCATTAAACAAACAATGGAAATTATTGACATATGAAAACATTAAGATGACGTTAAGCTATCTTCAGTGATATCTGGAGCCAGAGGTTCAATATCTCAGCATCTTACTTTAATTCTCTCTTAGACCCTATCTATACTGTATTGAAAATCAAGCTTAAAATATCCACAAAAGTTGCAATCACAAAAGAAGTAAAAAAAAGAGATTAAGTTCAGTTCAGTTGCTCAGTTGTGTCCGACTCTTTGCGACCCCATGAATCACAGCATGCCAGGCCTCCCTGTCCATCACCAACGCCGGGAGTTCACTCAACTCACATCCATCGAGTCGGTGATGCCATCCAGCCATCTCACCCTCTGTCGTCCCCTTCTCCTCCTGCCCCCAATCCCTCCCAGCATCAGAGTCTTTTCCAGTGAGTCAACTCTTTACATGAGGTGGCCAAAGTACTGGAGTTTCAGCTTTAGCATCATTCCTTCCAAAGAAATCCCAGGGCTGATCTCCTTCAGAATGGACTGGTTGGATCTCCTTGCAGTCCAAGGGACTCTCAAGAGTCTTCTCCAACACAGTTCAAAAGTATCAATTCTTCAGTGCTCAGCTTTCTTCACAGTCCAACTCTCGCATCCATACATGACCACTGGAAAAACCATAGCCTTGACTAGATGGACCTTTGTTGGCAAAGTAGTGTCTCTGCTTTTCAATATGCTATCTAGGTTGGTCATAACTTTCCTTCCAAGGAGTAAGCGTCTTTTAATTTCATGGCTGCAGTCACCATCTGCAGTGATTTTGCAGCCCCAAAAGATAAAGTCTGATACTGTTTCCCTTCTTTTCCCATGAAGTGATGGGACCAGAAGCCATGATCTTCGTTTTCTGAATGTTGAGCTTTAAGCCAAATTTTTCACTCTCCTCTTGCACTTTCCTCAAGAGGCTTTTTAGTTCCACTTCACTTTCTGCCATAAGGGTGATGCCATCTGCATATCTGAGGTTGTTGATATTTCTCCTGGCAATCTTGATTCCAGCTTGTTCTTCTTCTAGCCCAGCGTTTCTCATGATGTACTCTGCATAGAAGTTAAATAAGCAGGGTGACAATACACAGCCTTGATGTACTCCTTTTCCTATTTGGAACCAGTCTGTTGTTCCATGTCCAGTTCTAACTGTTGTTTCCTAATCTGCATACAGGTTTCTCAAGAGGCAGGTCGGGTGGTCTGGTATTCCCATCTCTTTCAGAATTTTCCAGTTTATTGTACTATCAAATATCATGGAAATGGGTGTCACTGTATTAATTACAGTTCCCAGCCCTTATCCCCAAAACCAGGACTATTGCTATATTTTGGAATAAACTGATGATTAATACTGGGCCATGTATTCACTAATGCAGCAAGAATGAACAGAGCTTCAGTTTCACTTGGATCACATATATAAGAGTAGTGAAGTGGTGATTTCCCAAAAACTGTAGGTTTAGCAAAAGAGGAGCATGGATGTTGGGCACAAAAAATCACACATAAGCACATACATTCTCTTTCTGTTTCTGTCTCACACACACTCACATATATTCTGTTAAGGATTTTAATTTCAGAAGTGGCAAAATTCAAATATTATTGATGAAAACTAACAAAATTATATGACAAAGTTATTACAAAACTTAAAACACCAAGTCAAAGGTTACAAACTTTCAGTTATGAGTAAGTTTGAAGGATCTAAGGTTGTGGTGATTATATTTAACGACACTGTATTGTATACTTGAAAGTCACTATGAGAGAAGAGCTTTAATGATTTTATCATAACAACAAAGACAAAATGGTGACTATATGAGGTAAAGGACAGATTAATTAACCTTATTGGGATAAATATTTCACAATAGATATGTGTGTCAAATCGTTACACTGTACAATTTAAACTTGTACAATATTTAATGCTTCAATACATCTGGAGGGTTTTACCCAGAATAATTTGAAAGGCTGCAATTCTAGGAAATCATAACACCTGGAAATATATGCTATACTGAGTTGATTATAATTATAGTTTATGGAATCAAACATCTCTAGGTTTAAATCCTAAGTCAGTCTCTTATTAATACATGTCCTTTAATAGTGAAATGCCAATAAGTTTTAGCTTCCTTAGTTTCAAAATGCCAATAAGAGCACTGCTACTCTTGAGCTACTGTGACAGATATGTAAGGTAAAATGCTTAGGACAAATTAATTGTTAATATATGCTAGAGTTTATCAACTTACTAATTATGTATAATTTGGGTAGGAAAATAAATATGTTAATTGTGGAAAAAAAGGTAAAATCTCAGATAACCAGAATTTCACAAAGTTTGGTATGAAATGCTATTCTCTGTAGTTTCATATGATGGGTCATATATATTACTAAAATTTTAAATAATCATTAATTAATAGTAACAATATGATTTATTTATATATTAAACTTAGCAGTATCACTTGGTTAATCTCAGCAAGTAAAGATGAGGGATATAAAGTCTTCACATTTCCTCTTCAGCAATTTTTGTGGCCAGAAGAGCATTTCTACAAATGAAATATAAAGAAAAAACACTCTTTGTAAGTTAGTATAAGGAAGGAAATCCCTATGGTATAAGGATCTTAGAATATGTTATACTGTGTCTGCCCCACCAATATTATTTTGCAGGAAAATTAAAACTTAATTAACCATATGTGACAAAATTTGATGGATAAAAGTGTAAAACAACACATAACCTAGAAGTAATGCCTAAAATATAATAGGAAATATTAATATAATTGCCATTGGCCTAGAAAATTAGTCAACACATTTCTGTTCTGATTGTGTGCTGAACTATATGCATCTAAATTCTTCACAGTCATTTTTTGGGAAATTACTTCCTTCAGTAACAGAAAGTGTGACATTAAGCAAATAAAACAGAAACTCAAGTAGCCGTTAGGTATACTATGATAACTAAAGGAAGAGACTACCAATACACATATGTTTATAATAAAAGCTTAGTTTAAAACTATATAGTTAAATAAGATACTAAAACAACAACCTACAAAAGCTGCAAAATTTTATCACTCCATCTACAACTGATTTTTCATTTATAAATCCGTATGCTATTTTAGGATCCCTTGGAGAAGGGAATGGCAACCCACTCCAGTATTCTTGCCTGAAGAATTCTATAGACAGAGGAGCCTGGCAGGCTATAGTCCATGCATTCGCAGAGAGTCAGACATGACTGAGTGACTAACACACACACGCATGCACACACACACACACATGCACACTATTCTCAACATGTTAGAGAACCAAAACTCAGAACCTTACAAATTCAATTTTGAGGACAGTGTAAAACAAACAAACAAAAAATATATGTTTCATATTTGCCTAAAATGACTAATACAGACACATAAAATCTGTAAACTAAAGTTATGATTTACAATTGCAATGATACAATAACAACTCTGATTTTGCTGCACTTTCTGATACCCTAGGCACATCTCTACAGTTATTGTTTAATAAATAAGTATGATAGTCATAATTATAGGAACAAAAAGCTAAAATTAATTTCTTGGCCAACTATTTTCCTTTGTAATCTTAATAATATGGAGCCCCCTGTTCATTATTTCTTACAATAAAACTACTTCACAATGCCTTAGGTATTTGACCTATAATGATGATAATTTTCTCTTCGCTTGAGAAAATTACTTTTAATTTTAAATTTCTTTTTAGTCTTAAGGGAATGATTCACCTTGTCAATTCATTTGTTTTTGATTTCCCATTTTAATTAGTCTCAATTTAATTACAATTGATTGAGCTAAAATATCAAATAAGAAACTACCTGCCTGAAAAGGAAGATCTCATTTTCCCAATAGGATCAACAAACTCTTTAGAGATAAATATCCATACTTCTTTGTGTGTGCTTACATAAGCTTTTATGTCTATTTTTTGTATATTAAGAAAAAATGACATTTATAAAAATGATAAAATTATTCTTGAGACCAAAGTCATTTTACTCTTCTTTATTTGGAAAACACCGAAACAGGAAACAGACACACACACAGGTAATTCTAATGCATGAACAAAACTGAGAACTGCAAAATTTTATATCATTTGTCATTTAGTTTCCTTCCCCCTGCTCTTCTCTAATCAAAATATACTGATATAGTTAAACACCTTTTAAGGAAACTATAATTGCCATTAGAAATTATTAGAAAAAGTTTCAACCTGTGTTCTTTTCCCAACTAATTATAAAAATAGCTGGCATTTCTTCTCATTTTTTGTTCATCCAGATTTCTCTGTTGTACAAATGAGATTTAAGAAATTATCACCAACAGAGTATTTTTAGGAGAAAGCCTTATTACATACTATTAATACCATGTGGGAGACATCGATTCAGGGCAACTCTTCAAGGACAGCAACTTCTCTTTATTCCCATCTCTGTCTCATTGCCAATCTATTCATCTAATACTCATTCCCAATTGTGAATGATTATTTTCAATTTTATTATTACAGTTTTTATAAGATTCCCAAGTGATAAGTATTAAAATTTTCAGCAAATTATAATACATGAGAAGATTAGCATTTAATATCTGATTAAAACAAAACTATAACTGTAAAATTTTAATTACAACTAAAGTTGACTTTAATACTACTGAGCAATGAATATCCTTAACATTTGGTATGTTTTCCTTACTTTTCATAAAACATAAGTTTCAAATGATAAAATTTCAAAGTAATTCCCCCAAAATGTTAAAAATGATTCCTAAATTAAAGGATTTATAAATCAGACAATATAATAAAATAACATTTTGGTAGAATACATATGTTCTTACAGATGATGTATTTTATGTTATATAAAATACAGAAGTTCATTAATAAATAAGCTTTTCCATTTTCATGTACCTAAATGAATGTCACATTTTGGCTCAGAAGGTAAAGAATCTGCCTGCGATGCAGGAGACCCAGATTCAATCCCTGGGTTGGGAAGATCCCATGGAGAAGGGAATGGCAACCCATTCCAGTATTCTTGCCTGAAGAACTCCATGGGCAGAGGAGCCTGGCAGGTTACCATTCATGGGATCACAAAGAGTTGGACACAACTGAGTGATGAAGATAATTGAATGTCATGCATTTTATAGTTTTTTGGAAGTATGTGAATTTAATGAAATCATAACTCAAGAGCTTTTGAGAACATTTTAGTTGAATGCTCTTCAAACATTTATTTTTCATCATCAAAAATAAAATTGGGATAAGTTTCATTTTTGGAAGGTGTCATTCATTCCAAAATTATATGTTGAAACATATGTTTCTAGCATGAGAAGCATGGTAATGAAAACACTAGATAAAATCTTACCCTAAGTTACCTCTTTTTTTTTTTTTTTAATGGGGAGAAAAATTAAATAGTGTTAAGTTTGCAAAATATTTAGCATAATATATACTTTTAAAATTAATTATAAGACAATAGGCATAATGGTTGTTGCCAGGCCTGTGAGGAGAGGGGTACAGGAATTGCTGTTTAAAGGGTATAGAGTTTTGGTTTTGATAGATGACAAGAATTCTGGAAATAGGTTGCCCAACAATGTGAATTTATTTAACACTAGTGAAACACATACTTGAGAATGGTTGAGAGGCTAAAAGTTGTATGTATCAGGAAGGTGTATTAGCTAATTATGGGGGTAATCATCTTGCAACATATAAATTTATCAAATTGACATGCACAATATAAATTTACACAATGTGATATGTCAATTATATCCCAATAAAGCTGAATTTTTAAAAATATATAAGTGAAAGTGAAGTTGCTCAGTTGTGTCTGACTCTTTGCGACCCCATGGACTGTAGCCTACTAGGCTTCTCCGTCCGTGGGATTTTCCAGGCAAGAATACTGGAGTGGGTTGCCATTTCCTTCTCCAGGAGGTCTTCCCAACCTAGGGACTGAACCCGGGTCTCCCGCATTATAGGCAGACACTTTACCATCTGAACCACCAGGAAAATAAAATAAATAATAATAATATATAATATATACAAAATGAGCCAGTATATAGTGATTAAGTGATAATATAAAATATAAGAGAAGGAGAAGGAAATGGAAGCCCACATGAAGTGATGCCACTTCAAGGAGGCATCACAAGTGCAATTGCCCCAGTGCTTATATAATTAGAAATTGTATATATATATAAAAGAAATACAAAGTCAAATGCATTTAAATAATTCAATTAAAAAACAAAATCCAGATGATGAATGACTTTTTCACTATTACAGAGATCTGCATTGAGGTGATTGGATAACACTTCAATATTAGAATATTATCTTTCTTAAAGATAATAACTCAAAAAAGTGATTGAATAGCAATAAATAAAATAATAATAATGGCAGGGGAAAATGCCTTTCTGATATTTCCTTTGAGAGAATAAAACAATGCACTTTTTCTACATGATTAATAAATGGCAGTCCACCAGAAGCCAAAATAATTACCAAAAATTCACACTTTCTTTTTCTCTCTGGGAGGAAATTAGGAGAATGTCAGGAAAATAATTTTCTAAAATGTATTATCTCCATTACATTATTTTCCCAAAAGAAAAAGGGAATAAAATAACAAATGTAGATGCCAGTGACTCAGAAAGAAAATGCTCAAAAGGGTCTCAGGAAAGCTCAGTATTTCACTACTGATGACACATGCGGTGTCATAGTTGCAAGAACTCCAAATTCAACTTCTGTTCCACTTCCCCATCATTAGCTAAGGCTATTATTCTCCTAAAGCTAAACTAATTCAACTTAATGAAATATTCTGATTCAAGAGATTAATCTAAAACAAAGAGGAATGTCTTATGCAATAAATATTTCCAAATGAAGGTAAAGTGTCAGTCCGATGATGTTATTTAGCAAAATTTAGATAGAAAATTGGAAAAAGTGAAGAAAGGCCAAAGTCACCCAGCTTAGTGCATAAATCCTCCAACTGTTTCATTCTTTCTTCCTGGAATAGACAATAAAATAAGTGAATGCATTGATAGATGCAGATTGTCTACAACAAGCATTCAAGTGGAAACTCCAAATAAAAAATACAAGACTGAAATACAGCAAAAGGCAGAATAAGAACAATTTAATTTCCCTATGATTTTACAAATAGAAGGGCTATGGAGCCATTCTCATCCCATATGAAGAAGCCAAGAAGAATCAGCATGATACTATTCATAACTATTATAGAAGAACTAAAAAATTGTCTTGCAAATAAACATGTAAAAACTTTATTTCATGAACCTTAGAAAACAAATTTTGAGCAGAAAGAAATTACATAATCAAAGAAACTAAAGAGAGCTGACATGATAGTCTACAGAATGTCACTAAGAACTTGAAAAAAGAACAAAAACACATCGATGGAAAATGACACTATATCAAAAAAGTAATCAGAAACAAGAATTATTACCAGATTAATGACATTAAATAAAATAGTGAGAAACATAAAATTTATAAGAAGAAAGACATAAATATATGAAGTTGGTGCAAAAGTAATTGTAGCTTCAGATCATGAATTTTAAATCATTATATTAAGCTCCAAACATCTGTAGTAATCAAAATAGGAACCATTACAATTAACACATTTTTGTCAATGAGAAATGAGTTTGTTTATTCCTGTAGCATAAACTGTGCTATGGGATTCAACAAACTCTTGGAAAGACTTTTCTGCCTCCTGTTCATTTTGGAAGCATTTTCCCTGCACAAAGTTGTAGATATGCTTGAAGAAATAAGTGGTAGTTGGTTGGCAAGAGGCCAAGTGAATATGGCAGACGAGGAAAAACTTTGTAGTCCAATTTGTTCAGCTTTTGAAGCATTGGTTGTGCAATGTGCAGTCATGCATTGTCATGGAGAAGAACTGGGTCCTTTCTGTTCACCGGTGCCAGCTGCAGGCATTGTAGTTTTTGGTGCATTTCATCATTTGCTGGGCATATTTCTCAGATGTAATGGTTTTGCTGGGATTCACAAAGCTATAGTGGATCAGAGCAGCAGCAGACCACCAAACACTGACCATGACCTCTTTTTGGTGCAAGTTTGCCTTTGGGAAGCCTTTTGAAGCTTTTTCTCAGTTCAGCCACTGAGCTGGCCATCACTGGTGGATCACATATCATCAACAGTGGATCATATAAAATCCACTTTTTGTCATAGGTCACAATCCAATCAAGAAATGGTTCATTGTTGTTGTAGAATAAGAGGAGATGATTTCTTTTTTTAATTGCAGTCAGCTCATGAGGCACCCACTTATTGAGCTTTCTCACCTTTCCAGTTTACTTCAAATATGAAATTACTGTAGAGTGGTTGATGTTGAGTTCTTGGGCAACTTCTAGTGTAGTTGTAAGAGAATCAGCTTCAGTGATGCTCTCAATTAATCATTGTCAACTTCTGATGGCCAGCCACTGCACTTTTCATTTTCAAGGCTCTCATCTCCTTTTCAAAACTTTTTGAACCATCAGTACACTGTATGTTCATTAGCAGTTGCTAGGCCAAATGCATTATTGATTTTGTGAGTTGTCGTCACTGATTTATGGCCCATTTTGAATTCCAATTAAAAATTTCTTCAATTTGCTTTTTGTCTAAAATCATTACTATAGACTAAAATAAATGTAAAATAAATATCAGGTAAATAATAAATCATTAACAAAAAAAATATCAAAAGAGTCAGTTCAGTTCTGTCACTCAGTCATGTCAAACTCTTTTCGATCCCATTTACTGAAGCATGCCAGGCCTCCCTGTCCATCACCAATTCTCGGAGCTTGCTCAAACTCATGTCCATCGAGTCAGTGATGCCATCTAACCATCTCATCCTCTATCATCCCCTTCTCTTTCTGCTTTCAATCTTTCTCAGCATCAGGGTCTTTTCCAATGAGTCAGTTCTTTGCATCAGGTGGACAAAGTATTAGAGCTTCATCATCAGTCCTTCCAATGGATATTCAGGGCTGATTTTCTCTAGGATTGACTGGGTTGATCTTGCAGACTGAAGGGATAGAGTTTATATTAATTATTTCAACAACACAGTGAAAATATATGCTTACAAATGAAAACTACTAATTTTAAAATTTGTTTAATCTAGATATGAATATAAATAAAAGACTGAGCAATAGATTTATTTTCTAAATGCTGCTTACTATAGCAATAAGAAGATGAGAAATGGTTCAATTGAATAAATGAAAAAAATCAGAACAAAAATGAACATAAGTGTTATATATTTCATGAAAATTATATGATTTATTAACAGTATCACTGAAATAACTAGAGCCAAAATTCACAGCATGAAAATAAAAGTTGTTTAGGTAACATCAGGAAGAAATTTAAACTATAATTATCATTCTTAAGATGATTTGATAATGGGCAACATTATCAACTTTATTTTCATTTTTAAAATAAAATAAAATAGATGGTAAAATGTATTACTTAAATTTATGTTACCAACAGGAACAGCAAATACTCTGTTTTTCAAAACAATGGAAACAAATATGTATATACTATGATTAAAGAAAATACAAAAGCAGAAAAGATTAAAATGAGAAAAGAACAGAACAAAATACAGAAATGCTCAACATATTCTCTATTTGCAATAGCATGTAATGGGATAAGTATGTCTGTGAGAAAAAAAATCCCTGATGCCCAGTTCATAAATATGAAAACTTGTTTATCTGAATTATATCCTAGAAAATATTAATGAGGAAGGGTGAACGAAGATCAATAAAATTAAATAAATAAAAAGCAAAGAACTGCCTTAAAGGAAAAAAAATTCAGTTAAATTGATCTCAACACATATTTAATAACTCATAAATTATCAGGCTTGTTATACAGAAAGTCTTGATAAAAATTAAAATGCAACTTCTATGAATCTGTTGCCACCAAATAATACAGGATCCATATATTTATAACAAACATAGTGGGAAGTGCAGACATAACAAAAGGGAAGCAAATATACTCAGAAAAATAAATTAACTTCTCTTAGGTTATGATAGATTACACAAAAAAGTTTATGCAAATATCCACCTGTTTAATTGCAAATTTTGATGTGATCATTATATTTTGGAATCAACTTCATGAAATTAGTCATTATAATCCTTAAATATTTACCAAAAAAGTACAAGTATTAAGTGGAATAAAACATCAATAAAGAGCACCAGTGTTAGTTCACATATGTAGTGCATGCTACAACTCTTTGGGACCCTATGGACTGTAGCCCACAAGGCTCCTCTGTCTATGTGATTTTCCAGGCAGGAATACAGGAGAAGGTTGTCATTTCCTCCTCCAAGGGATCTTCCTGACCCGGGGATAAAACCTGGTTCTCCCGAGTTTCCTGCAAATTCTTTACTATTGAGCCACCAGGGGCCTTCACTGAAAGATTTGCATATTTGTTACCCATTCTCTCCTTATCTCTAGATAGTATTGAATTCTAACACTTGTTTCTTCAAAATTGCAAGACTCCTGACTGCTAGCTACTTGCTGTAATTTTCAGATGCTCTCTATATAGGTATTTCTGCTCCTACCCACAGCACTGCAGCAAAGACCTGAAGAGGAAAATTAGCTATGGCAGACTGTTCTTATTCATTGTTTCTATCAGGATCTTATTCTCCCTAGGATCCAATTTTGTCTATCTTTATTCAGACACAAAATGATCTCCTGTTTCTCTTCGGCTCTCTTCCTGGGCAAAATTTTAATTCTCAGCATCTTGCATGATGTCATTGTTTGGCAAATGCCAGCAGAGAAACTAAAATTTCAAAAAGTTAGTGTTAACTCAAGGGATTTCACTCAGTAAAAAATAGCCAATCTCAAAAGATTACATATTGTTTCATTTCTTTTATATAGCATTTTAAAATTTAAAAAAATTAGAGATTAGTGTTTGCCAGAGGTTAGGGATGGAAGTGAGGGTGGGAGTATGTGGCAATGAAATAGAAGCAAGAGGGAGCCTTCTGTTAATGGGACAGCTTTGTATCTTGATTGTGGTGGTAGTTATATGAACCCATACATACTATAAAATTACATAGGACTATGTGTACACATTTGTGTCTACAAATGATTACATGTAGACTTGGGAAATCTGAATAATCTCTGTGTATTATACCAATGGCAATTTTCTGTTATATTGATTTATAATTATTAAAGATGATATTTTGGGAAACTAAGTGAAAAGTACATAATATACATATACATGTGTATTTTTTGCAACTTCACTATGAATCCATACTTATTTCAAAATTCAGTTTTTAAAAAAGTTCATCCTCAACGAGTGTACAATTTTGTGCTCCTACCAACAGTGTACTTTGCTGACAAAAGTCCGTCTAGTTAAAGCTATGGTTTTTCCAGCAGTCATGTATAGATGTGAGAGTTGGACTATAAAGAAAGATGAGCGCTGAAGAATTGATGCCTTTGAACTGCTGGAGAAGACTCTTGAGAGTCCCTTAGACTGCAAGGAGATCAAACCAGTCAATTCTAAAGGAAATCAGTTCTCAATATTTATTGGAAGGACTGATGCTGAACTTGAAACTCCAATACTTTGGTCACCTGATGTGAACAGGCAACTCATTGGAAAGACCCTGATGCTGGGAAGGATTGAAAGCAGTAGCAGAAGGGGACAACAGAGAATGATATGGTTGGATGGCATCACCAACTTGATGGAAGTGAGTTTGAGAAAGCTCCACGGGTTGGTGATGGACAGGGAGGCCTGGAATGCTGCAGTCTGGCATCAGAAAGAGGCACAATCGAGCAACTGAACTGAACTGAAACAGTGTACAAGGATTCCAATTTATTTATATCTTTGCCAACATTGTTATCTTTCTTTCTTTACTTGGCAACAACCATTCTAACATGTGTGAGATGATATCTCACTAAAATTTTAATTTTTATGCCCGTGATGTTTAGTAATTGTTGAGCACAGTCTAACATACCCTTTGGCCATGTGTGCTTCTTCTTTGGAGAAATAGCCATCAAGTCCTTTGCCTGTTTTTTAATCGGATGATGAGGAGGAGGAGAGGGATGACAGTGATGACCTCTACTGAATTTTAAGAGATCCTTATATATTTTGAAAATTAACCTCTTATTAGATATATGATTTGTAAATACATTCTCCCACTCTGTAGGTTGCTCTTTCATTCTGTTGATTGATACCTTTGATTGCAGAAGTTTTTGTAGTTTTATTTAGTCCCACTTGTCTATTTTTTCTCTATCACTTGTGCTTTGGTAGAATATTCATGAAAACAATATGGTGGTTCCTCAAAAATTAAAATGAACTACCATATAATCCTGTAAGCCCATTGATAGGTAAAATTCCAAAAAAAGTGAAATCAGAATCTTGAGGATATAACTGCACTCCCATGTTCACCAAAATCCCCTGAAGGAGGGCATGACAACCCACTCCATTATTCTTGCCTGGAGAATTCCCACGGACAGAGGAGCCTGGTGGGCTACAGTCCATGGGGTCACAAAGAATCAGACATGACTCAGTGACTAACACATACACACTTTGACATTAAACAAATTAATCTCTGTACTTTTAAAATCATATCTTATAAAGTCTACATATTAACTATGTATTACTATGTTAACTAACATATTAATTAATTAACTGCTCCTGCTGCTGCTACTACTAAGTCACTTCAGTCATGTCTGACTCTGTGTGACCCCAGAGACCGCAGCCCACCAGGCTCCCCGTCCCTGGGATTCTCCAGGCAAGAACACTGGAGTGGGTTGCCATTCCCTTCTCCAGTGCATGAAAGTGAAAAGTGAAAGTGAAGTCGCTCAGTCGTGTCCTACTCTTAGTGACCCCATGGACTGCAGCCTACCAGGCTCCTCCACCCATGTGATTTTCCAGGCAAGAATACTGGAGTGGGGTGCCATTGCCTTCTCCGTAACTGGGCCTACTATGAGTATATATGTATTTGATCTGCTATCTTCTTACCTACCTACTTATCAGTCCTCAGCATAATCACTATCATCTACCATCCAATCATATATTTTAAGTCAAATAAAATGAAGATACATTGTGAGACTCTGAATGGTGACTTTCTCCAGAGCATACCATCTGAGCTGGGCAATACTATCTTTAGAGGTGTGAAACATTTCCTTAGATATTATACTACAATGATGTGTGGCTCTTGAGAGTTTAATCTTATTCAACAGAATTTTTTTCCTTGGTTATTAATTTCATGAAGGGAGCATGACTAACAAAAATATATAAAAAGTGTTCTTTAGCAGGATGATAATGAAGAGAAAAATACTAAGAAACACAACTCTTGAGAATAACTGACTTCTACTGTCAAGAAATTAAGTTAGAGCAGC
Source organism: Bos mutus (assembly GCF_027580195.1). Classification (NCBI taxonomy): domain Eukaryota; kingdom Metazoa; phylum Chordata; class Mammalia; order Artiodactyla; family Bovidae; genus Bos; species Bos mutus. The sequence continues at coordinate 48,195,806 of NC_091636.1, read as the reverse complement.
ACTCTTAAAACAGAACTGGGCAACCTGTGGGGATCTGTCAGGAGGTCCACTGGGTCAAAATGATTTTTCACAATGATATTAAGATGCTACTTAACTTTTTTACACTTACTCTCTGATGACTGCATGGTGACATTTTCTTGAAATTTCATGACATGTTATAATACCACAGCATATGAAATGCAGGAGCAGATGTTATAGTCTAATGGTCTTCTATCACAACAGACCAAGGATATTTCCACAAATATTAAACAGTGCAATGCCTCACATTTATGTTCTTTGAAAATACCTTTTGCATCAAGTACATTATTTGTGTCAACATATTTTAGGTTTTGCTACATGCAAATAAAAACTACATTTTAAAATTATACTTTGATCCTAATGTGATAAATATCAATAAATACAAAGCACATAAACAAAGCACTTTGGAGTCTTCAATCATGTTTTACAGTATAAAAAGGTGTCCTTATTTCCAGAAGTATGAGTCACTGACTGAGACTTTCATTCCCAGTCTAAAGTCAGGAATTCTGTTCTCTTGAAGGATGAGAATCTGGGAAAGAGAAACGCTCTATTTCATTATAGTGTAGCCTACCGTGTAGACTTTCAAAGTTACAATTCAAAGTTAAGGAAGCTTAGCAGGACACTTCCTATCTCCTGGAACCTGATCTATAATTTTGTCCTAATGATCTGTCAAAATATCTGATTCCTCATCAGTGTCTTAGTCACGGCTTTTGAATTTGGAAAGAAATGCTCCTAATATGTTGATCTTGCCCCTGCGGTTCTTTCTGTCTGGATCTTATGTCCAGGATTCATTTATGTTTAATTTGTATTATAAATAGGATGGTTTCAAAACAGAAGTAATTAAATTATAGATATTAATTTGGAAGACATTTTAAAATAGTTCTTCACCTGAAGAAAAGGGATGTCATGGAAATTTTCTGTTTTCTACTAGAAAAGTCTGTAATAGGAGAAAAAACAGTAAGAAAATTATAGGTACTGTGATAAAACTTTTATATGTATTGTGTCACATAATTTTCTTAACACTATTATTAATGGCATTTTACAGGTGAAAAAAATAAAACTGAAATATGAAAAATATTTCCCCTCTTCTTGTTCTCCCTTCTTGCCCATGGAGACCCACTTTCTGCTCAGAGTCTTTTATTAAGTTCTACTCTTCCTAATAATAAATACCTATCTCATTGGTCTAATTCCTTCCTTTCATAAAAACTTGCTCTTGAATTGCTCAGTGAAAAAGAACTTACATATAAATGCACACATGTTTTTTATACCAGCAAATTTCTGTTGAAAGATAAACATATGGGCTTGATAACTTTAGCTAGAACTAAAGAGCCTCTTAAAAAAAGTGAAAGAGGAGAGTGTGAAAGTTGATTTAAAACTCAGCATTCAAAAAACTAAGATCATGGCATCCGATCTCATCACTTTATTGCAAATAGATGGGGAAACAAGGGAAACAATGACAGACTTTATTTTTGGGGCTCCAAAACCACTGCAGATGGTGACTGCAGCCATGAAATTAAAAGATGCTTGCTCCTTTAAAGAAAAGCTATGACAAACCTAGACAGCATATTAAAAAACAGAGACATTACTTTGCCGACAAAGGTCCATCTAGTCAAAGCTATGGTTTTTCCAGCAGTCATGTATGAATGTGAGATGTGACAGTTGGACTATAAAGAAACTGAGCACCGAAGAACTGATGCTTCTGAATCGTGGTGTTGGAGAAGACTCTTGAGAGACCCTTGGACTGCAAGGAGATCCAACCAGTCCATCCTAAAGGAAATCAGTCCTGAATATTCAATGGAAGGACTGATGCTGAAGCTCCAATGCTTTGGCCACCTGATGCGAAGAACTGAGTCATTGCAAAAGACCCTGGTGTCGAGCAAGATTGAAGGCAGCACCAGTAGGGGGCAACAGAGGATGAGTAGGTTGGATGGAATCATCGACTCAATGGACATGAGTTTGAGCAAGTTCCTGGAATTGGTGATGGACAAGGAAGCCTGGCTTGCTGCAGTCCATGCAGTCGCAGATTCAGACATGACTGAGTGACTGAACTGAACTGAACTGATAACTTTAATGCACTTAATAATTTAATCGTCTGATATTACTTTACTAACACTAGACCCAAGACAATGAGATTGAGCTTTTGTGAATATAAGAAAATATATTCAAAATAAAAATGATTTGTATGAAGTGGTTCTTCTCACACCGTGTTTGCATGCTGCTAAGGAAGTTTAATCCATTGAAATTCATGAATACATCCCCAATAACAATACTGTGGCATGTTCCAGCATCACAAAAAAAGTCCCTTTTTCAATAAATTAATACGATAGACATCATTGTTTAAATATTTAAAATGTAAATAAAGAAGGGATTATTCATAAATAGAGAGAGGTGGAACAAGAAAAGGATGACTTGACTTAATATTCTTTTTTGGTTGCTTAATACTTCTACTCTATACTTGTGAGAAGAACAGAGGATTCCTGTGAATGGGGGAAGACTACTAACAGAACACAATCAACTTTAGAGATTCAATGAAAACGTTGAATATTTATGTTTAATAAATGTTAAATGTCATATAAGTTGTATATTATTTAAAATTATTATAATCATGAAATATATCATAAGTAAAACTATGCATAAATATCTTTTTGAAAGTTGAATTAGCATATCTCCAAAGGGATAACAGTAACATACAGCATATTACAAGATATGCTTCATGCTGAGGTAGAATGATTTTAGGTATTTTAAATTTAAAGTACCAAAATTTAAAAATATTCACTGGGCCTAGCAAACACCTCTTTCAACAACACAAGAGAAGACTCTACACATGGACATCACCAGATGGTCAACACCGAAATCAGATTGATTATATTCTTTGCAGCCAAAGATGGAGAAGCTCTATACAGTCAGCAAAAACAAGACCAGGAGCTGACTGTGGCTCAGATCATGAACTCCTTATTGCCAAATTCAGACTGAAATTGAAGAAAGTAGGGAAAACCACTAGACCATTCAGGTATGACCTAAATCAAATCCCTTATGATTATACAGTGAAAGTGAAAAATAGATTTAAAGGCCTAGATCTGATAGATAGAGTGCCTGATGAACTATGGAATGAGGTTCGTGACATTGTATATGAGACAGGGATCAAGACCATCCCCGTGGAAAAGAAATGCAAAAAAGCAAAATGGCTGTCTGGGGAGGCCTTACAAATAGCTGTGAAAAGAAGAGAAGCAAAAAGCAAAGGAGAAAAGGAAAGATATAAGATTCTGAATGCAGAGTTCCAAAGAATAGCAAGAAGAGATAAGAAAGCCCTCTTCAGCAATCAATGCAAAGAAATAGAGGAAAACAACAGAATGGGAAAGACTAGAGATCTCTTTAAGAAAATAAGAGATACCAAGGGAACATTTCATGCAAAGATGAGCTCGATAAAGGACAGAAATGGTATGGACCTAACAGAAGCAGAAGATATTAAGAAGAGATGGCAAGAATACACAGAAGAACTGAACAAAAAAAAGATCTTCATGACCCAGATAATCACGATGGTGTGATCACTCACCTAGAGCCAGACATCCTGGAACGTGAAGTCAAGTGGGCCTTAGAAAGCATCACTACGAACAAAGCTAGTGGAGGTGATAGAATTCCAGTTGAGCTACTTCAAATCCTGAAAGATGATGCTGTGAAAGTGCTGCACTCAAAATTCCAACAAATTTGGAAAACTCAGCAGTGGCCACAGGACTGGAAAAGGTCAGTTTTCATTCCAATCCAAAAGAAAGGCAATGACAAAGAATGCTCAAACTACCGCACAATTGCACTCATCTCACACGCTAGTAAAGTAATGCTCAAAATTGTCCAAGCCAGGTTTCAGCAATATGTGAACCGTGAACTTCCTGATGTTCAAGATGGTTTTAGAAAAGGCAGAGGAACCAGAGATCAAATTGCCAACATCTGCTGGATCATGGAAAAAGCAAGAGAGTTCCAGAAAAACATCTATTTCTGCTTTCTTGACTATGCCAAAGCCTTTGACTGTGTGGATCACAATAAACTGTGGAAAATTCTGAAAGAGATGGGAATACCAGACCACCGGATCTGCTTCTTGAGAAATTTGTATGCAGGTCAGGAAGCAACAGTTAGAACTGGACATAGAACAACAGACTGGTGCCAAATAGGAAAAGGAGTACATCAAGGCTGTATATTGTCACCCTGCTTCTTTAACTTATATGCAGAGTACATCATGAGAACCGCTGGACTGGAAGAAACACAAGCTGGAATCAAGATTGCTGGGAGAAATATCAATAACCTCAGATATGCAGATGACACCACCCTTATGGCAGAAAGTGAAGAGGAACTAAAAAGCCTCTTGATGAACTTGAAAGAGGAGAGTGAAAAAGTTCGCTTAAAACTCAACATTCAGAAAACCAAGATCATGGCATCCAGTCCCATCACTTCATGGGAAATAGATGGGGAAACAGTGGAAACAGTGTCAGACTGTATTTTTGGGGGGCTCCAAAATCACTGCAGATGGTGACTGAAGTCATGAAATTAAAAGACACTTACTCCTTGGAAGGAAAGTTATGACCAACCTAGATAGCATATTCAAAAGCAGAGACATTACTTTGCCAACAAAGGTTCATCTAGTCAAGGCTATGGTTTTTCCTGTGGTCATGTATGGATGTGAGAGTTGGACGGTGAAGAAGGCTGAGTACCAAAGAATTGATGCTTTTGAACTGTGGCGTTGGAGAAGACTCTTGAGAGTCCCTTGGACTGCATGATGATCCAACCAGTCCATGCTGAAGGAGATTGTCCCTGGGATTTCTTTGGAAGGAAGGATGCTAAAGCTGAAACTCCAGTGCTTTGGCCACCTCATGCGAAGAGTTGACTCATTGGAAAAGACTCTGATGCTGAGAGGGATTGGGGGCAGGAGCAGAAGGGGACGACAGAGGATGAGATGGCTGGATGGCATCACTGACTCGATGGACATGAGTCTGAGTGAACTCCGGGAGTTGGTGATGGACAGGGAGGCCTGGTGTGCTGCGATTCACGGGGTTGCAAAGAGTCCAACACAACTAAGTGATGAACTGAACTGAACTGAAGTTATAATTAAAATAGTTTGTGGCAGTCGAATTTTTAAGAAGATTTGTTGTTTTTGTTCCATGCTAACCACAGTTTAACTACTGTGTGACAATTTTTCATTTTAAATACAAATATATTGAGTTAAGTTGAAATATTTTAAGGATACTTTTCTTTGAAATTATTAATTCTGCTTTTTATTTATCTAGTATGGAATTGCATAAATTAAGGAAAAAGAAACCTAATAGTATTGTCTAGGGATTCAAATTTCTTAACACATATACTCTAAACATAATTAATTGATGATTAATAGTAGTGTAAATGTAAACAGCATTAATATAAATATTGCAATTTACTTCCAGTTATAGCTTAATAAGTTTCCACCAGAATCTTCATGCAAAATTTGGTTAGTTTTTAATGTACATTACATTATTTTTAAATTTGAAGTATATGCTAAGAATTAGTGTTATGTTTTACTATTTTTTTCATTTGCCCATTTCAAATGATATTTTATTTGCCTAATAAATAATCAGGTCATTCTCCTATACCTATACCTTTTATTCTGATTAATTCATAAAGCTATCACCACTTGCTTATTTATATTGAAAAAATCTTACTGATATATATCTTTCTTAATATTATTTATTTATTCTCTATTTTAATCAACCATCCTTGACATTGATATCCACAAGGTTGACCTCTATGCTATTGCATTATCATGCCCTCTGGATTTAATATTTAATTGTGCTCAGCTATTGGGAGATGAGGTTCCCAAGTGGCTCAGTGGTAAAGAACCCTCCTGCCAATGCAGGAGACATGGGTTCAATCTCTGGGTTGGGAAGATCCCTTGGAGAAGGAAATGGCAATACACTCCAGTATTCTTGCCTGAGAAATCACATAGCCAGAGGAGCCTGGCAGGCTACAGTCCATGAGGTTGCAAAAGAGTTGGACACAATTTAGGACTAAACAACAACAGGAGATAGGAAAAGAGAAATCAGAGAATGAAGTACCCTGGTTCCTCTCCTACCTGGGCCACCATTTGACAGCAGCTGCTCCCTATATCTAATGCTACAGTGATTGTTTTAGTCGTCTCCTAACCATTGTGGACAACTTCATTCTAACCTCTGTATTTCAGGCCTTAGGATGATAAGGACTTCCTTCATTTCTTCCTTTGTCCTTATTAGTCCTAATCCTATGTTTTCTTAACCTTCCCATATCTTATACAGAATGTTTTCATTAAACTGTCTTCATCTACCCCCTTCTGAATATGCCATCTGTTTCCTGCTTGGATGCTGACACTTTCAACTTATCTACTGATGGGAAACAGTTTCAAGTTATACAGTAATACTGTACCATCTAAAGTCGTCCTAGGTCAGTAAGAAATTAAGAAGTAAATATTACTTTGAAAATAATGATTAATGTCTGAAATACATTAAATATCATTAAAAGGTAAAAAAAAAAAAAAACCACATTTTGAACATACCAATAAAATCACATATAGGTAATCAAACATAGTCATTTCAAAATTAAAATAACCAAGAAATGCATATGTGTATGTCTTAGAACCACAGCTGAATGAATAACACATTTGTTAGAAAGAAAAAGAAATTATGACCCTCAGGTATTTATTTATTTCCTTATCTCTGTTTCCATTCTCAAGTCAACTGTAAAATGGTTCCATTACACCTGTCATCTATAGATTTCCTACTGATGGTAAACAGTGATCATACAATTAAGAAATCCAAGCCTTTCTTCCATCTCTATCTTTTCTTTTCTGTTTCTATAGCTCAGTATTTCCATTTCCACTTTCTTGCTTTCTTTTAATAACAATGCAATCTATCTTCCACATTTGGACACTGATTTTTAGTCTATATTATTGGATCATATTCCTTTAGTGTTCTGCAGGTTTTCTTTTGTAAAACTTTTTTGCTGCTGCAGGGGGACTCTTTTTTCTGCTTCACTGTCTCTTTCTTTTTCATACTGTCCCTGGATAATCTATTTTAGTGAATATCTCAAACTGAACTATGTTTTTTTCCAGTGATCTTTGGTGTGGTCGCCAGTTTATACAAAGTTAGTTTCCTCTGGCTCTTATATATAACAAAGCACCAAAAGCTGGGTGACTTAAAATAACAAATTTATTATCTCACAGTTCTGGAAGTTAGGAGCCCAAAATCAAGGTTTAAGAAGGGGACATTCTCTCTGATGGTTCTAGGGCAGAAGCTTTCTTACCTCTCTTAGCTCTTGGTGTTTGCCAGCAATCCTTGGGATTCCTGACTTGCGGATGCATTGCTCCAGTCACACGGCCATCTCCTTTCTGTGTCTTCATGTGGTCTTCCCTCTTTGCATGTCTATCTCTATGTTCAAATTTCCCCTCTTAATAATGCCAGTCTTACTGGATTAAGGCCTACCTTAATGATCTCATTTTAACTTTATTACAACTGTAAAGACAGTATTTTTAAATAAGGTCACATTTTGAGGTAAGAATTCAGTGTGTCTTTTGGGGAGACATAATTCAATCTGTAATGCAAAACTAAAACACAAACATAACATATTTTCCAGAAGATTTGGGGAGTTGAAAGGCTGGGTTGACAGAGGGGTAGTATTTCAACTGTTTTAAGTAGTTTTGTCATATACATATACACTCAAAATAAGCTGAAACCCACTTAGTCAGGTAGGACAGTTTGTTTCTCATCCCCCATAAACATATGAAATAATGTATACAATGAAAAAGCATGGTTTCATATCCTATGTTTTCTTTTTTGAAATGAATTTTTCCTATAATGCCCATCATTTCATGATCCAACTGCCTAACTTGTATTTTAAAAGTATAAAGTTTATCTGGGCTTTGGAGATTATTTCTATTTCCAAATTTGGAGATTAATTTTATTTCCAATCTCAGACATGACTAATAATAAAATGTAATTTAGAGTAAATAACTTTCAGGCTTTTACAGGATATCAAAAATCTATTTTTGATGATTTTTCAGTTTTTTTTAACATCAAATATTTGAGCATATGCTTCAAAATGTGCTTTCACTCCTGCAGATTATATACTTTAATTTTTACCACAGTGGGGACTCATCACAGGCATTCTAATTCTATCTCAGAATTTACTACTTGATGTTTTCTTTAGTTTTACTGAGTTTTAAATGACTACTATATAATTATAGAACAACCACTACTTTAAAATAATTAGAAAAATGGAGTGGTTTTAGAGAAAAGTTTCTTCACTGTAAGTTACATAGTAACTTAAGTAGCCACACAAATATGCATAGCTTTCCCAGGAAATAGGTGATTCATTATCATACCTCAGGGTCTATCCTGGCACTCTGGTGCTTTAAGAGTTCATTTGGTGGTTTTCTAAATTCTCTTCTTAACAAGAAGATTAAAAGGCAGACACCAGAACTTCCATCTGTTATTTAGACATTTTTAACCCAATTTGGATATTTGAATGTTGAGAAACAAATATTAATACAGCTCTTGACAAATCTGTTTTTAAAAATATTTTAATCTTTATTTCTTAAAGGATTAAGATAATTATATGAAGGACTGCAATGGTTAAAAAAGTTGTAGATGACATTTCCTTTCCTGAAAGTTTTAAAACATGGATTTCTGAGATGATTTAAATATGTATTGTTAATGGGAAAAGAGGTGAAAGTAGATGACTTCTCAAGTCAATTTCCAGAAAAATAATTTCCTGTTATATGAGAGTGCTACATTTTGGTTATCTAACTAGTAAGCACATTTTCAAAAATATATTTACTTGTGAAAATGAAAGTAAAATAAGCCTCTACTCTAAAATCTAACTTTAAATTAAAATTCCATTAAAATGCTTACGATTATATATTATTTTCTAAGTGTATTCAGTAATAGTATATGAGTATGGTACATGGCGGCGGGGGTGGGGCGTGGGGGCAGTTTGTAAGCATACTGAGCAATTTCAGACACATGGCGAGCAGGGAAATAAACCATGCGTTTAAAATATTCAGAACTTTCTGCAGTGTTCGTTCATCTGAGCAGCCACAGCTCTTGAACTCTAATGATGAAGCAGGTGACCAACTACTAGGAATACTAATCTTTAATCAACCCATATTTGAAACATGAAATTCTCACCCCAGGAAGGTGATTAGTTAATTTAATGGGAATAGGATTGTCAAGTAGGAAATATGTGTAGAAGAATAACTTAGAATATTGCTATCTGTTATGGCTCTTGCAACTTGAAGAGTAAAATGTCTCTTTATTTGGAACTTATATAATTATTTTTCAACAAAATAATTCCAAATGGATTGATTAGGAAATGTCTCTTTTGGTAATCTTTATAGAAGCAGAATGATTGTGACCCAATTGTCTTCATATTTTTCAGAATTTTAACCTTGATTTAGGACATTTGAAAAATATTACCTTACAATTAATGAAATGCAACAAAGCTGAGAAGACTTCCGTTAAGTATATGATCTAATAGTGAATATATAATAACTAATATAATAACCCAACTATCAGTAAAAGACTGTCACTTTTTTTTACAACCAATAGAAGACTGTCCTTAGGAAAAGTGCTGTAACAAGACTTATTCAAAATTTCTTTTAATGCTAAACATAAATCAACAGTTAAATTTGTAATATAACACTTTGAAAGTTAAATCACTCGCTTACTGTCTCCATAGATTTTATGGTCTGGGAAATCTTTGATGTCTGATTTGATCCCATTTAAATATAAGATTTCCACATATTTTGTGCCTGTTGTATTTCATGAGAATTATGTTAATTGTCAGCATGAAAGAAATGGTATTAATACTTCACAGGCAAGTTTACAAAATATCCAAGCTGTGTGCCACTATTCCTGCTGCTGCTGCTGCTGACTAAGTCGGTTCAGTCGTGTCCAACTCTGTGTGACCCCAGAGACGGCAGCCCACCAGGCTCCCCTGTCCCTGCGATTCTCCAGGCAAGAACACTGGAGTGGGTTGCCATTTCCTTCTCCAATACACGAAAGTGAAAAGTGAAAGTGAAATCACTCAGTCGTGTCTGACTCTTAGCGACCCCATGGACTGCAGCCTACCAGGCTCATCTTTCCCTGGGATTTACCAGGCAAGAGTACTGGAGTGGGTTGCCATTTCACTATTCCTGAGACCAGGTCATTTTCTCTTCCAGAATTACAAGTATTATACAATGTTAAAAATTGGGGGACTTAACATTTAAATCTGGAGAAATTTTTATTCTATTATGAAATCTATGCAATTAATCCTATTCAGTTAAACTACAGAACTGTTTAAACAAAATACATTATTTATATTCTTACAATTCTTTAATTTCTTTTTTTCATTTAATTACTTGAGTGTTGTTTTTCTTTGTTGTAGAAAATGATTCACTCATTAGAATTCATAACTCTTATTTTTTACTATTTTACTTTGCTAATTAACAAAAAATTTAAACTTTAATTTCCTTTAATTTCATTCTCATTTCTTAAAATAACTTGATAGACTATTTATATAGCTGTAGAATATGTGACAGATTATATGTAGAGGATAGACTTGTTTTAAAATATTAGAGTGACATTACAGGTGTTTCTGTGAATCATTCCAACCTATTGCCATTAATTATACTTCATGAACATCAAACACTGACATTTCAATTCCCATTTTATTTTTTTAATTTATTTTTTATTTTTTAACTTTACAATATTGTATTGGTTTTGCCATATACCAAAATGAACCCGCCACAGGTATACATGTGCTCCACATCCTGAACCCTCCTCCCTCCTCCCTCCCCATACCATCCCTCTGGGTCGTCCCAGTGCACCAGCCCCAAGCATCCAGTATCATGTATTGAACCTGGACTGGTGACTCGTCTCATATATGATATTATACATGTTTCAATGCCATTCTCCCAAATCATCCCACCCTCTCCCTCTCCCACAGAGTCCAAAAGACTGTTCTATACATCTGTGTCTCTTTTGCTGTCTCGTATACAGGGTTATTGTTACCATCTTTCTAAATTCCAAATATATGCGTTATTATACTGTATTGGTGTTTTTCTTTCTGGCTTACTTCACTCTGTATAATGGGCTCCAGTGTCATCCACCGCATTAGAACTAATTCAAATGTAGTCTTTTTAATGGCTGAGTAATACTCCATTGTGTATATGTACCACTGCTTTCTTATCCATTCATCTGCTGATGGACATCTAGGTTGCTTCCATGTCCTGGCTATTATAAACAGTGCTGTGATGAACATTGGGGTACAGGTGTCTCCCTCAGTTCTGGTTTCCTCAGTGTGTATGCCCAGCAGTGGGATTGCTGGGTCATAAGGCACTTCTATTTCCAGTTTTTTAAGGAATCTCCACACTGTTCTCCATAGTGGCTGTACTAGTTTGCATTCCCACCAACACTGTAAGAGGGTTCCCTTTCCTCCACACCCTCTCCAGCATTTATGCTTGTAGACTTTTGGATCGCAGCCATTCTGACTGGCATGAAATGGTACCTCATAGTGGTTTTGATTTGCATTTCTCTGATAATGAGTGATGTTGAGCATCTTTTCATGTGTTTGTTAGCCATCTGTATGTCTTCTGTGGAGAAATGTCTATTTAGTTCTTTGGCCCGTTTTTTGATTGGGTCATTTATTTTTCTGGAGTTGAGCTGTAGGAGTTGCTTGTATATTTTTGAGATTAGTTGTTTGTCAGTTGCTTCATTTGCTATTATTTTCTCCCATTTTGAAGGCTGTCTTTTCACCTTGCTTATAGTTTCCTTTGTTGTGCAGAAGCTTTTAAATTTAATTATGTCCCATTTGTTTATTTTTGCTTTTATCTCCAATATTCTGGAAGGTGGGTCATAGAGGATCCTGCTGTGATGTATGTCAGAGAGTGTTTTGCCTATGTTCTCTAGGAGTTTTATAGTTTCTGGTCTTACATTGAGATCTTTAATCCATTATGAGTTTATTTTTGTATATGGTGTTAGAAAGTGTTCTAGTTTCATTCTTTTACAAGTGGTTGACCAGTTTTCCCAACACCACTTGTTAAAGAGATTGTCTTTAATCCATTGTATATTCTTGCCTCCTTTGTCAAAGATAAGGTGTCCATAGGTGTGTGGGTTTATCTCTGGGCTTTCTATTTTGTTCCACTGATCTATATTTCTGTCTTTGTGCCAGTACCATACTGTCTTGATGACTGTGGCTTTGTAGTAGAGCCTGAAGTCAGGCAGGTTGACTCCTCCAGTTCCATTTTTCTTTCTCAAGATTGCTTTGGCTATTCAAGGTTTTTTGTATTTCCATACTTTTGAAATTATTTGTTCTAGCTCTGTGAAGAATACCATTGGTAGCTTTATAGGGATTGCATTGACTTTATAAATTGCTTTGAGTAGTATACTCATTTTCACTATATTGATTCTTCCAATCCATGAACATGGTATATTTCTCCATCTATTAGTGTCCTCTTTGATTTCTTTCACCAGTGTTTTATAGTTTTCTATATATACGTCTTTAGTTTCTTTAGGTAGATATGTTCCTAAGTATTTTATTCTTTTCGTTGCAATGGTGAATGGAATTGTTTCCTTAATTTCTCTTTCTGTTTTCTCATTATTAGTGTATAGGAATGCAAGGGATTTCTGTGTGTTGATTTTATATCCTGCAACTTTACTATGTTCATTGATTAGCTCTAGTAATTTTCTGGTGGAGTCTTTAGGGTTTTCTATGTAGAGGATCATGTCATCTGCAAACAGTGAGAGTTTTACTTCTTCTTTTCCAATCTGGATTCCTTTTATTTCTTTTTCTGCTCTGATTGCTGTGGCCAAAACTTCCAAAACTATGTTGAATAGTAATGGTGAAAGTGGGCACCCTTGTCTTGTTCCTGACTTTAGAGGAAATGCTTTCAATTTTTCACCATTGAGGATAATGTTTGCTGTGGGTTTGTCATATATAGCTTTTATTATGTTGAGGTATGTTCCTTCTATTCCTGCTTTCTGGAGAGTTTTTATCTTAAGTGGAGGTTGAATTTTGTCAAAGGCTTTCTCTGCATCTATTGAGATAATCATATGGTTTTTATTTTTCAATTTGTTAATGTGGTGTATTACATTGATTGATTTGCGGATATTGAAGAATCCTTGCATCCCTGGGATAAAGCCCACTTGGTCATGGTGTATGATCTTTTTAATGTGTTGTTGGATTCTGATTGCTAGAATTTTGTTAAGGATTTTTGCATGTATGTTCATCAGTGATATTGGCCTGTAGTTTTCTTTTTTTGTGGCATCTTTGTCAGGTTTTGGTATTAGGGTGATGGTGGCCTAATAGAATGAGTTTGGAAGTTTACCTTCCTCTGCAATTTTCTGAAAGAGTTTGAGCAGGATAGGTGTTAGCTCTTCTCTAAATTTTTGGTAGATTTCAGCTGTGAGGCCGTCTGGACCTGGACTTTTGTTTGCTGGAAGATTTCTGATTACAGTTTAAATTTCTGTGCTTGTGATCGGTCTGTTAAGATTTTCTATTTCTTCCTGGTCGAGTTTTGGAAAGTTGTACGTTTCTAAGAATTTGTCCATTTCTTCCACATTGTCCATTTTATTGGCATATAATTGCTGATAGTAGTCTCTTACGATCCTTTGTATTTCTGTGTTGTCTGTTGTGATCTCTCCATTTTCATTTCTAATTTTATTGACTTGATTTTTCTCCCTTTGTTTCTTGATGAGTCTGGCTAATGGTTTGTCAATTTTATTTATCCTTTCAAAGAACCAGCTTTTGGCTTTGTTGATTTTTGCTATGGTTTCCTTTGTTTCTTTTGCATTTATTTCTGCCCTAATTTTTAAGATTTCTTTCCTTCTACTAACCCTGGGGTTCTTCATTTCTTCCTTTTCTAGTTGCTTTAGGTGTAGAGTTAGGTTATTTATTTGACTTTTTTCCTGTTTCTTGAGGTATGCTTGTATTGCTATGAACTTTCCCCTTACTACTGCTTTTACAGTGTCCCACAGGTTTTGCATTGTTGTGTTTTCATTTTCATTCGTTTCTATGCAAATTTTGATTTCTTTTTTGATTTCTTCTGTGATTTGTTGGTTATTCAGCAGCGTGTTGTTCAGCCTCCATATGTTGGAATTTTTAATAGTTTTTCTTCTGTAACTGAGATCTAATCTTACTGCATTGTGGTCAGAAAAGATGCTTGTAATGATTTCAATTTTTCTGAAATTACCAAGGCTAGATTTATGGCCCAGGATGTGATCTACCCTGGAGAAGCTTCCGTGTGCACTTGAGAAAAAGGTGAAATTCATTGTTTTGGGATGAAATGTCCTATAGATATCAATTAGGTCTAACTGGTCTATTGTATTGTTTAAAGTTTGTGTTTCCTTGTTAATTTTCTGTTTAGTTGATCTACCCATAGGTTTGAGTGGGGTATTAAAGTCTCCCACTATTATTGTGTTATTGTTAATTTCCCCTTTCATACTTGTTAGCATTTGTCTTACATATTGCGGCGCTCCTATGTTGGGTGCATATACATTTATAATTGTTATATCTTCTTCTTGGATTGATCCTTTGATCATTATGTAGTGACCATCTTTGTCTCTTTTCACAGCCTTTGTTTTAAAGTCTATTTTATCTGATATAAGTATTGCTACTCCTGCTTTCTTTTGGTCCCTATTTGCATGGAAAATCTTTTTCCAGCCCTTCACTTTCAGTCTGTATGTGTCCCCAGTTTTGAGGTGGGTCTCTTGTAGACAACATATGTAGGGGTCTTGTTTTTGTATCCATTCAGCCAGTCTTTATCTTTTGGTTGGGGCATTCAACCCATTTACGTTTAAAGTAATTATTGATAAGTATGATCCCATTGCCATTTACTTTACTGCCATTTACTGTTTTTGTGTTTCCTGTCTAGAGAATATCCTTTAGTATTTGTTGGAGAGCTGGTTTGGTGGTGCTGAATTCTCTCAGCTTTTTCTTGTCTGTAAAGCTTTTGATTTCTCCTTCATTTTGAATGAGATCCTTGCTGGGTACAATAATCTGGGCTGTAGGTTATTTTCTTTCATCACTTTAAAAATGTCTTGCCATTCCCTCCTGGCTTGAGGAGTTTCTATTGAAAGATCAGCTATTATCCTTATGGGAATTCCCTTGTGTGTTATTTGTTGTTTTTCCCTTGCTGCTTTTAATATTTGTTCTTTGTGTTTGATCTTTGTTAATTTGATTAACATGTGTCTTGGGGTGTTTAGCCTTGGGTTCATCCTGTTTGGGACTCTCTGGGTTTCTTGGACTTGAGTGATTATGTCCTTCCCCATTTTAGGGAAGTTTTCAACTATTATCTCCTCAAGTATTTTCTCACGGTCTTTCTTTTTGTCTTCTTCTTCTGGGACTCCTATGATTCAAATGTTGTAGTATTTAATATTGTCCTGGAGGTCTCTGAGATTGTCCTCATTTCTTTTAATTCGTTTTTCTTTTTTCCTCTCTGATTCATTTATTTCTACCATTCTATCTTCTAATTCACTAATCCTTTCTTCTGCCTCTGTTATTCTACTATTTGTTGCCTCCAGAGTGTTTTTAATTTCATTTATTGCGTTATTCATTTTATATTGACTCTCTTTTATTTCTTCTAGGTCCTTGTTAAACCTTTCTTGCACCTTCTCAATCTTTGTCTCCAAGCTATTTATCTGTGATTCCATTTTGATTTCAAGATTTTGGATCAATTTCACTATCATTATTCGGAATTCTTTATCAGGTAGATTCCCTATCTCTTCCTCTTTTGTTTGGTTTGGTGGGCATTTATCCTGTTCCTTTATCTGCTGGGTATTCCTCTGTCTCTTCATCTTGTCTAAATTGCTGAGTTTGGGTGTCCTTTCTGTATTCTGGCAGTTTGTGGAGTTCTCTTTATTGTGGAGTTTCCTCATTGTGTGTGGGTTTGTACAGGTGGCTTGTCAAGGTTTCTTGGTTAGGGAAGCTTGTGTCGGTGTTCTGGTGGGTGGAGCTGGATTTCTTCTCTCTGCAGTGCAATGAAGTGTCCAGTAATAAGTTATGAGATGTCTATGGTTTTGTAGTAACTTTGGGCAGGCTGTATATTGGAGCTCAGGGCTGTGTTCCTGTGTTGCTGGAGAATTTAATTGGTATGTCTTGCCCTGGAACTTGTTGGCGCTTGTGTGGTGCCTGGTTTCAGTGTATGTATGAAGGCGTTTGATGAGGTCCTGTCAGTTAATGTTCCCTGAAGTCAGGGTTTGGACTTAAGCCTCCTGCTTCCAGTTATCGGTCTTATTTTTACAGTAGTCTCAAAACTTCTCCTTCTATACAGCACCACTGATAAAACATCTAGGTTAAAGATGAAAAGTTTCTCCACTGTGAGGGTCACCCAGAGAGGTTCACAGTGTTACATGGAGAAGAGAAGAGGAAAGAGGGAGTTAGAAGTGACCTGAATGAGATGAGTTGGAATCAGTAGAGGAGAGAGCGGGCTAGCCAGTAATCACTTCCTTATGTGCACTCCACAACTGGACCACTCAGAGATGTTCACGGAGTTATACAGAGAAAAGAAGAGTGAGGAAGGAGACAGAGGTGGCCAGGAGGATAAAAGGGGGGAATGAAAAGGAGAGAGACAGCTCCAGCCAGTAATCAGTTCCCTAAGTGTTCTCCAACGTCTGGAACACACAGAAATTCACAGAGTTGGGTAGAGTAGAGAGGGGTTAAGGAGGAGACACAGGCGACCTGGTGGAGAAAAAGCAGAGTCCAAAGGGGGAGACAGCAGTCAAGCCAGTAATCTCACTCCCAAGTAAAAAATGGGTACTGAAGATTGGGTTCTTAAAGGTACAAAATTGGTAACAAATACCTAAAAGCAAAAATTAAAAATCTAGAGTAAAGTTTGGAATTTCAAAAATACTATGTTAAAAAAAAAAAGAGGAAGGAAAAGAAAGAGAGAAAAAGAAAAAATAAGTCACAAAAATTATAAAGAAAATATAGGTACAAAATTGATAACAAATACCAAAAAGCTAAAATTAAAAATCTAGAGTAGTTTGGAATTTCAAAAATACAATGTTAAAGAAAATAATTTAAAAAAAAAAAAAAAAAAAAAAAAAAAAAAAAACAAGGTCACAAAAATTATAAAAAGATATATATGAAGTTTGCTTTAAAAAAAAATAGGGTCTTTTTTTTTTTTGCAAAGCAAATTGTAGGTTATAAAAGTGAAAATTAAAGGAGTAATAGAGAACTTAAAATTTTTTTTTAATTAAAAAAAAGAAAGAAAGAAAGAATGATCATAAAAATAGTAAAAATACATCTAGGACTTTCTCTGGTCTTGTTGTGGGTATTGTGGGGTCAGCTTATTTTTGGCTAGTTCCTTAGTCCGGCTTATATTTCTCAAGATCTATAGGCCCCTTCCTATGTAGTTGGTACTAACGACAGAGTTTTGATTTATTGCCTGTCGCTTCCAAGGCAGTTCCCTCTGTTATAGCTTCTTCTGTTTGCTGGTCTCTTCAGTGTCTGATTTCCGCCCTGACACAAAGGGGACGGTGGTGGACTTTTTTTTTTTTTTTTAGGCTCACTTGTTCAGTCGCGCTCTGAGGAGGGAGGGAGGCTGCAAACAAATAACACTGGTGTGTGCTCACAGTGCCTCTGCCACACTAGGCCTGCCCCTGCTCATGGCATGTGTAGCCTCCCTGCCCACACTGCTCAGGCTCTAGGTTGCTCTGCTGGGAACCATCCGAGGCTGGCCCTGGGATGCTTGCACCTCCCAGGTCTAAGCTGCTCAGGTTCAGGCACTCAGGTAGTCCTCAGAGGTGCAGACTCAGTTGGGCCTGCGTTTTGTGCCCTTCCCAGGTACAAGCAGCTCAGGTGATGAGGTGTTTGGCGAGCGTGGTTGCTGCGACTTATCGCCTCCCCACCACTCGGTTTTCTGGGTATACAACCGGCGCACCTTCTCAGGCAGATGTTGACCGTCCAGAACCCCAAGAAGTCTTAGTTAGCAAAGAAGCCTGCTTACAGTTTTGTAGATAATGTCTCTCTGGGGCTGCGATTGCCCCCTTCCAGCTCTGGCTGCCTGTCACCAGAGGGGGATGGTCTGCAGCTGGCTATCTCTGTTCAGTCCTTTGTTCCGTGCGTGGGCCTGGCAGTGTCTTAGGTTAGGGCTGGCTTTTCTCATGGTAGTTATCCCACAGTCTGGCTTGCTAGCCCAAATTAGTTCGCTCAGATAGCGCTTGGGGCATTCAGGCCAGATCCTTACTCTCAGCGATGCAGCCAGTGCCTCCCTGCCCAGCCCCCGCTTGCTAGTGGCCGGTGCAGGTATCTGCGCTGCTTCTCCGCTGGGGGAGTTACGTTGGGCTCGTAATCTATGGGTTTTAATTGTTTATTTACTTTTCCTCCCTGTTATGTTGCTCTCTGTGCTTCCAAGGCTCAGCACAGACTCGGCAGTGAGAGTGTTTCCTGGTGTTTGGAAACTTCTCTCTTTTTAAGACTCCCTTCCCGGAACAGAGCTCTGTCCCTCCCTCTTTTGTCTCTTTTTTTGTCTTTTATAGTTTTTCCTACCTCCTTTCAAAGACAATGGATTGCTTTTCTGGGTGCCTGATGTCTTCTGCCAGCATTCAGAAGTTGTTTTGTGTAATTTACTCAGTGTTTAAATGTTCTTTTGATGAATTTGTGGGGGAGAAAGTGGTCTCCCTGTCCTATTCCTCCACCATCTTAGCTTCTCCCCCCTTCAATTTCCATTTTAAAGGAGATTGATTGTTTATGAAAATTTTCAGGGGCTTTTGGACTTGTAAGAAAAAAAAAATAATAACTAGGCTCCAAATACCAATTTTTAAATTAAAGTCAACAATTTACACTGCTGAGAAACAAATAGGAAGTCATTGGGAAAGGAAGAATAATAGCAAATTTGAATTTAGAAATGAGTCATGTTCCTATAACTATGTGTTCAAGAGGTAAATAACATATTTTGTTTCATAAATCACCTTTGAGTAATCAAAGTATGTAGCTTTATACGAGTAAAACAGAAATTATGTTCCTGACATCCAGTGTGCTAATATTTAAAAAAAACTGAGTTGCTTTTATACTGTTTATATGATTAAAAAGTAAAACCAATTTACTTTCTTATAGGGATGACATGTAAAATATGAGTGAATTTAATCATGGTATGGTTTAACTTTTTTTGCGATTATTATAAATATCATATATAATTACGTATACTTTACCAAGCAAAGTCCGTGGAGTTGCAAAGTGTTAACCATGACTGAGCATGTGTGCAGAACACATACTGACTTTGATACTCATTTCTAGTATTGAGCAGACTTCTGAGAGATTTCATTTATGTTTACTTGAGTGGTTGTGTGTGTACGTGTGCCTGCGTCAGAGAAAGGTTGAGAGTATGTGAATATGTGTGTACTATAGACGGCTGAATAACATAATCAAACTGAAAGGAAATAGGAGTTTTTTGAATGAGTAGGTGATTAATTAAAAAAAAAAATTATAAGAAGTAACCAAGAAATGAAGTTCCTATTCGCTATGGAATGTCCAGGTATTCTTTAGCTCCAAACTGAAGTTAAAGAAATCTATGTATCTTCTTTCAACATCATAAGAAAAGAAAAAGGCTATATGCACCAAACTTCCAAAAACTTGGGAATCAATAAAGATCACTCTTTCTGAAGGTTCTGTAATTTTCAAATCTGTACTAAGAAAAAAAGAAAAAACTCAGAAACAGAGAGATTATGGGGTCAATAAATATTAAAAATCTCAACTTGATCAAGTTGCCACCCCAGAAAAAGAAGTGTCATCAGCTGGCTTCTGTTACTTACCATAGATTCCATTACATAGATGCCTAGGATCAGAACTAATAAAGAAAAAACATGAGAGAGATTTGAAGCAACAGAATATGGTTACATCCTTGTTGTTGTTGCTGTTGTTCAGTCACTCATTCATGTTTGACTCTTTGCAACCCCACAGACTGCTGCATGCCATTATGTTCCTATATGAAGGAATTGATCACAAAGAAGGCCTGACAGCTCTGGTCCTGACAAGACCAAGAAATGGATTAAGGGATAGTTTGATGACCATGTTCATTTGCATCACCTGTTTTGACCCTAGAAGATTACTATCAAATTATTTAAAAAAAAAAAAAAGGAGCCAATAGAAAACTGAGGCATAATATCTGGGCACTGCTTGAGAACAGCCAACATGAGACACTGATAGTAATAAAAACAGGTAGGCTGTGCAGCCTCTGTAAATTATTTTCTAGAGAAGATCCTAAAGGAGTAACATTTCCAACTGTGATTCTTTCAAGATTTCAGTCCCCAACTGTTTTTCCCACCCATCTTATTAATTTAAAACTGACTCCAAGGAACCCGGTCTCACAGCCCCTACATCCTATTACATGACCATCACAATGAAAAATTCTTCATATCTTGCAAGAAAATGAATAATAAACAATTCATGAAACAAACTTCTGTGCACTAATTTTTCTCACTCTGTCTTATGAAATTTTCAGGGTTCTTATCTTTATCCTATCATATCACCTACTCATCTATGTCTATAATTGTTTGATCAAGCTTTTTCCATTTTCATGGTTGAGGTATTTAGAGTTTCACTAAGAATCTGGAATTCATCTGAGGTTGGGGATACATGGTGATTCAGGCCAGAACATGAAATCAGAGACTCTCCCTAAATTTTATTCCAAAAACACGTATTGTAGTATAATATATGGCCTTGACTTTCCCTCACTCTACACTGAGACACAATCAGTTTATTTGTAAGTCCACAAAGAAAACATTATAGGATTTCTAGGAATAGAACAATATGAAATAAAGATAAGCTAAAACTGGACTTGATAAACGAGCATCAATCATGCTCATGGGGAGAGGGGAATGTTTGATGTTTCTGAGGTTTTCAACAGGGACCTGGATTAGTCTGCATTTAGTCAAGATTACCAGGGGATAGGAATGCAAAAGTATGGAGTAAAGAGATACTGGAATAACAGGTAAGTTTTGCCTTAGAGTACAAAATGAAGCAGGGCAAAGGTTACAAGAGTTTTGCCAAGAGAACACATGGGTTATAGCAAACACCCTCTTCCAACAACACAAGAGACAACTCTACACATGGACATCACCAGATGGTCAATACCAAAATTAGATTGATGATATATTTTTGCAGCTGAAATAGAGATCTATTCAGTCAGAAAATCAAGTCTGGGAGCTGATTGTGGTTCATATCATGAGCTCCTTATTGTAAAATTCAGATTAAAATTGAAGAAAGTAGGGGAAAACATCGAACCATTCAGGTTTAACCTAAATCAAACCCCTTATGATTATACATACAGTTGAAGCAACATATAGATTCAAGGAATTTGATTGGATAGAGTACCTAAAGAACTATGGACAGAGATTTGTGACATTGTACATACAGAAGGCAGGGATCAAGACCATCCTCAAGAAAAAGAAATGCAAAAAAGAAAGATGGTTGTCTAAGGAGGCCATGCAAATAACTGAAAAAAGAAGAGAAGCTAAAGGCAAAGAAGAAAAGGAAAGATATACCCATTTGAAGGCAGAACTCCAAAGAAAAGGAAGGAGATATAAGAAAGCCTTCCTCAGGGATCAATGAAAAGAAATAGAGGAAAACAGTAGAATAGGAAAGACTAGAGATTTCTTCAAGAAAATTAGAGATACCAAGGGAACATTCCCTGCAAAGATGAGCACAATAAAGGACAGAAACTGTATGAATCTAACAGAAGCAGAAGAGGTGGCAAGAACTATATATGGAAGAACTATACAAAAAAGATCTTCATGACCCAGATAACCACAATGGTGTGATCACTAACTTAGAGCCAGACATCCTGGAGTGCAAAGTCAAGTGGGCCTTAGGAAGCATCACTGTGAACACATGGACATCACCAGATGGTCAACACTGAAATCAGACTGATTATATTCTTTGCAGCCAAAGATGGAGAAGCTCTATACAGTCAGCAAAAACAAGACCAGGAGTTGGCTGTGGCTCAGATCATGAACTCCTTGACTGAAATTGAAGAAAGTAGGGAAAACCACTAGATCATTCATGTATGACCTAAATCAAATCCATTATGATTATACAGTGTAAGTGAGAAATAGATTTAAGGGACTAGACTAGATCTGATAGACAGAGTGCCTGATGAACTATGGACAGAGGTTCATGACATTGTACAGGAGACAGGAATCAAGACCACCCCCAAGAAAAAGAAACACCAAAAAGCAAAATGGCTGTCTGAGGAGGCCTTACAAATAGCTGTGAAAAGAAGAGAAGCAAAAAGCAAAGGAGAAAAGGAAAGATATAAGCATCTGAATGCAGAGTTCCAAAGAATAGCAAGAAGAGATAAGAAAGCCTTCCTCAGTGATCAATGCAAAGAAACAGAGGAAAACAACAGAATGGGAAAGACTAGAAATCTCTTCAAGAAAACTAGAGATACCAAGGGAAATTTTCATACAAAGATGGACTCAATAAAGGACAGAAATGATAGGGACAAAACAGAAGCAGAAGATATTAAGAGGTGGCAAGAATACACAGAAGAACTGTACAAAAAAGATCTTCATGACCAAAATAATCATGATGGTGTGATCACTCACACTTAACCAGAGCCAGACATCCTGGAATGCGAAGTTAAGTGGGTCTTAGAAAGCCTCAATATGTACAAAGCTAGTGGAGCTGATGGAATTCCAGCTGAGCTATTCCAAATCCTGAAAGATGATGCTGTGAAAGTGCTGCACTCAATATGCCAGCAAATTTGGAAAACTCAGCAGTGGCCACAGGACTGGAAAAGGTCAGTTTTCATTCCAATCTGAAAGAAAGGCAATGCCAAAGAATGTTCAAACTACCACACAATTGCACTCATCTCACACGCTAGTAAAGTAATGCTCACAATTCTCCAAGCCAGGCTTCAGCAATATGTGAATGGTAAATGTCCAGATGTTCAAACTGGTTTTAGAAAAGGCAGAGGAACCAGAGACCAAATTGCCAACATCTGCTGGATCATGGAAAAAGCAAGAGAGTTTCAGAAAAACATCTACTTCTGCTTTATTGACTATGCCAAAGCCTTTGACTGTGTGGATCACAACAAACTGTGGAAAATTCTGAAAGAGATGGGAATACCAGACCACCTGACCTGCCTCTTGAGAAACCTGTATGCAGGTCAGGAAGCAACACTTAGAACTGGACATGGAAGAACAGACTGGTTCCAAATAGGAAAAGGAGTTCATCAAGGCTGTATATTGTCACCCTGCTTATTTAATTTATATGCAGAGTACATCATGAGAAATTCTGGGCTGGATGAAGCAAAAGCTGGAATCAAGATTTCTGGGAGAAATATCAATAAGCTCAGATTTGCAGATGACCCCACCCTTATGGCAGAAAACGAAGAAGAACTAAAGATTCTCCTGATGAAATAGAAAAAAGAGAGTGAAAAAGTTGGCTTAAAACTCAACATTTAAAAAACTAAGATCACAACATCCAGTCTAATCATTACATGGCAAATAGATGCAGAAACAATGGAAACAGTTACAGATTTTATTGCGGGGGTTGGGGGGGGTGATTCAAAATCACTGCAAATGGTGACTGCAGCCACTAAATTAAAAAACACTTGCTTCTTGGAGGAAAAGCTATGACTAACCTAGACAGCATATTAAAAAGCAGAGACATGACCTTGCCAACAAAGCTCTGTCTAATCAAAGCTCTGGTTTTCCCAGTGGTTATGTATGGATGTGATAGTTGGACCATAAAGAAAGCTGAGCACTGAAGAATTGATGCTTTTCAGTTGTGGTGTTAAAGAAGACTCTTTAGAGTCCCTAGGACTGCAAGGAGATCCAACCTGTTCATCCTAAAGCAAATCAGTCCTGAATATTCATTGGAAGGACTGAT
Organism: Bos mutus; assembly: GCF_027580195.1. Classification (NCBI taxonomy): domain Eukaryota; kingdom Metazoa; phylum Chordata; class Mammalia; order Artiodactyla; family Bovidae; genus Bos; species Bos mutus. The sequence continues at coordinate 48,171,926 of NC_091636.1, read as the reverse complement.
GCTGAAGCTGAAGCTCCAATACTTTGCCTACCTGGTGCTAAGAACTGACTCATCAGAAAAGACCCTAATGCTGGGAAAAATTGAAGGCAAAAAGAGAAGAGGACAGCAGAGGATGAGATCATTGGATGACATCACTAACTCAAAAAACGTGAGTTTGAGTATGCTCCTGGAGTTGATTGACAGGGAAGCCTGGCATGTTGCAGTCCATGGGGTCGCAAACACGACTGAGTGACTGAACTGAACTGAATCGAGATTATGAATCAGTCTTGTTTTCCACCTCCCTTCATAATGACCCCAGAGTGATCTTGTCTGATGTTGGTGTCCTGTGAGATTATTTTTGAGAACACCATGTGTGACCGTGAATGCCAGGCTGGCTCCCTACACTATCAAATCCTAGATGTTAGTGTTTAGAAGAGCTCTTTTGTCAGGAGCTGCTATTCTCTTGCTCAGTATATACTTTCTTAGCATCAGATACACTGCAATATAGCAGCAATATCTATTTTTCATAACCAAATTAGAAAGTGTAATGACTTTTTGACAAATAAACCTTTAAAAATAATTAACAAGATAGTCAGTCAACTAAAAAGCAATCTGTGTGCAAAAGTGATCCAAACATGTACCCTTATATGTGTTAAAATGTACATAACTGTTTCACTTAATAGTTTCAATTAAATAAGGCAAGATAGGCCTTGCCAGGTAGAGATAGTGGTAAAGAACCCACCTGCCAATGTAGGAGACATAAGAGATGCCAGTTTGATCCCTGGGTCAGGAAGATCCCCTGGAGAAAGGCGTGGCAACCCACTCCAATCTTCTTGCCTAAAGAATCCATGGACATAGGAGACTGGCGGGCTACTGTCCAGCAGGTCACAAAGAGTTGCACAGGACAGAAGTGGAAGCAATTTAGCAGAGCACAGGGGAAAGATAATCTACTTTGAATTCTTTTCAGTCAAACCTCCACACAATCTGACACTCCTAGTGTTGCTTCTTACAATGATCCCTCTTCCTTGCATTACTGTAGTTTTCATTATGTTCTCCATCTCTGGGTAAACAGTAGTCACTATACTTTCCAAATGAATATCTCTGATCATATTATATTCATCTCTGTAATTATACAAGATATTTTTCAAGCCTTACAAATGGTTTGTAAATTGACCCTCCCTCCCAGTATCTGAAATCAAAACTACCCTTCCTCTTAAATTCCTAAACCTTCACGTCTGTATGGACATAAAACCATTTGGAAATATGCTTCTACTTTCTAATCTCTACATTCTGCTATTTTTACTCTCTCCCTTGTCTATTCTCATGTTTTTTCTTCCCATCAATATATTACCTACAATTTCAAGTAAATCACAAGTTTCACATTTTATAGTTTTGAAGCAGTCTCATATCTTGCTTTTATTTATTTATTTCTTTTTTTTCTAATTTTATTTTATTTTTAAACTTTACATAATTGTATTAGTTTTGCCAAATATCAAAATGAATCCGCCACAGGTATACATGTGTTCCCCATCCCGAACCCTCCTCCCTCCTCCCTCCCCACACCATCCCTCTAATTTATTTCTTTATTTAAGGATAATTGCTCTACAGAACTGTGTTGGTTTCTGACAATCATCAACATGAATCATCCATAGTCACATCTTGCTTTTAAACTGATAGAGCAGTTAGTGTCCCTAGTGGGACATTATGTTATGTGTGATGCACAGATCATCTATGTGCCTCTTATTTCTCAGTTAAATCACACATTTATTTTAGATAGGAACTGCTCACCATTCAAACATTCAAATCAAGTCTCTGGTAAAGTCTAGATACAAGTCTGCATTTTCATAGATTCTCAAAAAACCACCTTGAATGGAAATATAAACTCTATTGTTTTAATATGGAAAATGCTAAAGACTACATATTTCCATTTTGACACATGTCTTTTTGAACTTAAGATAGCTTATTTAATCCTCTCATCTTATGAGTATATTGCTACATATTAACGTGTCACATAAGAAGCAAAGAAGTTTGAAAGTTGCTGTCAGCAAAAGCTTGTTCAAGTTTTGATTATTATCTCATAGTTACTGATAAACATGCTAAATAACTAACTATTTGGTGGGAAAGACTGCATGCTAATTTCCCTTAACATGCTCTAAGAAAGCTTTCAATTTCAGAAGACAAAAGAGTAAATAAATTTTACAAATAAACTAAAAATACTGCCTAGAAATGAGACATTAATTTAACATTTTTGGATTAACATAGCATTCATGTTCATTTTTTAAAGTGACAGGATATTATATTTCTTTGTGTGTGTGTGTGTGTGAGTGTGTGTGTGTATGTGAGTGTGTGTGTGTGTGTATGAGTGTGTGTGTGTGTGTATGGGAAATATGATGATCATGGATGTGTTCTGGGGTCATAAATAAACAAACCTTAATAACACAGGAGGTACAGGATGTTAGATATAAGGGAGACTGGAACAGCATGTATTGTCATAAACACTCTAGAGGAAAGGTTTGAAATAGAAACCTGACTATTAGGAAATAGGAGCAACGCCCTGGAAAAGAAGACCAGAGCCTTGTCCTGTACTAGTTAAAGGGAAATTTCAACATGAAAAGAGAACACAGAGAGTACAAGCCCAAAAGAGGGCATTGAATATCCACACACTTGAATCCTGTGAACTGTCAACAGACAGCATGTTCAAGAAAGTGAATTGCTTCTAAAGTAACTATGATGTTTGGGGAAAATGTGGTTAGATATAGTAACCTTATCCCTGAACTTAGCTATGGGTACAAAGAATCTTTTTTTTTTTTTTTCTAAATCATAACTCCATTGGGAAATGCCAATAATTCAATCACACTTTTCCTCTCTGAGCAAAATCTCATTATTGTTACAGAAGTCCAGTCCTCCTTCTGTTTCCATTCATTTCCCCTGAGCCCAAAGATTTTAAACTCTTTCACATCTTATGTTTTGTTTTCTTTTTAACCAATTCTGTATTTGCAACAGTTGATTTCTTCAACTGATGTCACATATTTCTTCTCTAGAAAATACTGCTGTGGGTTTATATAGATTGTGGTAAGGATTCACCATAAATAGACAAAGCATAACAAAATATCTTTTTTTTTTTTTTTTTTTTGCTAATGTATAACACACCCTTTGTTCCAAAGCATTCTGAAAGATATCTCATGTGCCATGTTGGAAATGATGTGTGAAACATTATATTGTGCCATCCTCAAGTTCCCTGATCCAGAGATAGAAAAAACCAGTGACCCAGGAAGGGTTTCTGTTTCTATACTTGTTCCTACAGTTGATTTACCTCATACAGTTGGCTTGTGACACCCTAAGTTTAGTACATACAAATGTATACTTGTCAGTTTGCCTCTTTCTCTCCCACATGCAAATATATGGAAGTAACTTACTGGCCAGTTCTACGTACTGTTCATCATTTGATACCTAGTTTTCACATTTCTACTATGATAATTCTTTTTTTGGGCATATTTTTTACCTTGTTATAATATATAGTTTACATATCATCTTATTTAGTTCTTTACCAACTGTTTAGAAGATGTGCTTTACTATATAAGAAATTACTTATCTAAGTACATTATATAGTAATAAAACACACATAGTCAGCACACAACACTATATATATATATAAAATTATCCTTCAGTCTAGCAAAGCTCTCATTATCTAATCTATAGAGAAACACATGAACTCTCCAGCAGATTAACACATATGGAAAGATAATGTGCATCTCAGGATTCCCTTATGAGATCCACTCCTCCTCACGATTTTGCTGAAGAATTCATTCCCAAATTGCTAGCACAATGCTATCTCTTTAACTGCTTACTCATTTAGATCATTATGGGCCTATATTGCCTATGTTGCCACGGTCAACCCAAGGATAGTTCTTTACTGCTATTGTCAGCATTTCAGTCTCAACTGAGATTATTCAGTTCAATCTCATATTTAACCCTCAACCTTTACTAAAAATGAGCTTCACAAGTAGCATCTAAAATGCTTTGCAGACACTTTGAAACAACCAGTCATTTACATACCATCACCCAAGTACAATCCAAAATTACAGCTATCAAGATGCAGTAGCTTAAAAACTTGGGGTGATGTTCCTTCTGAACCAGTTAGCTGAGTTTTCTAATGAAACAAAACAGTATTAAGACTCCAGAATATATACAATAAGGTATTTGATTAAAAAATCACGATTAAAATGAGTGAAGGAGAAGTCATTTGAAAACTGAATGTTAACTTCTTGATTCACATTATCATGACATTATGTGAAATAGCACAATAGTGATTTTATTTTTATACAAATCAATAGTTATATTCTATCTCTTTAAACATCAATATTCTATGCAAAATTTAATGTTTTGGATGTCTACCACAAAAGACATTGTTATTTCATAATGGATACTGAAGAAGCACTTTATCACATTAAACAATTTACTAATTGTTCCAAAGATAAAAGTAATGACTTTATGAGCTGAAAATATTATGTACTGTTACTAATGGGTTCATTTTTAAGACAATGATATTATTACTATAAACATTATAATCCATGTTAGAGATGGTTGATTAAAAGATTAAAAGTATGATCTGAATTATTCCCATTCTTCTTATGTTTAATCATTGAGTTAAAAGTAATAAGAAATTCATGTTGGTTTCAATAAACAAAAATAGGTCCCCAAACTTTATGTCTGTGTGCATCCTAAAGTCGCTTCAGTCATGGCTGATGCTTTGGGACTCTATGGACTGTAGCCCTCCATGTTCCTCTGTCCATGGTATCCTTCAGGCAAGAAGACTAGAATGGATTGCCATGTCCACCTCCAGGAGATCTTCCAAACCTAGGGATCAAATCCTCATCTCTTATGTCTCCTGAATTGGCAGGCAGATTCTTTGCCATTAGCATCACTTAGGAAGCCCCCACATTTTATAGAGGACACTACACAGGTTCTAGGAGAAGGCAATGGCACCCCACTCCAGTACTCTTGCCTGGAAAATCCCATGGATGGAGGAGCCTGGTGGGCTGCAGTCCATGGGGTCGCTAAGAGTCGGACATGACTGAACGACTTCACTTTCACTTTTCACTTGCATGCATTGGAGAAGGAAATGGCAACCTACTCCATTGTTCTTGCCTGGAGAATCCCAGGGATGGGGGAGCCTGGTGGGCTACCATCTATGGGGTCGCACAGAGTCGACACGACTGAAGTGACTTAGCAGCACACAGGTTCTAATAGTATTCTCTATGAAAATATATTATTTCGATATTCCCTTATTCATCTACTAAAATATTAAATGTTTTACAAATATGTTTTTTCACTGATTCATTTCAGCCAACACTTAAAGAACACAAACCTAATCTTCCTTAGAACACTGATAGGAATCTGTCAGAAGACAGCTGGAGAAATAACTTGGTCCTCAGGGAACCATGTTAAAAAAAATAAATTTAATACAAGAATAGTTACCACATATTAGTCAAAGTTCACATATCTCTCATTCCTACTATATGTAACTTACATGTAATATATTATAATAAGTATGTAAATATGTAGTGCTGTAGTGTTCATGTACAAATTCCATAGTATTATTTCATTAGAAACACGGTGGTATTACTTGTTCTTTTAAGACATGCACGTATTTACAAAAAAAAATGAGTAAGATTAGACTATTTGTTAACTGCACAAATGCATTACTTTTCTTAGAGATTTTTAAAATCAATTAAAAAAACATATTAAATGACATTGGTAAATTTTTCCTAATTAAACCTATGTATATTCAAATTTTAATCACTTACTCCTAGGGGTTGGGACCAAATAGTTTCAAAACGATGTTCTAAGACAGCCCTTGGTAGTAGTTCTTAAACCGGATACTTCAACTGTTTTAAATTCACAGAAAAATTATAAACAGAGTACCTACAGAGTGTTCCAATATACTATATACATCATGTAATTTCCTGCTATTAACATCTTACATAGTACAGTACATTTGCTGCAGTGAAGAGAATAATCTTGATACATTATTATTACTGACTAAGCACTATACTGTCTTTCTAATCCAATGTCTTTTTATGTTAGAGAATTCCATTCAGGATATGACACTACATTTCACTGTCATGTCTCAGACTCCTCTGCTCTGTCACACTTTCTCAGACTTCTCTAGTTTTCATTGACTTTCAGTTTTTTGTTTGTTTGTTTTTATTTATTTATTTATTTGGAGGCTAATTACTTTACAATATTGTAAAGGTTTTGTCATACACTGACATGAATCCACCATGGGTGTACATGTGTTCCTCATTCTGAACCCCCTCCCACCTCCGTCCCCATCCCATCCCTCTGGGTCATCCCAGTGCACCAGCCCCAAGCACCATGTAGCATGCATCGAACCTCGACTGGCGATCCATTTCACATATGATACTATACATGTTTCAATGCCATTCTCCCAAACCATCCCACCCTCACCCTCTCCCACAGGGTCCAAAAGACTGTTCTATACATCTGTGCCTCTTTTGCTGTCTTGCATACAGGATTATCATTACCATCTTTCTAAAAATTCCATATATATGCATTTGTACGCTGTAGTGGTGTTTTTCTTTCTGGCTTACTTCACTCTGTATAATAATAGGCTCCAGTTTCATTCACCTCATTAGAACTGATTCAAACGTATCCTTTTTAATGACTGAGTAATATTCCATTGTGTATATGTACCACTGCTTTCTTATCCATTCATCTGCTGATGGGCATCTAGGTTGCTTCCATGTCCTGGCTATAATAAACAGTGCTGAGATGAACATTGGGGTACACGTGTCTCTTTCAATTCTGGTTTCCTCAGTGTGTATGCCCAGCAGTGGGATTATTGGGCACTATGGCAGCTCTATTTCCAGTTTCTTAAGGAATCTCCACACTATCCTCCATAGTGGCTGTCTAGTTTGCATTCCCACCAACAGTGTAAGAGGGTTCCCTTTTCTCCACACCCTCTTCAGCATTTATTGCTTGTAAACTTTTGGAAAGCAGCCATTCTGACTTGCGTGAAATGGTACCTCATTGTGGTTTTGATTTGCATTTCTCTGATAATGAGTGATGTTGAGCATTTTTTCATGTGTTTGTTAGTCATCTGTATGTCTTCTTTGGAGAAATGTCTATTTAGTTCTTTGGCCCATTTTTTGATTGGGTTGTTTATTTTTCTGGAGTTGAGCTGTAGGAGTTGCTTGTATATTTTTGAGATTAATTCTTTGTCCATTGCTTCGTTTGCTATTATTTTCTCCCATTCTGTAGGCTGTCTTTTCATTTTGCTTATAGTTTCCTATGTTGTGAAAAAGCTTTTAATTTTAATTAGGCCCCATTTATTTATTTTGCTTTTATTTCCAATATTCTGGGAGGTGGGTCATAGAGGATCCTGCTGTGATGTATGTTGGAGAGTGTTTTGCCTATGTTCTCCTCTAGGAGTTTTATAGTTTCTGGTCTTACATTTAGATCTTTAATCCATTTTGAGTTTATTTTTGTGTATGGTGTTAGAAAGTGTTCTAGTTTCATTTTTCTATTAGTTGTTGACCAGTTTTTCCAGCACCACTTGTTAAAGAGATTGTCTTTTCTCCATTGTATATTCTTGCCTCCTTTGTCAAAGATAAGCTGTCCATAGGTGAATGGATTTATCTCTGGGCTTTCTATTTTGTTCCATTGATCTATATTACTGTCTTTGTGCCAGTACAATACTGTCTTGATGACTGTGGCTTTGTAGTAGAGCCTGAAGTCTGGCAGGTTAATTCCTCAAGTTCCATTTTTCTTTCTCAAGATTGCTTTGGATATTCAAAGTTTTTTGTATTTCCATACAAATTGTGAAATTATTTGTTCTAGCTCTGTGAAAAATACAGTTGGTAGCTTGATAAGGATTGCATTGAATCTATAGATTGTTTAGGGTTCAGTTCAGTTCAGTTCAGTCGCTCAGTCATGTCCAACTCTTTGCGACCCCATGAATCGCAGCATACCAGGCCTCCCTGTCCATCACCAGTTCCCGGAGTTCACTCAGACTCACATCCATTGAGTCAGTGATGCCATCCAGCCATCTCATCCTCTGTCGTCCCCTTCTCCCCCTGCCCCCAAATCCCTCCCAGCATCAGAGACTTTTCCAGTGAGTCAACTCTTTACATGAGGTGGCCAAAGTACTGGAGTTTCAGCTTTAGCATCATTCCTTCCAAAGAAATCCTAGGCTGATCTCCTTCAGAATGGACTGGTTGGATCTCCTTGCAGTCCAAGGGATTCTCAAGAGTCTTCTCCAACACCACAGTTCAAAAGCATCAATTCTTCGGTGCTCAGCCTTCTTCACAATCCAACTCTCACATCCATACATGACCACAGGAAAAAACATAGCCTTGAACAGATGGACCTTTGTTGGCAAAGTAATGTCTCTGCTTTTCAATATGCTATCTAAGTTGGTCATAACTTTCCTTCCAAGGAGTAAGCATCTTTTAATTTCATGGCTGTGGTCACCATCTTCAGTGATTTTGGAGCCCAGAAAAATAAAATCTGACACTGTTTCCCCATCTATTTCCTATGAAGTGATGGGACCAGATGCCATGATCTTTGTTTTCTGAATGTTGAGCTTTAAGCCAACTTTTTCACTCTCCACTTTCACTTTCATCAAGAGGCTTCTTAGTTCCTCTTCACTTTCTGCCATAAAGGTGATGTCGTCTGCATACTGAGGTTATTGATATTTGTCCCAGCAATATTGATTCCAGCTTGTCTCCTTCCAGTCCAGCATTTCTCATGATGTACTCTGCATATAAGTTAAATAAGCAGGGTGACAATATACAGCCTTGACATACTCCTTTTCCTATTTGGAACCAGTCTGTTGTTCCATGTCCAGTTCTAACTGAACTAACCTGCATACAGATTTCTCAAGAGGCAGGTCAGGCGGTCTGGTATTCCCATCTCTTTCAGAATTTTCCACAGTTTATTGTGATCCACACAGTCAGAGGCTTTGGCATAGTCAGTAGATTGTTTAGGGTAGTATATTCATTTTCACTATACTGATTCTTCTGATCCATGAACACAGTATATTTCTCTATCTATTTGTGTCCTCTATGATTTCTTTTACCAGTGTTTTATAGTTTTGTATACATAGGTTTTTTGTTTCTTTAGGTAGATATACTGCTAAGTATTTTATTCTTTTCATTGCAATGGTGAATGGATTGTTTTCCTTAATTTCTCTTTCTGTTTTCTCATTGTTAGTATATAGGAGTGGAAGGGATTTCTGTGTGTTGATTTTATATCCTGCAACTTTACTATATTCATTGATTAGTTCTAATAATTTTCTGGTGGAATCTTCAGGGTTTTCTATGTAGAGGATCATGTCATCGACAAACAGTGAGAGTTTTACTTCTTTTCCAATCTGGATTCCTTTTATTTCTTTTTATGCTGATTGCTGTGGCCAAAACTATGTTGAACAATAGTGGTGAGAGTGGGCACCCTCATCTTGTTCCTGACTTTAGGTGAAATGTTTTCAATTTTTCACCATTGAGGATAATGTTTGCTGTGGGTTTGTCATATATAGCTTTTATTATGTTGAGGTATGTTCCTTCTATTCCTGATTTCTGGAGCGTTGTTTTTTTTTTTTTATCATAAATGAATGTTGAATTTTGTCAAAGGCTTTCTCTGCATCTATTGAGATAATCACATGGTTTTTATTTTTCAATTTGTTAATGTGGTGTATTACACTGATTGATTTGTGGATATTGAAGAATCCTTGCATCCCTGGGATAAAGCCCACTTGGTAATGATGTATGATCTTTTTAATATGTGGTTGGATTCTGATTGCTAGAATTTTGTTAAGGATTTTTGCATCTCTCTTCATCAGTGATATTGGCCTGTAGTTTGTTTTTTTTTTTTTTGTGGCATCTTTGTCAGGTTTTGGTATTAGGGTGATGGTGGCCTCATAGAATGAGTTTGGAAGTTTACCTTCCTCTGCAATTTTCTGGAAGAGTTTGAGTAGAATAGGTGTTAGCTCTTCTCTAAATTTTTGGTAGAATTCAGCTGTGAAGCTCTCTGGTCCTGGGCTTTTGTTTGCTGGAAGTTTTCTGATTACAGTTTCAATTTCCGTGCTTGTGATGGGTCTGTTAGGATTTTCCATTTCTTCATGGTTCACTTTTGGAAAGTTGTACTTTTCTAAGAATTTGTCCATTTTATTGGCATATAGTTGCTGATAATAATATCTTATAATCCTTTGTATTTCTGTGTTGTCTGTTGTGATCCCTCCAATTTTATTTCTAAATTGTTCATTGATTTTTCTCCCTTTGTTTCTTGATGAGTCTGGCTAATGGTTTGTCAATTTTATTTAACTTCTCAAAGAACCAGCTTTTGGCTGTGCTGATTTTTGCTATGGTCTTTTGTTTCTTTTGCACTTATTTCTGCCCTAATTTTTAAGATTTCTTTCCTTCTACTAACCCTGGGGTTCTTCATTTCTTCCCTTTCTAGTTGCTTTAGGTGTAGAGTTAGGTTATTTATTTGACTTTTTCTTGTTTCTTGAGGTAAGCCTGTATTGCTATAAACTTTCCCCTTAGGACTGCTTTTACAGTGTCCCACAGGTTTTGGGTTGTTGTGTTTTCATTTTCATTTTTTTCTATGCATATTTTGATTTCTTTTTTGATTTCTTCTGTGATTTGTTGGTTATTCAGCAGGGTGCTTTTCACAGTTTTAAAACATACTGGTAAGTTATTTTATAAAATGTCCCTCAGTTGGGATTGGTCTTGTCTCATAATCATGATTATAATGGGCTTATTTATTTAGGGAAGGATGTTCACAGGGGTAAATTGTCATTATCATTGTATCAGTTTTGTATAATTACTACAAAGATAAAGCACATATTTTACTTGTTTTACTCTGTTTCTATTTTTTGTATATTTCTTAGTTGTGTAGAGTGATTCATTGATAATAATCTGTTAATGTTAATTTATGATTTTTTAAATTGCTTTATGAATTTATACAATTTAAAGCAATAACAAACTAATCATATTACCTAACAGATGATTGTAGTTGAAAAACTCCACAAAACTAAGAAATATAAGAAAACAAGAAATTCAGTAAAAAAAAGTAAAATATATAAAATTGATACAATGAAATTAAAAGATGCTTGCTCCTTGGAAGAAAAACTATGACAAATCTAGACAGCATATTAAAAAGCAGAGACAGTACTTTGCCAACAAAGGTCCATCTAGTCAAAGCTATGCTTTTTCCAGTAGTCATGTATGGATGTGAGAGTTGGACCATAAAGAACTCTGAGCATCGAGGAACTGATGTTTTGAACTATGGTGTTGGAGAAGACTCTTGAGAGTCCCTTGGACTGCAAGGAGATTGAACCAGTCCATCCTAAAGGAAATCAGTCCTGAATATTCATTGGAAGGACTAATGCTGAAGCTGAAGCTCCAATAGTTTGGCAAAGAACTGACTCACTGGAAAAGACCCTGACGTTGGGAAGATTGAAGGTAGGAGGAAAGGGGGATGACAGAGAATGAGATGGTTGAATGGCATTACTGACTCGATGGACATGAGCTTGAGCAAGCTCCTAGAGTTGGTGATGGACAGGAAAGCCTGGCTTGCTGCAGTCCATGAGGTCGCAGAATCAGACACGACTGAGCAACTGAACTGAACTGATACATTTGTACAGAATTAGAATATGAATTTAACTCTAAATACAACTTCAATGATACACATTATTGTCTTTTTATGCATTAATACTAATAATTAGTTATAGCTGTGGATTTAACTTTCTCAATCCACCAATTCTAATGTCAACATCTTCTAGAAACACCTTCACAGACACACTCAGAAATAATGTTTAACATCTGAAAAACCTATGATCTAGTTAAGCTGACACATAAAATTAGTCATCACATGTATTTATTTTCTACCTTATATCTTTAATGTCTATGTTCAACAGTGATTCCTGTTTTATGTGGGAACTCAGGTCCATCTTAGGTAGTTTCAAGTTCTTATCTCTTATTTCCTGCAAGGTTATGTCATTCTATAAGTATTGATAAAGTCCAAGGTTTTACTATTTGTTTAGCACCTTTCTTTCATATTTCTCTTGTTTCAGGATCTTTTTTTAAAAAACAGATATAAATTTAGTGTGTTATTATAATCTATTAACTCATTGTTTTTTGAAGTGAGAATTTTTTTCTATTTATATACACCAATATCATGGTTTATAGCTCAAAGATCATTAACTATTGCTATTGTTTAGCCACTAAGTACTGTCCAATTTATTGCAACCCCATGGACTGCAGCACAGCAGGCTCCTCTGTCCATCGAGTTTCCTAGGCAACGATACTGGGTGGGTTGCCATTCCCTTCTCCATCAGGATTTTCCTGATGCAGGGATCAAACCTGTGTCTCCTATAGTGGCAGGCAGATTCTTTAACACTGAGCCATCAGGGGAGCTTGATCATTATTAGCTATAGATCCAATTTATTTTAAAATAAATAACTTTATACATATTTGTATGACATATACATACAATGGCATTATATATTTTATTATTTATCACCATCTTTACCTGCTTATGTAGTATCTATTTGTATTTCCACCAAATATTTCTAGGCCAATCATTCTCAAACTGGAGAAATATTTTTTTTTTCAACGGGATTATTTGGAGAAGTCTGCATACATTTTTTGATTCTCAAGACTGAGGGGATGATATGGAGATCTAGCAGGTAGAGAACAGTGTGTTAGTTGCTCAGTCATGTCTGACTCTTTGAGACCCCATGGATGGTAGCCCCCCAGGTCCATGGGACTCTTCAGGCAAGAATACTGGAGTAGGTTGCCATTCCCTTCTCCAGGGGATCTTCCTGACCCATGAATTGAACCCAGGTCTCAAGCATTGTAAGCAGATTCTTTACCATCTGAGCCACCAGGGAAACCCAGATAGAGAACAGAGATGTGGCTAAATATTCTATAATGTGAAGAACATCTCCCATAAAATAATTATGTGGAGCAAATGCCAGAAGCCCTGTTCTAGGTACATGGAAATATGGGTCTTCTATCTCCTCTTCCTTTGGCAAATGATATATGAGAGCAAATGCCATGTGTCACAATTTGGTAAAGTGTTGACAGTTCATAATGTAACATGCTGCTATTTTCTTCCCATAAAGTCCAATGACCAGAGAGGGATGCCCCTTTAGCTTGCATATTTAAGTGACAAAGATATGGAACAGAAATTTGGTTGTATTAGAAAGACATGCACTTGAAATAGACAAATACTGTGAGAAAGATGTTGTTATTTTAAAATATTGAGGTTTATATTTTTTCCTATAGTGTAATCTAGGTGGGGTTTTCCTGGCAGCTCAGCTAGTAAGAATCTTCCTAGATGCAAGAGACATGAGTTCAGTCCCAGAGTTGGGAAGCCTGGAGAAGGAATGGCAACCTGCTCCAGTATTCTAACCTGGAAAATGGACAGAGAAGCCTGGCAGGCCACAGTCCATGGGGTCACAAAGAGTCAGACATGACTGAGTGAATGAACACACACACACACACACACACACACACACATGCAATCTAGGCATTACCTCATATGATCATCTAAACTTTAATTAAAATTACATTAACAATTATTGTATCAGTTGTGCTAGCCATATTTAAAAATTGCATGCACTTAATATCAACCATATTGTGTCCAGATAGATAATTTCAATCATTACAGAGAGTTTCTTTTTTGAAAAACATTTATAGCCTATTCTCACAGATATGTCCCTCCTCTTTTCCCATTTCTGAAACTGTGCAAAACTCAAGTTCATATTAAAAATGTATATTAGTGCAGTCTCTGTGTTTAAAATGTGGTCATTTTATAAATTGATATGCATTTTGTTTTTCTCAATCAAAAGGATCTCATGATTTTAAAAAGAATTTCATTTTGATGCATTATAATGTTCATGATAAATGGTAGATTGATTATCAGTCCCTTTACCCATTTACTATGTTTTTAGGTTTGGCACTGTGTATTTTAGGTGTTTTAGGGGGAATTTGGCCACCACAGATATCAATGAAGCAAACATCCTTTTATATAAAGTTTAATATTTTGATTATTTCATTTGTACAGGAGACAGTGCCTGGAGTACTTTTTGGGCAAGAGCTATTTTTTTTTAATAAAATTTTTAGACTATCTTTCTTTTCCCAAAATGGTTACAGCAACTAATATTTCTACCAGTATCACAAAAGAATTTTATTCACTGAATGTTATACTGCTCAAATCAGTCTAGATGGTATATAATATTTCATTTTTTTCTTTGCTTTTCTCTCTGTGTTTTCTAATGAATTTTGCCATTTTTGTCTTTTGGCATTTTAATATACTTGAGAATTCAACAGTCTGTATCTTCTTTCTGTTCTTACTTGCATATTTCTAAATGTTTGTAGGAACCTTCTATAGAGTAGTTCTTAATTCGTATCTGTATTTCTCTTATCTCCTTAAGTGCATGTCATCTAATCACCAATTATGATACATTTTTGCACATAAAGACTATATTTTTATATTATAAAATATATTTGTAAAGTAATTAGCCTCTAATTAAAATAAATAAATTTAAATTAAAAAAAAAATAAAAATATTTGTCTTTTATTTTATAATTCACAAAATTAATGTCTTCATTATTATATGTTTTTTTGTTGTCAAATTCAATTATCTCACTTATACTTATCTTTAGGTTTGAGTGAATTATTTTTCAGTATATAATTAATTTAAATATTTTAAATTAAATTTAACATATGTTTTATTTTTAAGACTTTTATATTTCAAGATCTAGTAAGTTAAGTTTAGGGTTATCCACATAATAATTGTAGAATATTATGTGACAAGAATTCTTAAAATGTAACTAATGATTATACAAACTGTGTTTTGCTTGAGGTTATAACTTTAGATTTCTACTGTAGAATTTTTGTGTCTCCTTTCCAGTGACCATTATGCCTTGTCTTCCAAGTATACCTGAGTATACTTCTCCTGTCTTCAATGCCAACAAGCTCAGGACATGAGATGCTACTAGTGAAGATGATAGAATTGATCAGACCCATGACCTAAGCTTTGACATTCTTTTTCAATTTCATTTTGACAGATGCTAAAAATGTATTTAATGCACAATTGAACTTTTCATTACATAAATACTTAAATAAGCACATGATCAAAAGAAAGAAGTTTAAAAAATCACTACTCCTATTATTACTCCAGTGTGTGTGTGTGGATATTTTTAGTGTGACAGGCTCCAAAATCACTACAGATGGTGACTGCAGCCATGAAATTAAAAGACGCTTACTCCTTGGAAGGAAAGTTATGACCAACCTGGATAGCATATTCAAAAGCAGAGACATTACTTTGCCAACAAAGGTTCATCTAGTCAAGGCTATGGTTTTTCCTGTGGTCATGTATGGATGTGAGAGTTGGACTGTGAAGAAGGCTGAGCACCGAAGAATTCATGCTTTTGAACTTGGTGTTGGAGAAGACTCTTGAGAGTCCCTTGGACTGCAAGGAGATCCAACCAGTCCATTCTGAAAGAGATCAGCCCTGGGATTTCTTTGAAAGGAATGATGCTGAAGCTGAAACTCCAGTACTTTGGCCACCTCATGCAAAGAGTTGACTCATTGGAAAAGACTCTGATGCTGGGAGGGATTCGGGGCAGGAGGAGAAGGGGAAGACAGAGGATGAGATGGCAGGATGGCATTACTGACTCAATGGACGTGAGTCTGAGTGAACTCCGGGAGTTGGTGATGGACAGGGAGGCCTGGCATGCTGCGATTCATGGGGTCACAAAGAGTCGGACATGACTGAGCGACTGATCTGATCTGATCTGATCATTTTTATTCTTTAATGGTACATTTTAAATACTTTTAATATATAATTTAATATTCCTATATAAAATAAATTTTAGTGTTTACCTAATATTCTACCTCATTTTTGCCAAAAAAATGTATCCAGTAACTTTTATTATTTACCTGTTTCCTGAGAAATCTGTATGCATGATAAGAAGCAACAGTTAGAACTGGACATGATACTCGTTCAAAAATCGGGAAAAAAGTATGTCAAAACAGTATATCGTCACCCTTTTTACTTAACTTATATGCAGAGTACATTATGGAAATCCCAGACTGGATGATTCAAAGGCTGGAATTAAGTTTTCTGGAAGAAATATCCACAGCCTCAGATATGCAGATGATACCATTTTAACAGCAGAAAGTGAAGAGGAACTAAAGAGCCTCTTGATGATGGTTAAAGAGGAGAGTGAAAAAGCTGGCTTAAAACTCAACATTCAGAAAACTAAGGTCATGGAATCCTGTCCCATCACTTCAAGGCAAATAGGGAAAAAGTGGAAACAGTGACAGATTTTATTTTCTTGGGTTTCCAAATCACTGTGGATGGTGACTGCAGCCATGAAATCAAAAAACGCTTGCTCCTTGCAAGAAAAGCTATGACAAACCTAAACAGCATATTAAAAAGTAGAGAACATCACTTTACTGACAAAGATTTGTATAGTCAAAGCTATGATTTTTCCAGTAGACGTGTATGGATGGGAGAGTTGGGCCTTGAAGAAGGCTGAGCACCAAAGAATTGATGCTTTCATCCTGTGGTGCTGGTGAAGACTATTGAGAGTCTCTTGGACAGTAAGGAGATCAAACCAGTCAATCATAAAGGAAATCAACAGAGAATATTCATTGGAAGAACTGATGCTGAAGCTGGTGCTCCAATACTTCGGCCACCTGATGCAATGATCTGACTAATTGGAAAAGACTCTAATGCTGGGAAAGATTGAGGGCAGAAGGAGAAAGGGACGACAGAGGATGAGATGGTTGGATGGTATCACTGACTGAACGGACATGAGTTTGAGTAAACTACAGTGAAGGACAGGGGAACCTGGCATGCTGCAGTCCGTGGGGTTACAAGGAGTCAGACATGACTTAGTGACTGAACAACAACATGATATTTTATTCTTTTTGATAAAGATATAAATTATCCATCCATATACTTATTACCTTGAGATTAATCACTAGATTCTGATTCCACAATTATTTTTGTGACTTTAGACATGCATTGTTAAATTCCTTCCATAAATAACTGTGTTATATTGGCAACCTATGGTGGAAATAATTAAATGTTTTTGTCTACTTTATTTGGAACACCAGATTGGATATGTTAATAATAGTTCTTAAAAAGCAAATGCTATTGAAAGATTGTGAAAAGTAAATTCAGTTCAGTTCAGTTCAGTCACTCAGTCATGTCTTCTAATCTTTTCCATTTCTTTCTCCCAAGAAATAAGAAATTTCTTAATATTTCTATACCTAATCTAGTACCTATTGCATTGCCTGCCACAGACTATATGCTCAGTACATTTGGAATAAATTGATGTTTATGATTTTGGCCTCAAAATTTGAACTAAAAAGTAGTTCTACCTTTCTTTGAATACTGAGACTGTATTGCTTATTTGGAAATCCAATTTTTTCCCCTAAAACTCACTTATGGACCTTTAAAATTTTTTACAGAGGTTCACAGTTGTATATGGGAAATAGAAAATGAGATAGGCTCCTCATATCACACAGAAACAACTTTTTATAATTTTTTGACCTGTCTGATGATTACTGCAGGCTTCAAGACTAGTTCACTGACTTTTTTCAAAGCAGCCACCTGAGTGTGCTTCTGGTATGAGACATTTTGAAGAAATACCTCTATTAACCACTACTGCTAAAGCTTGTTCTCATCAGTCTCTGGCTTGAGACATAGTGCAATTGTCTGCTCATTTAGTCAAGCCATTATGGCTCTCAATCATAAAGGAGGTCACTCTTTCCTAAGCCACACATGGTGAAGATTGTCTCATATCAAAAAGTGCTTGGTCTCCAATCTTATCTACCAATGCATCCAATTCACAGAAGAGCACACATACCACAGAGATTCGTTCTATTCGCCCAACATGTGGTCAACAACTCTGTGAGTTATGCCAGGCCATTCTGTGACCAAATAATCATTCTTCAGTGTTCAGCTAACCGTGGTGATTTGCCCAGAGGACCCAATTCAGTCTCACCTCTGTGGCGAATTATTTCTCAGGGACTGCACTGGCCCTTTCCTTGAAATCATCGTGGTCAGGGTGACCCAATTCATCCAAAGAGTTTCCTTTTTCAACAAAATTTAATTACCAAGAGGCAGAATTGTGAAACCCTTGCCCTCCTAGACAAATTTGCATTACTATAGTCCTAAAACAGCCAATTCTTTGGTGGGGAGTATCATGACAGCATACACTTACAGAGTTCACAGCCATCAGAATGGCTGGGTATACAGTTCCTTGTGAAAATGGAACGACATTCTTGCTTTGCAACAGGGGGTATTCACATAGTTATATCCAGGGCAAAGAGATACTTATCCAAGATGAATTGATGTTTCCATGTTTAGATAGAAAACAATAATGTATTGCAAAAAAAAAGAAAAAAAAAACTTTTTTTGTTTAACCAATAAATAAATAAAAATCAGTTAAAAATAAAACATATATGGAGATTATATATATATATATATATATATAAATAAATGTTTATATATATATATATGTGTTTATGAGCATGCCTGCCTGAGGGTGCATGTGTTGTTCACTCATGTCTGACTCTTCATGACCCCATGGACTGTAGCCTGTCAGGCTCCTCTGTCCATGAAATGTTCCAGGCAAGAATCCTGGAGTGGGTTGCCATTTCCTACTCTGAAAGATCTTCCCTACACAGGATCAAACCTGGGTATCTTGAGTCTCCTGCATTGGCAGGACGATTCTTTACCACTGTGCCACCTGGAAAGCCCATGTATTTTTATTATTATATATATATATATATATTATATATAATATATATAATATATATTGTGTATATAATCTTATTGTGTACTTGAAAAAGGAGTTTATTTGGTTGGTTGGAAGATAAAAGTATCACACTGAGTATTTCAGAAAATCATAATGGCTGATTTTTAAGACCATTTCTAGCTGTAGGTGACTAACCTTACTTAATGGAAAATTTTGTGGGTCTGTGCCCACAGTTCTTTTATGCCTGTTTTTTGTCCTTCACAGTACACGGAAGTATTTCACAGCGACTCTATAAACAGGCAGCTCATCTGTTAATGTCAGTGGAAAGTTTATTAATGTATAAGTTATATAGCCTACATCCACACATATGTCATAACATGTGACAAGCCACCGTTTGTTATACAACCTTCCATGCTCAGACATGTGTCGATTCATAGAGCAGAGGACGAATATATCAAAAATGAATTTTGTGAAAGGTTATTTTCTGATATAAGTAAATTGTTAAATTACTTAAATAAATATGTAAAGTAAGAGTGTTTACAAATTTCTTTGCCTCTCACAGTGAGCATTGGAATAATAGCTTAGTTATCATAAGTAAGGGTTTCACACTATGTTAAATTGAATATTTTTCACAATTACATTTAAATCAAAAAACATAGAAAGATAAACTAGATTTATAACTTTGGAAGCCAAGTGACACTGTAAACAAGGTCAGAAAAATAATATATTTCCATACTTGTAGAAGAAGAATTTTTGTTCTTTAGCTACCATGTCAGGATAGTAAATTGAAACTAGTACACTGCTTGCGTAAAAGTTTAAGGACACACTTTTGATATATTAATTTTTACTCAGGTGGATGTAAGAACGCAGTAAATTTTGTGCATAAATTTTGTGGTACCTGAGGAATATTAGTCTTTTACTCCCCCTGAAAAATAGCAGCATTCTATTCTATTACCTGTTTTTAATGAAATAAATACCTGTTTTTAATGGAACAAATCAATAAAAGAAGCAAAATAAAATTATGTGTTAAAAGTGTTAAATCTGAAGAAATTCTTAAAATATTTAATTTTGCTTTTCCTAAAAAATGCTCTTTAACAAGTCTAAATTAGTGTAGGTATGTAACAAATGCTACTGTTGTTGTTCAGTTGCTAAATTGGAGGTCTGACAAATGCTATTAAGACTTTATTATTTGGTTTCCTTCTTTCCTGTTTTGTTTTTGTTTTTGTTTTTGTTCAAGTCTTCCAACTTCCATGAAGACTATGAAGTACTTTAAAGTATATTGAATAAATGTAATTGAATATATGTCATGCGTAAAACATGGAGAGTAAAATTAAGTAACAAGTAAAAGAACATAACAATAAGTCTTTTCTAAGGAAAATCTACATTTTCTTATCATGAATTGCTATTAATTATTCATTTTGAATAGGTAGCTACAGTACTAGTCATAATAAGATTTACATTTAAAATTTTAGATTTAATATGTTTTCTAGACATATGTAGCAATCTCTTTTTTTAAATTTTCAAACAGGAAGCATGATTTAACATACATATCTGCTTTTTATTTTTCTTTGGAAAATATTATTTTGATGATAAGTGTTGTTTTCTTCTAAGTTAACACCTATACATTCACTCACTTGAGACTCCTCTAACAAGAAATAAATATGTTCTTCAGAATAACAGAGATTACTGGAATTTGATTCAATTAGTTATGGTAATACAGAATGGGGAAATATTCTACAATTTAATAGTAGCTCATACTGATATTTACATAGGAATATTTTCCTTAATATTTAATGGATCAAGTAATTAATTTTCTATTTGCATGGTATTTTTTATTTTATAAATCACAACTATCTCAAAAATCAAGATGTTAAACAGTACTTTAAATGTTCCCTAGATATTATATATTTAAATTACTCACACATGCTAGTCTACATTTTATATTTCCTTTTATAGTACCTAGAAAAGTTAAACTTTTATGTGTTAATTTCATCATTTTTCTCACTCTCTTACCTAAAAGTTCATTCTTCTCACCTTGCCTAAGTCATGAAGGGAAAGAACTATTTATTGCTTACTTTCAGTCGCACCAAACATTATCACAAGTCTATAATTTTCTATGTCCTTCTAGACCTGAGTTCACTAATTACTGCATAAATATATGAATTACTGCAAGACCAATGTAGACATATTTGTGAACAGTGTGTGGATTTTATACTTGTTAAGTTTTTTATATTTATATACGTGGACAAATTTCCAATTCATATATTCAGGTGGAAGGCAGATAGGTATGATTACTCCTAATCAGAAGTCTTAGGAGGTTCTCACTTAAAGCTGTTGAGATCATTTACTTTATACCATATCTATCCCTCACAGCTAGATCTGCAATATTCTGAACCAGTGAGGTATACGGTATCTATTTCTTGCATGCATTTCTACTAAGGGTTTTCTTTTTCTAACTCTCAACAAATCTTATTGTAGCTAGTAAATATTCTACAATATAACATCTGATTTCCACTTCTCCTATTTTCACCCTCAATCCATTAATTGTCTCATCGTTCAGTTAAAGTAACTGCTGCTCTTTGGAGAGGAGTGGGTAGTTGATCTTCATATAGAGTAAACCAACAAGACCATAATATGTAACTGCTTTTTGGAAGGCAATAATATTTTCAAAAATTTTGAACTTATATAAAACTGAACAAAGAGATCAACCTAAGGAGGATTCCCATATATAATATTGGAAAAATTGTGATATACAATTTTATATAAACATATGCACACAGACACACGAACTCACAGAGTCACCTAAAATGAGTTAGTGAATGTGGAGTTTGTGCAAATAAATAAAATTGAACACTAAGCGTACCCAAATGAAGTACACAATCCTTTTTACTAAGTGCACACAAATACCTTTTGTGAAGTATACTACTATATTATCCAAATTATTTGTCATAAATGTTAAATATAAATCAGCCTAAGTTATGTATCTCCTATACTCAAGATTTGGTTGACTTCTAGTTTACTAGTACTTTGTTACAAATTTTAAATGATAAAGGACAGTATTTAAGAAGAAATAGTGATTATATTTGGAAATTATTTTGTATAACAGAATATAAACATGGAAGGATAGAGCAGTCTATTAAATTAGCTTTTTAAAACTTTGTAAAAACTACAATGCACAATGTTGACTTTTAAAATTAATTTTTTAATGATTTGGGCATCATGGATCTTTATACATATGTCTATAAAATTTGGAGATATATACCTCTTTATTTGAGTAGGTAGAAAGAGATATATATAGTAAATTTCATACAGTCCAGATACTTCAAGAAACAGTAACATTCATATTAAAATAGGAAGAAAATAGCAGTAGTCAGACACCAAAGGCAGACATAAGGAAGTTTGAAGCCTGTTAGCCACCCTTAGGAGACTTTTGTGTGGATTTCATCCCCATTTTTCAGGTGATGAATCTTCTGGATTCCTATAATAGTTATAATGTAGTCATGAGTTCATCTTCATATAAGACAAGAGTTTAATTGACATGGGAAGAGGTCTGTGTAGTAGATCCACCACTGGAAAGCGTGGGAGAAGGGAGATATCAGAGCCTATACCTCTGTGTCATTCATAGAGGTGGAGTTCCTCAGTGCTTTTGAATTTTTATAGACATGGGCATTCAAATGACAATGAAGTGAATGCAGTTGCCTTTGGGCTTATTCAAATACAGATTGAATACAACCGCAATGACTGGAAAACAACAGCTGATAGAATCTAATTTTGTGCTGTATAGTTGAGGCTTTCTATAATCATAGAGCTGGGCTTCCAACTAATAACCAGGTGAAATTTGGAGGAAACATTATTATTTGCTCCCATTTATTTCATAATATATTTTGAAACAAATATATTCAGAATTTGATCTTTACCACCCCACTGACTCTATCTCGGAAGAATTTCTCAGTAAGTTCTTAATTATGAGCACACTGAGCTCATGAGATCCTTTTGCTTTATTCATTTCTCACTAATATTTCTATTATGAACTTTCCTTTTACTTATCATTGCCTCTGCCTTGGTTTTTGTAAAGCTACTCTCACTGGGCCTTCACACTTAATACATAGATGCTTTGGTCTTCTCACTCTATATGACAACTTATTCACAAATTCTTTATCCATTCTTTATTGGAAGTATTCTTTTCTGCACTCTAATAAAATGAATCCAACAGGAGTGACTCATAGATATCAGCAGTTTTTATATCCCATGTTTTACTCTAGTGGCAACCACAGAGCTCATTTTCATGCTCAATAGTCCTCATTAGAAGGAATATTATCTTCATCATCATCAGACAAAGAAGCCCCAAACTGGGATTCATCTGGGAAGAATAGACACTTCTCATTCTTATTTCACATACATCAATTTACTTACTTGTTTCCACACATTTACTTTTGTAATGTTTTTCAAAACTCAGTTCTGACTTCTATTTACTTCCTCTCACATGGATTTCTACAGTAGATATCTAATTGTCCCCTGGACTAAAAAATAAATTCTTTACTACATTACACCCCAAACACACCTCTAACACATCATTAAATAATTTTAAATACAGTGAATAGATAAACTCACTGATTTTCATACATAAACATTTTATCTATCTTTGTAAACACTGTAATGCATAATACACCAAAACTGTTCAGTCTGATTACTAAATTTAAATACACTGAATTCTTGAATGCTACAGTTGGTATCTAGACCCAGATATATTTATTTATACATGTGGCAGCCATGAAGAAGTGCCTCTCAATCTCTGTCTGCAGAAAGTATGGTTGACTGATGGCTCCCGCTGCTACACTCTGTAATTCATCACTGTTCACACTGAGGCCACACTTCCCACAAATTTCAGCCCATGACTCATCATGGCAGGATATTAAGTTAGCCCTGTTCTTAGGAGACATAGGACTCAACTGAGGAGTGATGTTGGCTCAGGAATGAACTTGCTGAACCCTTTTGGACCTGATTTGCCTTCTAAAATACTTTTACTCAACTTTCTTCCTTCTCTCTTGCCTTTTTCTGCAGTCAGATCAACAGGGCAGACTAGTAGCTCGCCCAGTCTTTTCGGGATACATTTGTTTTTCCTTATTAGGCATTGTCCTTAATAAATTACACAAAAGCCTTCTTTAGTTTAGGTATCTGCTTCAGAGGCTCAACACTAAAACAGAAGTGTTCCAATAATACAGGTTGAAGATGGGGAATCTGGGACTGGCTTCACACCATGCATCAGAGGTTGGGTACGGTAGATGAGTGAGGTGCTGAGTGCCCTGATAGAAGATGGTGACTCAGCTGCTAAATATTTCACTGATTGCTACCTTGGGAAATGTCCAGTGCTGGGGAATGCTGCAGCAGAGATGATGATTCAGGCACTCAGAAGTATAGGGCACAGTAAAAGATGAGAGGACAGTGCCTATGAAGAAAACAGAACTGGTTGGTTACTGCTAAGCTGTATGGATGCCATCAGAGGGATGTTAACAAACTGAAGACAAGAAGTTAATAGCTAAGAATAAGAGGCAGAAGGTCATTAAAAAGTCCCTTATCTCTTGGAGTGGAAGAACAGACTGAAGGTGAGAAGCAGGCTGTAGATCTGCTTATTTAAATTGGAGATCTCCAAAATCATTTAGATGCTTAGTGCTCGCAGGCCTATTATATGAAAAATCCATATGTGGCAGGGGTATGCATACTGACATATCTGTGTATGTGGATTCTCTGGGCATCCAGAGTTTGTCTACCCTTCCTAATAAGAGCTAGCTAGCACTCTGTTCTGCAGGAAGTGGCTGCAGAAGGGAAGGTGCTGCCCCACAAGGCAAGAGGTTTTGTCCTCAGGAGTTACCCCATATCTTTTCCTGACTGCGAGGATAATGATAGCAATAAATCCCAGAAAAACCTGCCTTGGAATGCACTGAACCTAACATAGGTAAGACACAATACACCAAGAGTTGCAAGAAATAGTCATCATGTTCAGACCAGAGCCAGGAAGGTATTTTTAGGATTGATTCTTAGGGTTTTTGATCAAGGGGGCCAAAACATTCAGTGTAAGCAAGCAACTATTTATTGATTTGGGGACTCTTTAGTAGGACATGGAGAAGAAAATGGCAACCTACTCCAGTATTCTTGCCTGGAGAATCCTGTGGACGGAGGAGCCTGGTGGGCTGCCATCTATGGGGTCACACAGAGTCAGACATGACTGAATGACTTAGCAGCAGCAGCAGTAATAGGACATAGTTATCCTGGACTTTCCTGGTGGCTCAGTGGTAAAGAATCTGCCTGGAATGCAGGAGAGCCTGGTTCGCTTCCTGAGTCAGGAAGATCCCCTGGAGGAGGACATGGTAACCCACTCCAGTACCCTTGCCTAGCGAATTCCATGGACAGAGGAACCTGGTGGGCTACAGTCCATAGGGTCACAAAGAGTCGGACACAACTAAAGTGACTAAGCAGCAGCAGTTATTATCCTAGGAGAGACCTCAAAGTATTAGAAAAAACGTTGCTATTGAGGCAGCCCTTAGAAACCTGGGAAAGGTAAATGACAAGCACTAAGTTCAGGGAGGATGTTTGCTTTGCCTTAGGAGATGGTATTGAAGAAGGAGGTTAAGAGAAGCAGGCATACTGGAATGGATATATTATATAAGGTCAAATATCCTTCAGAGATTTATATTCCATTAGAGAGTCCAGAACACTCACCATACATCAAGAATATGGGGTGAGAGGGCACCCAAAGTACTATGGAGTTCTCCTGTGCAGAATAGGACTGACATAGAAGGGGCAGCTGCAGAGTTGGATGCTAGGGCTCAATAGTAGTAGAGGTCAGAAGTCAGCACTTAACCACCAGGAGGCTGCAATTACTGTTATGA
Organism: Bos mutus; assembly: GCF_027580195.1. NCBI lineage: Eukaryota > Metazoa > Chordata > Mammalia > Artiodactyla > Bovidae > Bos > Bos mutus. The sequence continues at coordinate 48,146,252 of NC_091636.1, read as the reverse complement.
CTGGTAAGGTCAAAAGTAAAGATAAAGGATTTAACTGACAACATTTGTGAAGATGGTTAAAGTATGCCGCCCTGCTTGGGGCAAAATAGAGTGGTAGCCACCATGGATGATAAGTGATTTGTCACCAAGTGGCCTGCTGGTCTCCTTGAGCAATAGTGCATGCAGCATCCACAGATCAACACAGATTTCTGTTCTGACAGGTCGAACATTCACAGGCACAGTAGCTAGACTGGCCTTGGCATATGGCAGGTCTTACTGTTGGGCCAATATTTAGCTTGTCTTGGCCATCACCACTGTTTAGCATGTGTGTCAATAGTGTTGTTTTACTGTACTGATACACAGATGGGTTTTTAAAAATGCATGATTTTATATTGATATTTCAAATTCATATTTAGTACTATACAATGTTTACAAAATTTCTTTGATTTTTAAGCTTGAATTTCTTTGTTCTCTTGTACCAAAAATCTAATAAGTAAGCATAATTAATTTTTTGCTATATTTATCTATTGCTACACAAATTTTCATATACACAATTTAAAAGTAATAATGAGAGTATTACTTTGAACGGTAAGAAAGCAAAAAAAAATTTAAGATTTATTTGCAGTTTACTTAATTATAAAATATATTTGGCTAAGGATAAGCTGTAGAATACAGTGTTCTGAAAACATTGGAAATGATTCCTTCTTCAGAGTGGATAAGTAAACAACTTGCTATATATAGTTAGATTTATATGTTTTGATTTTCTTTCAGTTTTTAGAAATTGTCTTTTTACTTATTGATTTGGTCCTGAATGAATTCATAAACTATAGTGACTACGATTCCATACGTGAAATTTCTCACATCTATTGACTTTTAATAAACTATTTGATCAAATTATAAGCATATATTATAAGACAATATATAGGTTATATGTATATCTCAAAACAATGGGAATTTATAATTATACAACCAACACCCAGGCTAAAAGCAAAAAAATACAATATTAGGAGTATCCCCAGAAATCCCTAGTGTACCTCCCTAATACCCCTGCATCCTTCCCAAACTTTATTATGATCACTACTTCTAACACCATAGAACCATAATTTTTTGCATATTTCTGATATTCAAACAGTAAACTTGAACACATAGTAAGACTCATCATGTTTCTGCTGCAAATATTTATTTTTTTAACTTACTTTGCTGATAGTGTTGTATTTTTTTTAATATTTCATTATTTCTGTATATTTGTTTGTTAATGGATTATATCTAGTTTTTTGATGTTCATGTCTTTCAAATGCCTTTTGCTGCAAATATGTATGCATATCTTCAAATTTAGAAGATAAATCTTAATATATTACTAAGTAATTCATACCAATTTACAGGTTCCCCAGTAAGATAGGAGGATTCTTATTTCTTCACTTTCTTGCCAACATTTTAGATTGGCAGTCTATTTTCAACTTTAGTATTTCTGCTTTATTTATGTTGTTACTATCTCATTGATGTTTTACTTTATATTCTCCTAGTGACTAAAGTAATGGAGATATTTCATATGTTTACTAGCAACTTGTACATTCCTCTTTTTGAAGTGTCTGTCTAATAAGTGTCTTGAAGTGTCTTTTTTCTAATAAGTTTTCTGTCTTTTCTGATTAATTTACAGATATTCTTTACACCATCTGGATTAGACATGTATGGCCTATTTGTGCTACAAATATATTCTGTACCCTATGATTCTGACAGTACACAACAGAAGTCCAGAAACAGATTTCCATAGACATGGTCCTGTGATTTATGACAAAGAACTATGAAAAAGAGTTGGATTTTCAATAAATAGTGCTTGATCCTTTGAATTGTGTAATGAAAAAAAGAGAGAAACTTAATGCTTATATCACTTCACAAACAAAAGTTAAATCCGGGTGTAAAAGTTAAAAAAAAATTACATTTCCAAAAGATAACACAAGTGAATATCTGCATAACTTCAGACTAAGAATTGGTTATATAAATGAGATGAAAAAAACACTATCATAAAGGGAAAGATCAATATATGTGACTATATTAAAATAAAAATGCCATTCACTATTTAAATGAAAGAAAGTGAAAATGAAGTTGCTCAGTTGTGTCCGACTCTTTGCGATCCCATGGACTGTAGCCTGCCAGGCTCCTTCATCCGTGAGATTTTCCAGGCAAGAATATTGGAGTGGGTTGCCATTTCCTTCTCCAGGGGATCTTCCCAACCCTGGGATCAAACCCGGGTCTCCAGCATTGCAGGCAGACTCTTTACCTTGTGAGCCACCAGGGAATCCTATTTAAATGAGTAAGAAACCAAATATTCACAAGGTTCAAATTTCAGTAGACATTTTATCCTCCTATAATTATATTTCCTTTTTTGCCCCCCAACAAATGTATTTCTTGTTCAACATTTTTTTCAATCATTGTTCATGGTTTTTCTTTCTTCTCTTTTATTATATAAAATAAACATCTTAGCACCTTTTGATATTTCTGTATTTTTTACATTCTTGTAGGGACTATGATCTCTTCATATATTTACATTTGGAAAACCTTTAAAATGGTTCACTAACCCTTGATCACTATAATTTTTTTCAAAACTATATCTTAAGCAAGAAGTTAGTTTTCTCTGTCTATAACACAGAACAAATTCTATAAGAAAAGCATTGATTCCTTGTAAGTTACCAAGACCCTTAGTTTCCTAGGGCCTTCCCTGGTGGCTCAGATGGTAAAGCGTCTGCCTGCATTGCAGGAGACCCGGGTTTGATCCCTGGGTGGGGAAAATCCCCTGGAGAAGGAAATGGCAACCCATTCCAGTACTCTTGCCTGGAAAATTCCATGGACAGAGGAGCCTTGTAGGCTACAGTCCATGGGGTCACAAAGAGTCAGACGCAACTGAGCAACTTCACTTTAGTTTCCTCAGTTGTAAATTTTTAACCTGAATTCTTATATCTTACTTTTCCTCAGTCCCTAAGTCGTGTCCAATTCTTTACAACCCCAGGAAATGTAGTATGCCAGGCTCTTCTGTCCTCCATTCTCTCCAAGAATTTGCTCAAATTTATGTTCATTGAGTAGGTGATGCTATCTAATCATCTCATCCTCTGCCGCCCCTTTCTCCTTTCACCTTCAGTCTTTGCCAACATCAGGGCTTTGCCAATGAGTTGGCTGTTCGCATCGGGTGGCCAGAATACTGGAGATTCAGCATTAGTCCTTCCCATGAATATTCAGGGTTGTTTTCCTTTAGGATTGATTGGTTTGATCTCCTTGCAGTCCAAAGGACTCTTAAGAGTCTTCTCCAGCACCACAGTTGGAAAACATCAATTCTTTGGTGCTCAGTCTTCTTTATGGTCCAACTCTCATATCCATACATGGCTACTGGAGAAACCATAGCTTTGACCACATGGACCGTTGTTGGCAAAGTGATACACTATTTAAGTTTGTCATAGCTTGTCTTCCAAGGAGCAAATGTCTTTTAATTTCATGACTGCAGTCATCTTCTGCAGTAATTTTGGAGCCCGAGAAAATAAAATCTGTTACTGCTTCCACTTTTCCCCCATCTATTTGCCATGAAATGATGGAACAGATACCAGATTTTCATTTTTTAAATGTTGAGTTTCAATTTTTCACTCTCTTCTTTCACTCTCAAGAGGCTCTTTAGTTCCTCTTCACTTTCTGCCATTAGAGTGGTGTCATCTGCATATCCTAGGTTGTTGGTATTCCTCCTGGTAATATTGATTGCAGCTTGTGATTTATATTGCCCAATATTTCACATGATATTCTCTGCATAGAAGTTAAATAAGCAGGGTGACAATATACCACTTGATGTACTCCTTTCCCAATTTGGAACCAGTCCCTTGTTCCATGTCTGGTTCTAATTGTTGCTTCTTGACCCAAATATAGGTTCCTCAGGAGACAGGTAAGGTGGTCTGGTACTCCTATTTCTTTAATTTTCCACAGTTTGTTGTGATCCACAGAGTTAAAGGCTTTAGCACAATCAAAGCAGAAGTAGATGTTTTTCTGGAACTCCCTTGACTTCTCCATGATCCAACGAATGTTGGAGCTTCTACTTTAGAAAAGTGCATTTGAACTTTATACTCTTGGAGCATATGGATTAGGGTTTTCTTTCCATTTAGGAGGAGAAGGCAATGGCACCCCACTCCAGTACTCTTGCCTGGAAAATCCCATGGATGGAGGACCCTGGTAGGCTGCAGTCCATGGGGTCACTAAGAGTCGGACACGACTGAGAGATTTCACTTTAACTTTTCACTTTCATGCATTGGAGAAGGAAATGGCAACCCACTCCAGTGTTCTTGCCTGGAGAATCCCAGGGACAGGGGAGCCTGGTGGGCTGCCGTCTATGGGGTCGCACAGAGTTGGACACGACTGAAGCGACTTAGCAGGAGCAGTAGCAGTTCCGTTTACGAGAATCACCTCATCAAAGCAAAGTCTCACTACAGACAGTATATCAGTGTGCTAGGGCTGTCATAACATAAAACATATTGGGTATTCCAAACAATAGAAATTTATTTTCCTGGGGTTCTGGAGCTAGAGGTCAGTGTTTAAGGCACTGACAAGGATGGTTTATTCTGAGCCCTGTCTCCTTGACTTTCAGTCAATCACTTCATGCTCACATGATATTCTGTCTTATGTGTCCAAACTTCCTCTTCTTAGAAAGACATCCATCATATTGGATTAGGGCCCATCCTAATGACCTCATTTTAACTTAATTGCTTCTTTAAAGACTCTGTCTTCAAATATGGTCACTTTCTGAGGCATTGGATGATAATTCTTTAACATAATTTGTGTGTGTGTGTGTGTGTGTGTGTGAGGGGGCAAATGTCAGTCCAAGACAGATGGGATATTTCATTAATTTGAACATTCTTTTTACTGACACAGTCCTTCCAGGATCTCATATGTATTATGCATACAGGAATCAGATTCCTGTCATTGCCTTACACACCCAATAACTCATTGCCATTTGTGACATACATTACAATACTATCCTTAGTTCTAAGGGTATATATCTCTTCCTGAAATGCCTCACCTTGTGAGATAACTACTCTGGATTTAAGACACTTTTTCATTTATGTCATTTGATTTTCACTTTATCTTGAGAAGGTTTCATACATTATGCAACAATTTGTATTTTCACTGTATAAGATGCATATCTGCTCATTTTAACATGTTGGTAGCTACAAAAGTGAGTACATAACTTGGAAACCATTTGGAAATATATGTCAACATGGTTGCTAATATATTAACTGAAAAAAAGCTATTCCAAAATAATGTATTTAAGATTTATCTATATATCATCTACCTACATATCTACTCAGATAAAGAGGGAGATTTTTAAAGGAATGATATAAAGATATTTTTATACTCTAAGGATTAATTATGGTTAAATTGGAGAGGCTACTGGATATAAAATTAAGGCAACATAAAATTTCTTCTGTGTGAATGACTCCATTGATCTTATTTTAACTCTTCATAGTAAACACCTGCAGCCTGAGTATACTTACACTGGACTTTTGTTTCTAAAATAAATTTGAATTATTTTGTCAGAATTTGCAACATGTTACAAAAATGTTCATGAACCCAGTAATTCTGTGTCTAACAATATATCATGAGGTGCCAAAAGGAAAACTGTATAAACAAATTCACTCCAGCTGCAAAATGTGTGAAAAATCCAAGTATCTGACCAATAGATTACCTGTGAATAGTTTATATATAGTTGTATAAATGCTATATAATTGTTAAAACAGTGATTATTTGGAAATTTTAATAGTGTGGATATAAGATTATGTAAAAAAAAATGAGGCCATTATAATATATATGTGTAAATGTTTATGTACATATATACATATATATCTTTGCACACACATATACCAACTAAAATTGTCCTTGCCATCTACCTCTACAAGGATTGGGTAACTAGCCACTGCAGTCACTGACCTTCAATATATCCTAAAAAAAGTTTAGGGTAGAGATCAGGAATGAGGTACTTTGTGCTCTGGGAAAAACTGACAAAACAGAACTTTGGATAATTAGATATTTTCATGAGGAGGTTTTATGAGTTCAAATTCTTGCATCTTCTCATATCTACAATCACTAAAAATCAGTAATGGAGACATCTGCTCCTCATGCCTAGCAACAATCTTCTTGTGACCAGCAGCAAGATTCTGCCAAATGTGTGCTGAAGTGCATGTATCCCCCTTTGCCCAAATCACATAGAAACTGACCTCCCCTCAACCTTTTCCAAGCAGTTTCTCAGAGATGTCTGTGAGGCTGTCTCCGGGGCTATAGTCCTCATGTTGTCCCAAATAAAACTTAACTCACAGCTCTCACATTGTGCATTCTTTTCTGTTAACATATGATGGTAATGTATGAAAGTGCACAAGATAATATATCAAAATGTAGAGGACAACACACCAAAATCTTACAAATTATTTTTGGCAGTATAATTGTGTATACATCTTTTATGAACTCTAAATTTTCTAAAGGTGTTCGATAATAACTTGCAGTAGAAAAGCTGATATGCTTCAATTTGACATGACTGTTTATTCCTTTAAAATAAAATAGACAATCCATGTGTATTTTAAACTAAATGGAAGTTTTCCTTATCTGTTCAACAGGTATATTACAAATAGGTACATAGTTTTGGCAGCATGTCATAAAAATCTATTGAATTTCTGTTTTAAGCAAAGTTAAGTGAAGAGCTGACTCATTGGAAAAGACCCAGATGCTGGGAAAGATTGAAAGCAGGAGGAGAAGGGGATGACAGAGGACAAGATGACTGGATGGCATCACTGACTAAATGGACATGAATTTGAGCAAGCTATGGGAGATAGTGAAGGACAGGAAATCCTGGCTTGCTGCAGTCCTTGGGACGGCAAAGAGTCGGATACAACTGAGTGGCTGAATAACAAGAACCATTTGGGCTTCCTGGTAGCTCAGATGGTAGACTCCACCTGCAATGTTAGGAGACCCGGCTTTGATCCCTAGGTCTGGAAGATCCCCTAGAGAAGGAAATGTCAACCCACTCCAGTATCCTTGCCAGGAGAATTCCATCAACAGAGGAATCACAAAGTGACTCCATGGGGTCACAAAGAATCGTTCATGACTGAGTGATTAACACTAATAACAATTTATTTAAATAAGCCTAACTATACTATAGATATAGAACTAATCAGGCAAGGCAGAGGTATATGAAACATTTGACCTCTCTAATAAAATGGTCACAAATACCAGGGGAATTTGTCTTTATCGACAAAAACAATTTACATTTGTTATTTAAAATTATAAACTGCTGATTAGGACATCAGAATTACCACTGATGGAACCAATGTTTTATGCATTCTATTTTAAAACCATTGGTCAAAGTAAATCTGAGCAGAATGTACAGTGGGGCATGGTGGAGGGTAACAAAGCAGAGAAAAATGTTATAACTTGCTGCTTGAGACTTTTTTCCCCCTGAATTTTGTAGCCTCTTTGCTTCTGCTGTTTCATTCAGCAGAGAAGCCACTTTCCAAATATATTTAATAGTATTCTAAAATAACTCCTTTCTAGGAACCCAAAATGCCCTTGACAGCAAGAGGTAACCAAACACATTCAGTTAGCTGAGATTCAATTTTAGATCTTCATGGAACATTATGACACAGTATTGAAGGAAAAAAAAAATCTTTGCACAGTGCTAATATTCACTCAGCAAGCAAGACTACTTCCATACTGGTTTTAAAAATATTGAAATAATTCCACCCTTTTGTTAAGTAGGTACTGCCTCCAGTTACCAAACCCATACATTCCGCCTGTGCCATCGTTACATTGATGGTCTTGGATCCTCCATACCACCCCACAGTTCAAAAATTACATTATTAATGCTGGATAGAGAAAGGTCCTACTGGCCCACATTCCAGCACATTGCTGAATGTCTATCCTCATTTATTGATGACTATGTTGTGCTGGTGGTTGAATGGTTTGGATTCCATCCCTTTCTATATGTAGTTACATAAAAATTTAAAATGTTACTTATTACTTCATACTTCAAGGTTACTGAATACTGTTTATTTTCATTTATTTTAAAGTTTTTCAGTGTCTGTATCTGCTACAAGAGATTTTCACATTTGATTCCTATTCCCCCTATGAGTTCCCTTTCTGTAATGAACATATGTACAATCATAGTCCCATTTAACTGTCTATGATAAACATCTAGCAATTTCTGTGCTGCCATAACTTACTTGAAGCAAAAGGGTTCAGCATGGAGGATAGTAATTGACCCCTGGAGGGTAAAAACACATTCTGCTATTAACTGATTATGAACCACGGTAGCTGGATATTTGGATGTGACAGTTGGACCATAGAGAAGGCTGAGTGACGAATTCTTGATGCTTTTGAATTGTGGTGCTGGAGAAGACTTTAGAGTCCCTTGGACAGCAAGGAGATCAAACCAGTCAATCCTAAAGGAAATCAACCCTGAATATTCACTAGAAGGACTGATGCTGAAGCTGAAGCTCCAATACTTTCGCCACCTGATACGAAGAGTCGGCTTGTTGGAAAAGACCCTAATGCTGGGAAAGATGGAAGGAAACAACAACAAAAGTAGCTGAAGGGTAAGCCCAGCTTCACAGAATTTCAGCACTAGGAACACTTTGACTTTCCTCCTGTAATATGGTACTTCTCCAGCCCACTTGTCTTCCTGGACAGCTTTTAGGCTCAGTCTTGTGAACCAGAAATCTGATTGTTCCTGAGGACTCTCCATCTTGATCTTTACTCACCAATATACAGCCTACTGAGGAGGGCATGGAAACCCACTCCACTTTTCTTGCCTGGAGAAGCCCCATGGACAGAGGAGCCTGGTGGGCTATAGTCCATGGGGTCACAAAGAGTTGGATAAGACCGAGCAACTGAGCACATCACAGCGCAGCACATAGAGCCTACTTTTTATCTGATACTACTGGCACTGCTTTCCATTTCCTTGGACAATTATTTGTGTTGAATTATGCCCCATCTTAAAAAAATTAAGGTAGAAAATATGATTTTGATGATCTTGAAATGAAAATTATTGATGGCATTTATGAACTGTGATTAATCTCTCCAGTTACATAGGGAAGTTTAAATATCCAAATAAAAGAAAAAGAGAAAAAGTAATTTTTGACAATGTGAATTTAGGCTTTCACAATATCTGAGAAATATTAATTATGGGAGAGGTGAAAAGAACATAGGTTTACATGCTTGCTATATGTGTTCTGAAAGGATGATTTAATTCATGAAATGGTGGATAACACGTGTTCATGTTAGATTGTTAAATGTGCTATAATTGCATAATATACCAGTGAAAACTATATTTAATATATCCTCATTGTACATTTCAGGGTTCTTCTGATGTGTAAAAATCCATCTCTGATTTTTAGATGAATGCTGGAAGGAAGATTGATTTGCTTACACATGCGTATGCCATAGCATATCTTTTTCCAAAGTCATGAGGTAGACTGCAGCTTAATGACTAGCAAAGAACACCCTGCTCTGCTTTTATTCAAACTGTTAAGATAGAACCTAATTTAAAAATATGCTATTATATAAAATATTGATTTGATACACGTAGCTCATGAAAGGAAACATTGAAAGCATAATTATCAGTAAGTATGCAAGAATTATGTGGAGAATGCAGAAATCCAAGGAAATTACATGATGTCATTACTGGAAATAATCCCATTTGAATCAAATATATTCCAATCTTTGCAGTATTTTGTTTTTAGTTTCTCTTGATAACATAACATTATGTTGGGTGACAGTGACAGATGAATATTCATATACCCTGGGCATTAGATAATATACGGTTAGGTAGAGAAAAAGACACTTTCAGTAATGTGCCTTGGTGTGATGTGATTAAAGCCCAGTATCATGGTATAATATGAGGAGCCCTTTACAGAAACACAGATTCAATCCAGGGTCAAGAAGATCCCTTGGAAAAGCAAATGGCAACCCACTCCTGTATTCTTGCCTGGAAAATTCCATGGACAGAAGAGCCTGGTGGAGTACAGGCCATGGGGTCACAAAGAATCAGAGATGACTTAGCCACTAAGCAACAAGAAGAAACATAGAAGAAACAAAATAAAAAAGCCTTCACTCCCCCTGAATATGTATAAATAGCTAAGAATTAATTGTAAAATGCTAGTGTAGAAGTTTGATACCACTTGGAGGAGACATTTTTGGAAAAGTAATGATGAATCAGTCATGAAACGAAATCCGCACGAGTCACTTTCTCTTCATTTCACCCACCTGATTCTCTGTGTCACCTGTGCAATCTGACCGAAAAGTGCATTTGAAATTCAAAGGGCGAATGAATATTTATTTCCGTATTTCAGGTACAATCAGTGTGGACATGAGGCCTGTCCTGAGTGTATATATTTGGATAAAGAAATATGCTTGCCTTAAGGCAAGTCTTACATAGGTCGCTGAGAGAAGGGAAAAGGGAATGGTGTCACATATAAAAGCCTTCAAATATTTAATGGCTTTAAAAATGCTTTCCACTAAGACTTTGGTCAAGTTTAAAGATCTTGAATTTAGAAATCCAGATCGGACTCCTTCTTGAAGTCTGAGGATTAAAGAGGTTTAGCAGTAGGAGTATAGGGACAGTGGTTTAATGACAAATATTGTACAACAATTTCTGATTAGTTGATTGGTATTTGATGATTACAATTAGAAACAAAAGTTGTGACCAGATGATTAAGCATCATAAATTCTAGAACATGTAGTCGAATTTCAGCCTATTGGTAATAGAAAGTGACTGAAAGACTTTGAGAGAGGTTAAGTGATAAAAGGGGGTGATTTATAAAAATTAATCTAAGGAAAACTTGTTTGTTGAATTGGAGTGGGAAGATATTGAGGATGAAAAGGATATTCATCTTGAACTCTTAGGATTTTTTTAGCTCTTTTCTTTTTTTGAACTTAATGTATATATACATGCTGCTGCTGCTGCTAAGTCGCTTCAGTCGTGTCCAACTCTGTGCGACCCCATAGACAGCAGCCCACTAGACTCCTCTGTCCCTGGGGTTCTCCAGGCAAGAACACTGGAGTGGGCTGCCATTTCCTTCTCCAATGCATGAAAGTGAAAAGTGAAAGTGAAGTCACTCAGTCGTGTCCGACTCTTAGAGACCCCATGGTCTGCAGCCTACCAGGCTCCTCCATCCATGGGATTTTCCAGGCAAGAGTACTGGAGTGGGTTGCCACTGCCTTCTCCGGTATATATATATTTTTCCTTGTACCTGTGTCCCTTATCCAGAATTTTGTCTAATTTGTCTCATTATGTTATCTTGCCTTTCTATATAACTAAATAACTAACCTGTTTAATATTTATTTATCATCTTTAATCTTAATTATTCCCTGTCCTATTTAACAATGTCACAAATGTCTAAACAGTATATAAAATACCCCTTAATCTTTTGACTTATTCTCATATCATAAACATGTTTCCCTATTCTTTATCAAGCAAGCTGTCAATTTATATAGCAGACAGTAAATTAAAAGCTAAATAAAACTGACAGAGTAGTGGAAGAGTAGCCACTAGTAAGTCACTATAAGACTAAACCAGTCCAGGGGCTTCCCTGGTGGCCCAGCAATAAAGAATTCACTTGCCACTGCAGGAGATATGGGTTGGATCCCTGATCCAGGAAGAGTTCACGTTCTGCAGAATAGGTACGCCCATGGGTTCTTGTGTCCGACTGTGTGTGATCCTATGGACTTCAGCCTGCCAGGCTTCTCTGTCCATTGAATTCTCCAGGCAAGAATACTGGAATGGGTTGCCATGCCCTTCTCCAGGGAATCTTCTCGAGCCAGGGATTGAACCCGCATCTCTTATGTCTCCTGCATTGACAGGCAGGTTCTTTACCACTAGTGCAATCTGGGAAGACTCAGCTAAGCGCTGTGTACCACAACTACTGAGACTGTGCTCTAGAGCCAAGGAACCACAACCATTGAGTCTATGCGTTCTAGAGCCAGTGCTCGGCTGGCTCCAAAGAAACCACTGCAAAGAGAAGCCACCGTTTACCACGACTAGAGAAAAGCCTGAACAGCAATGAAGACCAGCACACCCAATAAATAAATAAAACTATTAAAAAATTAAAAATGACTAACTCAGTCCAGACTGAACTCTTAACAGTTCTTAGAGAAAACATTAAACATATTTGAATTTGTCATTCAAAAATATTCTGTAAATATGGCAACTTACTTAATAATAGACCTCAATTTATTTAATTTGTAAAAATTGTTGAGATTATTATAAAATAAGTAGAATATTCAACCAAGCCAAAACAGAAGGCTATAAATTATACAGGGCCCACCAGCCAGATGTGGCTTGGTATTTTGTAGTATATCTTCATCTATGACTATATCTATGTCAAAATATGTTGATGTTGTCTAAAATGAGAAATATATGTATATACAATCAAAAAGCCAAATTCTACAAGCTTTTAAAATCCTTGAAATTAGTATGTAATAGATAATATCTGCAACACAAATTTCACATGTAATAAATATATGTCTGCAACATAAATTTTAGTTCCTGAAATTTTTATCCATATGAATCCCAGAAAACTTACTTATCTTTTAATATTAGATGTTTACACTGTATTCAGAAATTCATTCCCAATGAGGTCCTCTTTAAAAACTGACTCCTCCTGGACTCAATAAGAATATAGCTGAGATATATCCTAAGCTTCTTAAATAGGCTGCAGGACTTAGGTGCGAAGGCATGCAGTGTTTGACATGAAAATCAGGATCGGTGCATCAACACTCTCTTAATTATGGATGATGTCTTGATGTGACAAGCACCACAGCACATGACTGGAGATGCAGCAGCTTGTTCAGTCTCTTACCAGGAAGCAGAGAGTCCATGCAATGATGTCTGGAGCCTGCAGACATGTGCCAGTGTGTACCTTGAAAAGGATGAATATCCAGTGTCAAGGTGCTTTCAATTACGTGGTGCTTCATTTTTGTTAGCTGTTAAATGTTCACATGAAATTAAAACAGTCTGGTCTGAGTGCATGCTTTTCCCGTGTCCTGGAAAATTTTTAATTAGAGTTCCACTAATAACCTTAGGAAAAAGTGACTTTTTTTGTTTGTTTGTTTTACTTTTTTGTTTAAGTATAGCTTACTTTCAATGTTGTGTTAGTTTCAAGTGAAGTGTTTTATATATATATATATATATATGAAAAATAAATATGTATATATTTATTTTTCTAATTCTTTTTCCATACAGGTTATTACAAAATACTGAGTACAGTTCCCTATGCCATACAGTAGGTCTTTGTTTATCTATTTTATATATAAAGTGACAGTTTTCTTAAACACCTGAGAAAGAGTGTTTTAGAAGTATGCTTATGCTTATCACTTCAGTTGTGTCCAAATCTATGCAGCCCTATGGATTGTAACCTGCCAGGCTCCTTCGTCCAGTGGGATTATCCAGGCAAGAATACTGGAGTGAGTTGCCATGCCCTTCTCTGGAAATCTTCTTGACTCAGGGATCAAACCTGTGACTCATATCTCCTGCATTGGCAGTTGGGTTCTTTACCATTAGCGCCACCTACCTATCCATTGATGGAGCTTCCCAGGTGCTCTTTGGTAAAGAACCCACCTGCCAATGCAGGAGACGGGCTCAACCTCTAGTGGGGAAGAGCCCCTGGAGAAGGAAATGGCACCCCACTCCAGTATTCTTGCCTGGGACATCCCATGGACAGAGGAGCCTGGCAGGCTACCATTCATGGGGTTGCAAAAGGGTCAGCCACGATTTATTGACTAAATAACAATACTATATTCCTATATAATTATAAACTATAATAAATATGACATAGCCTTGTAGCAGAATATTTACTCATATATTCAATTGTTTGTTATTGCTAGATCCCTAGAAATAGATTTACTAAGTCAAAGAAAATGTGATATGTAAATATAGTTCCCCAAGTTGCCTATTGTCCATTTTATTTTGATGTTATTTTGCTTGGTATTTCCCTCCTCTTTTCCCCCGATGCTTATTCATTCTTTATCTCTCAAGTTGAAAGCTGCTTTAGCTAAAAGACCTTCCCTGCACATTTGATGAAGAGTATAGAAGAGTATATTGAGTTTGTTATGTTTATTATAGCAAACTTTTTTTTTCACAATATTCCTCACATTGTGTAAATATACATTTGTATGTACTCTTAATTTGATTGATTAATTTCTCTAAATGTAACTATTTAGAGAGTGGAAAGTCAGTTATCTTTAATTTTGCTGCTCAACAGCTAATCAGTGTAGGAAATATTTTAGGTCCTCAACAAGTATCTGTTGAATAACTTCATGGCTGACTTTAAGCAAGGAGGAGACCTGCCAAGAGATAACATTATTATAACCTCTGTACTGGAGTTCAGGAATAGGACACCAGATCCTTGGAGAGCTGTGTCTTAAAAAGAAAATGGGAGAACTTTACCTTAGGGACTCTAGGGGACTTTTAAATACAGCAAGTGCTTATTAATCTTCTTACATGAACTTTCTATTCCATTTGATAGTGCTGACTTTTCATTTCTTAAAAATCTTTCCTTCCTTGGCCTCCCTAATTCACTGTTTTATAATTTTTCCCTAAATTTTTCATCTTGGATGAACTTTTTCTTATTTAATATAACTATAAATGATTGCTAGATAGAAAAAAAGTGCCATTATTTAAGCTCACAGATTATATATATTTCAGCATAATCAAACACTGATGCAAAGGAAATAAAAAGGCACAATTAAAAGTCAATTGAATAAAAGTCAGAACAAGTTTGTGCTAAAATAAATGTTTAAAATACTTAAATCTTAAAAAGGAATTTCTATTTAAAAAAAAGTGATGGTTTAAATATATGGAGTTGCCAGCAATATATGTAACATTAAAATAGCCTGAGCAGTGCAAGGATTTTTTTTTTAGACTATTAATTTAAATTTTCCTTTAACTTTTCCTAGAGTGAAAAGTCTTTGAAATCTAAGAAATTGAAATCTAAGAAACTGAATCAATGTACTTATTTTAAGTTAATGACTTAAAGTCCAGTATACTAATAGTGGCTGCTGGAATGGTAGTATTGGGAAGAAGTTTGGGGCCATTTCTGACTTGAGCAGAAAGGAATGTTGCCTGAGAGTTACCCTTGCCAGCTATTCACCTTGAAGGTAATTTATAACACCCTTTACCCAGCAGCACCCAATCAATTACAGGTGGGAGTTGGCTTATAAATACTCAACTCTCTCAGTCCTCAGGGAATCACTGAGTTGTGTATTCTACTGTAGCAGATTAAGATAAAGTCACACAAAATTGTATTTGTGATAACAGAACACAACTTTATAAAGTGCATTCTCTTGATGTCTCTTTTCCCTACTGCTCACATCAGATGTCTTACACCAACAAAATAACTGAATTTCATGGAGATCCTTACTTCAAGGTCTGCTTCTGAACTAACCTAAAAATAAAGATAAAATTTCCAGGAAAATTGGGATGGGAACATCCTAGCATGTGTTTATAATGTTTCTGTCATCCTCATTCCCCTTCTAAGAAAAAAGACCTGGAAATGAGTAACAATATTAGTTAATAACAATTCAGTAGTCCTAAGCTCTCTTTTCCAGTAGAACTATTTATTAGAATATATTATATGTTGAAATATTGAGTAATTTATAATTGATTACATTCTATATAAGGGAATGTTTTTTAAACAAAGAGCTTAGATTCCTTCTGTGCCCCCTATCTTTTGTTATTAGTTTCAGAGAATAAAATGTGCCCTTCAGGAAGTGTTCTTCAGTGACCCTAAAAAAGATAAGATACTAGGTAGCCAGACCATGTAACAGTTACTGAAAGTAGTGTTACTTATCATATTATGCACAGAAGCATTTAATTATAACTGTTGTCATAACCTAATTGAATTTTAACCTTACACATACATGTGGATGGACCTATACTTAAATATATGTTTTAGAATTTTTTTCAGAATCTCTGGAGTCACATTTGACAAACATAAAGAAAATGCATTATTTCTGATGGCTTACATTATGAGTAATACGTAAGAATTTAAACATACATATTTAAAATAAATTTGAATTTATTAATTAAAGATGAATTGATTGAATGTGTTAAATATTATCCATCTTCTAAAACTTTCATAAATATTCATACAGTGTATATTTTCAATTGGATTGAGCTAATAGAAAAGTAACAAATTAATAATGAAATTCTGAGGTCAGATTTTACACTGTCTATTTTATAATTTATGTTTAAAATATTTTAAAGTAAAAGGAACCTACAAAGATGATCTAATTGAGAATGCACTTATTCTAATTTTCAAAAGAGAATGAACTGATTGGAGTCACCTTTCTCATGACTGAAGAGCCCCTAACACCTAGGAGAGGAAACTTTATATTTTACACAGCAGAAATATTCCTCCTGGTGATCAGGACTATGGATTTCTATTTTTAGGTCCTGCCCAATAGAAGACCTTATGTGTTTTTAAATAAATATAAGAGGCACTTATTGTTAAAAACAGTAATTGAGGATTAGGTCCTTAATTACAATATGAGGATCCACAGTCCCAGAGTCAGAATATGGTACTTAATGTAAAATAAAAACTGCACCAGCCATGTGTTAAAAACAGCAAAGAAAACTTAATCAAGACTATTGCAATAGGGGGTCAACATTAGTTTTAAACATTTGTGAGCTAATGGAAAGGTACTGGAGGACAAGGTAGGGTATGTGAAAAGTGAAAGTGAAAGTCCCTCAGTTGTGTCCAACTCTTTGCAACCCCATGGACTAGTCCATGGGATTCTCCAGACCAGAATACTGGAGTGGATAGCCTTTCCCTTCTCTGGGGGATCTTCCCAACCCAGGCATCAAACACAGGTCTCTTGCATTGCAGGCAGATTCTTTATCATCTGAACCACCAGGGAAGTCCAAGAATACTGGAGTAAGTAGCCTATCCCTTCTCCAGAGGATCTTCCTGAACCAGGAATTGAACCAGTGTTTCTTACATTGCAGGCAGATTCTTCACCAGCTGAGGTACGAGGTGAGTATGATTAGGTTATCCTATTTGTGAAATGTAGCTTATCAAAATTTGGCTCCTACCATTCTTAGAGACCAGGAGGAGGAGTCATTGTCTTTCTTCTTGATGGTTAGAGACCAGGAGGAGGAGTCATTGTCTTTCTTCTTGATGGTATTTCAAAGGGATGATGTGCAGGGACAGAAGAAAGACATTTCTGGGTTGTAGGAGATCTACATCTTAAAAGGACAAAGACAAAATGTACAAAGACACGTTTTCTAAAGTTAACACTCTCAGGAAGGGGAGAGCAGGGGCAATGAATAAGACTTTGGAAGCCTGTGCAAAGTATAGTCCAGCTCAGGAAAACTATAAGTCATCTTGGTCATTCATTGTCTGATAGAATTACACATGATATCATTTTTCACTTTTGTGATTACACATATACATATTCTGTTGTTATCACAGAGATGATGATGTTGATTGAAATACTACTAAAGATATTATTATATCTATATTTGTGTTTGGGGTACCAATTATAAAATAAATTCATATTTATGTCAAAACAAACAAAAAAACATAAAAATTCTTCTCTGCCCCTTGGCCACCCGTCCACTCCCACTGTGCACTGTGTATCTGCATTGTGCATCAACCAAACCTCCCCCATCAGCAGGAATATCCACTCAACAATAAGCAGCAACATTCTCCTAGCACCAACAAGACAGCTCCTTAAAAGATAACATTTCTTTTCGAGCTTGTAAAAGGTCACATGATCCACCTGACGGCTGAATTATGTAAACTGTCAATAACACATCAATTAACGTATATCCCTCTCTCTCAAAAAAAAAGTATATATAAACTGTGTCTTGACATCTAACATATATAAACGGTTCTCAGAGTTTTCTTTTTTTTTTCATTTATGTTTAATTGAAGTATAATTGCTTTTCAATATTGTGTTGGTTTCTGCCAAACATCAGCCTCAGAGATGCTCTTCCTGGATCCTAATCTTCAAACTTGACTTGAATGAAATTTTCCAATTCTTTCTTAGATTGATTAATTATTTTATGAACAAATTAATCACCAAAACTAACCACACTAGATGCTTGTTGCAGTTTTTCACAAGTTAGGTACTCAAATGTATTTTCAGTAACAAGTGTTGTCAAATTTGCAAATTACTAGACTATTTCATCAGTTTAAAAATAAGAGGCTACTACCTATAAACTTCTTTAGAGTTCCAGATCTTCCCCTTTTCCCATCCCACACTTAAATCTTGACTTATTACTATTTGTGCTTTAATAGCTATCCATGGCCAAGGAGTCCTCCATTGCCAAATTTTTATATTAAGCTATTTGACCAATGAATCCAGCTACCAAAGCTGTGTCCTTTTCAAGGCCACCATAAACAAAATTCTAACACAGAACACTTAAACACTGCAATATAGGCTGCTGCTAGAACCAATTATATACTCAGACAAAAAGCTGACAACATAATTAGCATGAAGAAAAAAACATTGCATTAATGTATACTTTCATTTTACCTAGTGTTATTAATGGTTCTATTAAAAGAAAAGACAGGTTATAATATTTGTTATCAGGGTAACTCTCTCTAAATATATAAAGAAAGGCAATGATTAGTCATTTTTATTCATTTAATATTCAGCATGTTCACTTGCCAAAGCACAAAGGCCAGAAAAGGAATTAACCTTTGCTCTTGGTTTGATAAGAATTAAACTAAAATAAGAACCACCTAGCATTAATATTGTTAAATTGAAGCTGCTGAGAAGACAGATGAAGGCTTTAAAATAACCCCAGATGGTTACTGGTATATCCTGCTCAAAACAGAGATGCCAGCCTGTTTAGTTCAAAGATCATTAGTTCCCTTATTTGACAATTTGGGATTTTACATCTCATAATGTGAGAAATGCACTGTGTTATCTAACAGAGTGTACGACCCTGGGCTAATTAAAAGGCACACATGAGCAGGGCAGGGTGAAGCAAGGCTGCTTCATTACAAGTGGTGGTGGTTCCCTGGAGGCAGAAACATCAAAAGATTCCTGGAAGTGGTCCAAGGCATCAGTCAAAGGCAATGTGCTTCCCAGACAGCAAGGCCGCTGAGTGGGATTGCAGCACTCACTGGGAACTGTTTAATCTGAACATGGCTTTTAGTTTATTTGTCAGATTGTTGAAATACAAGACCTCAGAGGGAATTGAACATGCCGACAGGAACTGAATGTGACCTTTGCAGCTGACAGACCAGACTTGCTGGGGGAGGGGGTGTTTTTTTTTATATCTGTGTGTACTGTCACCTTTTAAATTGTAGAGTGACAGAGGAACAGGAGAGTATAGAGGCTTCCCTAATGCTGTTATTCTATTTCAAGGCCTCCTCACTTCCTGGACTTGTACTGTATTTCTGCCCTTATGTTATATTCTAACTAGAAGCCAACATTGAAGGAGAAGCAAGGTCACGAGTTGGACAAGACTGGGGCTATGAAGAATCACATAGGCAGTCTGAAACTCCTGTAATTCAAATTCTAGGAATCTCTAGAACAGAAGTAATTTACATATGCACAAATATTGATACTTGAGGATTATGGGGAAAGGGGAGCATTGTAAACTAACTAATTTATCAGTAGGAGAAAGCATGTTACATATATAACATCTATATAAAATAGTAATTATTAATTTATATACCATATATCGGAAAAGGCGATGGCACCCCACTCCAGTACTCTTGCCTGGAAAACCCCATGGATGCAGGAGCCTGGTAGGCTGCAGTCCATGGGGTCGCAAAGAATAGCACACGACTGAGCGACTTCCCTTTCACTTTTCACTTTTCACTTTCATGCATTGGAGAAGGAAATGGCAACCCACTCCAGTGTTCTTGCCTAGAGAATCCCAGGGACAGGGGAGCCTGGTGGGCTGCCGTCTATGGGGTCACACAGAGTCGGACACGACTGAAGCAACTTAGCAGCAGCAGCAGCATACCATATATAATTAATATATTGTATAGTATGTATTTATAATGATGTATAAATAATATAGATTATAATTGCTAAATATATTTATAGTATGGACATTTATAAATTTGTTTTCTTTTAATAATTAACAGACTCGCTGGAAAAGCCCCTGGTGCTGGGAAAGTTTGAAGGCAAAAGGAAAAGGGGGCAGCAGAGGATGAGATGGTTAGATAGCATCACCAACTCAGTGGACATGAACACAAACAAACTCTGAAAGATGGTGAAGAACAGGGAAGCCTGGCACGCTGCAGTCCATGGGGTCACAAAGTCAGACATGACTTAGTGACTGAATGCATTACAAGTGAAAAGTGTTATTCACTCAGTCGTGTCTGGCTGGCTCTTTTCGACCCTTGGATTATAGCCTGCGAGGCTCTTCTGTCCATGGAATTCTCCAGACTACTGGAGCAAGTTGCGATTCCCATCTCCAGGGGATCTTCCCAACCCAGGGATCAAAGCCAAGTCTACTGAATTGCAAGCAGATTCTTTACTGTCTGAACCACCGGTGATATATACTACATTTTGTAATATAAATTACAAATAAGCATGCATACACACAAAGAAATATGCTACAACACAAATTGATATACTGAAAAAGGAGGAAAAGTGATATTGAGAAGGCTTGTATATTCATGCATGTAGCTACATTATAATCTTCTATAGAGATACATATGCATGGAAATGTAGTGATAAAGGCAGAAAGGTAGATATTTTATCTATAATTTAAATTTTCAAAGATTTAGATTATATTTGGAAGAAGGTACAAAAGGAAAAACCAAAACTATGAGAATTGAATTATAAAGAAAGCTGAGCACCGAAGAACTGATGCTTTTGAACTGTGGTGTTGGAGAAGATTCTTGAGAGTCCCTTGGACAGCAAGGAGATCAAACCAGTCAATCCTAAAGGAAATCAGTCTCAAATATTTGGAAGGACTGATGCTGAAGGTGAAACTCCAATACTTTGGCCACCTGATGTAAAGAACTGACTCACTGGAAAAAGACCCTGATGCTGGGAATGATTGAAGGTGGGAGCAGAAAGGGATGACAGAGGATGAGATGACTGGATGGCATCACTGACTCAATGGACCTGAGTCTGAGCAGGCTCCAGGAGTTGGTGATGGACAAGGAAGACTGACATGCTGCAATTTATGGGTTCACAAAGAGTAGGACATGACTGAGTGACTGAACTGAAGGTTTGCCTCCTCTGGAGAGCAAATACTTAAAGGTTCTCATCTTTTCCTAAATTTCCCAGTGAAATCTATATCTCCTCTCTCATTCATTCATTTCATTTTATTTTTTTTTCAATTGAGTGATCTCCAGAATTGTCTTTGAATTACAGATTTTTATGAAGTATAGTTAGTCTCAGCTGACCTAAAGTCATTAAAACATTCTATTTAAATGCTTTTTTAAAGAAAAATAATTAGATGATACAATTAAAATTTGGTATATTTCTAATAAAAAGATGCATATTTAATTTTTCTTATACATGTACACAAATATTCCATTCTTTTAATATTGGCCAGACTTTGAGCATCAGAGACCATACTCATTGGAGTTCCATTGTACATTCAGATTACTTTTTAGCAACCAATATTATTTTTTCAAAATAAGGAGAGAATTTTGGTACATTCAAAAGCTAATTTGGCCTCATATTCCTTCACAAGTTTCATAACTGTTTCCCTCAATCACATCTTATATTTTTTAACACCATTTTGACAGTCATTATAAAGTAGCCTGGTGGGGTCGCAAAGAGTCAGACACGACTAAAGTGACTAAGCATAGCACAGCACATACTGACTTCTGGACTTCCCAGGTGGCATTAGTGGTAAAGAACTCACCTTCAGGAGACATAAGAGATGAGGGTTCGATCGCTAGGTCAGTGAGAGTCCCTGGAGGAGGGCATGGCAGCCCACTCCAGTATTCTTGCCTGAAGAATCCCATGGACAAAGGAGTCTGGCAGGTTACAGTCCATAGGGTTGCACAGCGTCGGACATGACTAAAATGACTTAGCACACACATGCTGATTTTTATTACTTTCAAAGAAGGCAATTTTCTTGTAGAAACTCTTCTTATGAAACCGGAGCCTATTATACAGAGTGAAGTAAGCCAGAAAGAAAAACACAAATACAGTATACTAACGCATATATATGGAATATAGAAAGATGGTAACAATAACCCTGTATACAAGATAGCAAAAGGGACGGACTCTGTGGGAGAGGGAGAGGGTGGGATGATTTGGGAGAATGGCATTGAAACATGTACAATATCATATATAAAACGAGTCGCCAGTTCAGGTTCGATGCACGATACTGGATGCTTGGGGGTGGTGCACTGGGACGACCCAGAGGGAATGGTACGGGGAAGGAGGAAGGTTCAGGATGGGGAACACATGTATACCTGTGGTGGATTCATGTTGATATATGGCAAAACCAATACAATATTGAAAAGTTAAAAAATAAAATAAAATAATAAAAAAAGAAAAAATAATTTTAGATGTTAACTTATTTAATTAAATCATACAATTAGAAATAGATGTGAACAGATTTGGGAACAAAACTAACTTCCTCTTGTTAAACATGTAAGTCACCATGGGAAGAACTATGTGGCTCAATAGAAACAGGAGCTTAGTGACTTAAGAGCATTTTGGACATTGGCCAGGATATGTTACAGAACAGTGGTTCTCAAATGAGGTTAATTTTCCTTCTCAAAGGACATTTGCCAAAGTTGGGAGACATTTTGGTTGTCACAATTGTACAGAAAAAAGGATGCTATTGACATCTGTTGGATAGAGGCCAGGAATCTTGCTAAACATACTACAGTGCACACAAGATAGCCCCAAACAAAGAACTGTTTGTCGTCTGAGATATGCTGTTATAGCGGGGACAGACAACTGCTAAATGTGTGGGTCATGTAAGAAAAAAAGATGTGGTAGGTGTTATCAGTTAACATACTAGTATTTGTTTGCTTCCAGAAAGAAGTGGAGAAGTCATATTTCATACTGCATAGAAAACTAACTAGGTAGTATATAGAAAATGCTGAATAAATGCTTGCTCAGTGATACAGATACAGATTAGAAAATAATTTGTAACAAGACAAAGAGGAGGCATAGATAAACATCATGAGAATAAAAATGAAACATATGAAAACTTTAAGAAGGTAGAAAAAAGGCCTAAGTCTAGAATATGTTTCAAAAACACATCATGTAATCATTTGTGAACAAAAAGACTTTTCTATTACAAACTCTTTAAAACAATCTGAAAATACAAATTTCTATATAGTTTCTTTCAATAACAAGAAAGATTTTGAACATGTCATTTTAGTTTACAAGTGTGGGGGCAGATGCAAAATATAATTACTTGTGATTAGCCAGAATTGCTGCTAAATTTAACCTTGCTTACACAGAACGCAAACTATGTAAGAAGGTTGATTTTTTAAAAGAGATTAATTATATTGAATATAATTTTATACTTATAGACATGAATAAAAATATGACATTTATTGAAAAAATATTTTATACATTTTACATTTCTATATTTGGTAGACCTTTCTTTTACTGGGTTTAGAAGTAATTTTTTAAATTAAGCTCACTTATGATTTTAATACTCATGTTGAATTATAGATATATTTTTCATAATGCAAATAAAATGTTAGAAGCTTAACATTTGTACCCAGTTTGTTAACATTTGTACCTAATTTGGAAAAGTGACATATTAGCAAAATGTATACATTAAGTAATCTATTCACTGTTTGCAAAGCAATGGATATGGCAACTAAGAGAATCACTATATTGAAAGAGGGATTAAACAGTCATAGCAGAAGTGTAGATCATATTTGCTTTCATAATATTGGTAGCAAGATGATGTCTATGTGATACTTACTGATAGAGTTTAATTTCCTTCAGTTAAATTATACTCTGTTCTGAAGGAGAGTGATTTGGAGAAATTCTTACGCAAACATATAAGCTACACCAGCATGATGGGGAGTGCTAGTCAGAGATAAAAATAAATATTAGGAGAAATTTGAATGATTACATTTTGACACCTAATATTGGCTTT
Source organism: Bos mutus (assembly GCF_027580195.1). Classification (NCBI taxonomy): domain Eukaryota; kingdom Metazoa; phylum Chordata; class Mammalia; order Artiodactyla; family Bovidae; genus Bos; species Bos mutus. The sequence goes on along the minus strand of NC_091636.1, from coordinate 48,122,191 downwards.
ATGCCTGACTTTTTACATGTAACACATGCACTAGCAGAGGCCGCATTCATGTTGGAAAGGGCAAAACAAAGTAAGACTCAATAGCTTTCTGATCACCTCAATATTTAATATCAAGATGCTCTTATTTTTATTCTTATCTATAAACAACATTTTAGAGCATTGTTTAATGTTCAGTTTCATAATAAAATTTTTTTTTTCCTTTGATAGTTTTCACATTTCCCACCACCAGTCCCATCTTCACCCTGGAACCATGGACTGAGTCCTGGAAATTGCTTATTTGCATATGTTTTAGGGTCTTTATAGGTAGGTCACTGATCTAGTAAAGCATCAAAGCATCACAGCCTGATGTCAATGGGCTTGAAATGAAGACATAAAATTACCAATTTCTGAAAAGTATTCATACCCTTAAATGTCATTTAGTTGTAATATTTATACAGTTGTAAATGTCACATTTATTTTTAAATTTCCATTTTCTAGTATTTCTCTTTATTTATTTATTTTTCCTTTCAGAGAGTGGAATTGAGAGTTTTATGCTGAAGGAAGCAAGTCAGACAATGAACTGATGCATAAAAGTTTGAGAAGGCAAGAAAAAAAAAATGTCCTAGCATATGTAACAGAATGATTTGAAAAGTAAAAAAAAAAAAAAGAAAAGATAAATGAAAAGCTATTGTACATAGGTAAATAAAGTTAGAGTAACCACCAGAGTCACACAAATCAAAAAGACCGTAAGCCATAACTATCAAATCAACTAAAAAGTAAGTCTTGTTAAAGTAATATTGCATAAAGGATGCTGTGAAAGGGAATGTACAGAAAAATAAAGAATGGCTAAAGAAAATCTTAGCTGATTTCAGTAAGCTATTACTTTTTTTCTGGGGGTTTCCAAAGGGTATGTTCCATATGTTCTGAATTATTTTGAATCACATACTAAAAATAGAGTCCACTGGTGAACTGTCTTGACTATAGGATATTTCTACTCACTCTTGAGAAAGGCCTAAGGCAAACTCCTAAGCAGTCTGAAAGGCCTTTTTCTTTCCTTTCTCTCTAAGGTAAAACCCAGTTTTTAATGTTGTCCCCTCTATCTATGAAGAATAGTGTGACATGGTAAGAAGACCCACATGTTGCAGAAGAGATCATTGAAAATAGAAGTCCAAAGAAAGGTGAAATTGAGCAGGAGAAAAATCTAATCCATGTAAGAAAGGGAAAAATCTTCAGCATATATTATATTTTCTGAAGTGATGTAGAGAAGGCAATGGCAATCCACTTGCCTGGAAAATCCCATGGATGGAGGAGCCTGGTAGGCTGCAGTCCATGGGGTCGCTAAGAGTCGGACACGACTGAGCGACTTCACTTTCACTTTTCATTTTCATGCATTGGAGAAGGAAATGGCAACCCACTCCAGTGTTCTTGCCTGGAGAATCCCAGGGACAGGGGCGCCTGGTGGGCTGCTGTCTATGGGGTCGCACAGAGTCGGACACGACTGAAGTGACTTAGCCCCAGCAGCAGAGAAGGAAAGGGCTCCGCTGATGGCTCAGATGGTAAAGAATCTTCCTGCAATGTGGGAGACCTGGGTTCAATTCTTGGTTTGGGAAGATTCCCTGGAGAAGGGAATGGCTACCCATTCCAGTATTCTTGCCTGGAGAATTCCATGGACTTTACAATCCATAAGGACTCAAAGATTTGGACATGACTTAACAATACATTGTGTGTGTGTGTGCGTTTGTGTGTAAAGAGAAGAAAAACGGCCCTCAGGTAGGATAGATCATAGCACCTCTGAATAACTAAATATAACATAGCAAGAACATAGAGAATGAGGAAATGAGGCAGAGTATTCAGATGAATACCAAGAAGACAATATCTGACCTCCATCAACTGTTACAATTCTTAATGAAACCATTAAAAAAAAAAGATGATATCTGAAAGTGCCTTTTAAGCTGTATTGAAGATTCCAGATGCAAAAATGGCAAAAAAAGAAAAATAATTAAATGATTAAGTGGAATAGTGACTCGACCATAAAATAAAGTTTTAAAATGTCTTTCTAGCCTGAAGTTCACAATAGCTTAGAACAAAGTGATGGTGATATAAGTTTGTTTGTTGGTTGGTTTTGCTTTTTGTGTGTGCGTGCTCAGACATGTCTGACTCTGTGACTCTATGGACTGTGTTGGCCAGGCTCCTCTATCCATGGAATTTTCCAGGCAAGAATACTGGAGTGGGTTGCCATCTCATAAGTTAACCTTAAAAATGAATTCCAATATATATTGCTGCTGCTGCTGCTGCTAAGTCCCTTCAGTTGTATCCGACTCTGCGACCCCATGGAAGGCAGTCTACCAGGCTCCCCCATCCCTGGGATTCTCCAGGCAAGAACACCAGAGTGGGTTGCCATTTCCTTCTCCAATGTATGTAAGTGAAAAGTGAAAGTGAAGTCGCTCAGTCATGTCCAACTCTTTGCGACCCGTGAACTGCAGCCTACCAGGCTCCTCTGCCCATGGGATTTTCCAGGCAAGAGTACTGGAGTGGGGTGCCATTGCCAATATACATTAGGTGTAGCCACATACTGTATATTCTGGGGAGGCGGAGGTTGTGAAGGGGAATAAGGAGTTAGTGTTAAATAAAGAGAGAGTTTCACTTTAGGAAGGTGAAAAATTTGGAATATGGATGACAAGAGTTGTACAACAATGTACAATGTGTGTATATGTAGTGCCATTGAAGTGTACAGTTAAGTATGATTAACATAGTATGTTTTATGTGACGTTTAACAAAAAATTATAAAAAAATATAAATTTGGAGTTTGAAGTTTATTATCTTTTGGTAAAACATTTCATTTATTACCACTGAGACTTCCTTCATTTAAAATACACCATTATATATTTGTTGTTATTCACTTTCTCCAAGCCAGGCTTCAGCAATATGTGAACCATGAACTTCCTGATATTCAAGCTGGTTTTAGAAAAGGCAGAGGAACCAGAGATCAAATTGCCAACATCTGCTGGATCATGGTAAAAGCAAGAGAGTTCCAGAAAAAACATCTATTTCTGCTTTATTGACTATGCCAAAGCCTTTGACTGTGCGGATCACAATAAGCTGTGGAAAATTCTGAAAGAGATGGGAATACCAGACCACCTGACTTGCCTCTTGAGAAATTTGTATGTAGGTCAGGCAGCAACAGTTAGAACTGGACATGGAACAACATACTGGTTCCAAATAGGAAAAGGAGTATGTCAAGGTATCATGAGAAATGCCTATTATACAGACTGAAGTAAGCCAGAAAGAAAAACACCAATACAGTATTATAATGCATATATATGGAATTTAGAAAGATGGTAACAAGCTAGAATCAAGATTGCCAGGAGAAATATCAATAACCTCAGATATGCAGATGACACCACCCTTATGGCAGGAAGTGAAGAGGAACTAAAAAGCCTCTTGATTAAAGTGAAAGTGGAGAGTAAAAAAGTTGGCTTAAAGCTCAACATTCAGAAAACGAAGATCATGGCATCCGGTTCCATCACTTCATGGGAAATAGATGGGGAAACAGTGCAAACAGCGTCAGACTTTATTTTTTTGGTTCCAAAATCAGTGCAGATGGTGACTGCAGCCATGAAATTAAAAGACGCTTACTCCTTGGAAGGAAAGTTATCACTAACCTAGATAGCATATTGAAAAAGCAGAGACACTACTTTGCCAACAAAGATTCGTCTAGTCAAGGCTATGGTTTATCCTCTGGTCATGTATGGATGTGAGAGTTGGACTGTGAAGAAGGTTGAGCACCGAAGAATTGATGCTTTTGAACTGTGGTGTTGGAGAAGACTCTTGAGAGTCCCTTGGACTGCAAGGAGATCCAACCAGTCCATTCTGAAGGTGATCAACCCTCGGATTTCTTTGGAAGGAATGATGCTAAAGCTGAAACTCCAGTACTTTGGCCACCTCATGCGAAGAGTTGACCTATTGGAAAAGACCCTGATGCTGGGAGGGATTGCGGGCAGGAGGAGAAGGGGATGACAGAGGATGAGATGGCTGGATGGCATCACTGACTCAATAGGCGTGAGCCTGGGTGAACTCCGGGAGTTGGTGATGGACAGGGAGGCCTGGCGTGCTGTGATTCATGGGGTCGCAAAGAGTCGGACACGACTGAGTGACTGAACTGAACTGAACATATGTTAACTTATGTCATTAACATAAATAGTAGACTTGAAATTGATATATAAGTAGTCCTAGCTTTTCTTCCTTGAATTCTAATAAAGTTTCTTTGCTTTCTCACTATTGCCCAGTTCTAAAGAGTAGCAGTTAAGGGAGCATCTACTAGACTATTGTAGAGGACTGTCACATCAGGGAATAGAAAGAGGTTCTAAAGGAGAAACTGTATGGGGAGAGAAACTGCATAGGTCTATTTCACAGGCAGGTTATAGAGGGGAGAGAGTGGGACAGGTAGGAGAGAAAAGCAGTTTTATGTGTTTTTAGTCAGTATAATTGTGTAGTAATTAGAGGATGTAAAGAAAGAAACTTAGACAGCATATTAAAAAGCAGAGACATCACTTTACAAAGGTCCATATAGTAAAAGCTATAGTTTTTCTGTGTAGTCATGTATGGATGTGAGAGTTGGACCATAAAGAAGGCTGAGCACTGAAGAAAATTGTGGTGCTGGAGAAGATTCTTGAGAGTCCGTTGGACAGCAAGAAGATCAAGCCAGACAATCCTAAAGGAAATCAACCTTGAATACTCATTGAAAGGACTGACACTGAAGCTGTTGCTCCAATATTTTGCCCACCTAATGTGAAGAATGGTTCAGATGGTAAAGTGTCTGCTACAATGTGGGAGACCTGGGTTTGATCCCTGGGTCAGGAAGACCCCCTGGAGAAGGAAATGGCAACCCACTCCAGTATTCTTGCCTGGAGAATCCCATGGACAGAGTAGTCTGGTGGGCAACAGTCCATGGGGGTCACAAAGAGTTGGACATGACTGAGTGACTTCATTTGTGATGTGAAGAGACGACTCATTGGAAAAGACCCTGGTACTAGGAAAGATTGAGGGAAGGAGGAGAAGGGGGTGACAGAGGATGAGATGGTTGGATGGCATCACAGACTCAATGGACATGAATTTGAGCAAACTCCATGAAACAGTGATGGCGAGGGAAAATTTGTTTACTGAAATTCATGGGGTCACAAAGAGTCGGACATGACTTAGCAACTAAAAAACTGTAAGGAAAGAGTAAATTAGCCAAGATGGCATGGTCAGGCCCTCTCACCCCACCCCAGCCTCTCACTCTTGCCCCATGTTTTGTAAATAGTGATTATGTAAAAGTTGAGATCACTTATAGCATGGCACATGTGTGTCATGAGGTACTCGCTTGGTTGCAGGCTACTACGTGTGGTACACCTGTATGAGCCTCACCATGAAAGCCCTGGCTGCTTCTGCATTGGGGATACATTGGAGCAACATCATGGTTATGCTATATGACATTATGTTATGGCTCTGTTATGGCTACTGATACTGCTGCTGCATCAGCCAGGAGAGAGGCTGTGTTATGGCTGCTGTGACAGCCAGGAGAGAATAAATGTGCCTGCAGTTCCTAGAGTATCCTTTCAGGCTCTTAGCTCATGCCTTGCCTACTCTGGGTACAGCAAACAGTACAGACAGAATGAACAGTGAGACAATTTGGGCTGTGAACAGGATAAGCAATACAACAATAAGCCCAAAGAAGAAAAACTATTTTAAGAGAGTAGCACTGACATATATGCACTACTGTGTGCAAAATAGCTAGTGGGAAGATGCTGTGAAAAACAGGGAGCTCAGCCTGGTTCTCTGTGATGACCTAGAGGTGTGAGCTTGGGCAGTGGGAGGGAGGTTCAAGAGGGAGAGGATATTTGTATACTTATGGCTGATTCACATTTTTGTGTGGCAGAAATAAACACAACATTGTAAACTAGTTACCCTCCAATTAAAAATATAACAAATAAAAATGTACAAAGAACTAAAAAAAAATTTTACTAGGCTATAAGCTAGATCACATATGTTTTTCATTAATTCTATGAATGCCTTAATCTTTACAGTCACACTTTGTTTAGATATAACTCAGTGTCTGTGCTCTCTGAAGCTTCATAAGGAAAGCATTAAACAAGCAGATCTCTAATCTTGGTCAAAGGAGACTCTAGTCTCAGTTCACTGTCATCATAGGACTGTTGAGGGGTCTAATCTACAAATGCACGAACTGCTAAATACTGTTACCCGGAAAAATGAATACATTTTACTTACCATTGTAGATCGTACCATAAGTCAACTCTGTTGATGCTGATGTAGACAATTTTCAAAACTACTACAATTTTAACAGTGTAAATGATTAGATAAAATGTAAATTATAATTACAAGCATGTTCTTGTTTCTTTCATAGCATTATGAGACAGACATCTGATACTTATTTAATCTGAAAAGTTACTGGAGAGTAGTATTGATATCTGTCAGTTCTGGGAAATTAAGTTAGTTCCAAGAAATTATGCAATTAATTACATCATCATAACATAAATTGTTCTGTGAAGTTCCATTATGTATGCATCATGTCAGTGTACAGATTGATACTGGGTTTATTTTTATTCCTAAATATCAGATATACTGTCATATAATTTAAGAAAATACTTCAGTCTTCTGATCTTATTCATAAATATTTCATCCTACCTTAATAATGATTTTAAAGAGTTACATCAAATATCAGTCACTTTCTGACATAATAGGTTTGAATTTATCATTATGAAAACTAATATATATGAACATAAACATATGAAAATATATATGCTATATCTTTGAATGCATGTGTGTAATGCTGTAGGTATATATATAACGTATATTCATATGCATACATATATGTAGAAAAATTAGTTTTCTTTTTAATTCACTGAATCATCTCAATGTTTCCTAAGAGTCAAAATCTGCACTAACCATTGTTATGGGTCAAAATCTTGCTAAAGGAAATATTTTAATTCATTAAGAGCTACTATATATATTATTTATGGTTTGAAGCTATTACTCATCACTTGAACATTTATTGTTTCTTTGTTGTTAAAAAATAAATCACAGCTATTTTTTGTTTGCTTTTCTGTATGTTTTTCTAAGACATAATGGCAATGATATTGACATTTAAAAAGATGCATGTTTAAAATAGATAAAAGGTTATATATCACAGTTTCCCAGATGACATTTCTGTGACACAGTGTCATCTTCTGATTGATTGACCGGTAGATTGTTTAATACAGGGATAGCTGAAAATATTTTTATCAAGAGACATCCTTCACTTTATTGAAACTCAGAAATATAAATTTCCAGCAGTGCTGTTGGTGTCTTTTAGTTCTCATTTCCACTAGCAAATTAGCCACCACATTCTATGTAGGACATGGAAAAGTGTGAGTATAAAAAGGAGAAATGTAACATTTATCCAAAACATGCTAAAAGACACGTAATGTGTAGTTGTTTAATTATCTATGTTACCAGAAAATCACTGATAATAAAAATATCAGTAAAGTTGTAATAATTGAAGTACAGATGAAAGTTTTAAAAGGTTAAGTGAACTTGACAAGAGTTAGATGGACTTTACGCAAATAAATAAAGAGCTTGGGAGAGTTTACAACTAGTTCAAAGCAGGCAATTAAATGATTTTTGATGTATAGGCATTCAAAACATTTTCACTTGTACACACACCTAAGTCTCCCATAAAAGCAAGTAACAGGAAGTGTGAGCTATGAGAATTTGAGCTCTTATGTCACAAAGATTGACTCAGCATAATACTTTACATTATGGAGAAAAAGCAAAATATAATTATTTAGGAAAGTATCTCATGCAGTGATAGAATGAAGTTAATCAGATTGCCAATCAACATAATAACTACAGTATTATCTTTCAGCCTCAAAAGTCACAATTAAATTGGCATCCAATTTAAATAAGGTGAGAAGTGAGACAATGCTTCCAGGAGGGAATTAATTTGTTTTTAAGGGAAGAAAAGGTGTGAAAAATTTGTGAGTTCCTACTACAGCTGAAGAGGAATATTTTTGACAGTGTTGAGATTGCTAAAACTTTAGTCCTTATAAAACTTTTCAGCTGTTTCCTGCAATCAAAAATGCCCTGGCCCTAACAAATTCTTAAAGTATGTTTCCTAATAATGACTTTTAATAATATCATTACTGACTCCTATAATTTAAAATTGTTGTTGTTGTTTATGATGCTTAGTCACTGAGTCATGTTTGATACTTTTGAGGCACCATGGACTATAGCCCCCTAGCTTCCACTGTCCGTGGGATTTCCCAGGCAAGAATATTGGAGTGGGTTAACCATTTCCTTCCCCAGGGGATCTACTCCACCCAGGGATCAAATCCGTGTCTCCTATATTGGCAGGTGGATTGTTTTACTGCTGAGCCACCGGGGGAGCTCCGTAACTTAAAATTACTAAACAAAACTTTTCACATTGCTTTAGAAAATGGTAATATTTTACTTTGCACATATCAACTTTGAATTAATAAATCAGTTGGCATTTTGGATAGTGTTTATTATCTGTCAGGTATCATAAAGATCAGTAGGGGTTTAAATAGTGACAAGCCATAGCCATAGGTCTCCAGGAGCTAAACATCCAATGCACAATTAATGTTTTGGCATCGTGCCACTATGTAATGGGCTTCCCAGGTAGCTCAGACTGTAAAGAATATGCCTGCTATGTGGGAGACCCAGGTTCACTTCCCGGGTCAGGAAGATCCCCTAGAGGAGGAAATGGAAACCCACTCCAGTATTCTTGCCTGGAGAATTCCATGGACAGAGGAACCTGGTGGGCTACAGTCCATGGGGTTACAAAGAGTCAGATATGGCTGAGTGACTAACACACACACACACACACACACACACACACATACACAATGTAATAATTATATGTGACTTCTGAGTCAGAAACTTCTGTACATTTCCCTCTCTTCTTTGACGTCTACAATGTCTTCATTTACAGATAATCTCACTGATGACAGAATAATATTCTATATTCAACAGTTTCTTATTTGTCCAGTGCTTTGCAATAAACACTTCATGTAATGTTTAGTACAAAATATATCATTCTCATATTTCAGTTAGGTGAATATTAATGTATTATCTGTGTCAACCTTGTTTTCTTTTTTCTGTTTTGCACATTTTCTCATAGCTTGTTTGACAGACACCCACTATGTGTGTACTAAGTTCTCAGTTGTAGAGCAAAATTTGGTGAGATAGATATGTTAACACTAATCTGACAAAAAAATAAAGATTTGGCCCATTAAAAATTTGGAATACATCTTTTAATGGACTCATCTTTCTAATTGCTCTGACATTCTAAAGGCAAAATATCTTGTAAGAGTTTCTAGTAACTACATTGCATCTTACCCATCATTCGTATTTTCCCCTCACCATTATGGAAACATCTATGTCTGTCAGTTGTAAATTGTTTCAATATTATGGACTTGGATATTCAGTAATGACTATCAAATCTTGAGTTGCCAATTACTCACTTCATTTTTATCTCCTACCTATAAGCTCCACTCTGTTTTTCTTACATGACTTAAACATTGTGCGAAAAATAAAAACTGGTCAGATAATAGTGAGAGGGATTAGGAAGCACCATGTATTTGGTATTCAAAGTTTTTAAAAGTTGTTTTCACCATCCTTTTTTCTTTTTCATTTAAAACCTAATGATAGACTTGTTTGTTCAGAGGTAACATATTCCTCTTTCATAATCTTTGGTGTACTGGTTACAGAAGTATTTTGTTTAAAATGTGATTGAAAGTTTTTTTTTTCCTCTGCAAAGAATGAATAAAAATGAACAATGCCTCTTGGAGTAAATGTTAACTATCTCAGCACAGCTTTTGTATTATTACATCAAATATATGATTTTGTTTTGGAGTTCAAAGATGTAGCAATTTTCTGAATAGATGTTCTCAAAATGAATTATTATTTGTTTCTCTGTGTTGCTGTATTATTATAATGGATATAAAGATATAAAACAGAGTTAATACTGAAGCAAGAAGACAAGAAATAGAAGTGTTAAATGAATTATGATATTAGAGTGCAATGCAAGGATAGATAATTTAAAAGGCTGGAATATTTTAATAACTGTAGGAAATACATTTAGATAAATTTTAGTAACAAATGCGGTTATACAAATAATAGAGAGTAGCACAGAAAAAGAACTAAAAAATGAAAAAAATGAGTATTGTGCTTGTGCTCTGTCGCTAAGTCTTGTCCGACTCTTTAGACCCCATGAACTATAGTCTGCCATGCTCCTCTGTCCATGGGATTTTCCAGGGAAGACTACTGGAATGGTTTGCTATTTCTTTCTCCACGTGATCTTCCCAGACCCAGGGATTGAACCTGGGTCTCCTGCATTGCAGGTGGATTCTTTACCACTGAGCCACCAAGGAAGCTCTAAAAAAAAATGGTCATATTTTACATTAATAAAAAGATCATATTTGTATAAGTATGGGTATACTTTCTGTATCAATAAAAAGATTAAGAACTACTAAAAGTAACCAAAATGGAAACATAATATATCTACAATCATGTAAGATTCATTGAAAACTATAGGAAGATTAGTCTTTCAAACATAAAATTTATATAATTAAAAGCTTTCTACTTGCTTGAATTATTATATTCAAATATCATCAAAATGTTTTTTTTTAATTTATGTGGCTTTTATTATCTTTAAAAAAGACACTATTTACATACGAACTGAGTAATGTCTTATGGATTTTTTTTTTTTTTTACTTTACAATATTGTATTGGTTTTGCCATACATCAACATGAATCCACCATGGGTGTACACATGTTCCCAATCCTGAACCCTGTTTTAAAGTGTAGTGTTGGTGCTTGAGACATAGGAATAAAAGTAGACTATGATTTATTTTTAAATTTGGTATATGAAATTAAAATAAACTATTCAAAATGTTCCTCTTTTTGCTCACCACTAAAATATGATAATGCTAATATGACAGGAAGTTCATGCACCTATTCATAGATCATGCAATTATTTTTTATTATACATGAGCCACAGTTAAAATTTAAAGTTAGTTAACTGTTTATGTGTGAGTGGGATATTTCTTTTCATACTGTTCATGGGGTTCTCAAGGCAAGAATACTGAAGTGGTTTGCCATTTCCTTCTCCAAATCAATATCCAGTTCAAACCATTCAATATCACAGTAATCCAAGTCTATGCCCTGACCAGTAATGCTGAAGAATCTGAAGTTGAACGGTTCTATGAAGACAAACAAGACCTTCTACAACTAACACCCCCAAAAGATGTCCTTTTCATTGTAGGGGACTGAAATGCAAAAGTAGGGAGTCAAGAAATACCTGGAATAACAGGCAAATTTGGCCTTGGAGTAAGAATGAAGCAGGGGAAAGGCTAACAGAGTTTTGCCAAGAGAATGCACTGGTCATAGCAAACACCCTCTTCCAAACACACAATAGAAGACTCTACACGTGGACATCACCAGATGGCCAATTTTGAAATCAGATTAATTATATTCTTTGCAACCAAAGATGGAGAAGCTCTATACAGTCAGCAAAAACAAGACCGGGAGCTGACTGTGGCTCAGATCATGAACTCCTTATTGCCAAATTCAGACTGAAATTGAAGAAAGTAGGGAAAACCATAAGACCATTCAGGTATGACCTAAATCAAATCCCTTATGATTATATACTGGAAGTGGGAAATAGATTCAAGGGATTAGATCTGATAGAGTGCCTGAAGAACTATGGATCGAGGTTTGTGATATTGTACAGGAGGCAGGGATCAAGATCATCCCTGAGAAAAAGAAATGCAAAAAGGCAAAATGGTTGTCTGAGGAGGGCTTACAAATAGCTGTGAATAGAAGAGAAGCAAAAGGCAAAGGATAAAAGGAAAAATATACCCATTGAAATGCAGAGTTCCAAAGAATAGCAAGGAGATTTTATTTTATTTTATTTTTATTCTTCCAATTTTATTTTATTTTTAAACTTTACATAATTGTATTAGTTTTGCCAAATATCAAAATGAATCCACCACAGGTATACATGTGTTCCCCATCCCGAACCCTCCTCCCTCCTCCCTCCCCATACCATCCCTCTGGGCCGTCCCGCAAGGAGATTTTAAAAAGCCTTCCTGTAGTAACCAGTACAAAGAAATAGCAGAAAACAATAGAATGGGAAAGACTAGAGATCTTTTCAAGAAAATTATGAATACCAAGGGAATATTTCATACAAAGATGGGCACAATAAAGGACAGACATGGTATGGACATAACAGAAGCAGAAGATATTAAGAAGAGGTGGCAAGAATACACAGAAGAACTGTACAAAAAAAGATCTTCATGACCCAGATAATCACGATGGTGTGATTACTCACCTAGAGTCAGTCATCCTATAATATGAAGTCAAGTGGGCCTTAGGAAGCATTGGTATGAACAAAATTAGTGGAGGTGATGGAATTCCAGTTGAGCTATTTCAAATTCTAAAAGATGATGTTGTGAAAGTGCTGCACTCAACATGTCAACAAGTTTGGAAAACTCAGCAGTGGCCACAGGACTGGAAGAGGTCAGTTTTCATCCCAATCCAAAAGAAAGGCAATGCCAAAGAATGCTACAACTACCGCACAATTGCACTCGTCTCACACACTAGTATGGAGAAGGAAATGGCAACCCACTCCAGTGTTCTTGCCTGGAGAATCCCAGGAACGGGGGAGCCTGGTGGGCTGACGTCTATGGGGTCGCACAGAGTCAAACACGACTGAAGTGACTTAGCAGCAGCAGCAACACACGCTAGTAAAGTAATGCTCAAAATTCTCTAAGCCAGGCTTCAACAGTATGTGAACCATGAACTTCCAGATGTTCAATCTGGATTTAGAAAAGGCAGAGGAACCAGAGATCAAATTGCCAACGTCTGCTGGATCATTAAAAAACCAAGAGAGTTCCAGAAATATATCTACTTATGCTCTATTGACTATTCCAAAGCTTTGATTGTCTGGACCACAACAAAGTGTGGAAAATTCTTGAAGAGATGGGAATACCAGACCACCTGACCTGCCTCTTGAGAAATCTGTATGCAGGTCAGGAGGCAACAGTCAGAACTAGACATGGAACGATAGACTGATTCCAAATCGGGAAAGGAGTAGGCCAAGGTATATTGTCACCCTGCTTGTTTTACTTATATGCAGAGTACATCAAGAGAAATGACAGGCTGCATGAAGCACAAGCTGGGATCAAGATTGCAGGAGAAATATCAATAACCTTAGATATGCAGATAACACCACCCTTATGGCAGATAGTGAAGAAGAACTAAAGAGCCTCTTGTTGAAAGTGAAAGAGGAGAGTGAAAAAGTTGGCTTAAAGCTCAACATTCCGAAAACTAAGATCATGGCATCTGATCCCTCACTTCATGGCAAATAGATGGGGAAACAGTGGTAGACTTTATTTTCTTGGGCTCCAAAATCACTGCAGATGGTGACTGCAGGCATGAAATTAGAAGACACTTGCTCCTTTAAAGAAAAGTTACGACCAACCTAGACAGCATATTCAAAAGCAGAGACATTACTTTGCCAACAAAGGTCCATCTCATCAAGGCTATGATTTTTCCAGTAGCCATGTATGGATGTGAGAGTTGGAATATAAAGAAAGTTGAGCACTTTACGTGTTTTGAACTGTGGTACTGGAGAAGACTCTTGAGAATCCCTTGGATAGCAAGGAGATCCAACCAGTCCAACCTAAAGGAAATTAGTCCTGAATATTTATTGGAAGGAATGATGCTGAAGCTGAAACTCTAATACTTTGGCCACCTGATGCAAAGAGCTGACTCATTTGAAAAGACCCTGATGCTGGGAAAGACTGGAGGTGGGAGGAGAATGGGTAGAGAGAGGATGAGATTGTTTCATGGCATCCCTGGCTCGATTTTGAGTAAACTCCAGGAGTTGGCGATAGACTGGGAGGCCTACCGTGTTGCAGTCCATGGGGTCGCAAAAAGTCGGACACAACTGAGCAACTGAACTGAAAGCACTGGGATATTCCTGTAATTATCATACATTTCTTATGGAATTATGAAATGATTTAATAAATATCCCTGCCATTCCTCTCTATCTTCTTATCTTTTGTTAAGATTCTACTATTTGCTTAGTTGTTAGATATTTTTATTACATATACAATTATTGTGGATTCCATAATTCTGAATTTAAAAATAATCAACTAACCATGACTTTACAAATAATAGATTGATATTTTCTCTGTTTTCCATGATCTATCACTTCAGTTGTGTCTGACTCTTTGTGACCTCATGGACTGTAGCCTGCCAGGCTCCTCTGTCCACGGAAACCTCCAGGCAAGAATACTGGAGTGGGCTGCCATTTCTTTTTCCAGGGGATTTTCCCAACCCAGAAAAGGAAGCTATGTCTCTTGCACCTCCTGCTTGGCAGGTTCTTTACTACTAGTGCCACCTGAAAAATCTTATACATATAATCTGTCTTATTCTTATTAGGATAAATTGTATTTATGAGCCATCTGCATTGATGTCATTATTCCTATTTCTTTAATGTATCTATTTTCCCAATCCTGTAATTTTTCACTGTGTGAATAGACCACAATATATTTATCAAGTTAGTATGTAAAATACATTTTTAAAAAATATTTGCTTCCCACTTGAGTTTTTTTTAAGTTAACAATAGTGCTGTTATTGACATATTGATATTGTGTACCTACCCTGGAGTGTATGTGTGTATCCTGTGGTGTGTGTGTGTGTGTGTATCCCCTAGTGTGTATGTACCACCTGGTGTGAACATGCAAATCTGGAAAACTCGGCAATGGCCACAGGATTTGAAAATGTCAGTTTTCCTTTAAATCCCAAAGAAGGACAATGCTAAAGAATGTTCAAACTATTGTACCATTGCACTCATTTCACATGCTAGAAAGGTTAGGCACAAAGTCTTTCAAGTTAGGCTTCAGCAGTATGTGAGAAAAGAACTATAGGTTGTACAAGCTGGATTTAGAAAAGGCAGAGGGACCAGAGATTAATGGTCAACATTCCCTGGATCATAGAGAAAGCAAGGGGATTCCAGAAAAACATATACTTCTGCTTTATTGACTACACTAAAGCCTTTGACTGTGCAGATAACAAAAAACTGTGGAAAATTCTTAAAGAGATGGGAGTACCAGACCACCTTACTTGCTTCCTGAGAAACCTGTATACAGGTTAAGAAACAACAGTTAGAACCGTACATGGAACAATGAACGGGCTCAAAATTGGGAAAGGAGTACTACAGGCTGTATACTGTCATCTTGCTTATTTAACTTATATGCAGAATACATCATGCAAAATGCCAGACTGGATGAATCACAAGCTGGAATCAAGAAAGCTGGGAGAAATGTAAACAACCTCAGATATATAGATGATACCACTCTAATGGCAGAAATTGAAGTTCAGGTAAAGAGCGTTTTCATGAGAGTGAAAGAGGAGAGTGAAAAAGTGGGCTTAAAACTCAACATTCAGAAAACTAAAATCATGGCATCTAGTCCCATCATTTCATGGCAAATAGGCAAGGAAAAAGTGGAAACAGAGCCAGATTTTGTTTTCCTGGGCTACAACATCACTGTGGATGTTGACTGCAGCCTAGAAATTAAACGCAACTTGCTCCTTGGAAGGAAAGCTATGAAAAGCCTACACAGAGTATTAAAAAACAGAGACATCACTTTGCTGACAAAGGTCCATCTAGTCAAAGCTATGGTTTTCCAGTAGTCACGTAGGGATGTGAGAGACCATAAAGAAGTCTGAGCATTGAAGAATTGATGTTTTCAAATTGTGACACTGGAGAAGACTCTAGAGAGTCCCTTGGATGGTTAAAAGATTAAACCAGTCAATCCTAAGGGATATCAAACCTAAATATTCATTAGAAGGATTGATACTGAAGCTGCAATATTTTAGACACCTGATGCAAAGAGCTGACTCACTGGAAAAGGCTCTGATACTGGAAAAGACTGAAAGTAAAAGAAGCGGGTGGCAGAAGATTAGATTGTTAGATAGTACCACCAATTCAATGTATATGAATTTGAGCAAACTCTGGGAGATACTGCAAGATAGGGGAGCCTGGTGTGCTGCAGTCTATGGGGTTGTAAAGAGTCAGACACAACTTGGTGATGAACAACAACAACATTCCCTGAGGGGTGTGTGTTTGTATAAATATGTGTGCATATTATACTTTATTTAGTAAAAAAAAAAATTATGTTATGTTAAATGGTGAGGCATGACCTTCAACACATTAAAACTCCTGATGGAAGTTTTAATACATTTGAAAGCGACAGTTTCATAGATTCTATTATTCATGCTGTGAAGATTTGGGATAGATTGTGGAAATCCTTTTTCCCTGCTATGTTGCTTAGGATAGCATGGGATCTGCTCATTCTGTTTCTGAATAACATCTTCAAATTGCCATCAAAAATAATTCACAAGTCTCAATACTATTACCAGTGCATTAAATTTTCCATTGCTTCAATAATTAGAATTTAAAATGACATATCACATTGATTTATGGAAATGTTCTTTGCAATTGTGCATCAGCGCATTGTCCAGGTGAGCCTCTTCCATAAAATATCTGATCATAGACTGGGTCCAAATTTGCTCAGATTTCAGTAGCCTCAGTTACCTGTTTTGTTTTGTTTTTTTTTTTTTCTTGAATGACCAGATCTTTTCAAATTCTGAATATTTTGTTAGTTGTATCTATTACTTCTAATTTTGTCTGTTCACAGTGTATTTTACTATTCAAACATTTAATTTATTCAAAAGTGTTATTGTTTTCCTTCATTGAATTTTTGTGTTTTAAGAAATCCTTCCTAATTAAAACTATTTTAAAATATTTTTTAACACATCACAAAATGTTTTCTTATATTTTGTAACAAAAAAAGCTGTAAGGTTTTATTATGCATAATGTGAACTTTGACCTATGTTTTTTTCTATCTGGTTATTCAATTGTCTCACAATTATTGATTTTTATTCAGCTGAAGTATTAGTTGCATAATTAATTACATTTTCATATGTGTTTAGTTGCCCAGTCATGTCAGACACTTTGCAACCCCATTGACTGTAGCCTGTCAGGCTCCTCTGTCCATGGAGTTCTCCAGGGAAGAATATTGGAGTAGGTTGCTATGCCCTCCTCCAGGGGATCTTTCCAACCCAGGGATTGAACCCAGGTCTCCCACACTGAAGGCGGATTCTTTACCACCTGAGCCACCAGGGAAGCCTATATTTCCTCATACATGGGGGCAATTTCAAATTGCCTTTTATTCCTACTCCAATTCTCTCTGCCTAATTAATGTTATTTTTTAACAAGTCTTTATGTCTATTTCAGTTCAGTTCAGTTCAGTTGCTCAGTCCTGTCTGACTCTTTGTGACCCCATGAATTGCAGCATGCCAGGCCTCCCTGTCCATCACCAACTCCTGGAGTTCACCCAAACCCACGTCCATCGACTGAGTCGGTGATGCCATCCATTCATCTCATCCTCTGTTGTCCCTTTTTCCTCCTGCCCCCAATCCCTCCCAACATTAGAGTCTTTTCCAATGAGTCAACTCTCCCCATGAGGTGGCCAAAGTACTGGAGTTTCAGCTTCAGCATCATTCCTTCCAAAGAACACCCAGGGCTGATCTCCTTTAGAATGGACTGGTTGGATCTCCTTGCAGTCCAGGGGACTCTCAAGTCTTCTGCAACACCACAGTTCAAAAGCATCAATTCTTCAGAGCTCAGCTTTCTTCACAGTCCAACTCTCATATCCATACATGACCACTGGAAAAACCATAGCCTTGACTAGACGGACCTTTGTTGGCAAAGTAATGTCTCTGCTTTTCAATATGTTATCTGCTGCTGCTGCTGCTAAGTCGCTTCAGTTGTGTCCGACTCTTAGTGACCCCATGGACTTCAGCCCACCAGGCTCCTCAGTCCCTGGGATTTTCCAGGCAAGAACACTGGAATGGGTTGCCATTTCCTTCTCTGATGCATAAAAGTGAAAAGCGAAAGTGAAGTCGTTCAGTTGTGTCCGACTCTTAGTGACCCCATGGACTGCAGCCTACCAGGCTCCTCCATCCATGGGATTCTCCAGGCAAGAGTACCGAAGTGGGGTGCCATCGCCTTCTCCAAATATATTATCTAGGTTGGTCATAAATTTTCTTCCAAGGAGTAAGCGTCTTTTAAAATCATGGCTGCAGTCACCATCTGCAGTGATTTTGGAGCCCCCAAAAATAAAGTCTGCCACTGTTTCCACTGTTTCCTCATCTATTTCCCTTGAAGTGATGGAACCAGATGCCATGATCTTCGTTTTCTGAATGTTGAGCTTTAAGCCAACTTTTTCACTCTCCTCTTTCACTCTCCTCAAGAGGCTTTTTAAAATTCTACCCACCTAAGTCCCAGGACTACAAATTTGTTCAGTTATTTATATCATCTTAGTGATGGAAATCAAACTCACCAATTCTTCTTAACTCTTTAGCAAATATCTAGTTTAGTCCTTCTTTGTCATTTAAAGAAGATTTAGTAGAAATAAAATTAATATGAACAGAGGTAGTAAATATCGTTGCTGTTCTTGTTTTTCAGTCGCCAAGTTGTGTCTGACTCTTCATGACCCCATGGACTGCAGCATGCCAGGCTTCCCTATTCTTCACTATCTCCTGGCGTTTGCCCAAGTTCATGTCCACTGAAACGGTGATATACTCATATTCAAATAGAAATCTACAGGTTTCTTAATACTACAGATGGTGACTGCAGCCATGAAATTAAAAGACGCTTACTCCTTGGAAGGAAAGTTATCACAAACCTAGATAGCATATTCAAAAACAGAGACATTACTTTGCCAACAAAGGTTCATCTAGTCAAGGCTATGGTTTTTCCAGTGGTCATGTATGGATATGAGAGTTGGACTGTGAAGAAAGCTGAGCTCTGAAGAATTGATGCTTTTGAACTGTGGTGTTGGAGAAGACGCTTGAGAGTCCCTTGGACTGCAAGGAGATCCAACCAGTCCATTCTGAAGGAGATCAGCCCTGGGATTTCTTTGGAAGAAATGATGCTGAAGCTGAAACTCCAGTACTTTGGCCACCTCATGCGAAGAGTTGACTCGTTGGAAAAGACTCTGATGCTAGGAGGGATTGAGGGCAGGAGGAGAAGGGGATGACAGAGAATGAGATGGCTGGATGGCGTCACTGACTCGATGGACGTGAGTCTGAGTGAACTCCGGGAGTTGGTGATGGACAGGGAGGCCTGGCGTGCTGTGATTCATGGGGTCACAGAGTCGGACACGACTGAGCGACTGATCTGATCTGATCTGATTATAAACAACTTATTATGTCATGATATATCATTTTAAAATAATGTTTTTAGTGTAAAATAATATTAACTCATATGGTAATACAAGTAAATGTCTATTTTGGATATTTAAATTGTTAACTTATTATTTTAACTATTACTAAAGTTTTCATAGCAGAGCCATTATTATCTATTTAGCATATATTTATAAAAAATAAAATTGATGATTCAAAGAATTTGAATATTTTTCAATGTTTCTACTACACTGTAAGTTGGTGTTTAGGGCTTCCCTCATAGTTCAGTTGGTAAAGAATCCGCTTGCAATGCAGGAGACCCCAGTTTGATTCCTGGGTCAGGAAGATCCCCTGGAGAAGGTATAGGCTACCCACTCCAGTATTCTTGGGTTTCCCTTATAGGTCAACTGGTAAAGAATCTGCCTGCAATGCAGGAGACTGGGTTCAATCCCTGGATTGGGAAGATCCCCTGTAGAAGATGTTTTAAATTTACATCGTCGGATGCGGAGGAAAAAAAAAAAAACATATAAAAAGAGGAGCAAAAGAGACAGGGGGGGGGTTGTTCTGTCTCCCGCGCCTGTTCCTTCTCTCTCTCTCCCCTGACACTCCCCACCCCACGTGCTCGTTCTCTCTCTCTCTCTTCTCTTTGCATCTTTTGGTTTGGCATGCCCTCACACCTTGAGGATGTATTTTCCTTTATTTTCTCAATAAAACTGTTCTGCCCGAGAACTATAACATGGACTGTCCAAGATCTGTGAAGTGTGGAGGGCTTTAAGGTCCTTCGCTTCAAATCTTTGTTGTGATGAAACAGAACCAAGGAAATTACACTCCCTTAACATTATCAAAGCCTAACTGACCTGGGGGGAAATGGAGAAGGGAAATACTCACACACCATAGCCATCTTGTTCTGCCTAAAGGGAGAGAGGAAACAAAACTGTGGACCTCTTGTGAAGTTCACACTGCAGAGGCATCAGTTCAGTTCAGTTCAGTCACTCAGTCGTGTCCAACTCTTTGCGACCCCATGGACTGCAGCACCCCAGGCCTCCCTTGTCCATCA
The DNA here is from genome assembly GCF_027580195.1 of Bos mutus. Lineage (NCBI taxonomy): Eukaryota > Metazoa > Chordata > Mammalia > Artiodactyla > Bovidae > Bos > Bos mutus. The sequence continues at coordinate 48,101,835 of NC_091636.1, read as the reverse complement.
TCAACCCCTGGAGTTTACACAAACTCATGTCCATTGAGTCAGCAGAGAAATAGGCTCATTAGAAGACTGAGAAGTAATCATAGTACCATTTAAAGAGCCTTCTAAGGGCTTCCCCCATAGCTCAGTTGATAAAGAATCTGCCTACAATGCAAGAGACCCCAGTTTGATTCCTGGGTCAGGACGATCTGCTAGAAAAGGGGTAGGCTACCCACTCCAGTATTTGTGGGCTTCCCTTGTGACTCAGCTGGTAAAGAATTCACCTGAAATTCTGCCTGGGAGACCTGCCTGGGTTCCATACCTGAGTTGGGAGGATCCCCTGGAGAAGGGAAAGGCTACCCACCACAGTATTCTGGCCCGGAGAATCCCCATGGATAGAGGAGCCTGGTGGGCTACAGCCCATTGGGGTCACAAAGAGTCGGACATGACTGAGCAACTTTCAGTCCCCCACGGCTGTATTACTAAAGGCCTTTTTATTGCAGTTCTTTTTACCCAGTATATCATGTTCTACTCTCAAGAGACAATTTTATTGTCTTTTGACAATAAAAAGGCAAACCAAAAGAAAAAAAAAATACAATGTAAGGAGAGAGCATATCAGAAGCAGACATGTCAGGGATGTTAGAATTATAAAAACAATTATGATTAATTTGGACATAAAACAGATGCACATGTAAGTAGACAGATGAGAATCCTAAAGAGGAAAAATTTTTAAAAATGATAAAGATTAAAAAAAACACACACATACACTATAATAGAAATGAAGAATGACTTGATGAACTTATTGGTAGATAGGATACTGCTGAGCAAAGAATCTCTTGAGAGATGTTGACTGAAAAAAATAATAACATACAACCTAAAAGTTGAATTTAAAAGAAAATGTTTTATTTGGATGAATTTCTAAGGACTTCAAGCCTGGGAAACCGCATGTCAGATTGAAGAGTTAAAATTTTACATAACCTCCTTCTCCTTCTGCCTCTGTAACTCAGCTTGTACCTTCTAAAATATAGATTGCATAGGTCACATAGTCTCAGAAAGTGGGGACTTGCAATACTAGGAATTGGAGTTTATCTCACTCCCCCTTGTCCTGCTCTTTGCAATTGCTTGGCCCCTGCAAATTTGCTTAATCATGCCTGTCTGTGTAAGGGTCAGGCATCCCCCTCCCCATCTTGACTGCTGTTCCGCATGCACACGAAACCCCTTAGTTTAAACCAGCCTATTAACAGCTAGTGTTGCCCACTATAGTCTGTCAATAAAAACTCTGTAATCCCTTTGTTTGGGGCTCAGAGCTTGGAGTGTTAATTCCTCTGGGTCCACCAGCGTAATAAATCTGAGTTCTCCTACTCTCCAAGTGTGGTGCTTGATTTCTCGATTACTGGTTTCTGCATCAAGACAGCACTGAGAACATGATTCCAAAGAGGCAAGTGTATGAGGGGACTAAGGTATGTGGGAGTTTTTGCAACGAAAGACCAGGTGGTTGGAACATCTAAAGATTATTGTTACTAAAAGAAAACCAGGTATCTCAAGTTAGGAAATGTAATGCTTTTTTTTTTTTTCAGTGTTGTAGGACTCACAGAACCATTGCTTCCTGACCAGCACTCCTTGCAGTAGAAGCACATCGGTTTAACCACTGGATCAGCAGGGAATTCCCTAGTGCTTTTCTATGTATGGGAAGATCCAAGAATCTGTGATCACTGAGATCATTCCTCTGATATGCACCTGCACTATCTGGGGCAGGTATCCCATGCTTTCTCAGTCTGAGTTTTCTCAGTGTGCTTCACTTGGGGTGACTGCAAAGCTGATTGCTAGGTGAGCCTGGCAATGGACAGCCTAGTTGTCTCCATCCTGAGTCGCCTGGGGGTTCACCATTCTGGTGACAATAATATATTAACAATGGTTTGATGGCTGCAGCATCCTTTGCTTACTGATATGGCAGTCAGTATTTTAATTCTCAGAAAGATTTTTTTTTTTTCCCCGAAAGTCGCTCAGCCCTGTCTGACTCTTTGTGACCCCATGGACTATACAGCCCATGGAATGAATTTTCCAGCCAGAACGGGTAGCCTTTCCCTTCTCCAGGGGATCTTCCCAAACCAGGGATCAAACAAGGGTCTCCTGCATTGAAGGCAGATTCTTTACCAACTGAGCTATCAGGGAAGCCCTTTCAGAGAGTATATCAAGATAATCCTGTAAAACTGAAAATCAAAGAGAATAAAGATTATCCTAGCCTTTGAATTATAGAATATCCAGGAAGAGTTGGACAATGTGGTAGTGGGACCAACTCCCCAAAGCAATATTAAATTCTGTATTTTCAGTAACACCACACTCATTCATCATTCAATGGCTATCTTCATTCATGTGTTTTACATTTTAGGAGCTATAGTTATATTCTGCATAATCTAGATTGAATTTATTATTATTTTACTTTTTTAGTTCTTTATTTTTATTTATTATTTTTTCATCTTTGTTTTAAATTCATTTTTTATTGGAGAAAAGTTGCTTTACAATGTTGTCTTGGTTTTTGCCGTACAACAATGTGAATCATCCATAATTATACATATATCCCTTCCCTCTAGGCTCCCTCCCCTCCCCCATTCTACCCCTCTAGGTCATCACACAGTGCCAGGAGGTCAACATAGAGCACCAAGCTCAGACTGAATTTATTTAATTCTAAATCGTCCCTCATCTTATATTCCTTATTGCTTTTAATAGTTTCATAATCTTTCAAGACATCTAGGCTCTAAGTCCAACTTATCATTGTATATCTCATTCTGATCCAATCAATCATTTTCTAGCAATGTTGATTCTAGCTCTATAATATGTTTTTATTATATTTTTTCCTTTCTATTCCCAATACAAATTTTTTTTGGAGGACTTTTCTTATCTCAGAATCAATACTAACAGAGAAGATTTTTCTTTCTTTAATCTTTCCTCAAGAAAGTGCTATCAAAATTTTCTTAGGAAAAAATATATTCAAAGGCACAGTAAAGTTAAAGACACAAATTTTCCACAACTTTAACCAGACAGTCAAGGTCACCAAAGACCTGATGCAACCTTTGTTTGCCTTAATCCATATATTTTTGGCAAATATATCGTGTTGATTTCCTGCACATTATGTTTCCACACAATTTGCTCCAATCCCATTTCTTTCCTTCCAAGCTAAATTATTTCATATTACCTTTTTTTTTCCCAAATGAAAAATTCATTTCAGTCCCTAGCAAATAAAACAGATAAAAGCCTCTGTAAATGGACTTTTTCAGATTAAAAACACCTTAATATTTACCCTATCACCATCATCATCACTTTCACCAATAAAATGAAATTACTTCTTCCTCTGAACTCATAAAATTAATTAGAATCTTTCTTTCAGTATTTGACTTTTCAAGCTAATAATAGAAATATCTGCTTACTTTTCTGGTTGTTCCATAATAGGAATAATATCTAACACATTTTACCTCCAGAAATATCTTGTACAAGGCCTTTCGAGATGAACTCAACTAATAATGGCAGAACAGAATCCTTTAGCTATGGAACAATAGATTTTGTTATAAGTACAATGAACTTCAGAAAGTAATAAAATAATTTGCATTTAATTTCTACTATATTTTTCCAAGGTCAGTCTCCCAGTACTTCTATCCTCCACTTTATTAGTATATTTATAAGTGGCCATAAACTCTAAAAAATTTTACTTCTCTAATCAATCCCGTGTTCCTCTAAGTAATGACAGCCATAACTTTTCTGAGATGAAATATCCTACTAAAAAAACCTTCAAAACTTATCTCTTCCCAAATAAGACGAAAATTGTAAGCACAGCGCTATACACACTGCTTGGATGCCCTCTTACAGAATAAGAACACACTTCTACCAAAAAATTTTCTTTGTAGCATTGAACTTTTATAAGCAGGCATTTTAAGGGAGAAGATTCACGGGAGATTGAAAAATTATTTGTGTTGAGACTCTGAAGTTTTTAACAGGTCCAAGCTGATGCCTTAGTAGAGAAGAGGGCTCAGAATAGCCTGTCTGAGGAGGCTGAGGCATAAGACAATTACTATTTAAGTGTTTCTTTTTCTTAAGGGCAGGACAGTCCTTAAGAAGAAGGACTTAAGTGCATAGAGAATGTGATCATTTAAATATTATTTTTCTTTATTTAATTAATAATTAATCATTTAATATCATTTTAATATTTAAATTAGTATGTATTTAACACTACAGTCTAATAAAAATATTTAAATTTTGCTGTATTCCTCATATGACATATTTTCCCAGGACATTCAGTTATGAATATCTCATTTAGAATTTCTGAAATTTGGCACTGTTTCAGAACTGCACATATTACTTTTTTCTGTATTGCGATGGTAATGTTAAGTGTCAACTTGACTGTACTAAGGGATGCCCAGATAGCTGGCAAAGAATTATTTCTGGATGTGTCTGTGAGGGTGATTCTGGAAGATATTAGGATGTGATTCAGTAGAGTAGTAATCTGCCCTCACCAATCCATGCAAACCTCATCCAGTCTCTTGGGAGTCCAAATGGTACAAAAAGATGAAAAGAAGGAAATTATCTTTCTTCTTAAGCCAGAACATCTATCTTTTCCTGACTTTAGACCTTGGAGTCCTGGCTCTTGGGCCTTTGGACTCTGGGACTGAAACTAGCAGCCTCTTGGTTCTCAGGCCTCCAGGTTGGACTGGGAGTTACACCAGTGGCTCCCCATGTCCTTGGACATTTGTACTTAAAATTGAATTATACCACCAACTTCCCTGTGTCTCCAGCTGGCAGATGGCAGATGGTGGGACTTCTCACCCTCCGTAATGGCATGAACCAATGCCTATAATAAATCTCCTCCTATATATCTATATAAATCCTATTGATCCTGTTTCATTGGAAAACCATGACTACTATATACATTAGTTTAGAACTTTACATTTATAGTAAATTTTCAGCTTATTGATTTTGGACTTTAAACTTTACTATGTTTAAAATCTTTTTGAATTTTGTTTTTATCTTTCTTCTTCCACCTGTATTATCAATAAATATAGAGAATGTAAATTTTATATTTTAATAAACTATTTTGGTTAAAATATAATGTAGAATAGAACAAAAAAAGACACTTTTGGCAAAAAGGTTAAAAAAATCAAGCAAATAACCAAAATAACTATAGCAGAATCAGTTGCTCTCTCTGCCCATATCTTTTGGATAATAACTATTATCACTTTTAGATATTTATCAGCACATTTATCTTAAATTGTTACTTGTTGATACTTAACATTAACCATCACAATCCAGTGTCCTATCCATTTCTGTGATTTCAGTTATATATATATTAAATTGATTTATTCTTTCTCATACATTTTAATGCTATTTTTCCTCTGTATTTTTCATTATTTTTCTCTCTTTGCCCTAGTCTAGAAATCCATGCTTATCTGGCATCTAGTTCACAAACTCTCTTTTATGCTGTGGTTGCTGTTTCAGTTTCAGGATTTACATTTAGTCTTTTTTAATTTTTATTGTTCTATGGTATAATTTCACATTCATCATCTACATTTAGGAACATATCATTTCCATTTATTTTTAAATCTATGTGTGATAACTCTTTTATGTTATTTATCTTGAATTTTGTCTCTAGCATTCAGTTTTATCTATTTATTTATTATCTTGCTTTTCTTTATCATATGCCTCTAATTTTTGTTTTAATCCTGAGTTTTATGGTATGATTTAGGGTACTCCAGAGAAAATAACCAATGGGGTTGGTCTATCTACAAGTCTATCATCTATCTGTTAAAAAAAAAGAAAAAAGGCACATGCAGTTGTAGGTTGTAAGAACCGGCAAGTCCAAAATCTTTAAAGAGTAGGCCTGCAGGCTGGAAATTCAGGAAAGAGTTGATGTTTCAGTCTTAATGTAGAATTTTCTATTCCAGAAAACTTCAGTAATTGCTCTTAATACATTTAAGTGATTTTATGAATTCCACCCAAATTCTTGAGGGAGATATGCTTCTTTTAAAGTCAACTAACTGTAAATGTTCATAATGATGCTTTCTAAGGCCCACTTAACTTCACATTCCAGGATGTCTGGCTCTAGGTGAGTGATCACACCATCGTGATTATCTGGGTCGTGAAGATCTTTTTTTTGTACAGTTCTTCTGTGTATTCTTGCCACCTCTTCTTACTATCTTCTGCTTCTGTTAGGTCCATACCATTTCTGTCCTTTATCGAGCCCATCTTTGCATGAAATGTTCCTTTGGTATCTCTGATTTTCTTGAAGAGATCTCTAGTCTTTCCCATTCTGTTGTTTTCCTCTATTTCTTTGCATTGATCACTGAGGAAGGCTTTCTTATCTCTTCTTGCTATTCTTTGGAACTCTGCATTCAGATGCTTATATCTTCCCTTTTCTCCTTTGCTTTTCACTTCTCTTCTTTTCACAGCTGTTTGTAAGCCCTCTCCAGACAGCCATTTTGCTTTTTTGCATTTCTTTTCCATGGGGATGATCTTGATCCCTGTCTCCTGTACAATGTCACGAACTTCATTCCATAGTTCTTCAGGCACTCTATCTATCAGATCTAGGCCCTTAAATCTATTTCTCACTTCCACTGTACAATCATAAGGGATTTGATTTAGGTCATACCTGAATGGTCTAGTGGAGGTGATGGAATTCCAGTTGAGCTATTCCAAATTCTGAAAGATGATGCTGTGAAAGTGTTGCACTCAACATGCCAGCAAATTTGGAAAACTCAGCAGTGGCCACAGGACTGGAAAAGGTCAGTTTTCATTCTAATACCAAAAAAAAGCAATGCCAAAGAATTCTCAAACTACTGCACAATTGCACTCATCTCACACGCTAGTAAAGTAATGCTCAAAATTCTCCAACCCAGGCTTCAGCAATATGTGAACCGTGAACTTCCTGATGTTCAGCTGGTTTTAGAAAAGGCAGAGGAACCAGAGATCAAATTGCCAACATCTGCTGGATCATGGAAAAAGCAAGAGAGTTCCAGAAAAACATCTATTTCTGCTTTATTGACTATGCCAAAGCCTTTGACTGTGTGGATCACAATCAACTGTGGAAAATTCTGAAAGAGATGGGAATACCGGATCACCTGACCTGCCTCTTGAGAAATTTGTATGCAGGTCAGGAAGCAACAGTTAGAACTGGACATGGAAAAACAGATTGGTTCCAAATAGGAAAAGGAGTACGTCAAGGTTGTATATTGTCACCCTGCTTATTTAACTTATATGCAGAGTACATCATGAAAAATGCTGGGCTAGAAGAAACACAAGGTGAAATCAAGATTGCCGGGAGAAATATCAATAACCTCAGATATGTAGATGACACCACCCTTATGGCAGAAAGTGAAGAGGAACTGAAAAGCCTCTTGAAGAAAGTGAAAATAGAGAGTGAAAAAGTTGGCTTAAAGCTCAACATTCAGAAAACGAAAATCATGGCATCCGGTCCCATCACTTCATGGGAAGTAGATGGGGAACCAGTGGAAACAGTGGCTGACTTTATTTTTCTGGGCTCCAAAATCACTGCAGATGGTGACTGCAGCCATGAAATTAAAAGATGCTTACTCCTTGGAAGGAAAGTTATAACCAACCTAGATAGCATATTGAAAAGCAGAGACATTACTTTGCCAACAAAGGTCCATCTAGTCAAGGCTATGGTTTTTCCTGTGGTAATGTATGGATGTGAGAGTTGGACTGTGAAGAAGGCTGAGTGCCGAAGAATTGATGTTTTTGAACTGTGGTGTTAGAGAAGACTCTTGAGAGTCCCTTGGACTACAAGGAGATCCAACCAGCCCATTCTAAAGGAGATCAGCCCTGGGGTTTCTTTGGAAGAAATGATGCTAAAGCTGAAATTCCAGTACTTTGGCCACCTCATGCGAAGAGTTGACTCATTGGAAAAGACTCTGATGCTGGGAGGGATTGGGGGCAGGAGGAGAAGGGGACGACAGAGGATGGGGTGGCTGGATGGCATCACTGACTCGATGGACGTGAGTCTGAGTGAACTCTGGGAGTTGGTGATGGACAGAGAGGCCTGGCGTGCTGCGATTCATGGTGTCGTAGAGTTAGACATGACTGAGCGACTGAACTGACTGAACTGAACTGTAAATGTTAATCTTATCTAAAAGATAACTTCACAGCAATGTCTATACTTGTGTTTGACCAAACAATTATAATGTTTTCATTGATGCTTATCAAGTTGGGTTTATTCCAGGAATGAAAGGATTCTTCCATATATACAGATCAATCAATGTGATACAACATATTAACAAATTGAAAGATGAAAACGATATGATCATCTCAATAGATGCAGAAAATCCTTTGACGAAAATCAGTACCCACTTATGATTAAAAATCTTCAAAAATGGGCATATAAGGAACTCATCTCAACATATTAAAGGCCATATATAATAAGCCTACAGCAAACATTTGGAGAAGGCAGTGGCACCCTACTCCAGTACTCTTGCCTGGAAAATCCCATGGATGGAGGAGCCTGGAAGACTGCAGTCCGGGGGGTCGCTGAGGGTCAGACACGACTGAAGTGCTTTACTCACTTCACTTTTATAATTCATAGTAAGTTAACCCTATAATCTTATAGGCAATGAGATTAAAAGATCACAATATATTGACTAGTGGGAGGGTGATTATCTTTGAATGATTCTCTAGTATTAATATAATCATACTTGAGAATCCCATGGACAGAGGAGCCTGGTGGGCTATAGTCCATAGGTTTGCACAGAGTCAGACACAACTGAAGTGACTTAGCAAGCATGCATGCACTTATATAAGAATAGCAGATATTATACTGTTTTTATAATTTGGTTTCTTCTCCTTGGCAACTAATGAACTCAAATTTTTATTCCCTTAGTACTGTGAAAATGGGAAAATAATAATAAAAAATCTTCCTTCAGATTTTTTTTTGGTATCAATATTTGACATCTTAACCTTCAACAACATAATAATTTTCCAAACCCTCAAAGAGAAAACTGACTATCCTGCTCATGTTTCTGTACCTTTCTTTACCCTGGGATTGTTTACCTCATAATACTTTGTTTATCTTAGTGGCCTCAAATACTAAAATTGTGTCTTCCCATCCCAGTGAAGACTGATGAAATTCCTTCCAACGTCTCTGCCTCTGGGCGTAGTTACCTAGATTTTCAGCTTCTCACTCCATATAAAGGATAGTTAATCTCCGAATAGTTAATCCCTAAGTAGAAAACTGGAACAAGTGAATACTGATTCATTTTTCTTTGGTTTCTTTCTTTTCAGAGCTTGTTTCATCAAATCCATATGGCCATATCAGCTTTCCAATAGAGTTTTTATTCAATAAACTTCCCATCCTTTTTCTTCTTCTCCTCCTCCTCTTCTTTCTTCTTCTTTTATTTGGCTTTTCTGTATGTTCTGGATAGGACTTTTTATCTATTAAATTTACTCCATCATAGCTGGGATTAGAAATCTTTATTAAACTCTTTGTCACCCAGTTAAAACCAGAGACTATTTCAAGAAGAAGCAAATGGTCAGTAGCTTCAATGGAACCTGAAATGTTAACCAGGTGACCAAAATTAAACAATGTGTCACAGCAGTCATTGTCTTTAGCTAAAGGTTATAATGCCAAGTGTGGAGTGTTTTGAGATGAAGGCAATGTCAGAATGTGTTGCTGACTGTTACTCTAATAATGTATGGAATACATCATGCATTTTAGCTACAGAATGAAAGACAGCATATACTGAGAATGAAGGCGAGTATTGTGGGAATAAGAACACAAGTAACTTCTCTTTCTGTTCTTCATGTATTCCCCCCTAGGACTTCATGAGTAACTAAATCTGATAAATGAATCTGGAAGAAAAAGTAAGCATAAGCTAACAAATATATAGTAAATGTCAACTAACTACATTGATTGTAAGACAACAATGTACATGTATGTACCTCAGTTTTGGATAAGTTAAAATGTGAAATGATGTGGGTATTGAGTCAATAAAATTAATTACACATGAGACTTCCCTCATTGTGAGCTCCATCAGGATTCAAAACCTTATTTAATCCTCCATTCCACTTACTCTTTGGTCTTCTTTTCCAATTGTTTCAGAACAAAGAAAGAGAAGTGGTGCTACTTATTTCCTTTCCTTCATATCTCAATAGCTATATTAAGAATTACATCCTTTCAACAAAACAGAGATGTGAGCCAATAAAAGATCAGATTTGTAAGTTCCTTCTGTCCTGGAACAAGTGAAGAAATGAAAAAATAATAATAAAGAGTAACAGGATTCATATCCCCTTTAGAAGAATTGTTGATCTAAAGTGCTACATTCGTTTTGAAGATAATAAATTGGGCTGGTGAAATTGACTTGATTAGGAGTTACAGAAGGGAAGCAGTAAGCAGTATATTGTTTAGGATTTTATAAAGCACAAAGAGTATCTGAAATTATAAAACATGGCATTCTAAAATATTAGCATATGTGGCATATAAATTAAAAATCATTGCCCTTTTCTAACTCAGGTTTTGAAATTTACCAAAAGCAGTAGTTTATAAATCACAGAATGAATTCAAGAAACCTAACTTGTTTTGGGCATATTTTATAAGACCCTATTTTATCCTGTTACCCAAGAAACCACTGGCATCTATCATGCTATTCTGGACCTGTTTTCCTCTTTAAAGAATTCACATTTAGCCTTCTGTACCCTGAAACCTCATTATTACTACCTCAGGGACACGTTGCTTAGATTCTATGAATGCTCCCTATAAATTTTCCCTATAAGGACAATATTGTCTAAATAACAACAAATGCCAAAAGCACTTTGTAGCTTATGTTCAGTGTTTGGCCAGGTTCCTCAGGCTGTTGATACCACTCTACTGTAATCTATTCAACCAGAATGATCTTTTTGAATTTACAAGTCATCAAGGGACATGAATCATACTAAACTCTGGCTCATGCCTCATTTCTAAATGAGGTAGTCCTTGATCCTTATATGGCTCTGAACCAGTCTGCACTTACAAGCAAGGCGTTTTTACCCATACTTTTCTCTCGGAAAATATTGACTTCATTGAACACCTGCCAAGCCTTCTTCCTTCTCACATCCATCATCTTCTTGGAATCTCTATCCACAGAGCATATAGAAAGATGTCTTGAATTATAAAAATGGCACAAAATTGAAAGGAAATAATAATGCAAGTTTTCTGCTTCATATTTAATAATTTTGATGCCTTACATAAAGACTTGCATATAGTAACTGTTTACTAAGCTTTAATAAATGAATAAACAGTTTATTTCCAATAAAATATAGATGACCATAAAATGTTTTGCCTATTAATCATAACAAACAGGTGAAAATCCATAAATTAGTAGATGATGAACATGAGAGATGACAACATATGATATAATATGAAGTCTTCCCAATTTTTTCTTTAAAATGCGTATGTTAAAATGTATATTTTAAACTCTGTATTCCTGAGTCTGAATGTTTTATATTTCTGTACATTTAAACATAAGTTACTATTTGAAATGTAAAAGGGCTCTGATTTGGGGAAATTTATAAAATAAATTTGAGAACTTATTTTCAGTCTCAATGATGGTTTTATCATTGAGCATTGTACATGATTTATGTTTGAGATACATTTCATACTTATAAAGAGATATTCACAGTAGCAACGAATTATCTTAATTTTAAGTAATTAAGTTGAAGTGGGTTACCTGCAAATTTGTAGAAAAAATACTCTAAATATGGCTTTTAAGAATAGTGTTGCTTTCACTTCCCTCTGTGTTAAAGTATATGTCTCAGGTTTATCATAGCCATCCTCACACAGAGACTAGAAGAAGCAGGCCACCCATTTAATTTCAGCTTTTAACTAATGTGAACGAATAGACTACCCTGAAACATGTGCTCAATAAAAACATCTAAATAAACAGTGAAAAGGGGATCAGATGATTTACTGTACATGATTTGGTAGAGGAAGAGTTTGGTCAATCAGAATTTCAGCTAGAGTTGTTTCAGGGCCTCTGATGAAAATTAAAAAAATAGGAGAAATAAATTGTCAAGGTAACTGATATAAATACTATCTAATGATCCAGAACAAAAAAATTAGCAATTCAGGAGAGACTCTAATGTGCATAGGCTGAAAGATCATTAACTCTGAAACAGGATTTTTCTTTTCATATGGCATGGAGATCATTACCATCTCACATTCTGAGGTGAGGCTGTCCAGTGAAGAATACACTTATCCTGAGTGCTTGAGCACTGAAGGGCTTCATTACTCCATTAGAGGGCATGCTTTATTCTGCTATTTGAATTAATCAAGAAAATGTACTGCTAGTTTATAACTTGCATAGCACTATTTATACCAAGTAAGAGCCTTTCCTTTTTCTAAAAGCAATATTTGTTTGTTTATGGGTTCTTTATTCATGGGATTTCACTTCCATTACCTCCTTGAATGTTTGTTTCTAAATCTATTGCCCAAACACTTAGCCTGCTTCTAATCCTTCGCATCACTAATAACTCAGCCTTTCTAAGTCAGTGGTTCACTAAATTGCATTTATTTTTCTTTCTGAATTAAAAAAATACAGTATATTACACATTCTCATCATTTATTGCTTGTTCATCCTTGCTTCAAATGTATATTAGCATAATTACATTTTTGAAAGTCTTAACTTTTCTTTTCAAAGACGAAGACACAAGTCTGTGAAACTACATAGTACTTGGAAACTTTAAATAAAATGAATTAAGTGTCATAGACACAATCGTCATATTTAGTGTAAAGGGGAAAATTAACTATTACTGTAAACTATAAAAACTATTAAAAAACTATAGATTTTTATAAACTATAAAAAATTAACTATAACTATTCCAAAACTGCTTTGCTATTAAATTTGCAACTAGGTTTAAATCTGGTCTATGTTATAAGTCATTCTGTTTAGTGGTGCTCAGGAAGAACAATGATGTATGTCTAATTTTTATAAATAGTATATTTTCTAAAAAAACATGAATTTAAATTTTTAACTAGCAGTATATAATAAAAATATTTAATTTACACCTCTTTTATTACTAAATGTTCTTAATAATTCAGCTTTTGTAAACTGATACATACATAATTATAACAATATATTAAATTTAATATGTTTAATCTTAGTGTCATTCACAATATTTCTGGTCAGTTTGTCTTTATTTTCTGTTATTATTTGCTTATATCCCATTCTCATACATTTTTATAAGTTTGTAGAAACTCTGTTTAGGAACACAGATCTCTTATTATAAGAGATATTTTCTCTCAATCTTTCATTTGTACATCCTCTATGGGGTCTTCAAATATACATAGACAAACACAGACAAATTTATAGAGTAAAATCAGTCAATTTTTGTCTTCACATTTGGATCTTTGTACTAATTAAAAATTATTTTTAAAAATAAGCCACTGTAAATACACTCCACTTTCACATGCTTAATGGTTTTGTTAGGTAGTTAGAATAGGAAAAAGAAGTCCAGAATGGTGGTGGCTAAAAGACAAGGAAGGGAAAAACCCATGAAAATAGAACAAAGGAAGGTCCGAGCACCAGAGTGAAGACCTCAGGTAAAACAAATTAGCACTCCTGGCTAGCCTGATTTACAAAGGGCAGGCCCAGGGGGAGGAGAAAAAAACATATAAAAAGAGGAGCCAACATTGGGCCAGAGGTCTCTTTTCTCTTTGTGTCTTTTGGATTGGCATGCCCTCATGCCTCCAAGATGTATTTTCCTTTACTTTCTAAATAAAACTGAGCTGTAACAGGGAGTTGTAACACTGGTCTGTCTGAGAGCTGTAACACTGGTCCGTCTGTCACTTCACATTTTTGTTGTGATGAGACAGAATGGAGGAAATTACAAACTCCCCTGACAGTTTTTTGAAGGTTTTTCTTTCTCTCTTTTTTTGAGTGTAGCTTTTTAATCCATCTGAAACGCATTTATGTTGGTTTGAGGTCAGAAAAAAGCTTCATCTTTCAGTATAGACAAAAAACTGTTTCAGAACTGTTTAATTACATGAAATGGAAAATTCTTCATCAATCATATGTCCATACATGCATATATCTATCTCTACATTGTAAATTCTGGTTTATCTATATCTTTGCTTCTTTTTAAATTTGTTTTACTGAGATTTTTAAAGTAATCTTATCCAGTGCTAAGGAAGTGTGGGGTTAAGTTCAATAATTTATTGATTTCTCTCTTTTAATTCCTTTCTTTCTTTAACTTGAAACATATTTACTGATGTGTTTACTGTAGGTCAGACATACCCAACAGGAAAAAAGGTAACACTAGAGAGAAAGGAAAGAGCAGTAATATAAACAGATAAACACAACTGAAAATTGTGGTAAGTACTATCAAATAATTTCCCTATCCATGAAGATTTTGTTGTAGAAAGATAGTTACTAACTTCTTTAGTAAAGTCACTCAGTCATGTCCAACTCTTTGTTACCCCATGGACTATAGCCCGTCAGGCTCCTCTGTCCATGGGATTTTCTAGGCAAGAATACTGGAGTGGGTTGTCATTTCCTTCTCCAGGGGATCTTCCCAACCCAGGGATCTAACACAGCTCTTCCGCATTGCAGGCAGATACTGTAAACTCTGAGCCACCAGGGAACCGAGTGACTAACTTCTTTAGTGGCATTAAATGCTTAACTTACTAATTGTAATTAAATTTATTTAAAAAATCTTTAAAAACACATATGATAAATCTTTTTTTTATGTTTACAATAATAGTTGTCTTGATAAGTAACTTCACACTTCCTTATTCTAATTTCACTACTTCAATTAATCATTTTGTGAACTATTTTTAAGTGCTTCAGTTCAGTTCAATCACTCAGTTGTGTCCGATTCCTTGCGACCCCATGAGTCGCAGCACACCAGGCCTCCCTGTCCATCACCAACTCCCGGAGTTCACTCAGACTCACATCCATCAAGTCAGTGATGCCATCCGGCCATCTTATCCTCTGTCATCCCCTTCTCCTCCTGCCCCCAATCCTCCCAGCATCAGGGTCTTTTCCAATGAGTCAACTCTTCACATGAGGTGGCCAAAGTACTGGAGTTTCAGCTTTAGCATCATTTCTTCCAAAGAAATCCCAGGGCTGATCTCCTTCAGAATGGACTGGTTAGATCTCCTTGCAGACCAAGGGATTCTCAAGAGTCTTCTCCAACACCACAGTTCAAAAGCATCAATTCTTCGGCACTCAGCTTTATTCACAGTCCAACTCTCACATTCATACATGACCACTGGAAAAACCATAGCCTTTGACTAGATGAACCTTTGTTGGCAAAGTAATGTCTCTGCTTTTGAATATGCTATCTAGGTTGGTCATAACTTTCCTTCCAAGGAGTAAGCATCTTTTAATTTCATGGCTTCAGTCACCATCTGCAGTGATTTTGGAGCCCCCAAAAATAAAGTCTGACACTGTTTCCACTGTTTCCCCATCTATTTCCCATGAAGTGATATAACCAGATGCCATGATCTTCGTTTTCTGAATGTTGAGTTTAAGCCAACTTTTTCACTCTCCTCTTTCACTTTCATCAAGCTAGACATGCTGGAACGTGAAGTCAATTGGGCCTTAGAAAGCATCACTAGGAACAAAGCTAGTGGAGGTAATGGAATTCCAGTTGAGCTATTTCAAATCCTGAAAGATGATGCTGTGAAAGTGCTGTGCTCAGTATGCCAGCAAATTTGGAAAACTCAGCAGTGGTCACAGGACTGGAAAAGCTCAGTTTTCATTTTGATCCCAAAGAAAGGCGATACAAAAGAATGCTCAAACTACCGCACAATTGCACTCATCTCACATGCTAGTAAAGTAATGCTCAAAATTCTTCAAGCCAGGCTTCAGTAGTACTTGAATTGTGAACTTCCAGATGTTCAAGCTGGTTTGAGAAAAGGCAAAGGAACCAGAGATCAAATTGCCAAACTCCACTGGATCATTGAAAAAGAAAGGGAGTTCCAGAAAAACATCTACTTTTCCTTTATTGACCATGCCAAAGGCCTTGACTGTGTAGATCACAATAAACTGTGGAAAATTCTGAAAGAGATGGGAATACCAGACCACCTGACCTGCCTCTTGAGAAACCTATATGCAGGTCAGGAAGCAACAGTTAGAACTGGACATGGAACAACAGACTGGTTCCAAATAGGAAAAGGAGTACGTCAAGGCTGTATATTGTCACCCTGCTTATTTAGCTTCTATGCAGAGTACATCATGAGAAACGCTGGGCTGGAAGAAGCACAAGCTGGAATCAAGATTTCTGGGAGAAATATCAATAACCTCAGATATGCAGATGACACCACCCTTATGGCAGAAAGTGAAGAGGAACTAAAAAGCCTCTTGATGAAAGTGAAAGAGGAAGTGGTCTTAAGGAATATTAAAATTGAACAAAAAATAATAGGGAAGAAACTGTGACTTGTGGGAAAGACAGAATCAATGCAGAGAGAAGTGATACTCTGAGCACTGTAGAAAGTAAAACCTACCTTGAATCTAGAACTCTTCAGGGGCAGGATTATAGCTTTCCAGAGTAAACTCTGTGCAGACACCCATTTTCAACTTTCCAAAAACAGATGAAGGTTCTCTTCCCTATGAAATAACCAAGCTTACTACTTTTTGCTGAGGGTTTAAATCAACCCCACTATTTTGGCTGTCCTCCTTTAGTAACTCAGACATGAATCCTCACAACTGTTTTTTTTTGTTTGTTTTTATTTTTAAATTTATGCTGATAACTTTTCCCTCACTGTTAAAAATGTAGGAATATAATTGTTTAATGGAAAAATGTTATTGCAGAAGAAAATTTCTTGCAACAGCATGGAGTCAGTTGCTTTAAAATAGTGTAATATATTTATATTAATTCATTAATTAATATATGTATTTAATTCAAAAATAAACTTAAAAACCTGTGAGCTCATATTTAAATTTTAAAAGGTCTTGGACCTAAATAGAAAATAGTTTAAGAGGACAGATGTAAAAATTCCATTATTTTCATTTTGGCAAAGCATATAATGTTTTTTTTTTTTTTGGTACTGAGTTTACATTGATACTCCTGATTGTCATTTACATTTCCAAGTGCTTTAATCTTTTACAAATAAAAATTAATTTTATCTATATCAAAGTATATTTAGATCTTTCAACCTAAACTGGAATTATACTTCATTTACTTTCATAACTCTCCAAATTTTCATTGAACAAGGCAAAATTTCTCTTAAACACACACCAAAAATAATCAATAATGCTGATAGGTTTTTTTAGTGATATATTACCTTGCTTTCCTGGAATAAACCTTGTTTGTCTGGATTCAATTTAAGTACTAGTGCATGGTTTGATTTTCTAATATTTTATTTACATTTTGGCATTTCTTCAAAATAAGATTTATCTATAGTGCTCTTTGTGCTGAGTTATGATAGCTCTGTAAGATGTTTGGATAAAACTTTTTATATTGTCTATGTTATGGAACATTTTAAATACAATTGAAATTGTTCTATAGTCAATTTTGCTAATTTATGCTTCACTATAAAAACATCCATTTATCTAGCTTTTAAAATGCATTTGTCCAAAGTTGCATACCATGTTATTTTACATGATTTTATTATCTTTTATATCTGTGGCTATATGTTATCATTTTTATCCTTTTAATAATAGGCAAACATTGGTATCAAACATTAAAAATAAACATATATTAATATTTCATAAATATCAATTTCTGAGGTCATATTTTCATTGGTATATCAGTTTTATACATTTAAATATGTGGAATATTTTAATATCCAAAAAGGGAAAAAAATCTAAATAAAAATGTAAAGTCCAAGTAAATACCACTTATCTAATACAAACAACAAATAGTGTATAAACAAAGCAAAGAAACCTAATTCTAGACTTAGATAATTGTGACCTTGAGTAATTTATTTAGTTTTCTATGTGGCTTACATAATGCTTGTCATTACAATTTGGATCTCAGTAATATCACTCGTAATATGAAAGTGTTCCCTGTGGAGGTGTGTGTGTGTGTGTGTGTGTGTGTCTGCATGCACATGTGCTAAATTACAAACTATTCAAAACAAATAATAACATAAAATGAGCAATTAGTTTTTTTATTTATGACAGCCACTGGTTTTGTCAAATTTATACCAAAATCCTTCAGAGGTGTGACACATTTTCCCCCCTTAATAAGAAGTTTTATACCCAAGTATCCAAATCTCATTAACTCTGTCAATATGATCATGGGTACATCCTCAGTGGGAGAACATTCCTACAATTTTCCCATTTGATTAACACCATATATTTTCTTATTTGATTAAATACTTTAAATTGAATGAAGGACTCCAAGGAGCCCTTTTTTTGGAAAGAAAAAATATTTAACCCTGTTATGAGTGACAGATACCATTCTTTGTTAAGCTTTGAATTTAATTTCTCCAATAAAATTCTCTTTGAATGGCACTGTACTTACGTAGTGTCCAAACCTTGCAAATTATAGATTAATGAAAATGATGTAATCTTATTCTTCAAATTCCTCAAATATAGGTAAAAATCAAATACAAATTTAAAATAAATGGATACAATTAAGAAATCTTATCTGTTTGTAATAGTCTAGGCATATTGTCTTCTATAGGACTAATGATACAGAGCTATTGATAATACCTCAATCACTGTTTATTACTGTGTAAAACAATCATTATTTGTTTCTGTCCAAATCAATCCTGATCTAGGTTTATAATGAATTAAAATAGGTCCAAGGCATGGTATTACAGTCAGCAGTCTGTGCATTTATTTAGAATTAGAAGGAATTAGCTTTGAATTCAGCTTTGTCAGTTTAGTCAGTCAGTCATTTCTGACTCTTTGAGACCCCATGGACTGTAGCCTGCCAGGCTGCTTTGTCTATTCCAGGCAAGGATACTGGAGCGGGTTGTTATTCCCTTCTCCAGCATAATTTCTAAGATTATGAGAAATACATTTCTTATCTACAACTATGACATAGGGTACAAGGCTCACAACACAGTCTCTGTCCTTACAGAGAATCTGCCTTGATATGTAATCTACAATGGTCCCTTAGTTATTTCATCTACAAATAAAAATACTTCCAAAAAACAGGAACATTCAAAAGCTTTTTGGAAATAATTTATATACATAATAAACATGTGATGCCTAATAGGTATCCTTATGTTTTATGCTATTTATTATTATATTGAAAAGAATGAGCATGGTAAGAATGCTTACTGTTCAGTTTGAAATGATATAACACACTTTTTAAATATTTTTCTTTAACATATTAAAAAATAAAAGATTTTATTTTTTTGGCTGCATGGCATGTGGGATCTTAGTTTCCGGATAAGGAATGGAACCTGTGACTCCTGCAGTGGAAGCAGGGAATCTTAACCACGGGACCACAAGGCAAGTCCCTAAAAGTAGAGTTTAATAGAATAATACCTATTCCTATTGATAGAAACAAAAAAAAATCTCTGACTCTAAAAACTCTAAATTTTTAAGTTATCTTGAAAATAAACTTAAAAATTTAATCAGAGATTATTTCAGCTATTGTTTTTCTTCAGTTGCTTAAGTTGTGCCTGACTTTTTGTGACACCATGGATTGCAAAATGCCAGGCTTCCCTGTCCTTCATTATCTCCTGGAGTTTGCTCAAACTCATGTCCATTGAGTAGGTGATGCCATCCAACCATCTTCATCCTCTGTCATCCCATTCTCCTTGTGTCAAGAATAGGCATAACTGTGAGAAACTAAAAGTTTTAATCAACTATATAAAGATTTTGTTAGTTAAATAAATCATTATGTGGTTACTAAAAGTCATCATACTTCATAGACTTTTTATAAATGTTTTATTCAAAGAGAAACAATTTGTTTTATTGTATTCCATAAGCATAAATTCCCTGTCCATTACTCAAATGCAAGATTACCACACAATTTCCCCCCAGAAATACAGTTATGGATAAATATGTCCCTACCCTATGCTCATAAATCTTATTTTATTCATGCTAACCTTTATTTAAATATTAGATTTTAATATCATGATTAAGCATTTTTTATTTTAAAATAATAAATGTGATATTTTTTCAAATATATATACTCCTTTATCGAACAAACTTGGAGAAATTTATTTTCCTTTTCTTTTAAATTTTTCTACTTACGTGCACTTCTGTATCCAGTGGCATTAACATTTTATTTGTTCTGCTGCAATTTTCACTAAAATTAGCAGTCTACTAACTGTTAAAACAAGCTAAAAATTTAATCTGAAAGTGTAGTTGAATGTTCATTATTTGCAATTTAATAAAATTAACAATATATAAAGAGGGATAGTAATTATTTGCATGTTTTAGTATACATGGTTGTGTGTGTATAGTATTTGCTTGAGTTTCTGGGTATGAGTGTGTGTGTGTGCATGCATGCACATCTGTGTGTCTATGTGTGTGTGTGTGTGTGTGTGTGTGTAAGAGTGGAGAGGGAAGAAGGGATACTAAACACAATTTCATAATTGCTGAAATTAAGTTTCCTTTTAGACATTCAAGTGAATATATACCTTTGAAAGTAGTTTAGGTGGAAGTTATTTTTTGGGCACAATCTTATGTATTAATATATGGTAGTTGAAACGAAAAAGTGCTTGGAATACATCAGGGAAATTCTAAACAGTGAGTAAAATAATGTCTGGGGAACCTAGAAACTTTAGAGTCAGGCAAGAAACAGAAACATGCAAAGCATACTAGAAAGCAACAATTTAAAAACAAAATCAGAAGATAGTATATAGTTTCTTAGAAAGAAATGGAAAAAAAAAGCTTAAAGAGTAAGTGGCATCTTAGTTAAATGTTCTTCACAAATTTTGGGTCTACATTTTGATGACTGAAAAGGAAAGTCTTTTCTTTTCAATCATCTTTCTTAGCTACTTCTTGAGGAAACTGAAGAGAATGGTCTGCTTGGGAATTCTGCTTCATGAATATAGAAGTTTGGACCTCAGAAGTAAAACATTTAAGTTATTATTGCTTTATTCCAGGTGGCTCAGTCTATTGAAAATACAATTATTTCAAAATATTGTGAATTTATTAGCAATCAATTGAAATTGGCACTTTGGGTTTTGTTTTTTTTTTTCTTTTCTTTTTTTTTTATTTAAATTTATTTATTTTAATTGGAGGCTAATTACTTTACAATATTGTATTGGTTTTGCCATACATCAACATGAATCCACCACGGGTGTACACGTGTTTCCCATCTTGAACCCCCCTCCTACCTCCCTCCCTGTACCATCCTTCTGGGTCATCCCAGTACACCAGCCCCAAGCATCCTGTATCCTGTATCGAACTTGGACTGGTGATTAGTTTTATATGATATTATACATGTTTCAATGCCATTCTCCCAAATCATCCCACCCTCTCCCTCTCCCATTGACACTTTGTACACAATCATAATCCTGCCTGAGACATTGAGTGCTACAGATTTAATTATGATTATTTGAGATGTACCAGGTTCTGTAGGACAAAGCAAACCTTAGAAAGAACAAAGTAGGAGACATCAGACATCCTGGTTTCAAACTATATTGTAAAGCTATAGTAATCAAAATAGTATGATACTTGCATAAAAACAGTAATGTAGATCAATGGAACAGAATGGAAAATCCACAAATAAATTCCTGCTTATATAACCATCTAATATTTTACAAGAGAGTCAAGAACACTCAATGGTTAAAGTTTCTTTAACAAATGATATGATTAAGGGTGGATAATCAGATGCAAAAATAAAATAAAATAAAATTTGACTCCTATATTACTCCATTCACAAAAATTAACTCAACATAGATTAGAGAGTTAAACATAAGTCCCGTGACTATACTCCTGGGGTGGTGGTCAGGGGACACAGGGTAGAAGTTCCTTGACATTTATATTCCCTGGCAATAATTTTTTGTGTATAACACCAAAAGCACAAATAAGAGAAGCAACAGTAAATAAGAGAGACTGCATCAAGCTTAAAAGCCTCCGAACAACAAAAGACAATCATCAAAATGAAAAGGCAACCAAGGGAATGGAAGAAAATATTCACAAATTATGTATCAGGAAAGGGATTGATATAAAAGTAGAACTCATACAACTAAATAGAAAAAAATATGATTAAAAAATGGATAGAGGAATTGAATAGACATTGTTTCTAAAGAAGACATCCAAATAATCAACAGGTATAGGAGAAGATGCTTAACATTACTAATTACCAGGGAAATGCAAATTAAAACTACAATGATATATCACTTCACACTTGACAGATGGTTATCATCAAAGAAAGAAGAAATAAGCGTTGGTAAGATGTGGAGAAAAGGGAATGCTTGTGCACCATTGGTGAGAACATAAATTGTTTCAGCAAGTATAAAAAATAGTGTGAAAATTTCCTCAAAAAATAAAAGTTCCTCAAAACAAACAAAAAAAATAGAACTACCATATGATCCCAGCAATCACACTTCTGGTTGTATATCCAATGGAAATTGAATCAGGTTTTCTAAGAGATATCCACAGTCCCAACTTTACTGTTGTATTTTTCACAATATACAAGATATGGACAAAACCCAAGTGGTGTCTGTCAAGGATGAATGGATAATGAAGATACTATATATATATATATGTATTAGCTATGGTTTTTCCTGTGGTCATGTATGGATGTGAGAGTTGGACTGTGAAGAAGTCTGAGTGCCGAAGAATTGATGCTTTTGAACTGTGGTGTTGGAGAAGACTCTTGAGAGTCCCTTGGACTGCAAGGAGATCCAACCAGTCCATTCTAAAAGAGATCAGCCCTGGGATTTCTTTGGAAGGAATGATGCTAAAGCTGAAACTCCAGTACTTTGGCCACCTCATGCAAAGAGCTGACTCATTGGAAAAGACTCTGGTGCTGGGAGGGATTGGGGGCAGGAGGACAAGGGGACGACAGAGGATGAGATGGCTGGATGGCATCACTGACTCGATGGACGTGAGTCTGAGTGAACTCTGGGAGTTGGTGATGGGCAGGGAGGCCTGGCGTGCTGCGATTCATGGGGTCGCAAAGAGTAGGACACGACTGAGAGACTGATCTGATCTTGCTATTACTGTTCAGTCACTAAGTTGTATCTGATTTTTTGTGACCCCATGGACATGGCATGCCAGGCTTCCACATCCTTCACAATCTCCTAGAGTTTGCTCATATTCATTTCCATTGAATCAGTGATGATATCTAACTATCTTATCCTCTGGCACCATGCTTTCCTTTAGCCTTCAACCTTTCCCAGCATCCAGGTCTTTTCCATTGAGTTGGCTCAAAGTATTGAAGTGTCAACTTCAGCATCAGACCTTCCAATGAATACTCAGGGGTGATTTCCTTTAGGATTTACTGGTTTGATCTCCTTGGAGTCCAAAGGACTCTCAAGAGTATTCTCCAGCACCACAGTTCAAAAGCATTAATTCTTTAGTGCTCAGCCTTCTTTAGGGTCAAATTCACATTTATTCATGACCACTGAAAAAACCATATCTCTGACTATATGAACCTTCATTGGCAAAGTGATGTCTCTGCTTTTTTTAGTATACTGTTTAGGTTTGTCATAGCTTTCCTTCCAAGGAGAATCTTTGAATTTCGTGGCTGCAGTCACCATCTGCAGTAATTTTGGACCCCAAGAAACTAAAATCTGTCACTGTTTCCATGTTTTCCCCTTCTACTTACCATGAAGTGATGGAATCGGATGTCAAGATCTTAGTTTTATGAATGTTGAGTTTCGAGTCAGTTTTTTCATGCTCCTCTTTCACCCTCATCAAGAGGTTCTTAAGTTCTTCATTTTCTTCCATTTGAATAATATAATTTACATATCTGAGGTTATTGATGTTTTGCCCCAAAATCTTGACTCCAACCTGTGATTCCCCAGCCCAGCATTTTGCATGATGTATGCTGCTTATAAGTTAAGCAGGGTAACAATATTCGGCCTTGTTGAACTCCTTTCCCAGTTTGGAACCAGTCGGTTTTTCCATGTCCAGGTCTAACTATTGCTTCTTGATCAGCATACAGGTTTCTCAGGAGACAGGTAAGGTGGTCTGCTATTCCCATCTCTTTAAGAATTTTTCCTACTTCATTATGATTCATACAGTCAAAGGCTTTGGCATACTCAATAAAGCGGAAGTAGATATTTTTCTGGAGTTCCCTGCTTTCTCTTTGATCCAGTGCTGCTGCTGCAGCTAAGTTACTTCAGTCGTGTCCGACTCTGTGTGACCCCATGATCCAGTAAATGTTGGCAGTTTGATCTCTGTTTCCTCTGTTTTTCTAAACCCAGATTCAACATCTGGAAGTTCTTGGTTATACACGTGTGTGTGTGTGTGTGTGTGTGTGTGTGTGTGTGTGTGTGTGTGTATACATATGGGCTTCCCTGGTGGCTCAGATGGTAATGAATTCACCTGCAATCAGGAGACCTGGGTTCAATCCCTGGGTGGGGAAGATCCCCTGAGGAGGGCATGGAAATTCACTTCAGTATTCTTGCCTGGAGAATCCCATGGACAGAGGAGCCTGGCATACTGCAGTCCATGGGTTCACAAGGAATCAGAAATGACTGAGCGACTAAGCACACACACACATACACACACTTATATATACATATATATGTATACACACACATATATATACCATATATATATACATATATGTGTGTATATATATATATATATATATATATATATATATATATATATATGGTTTCCCTTGTGGCTTAGCTGGTAAAGAATCCGCCTACAATGTGGGAGACCCAGGTTCAATCCCTGGGTTGGGAAGATCCCTGGAGAAGGGAAAGGCTACCCGCTCCAGTATTCTGGCCTGGAGAATTCCATGGACTATATATTCCATGGGGTCGCAAAGAGTCGGACACGACTGAGTGACTTTCATCATCATCATCATCATCATATATATATATATATATATATATATAGAGAGAGAGAGAGAGAGAGAGAGAGAGAGAGGGAGGGAGAGAGACAGGGACAGAGACAGAGAAACAGAGATGACAGAGGGAAACCATGCCATTTGCTACAACATGAATAGATATCTTGGGTGTTAAATGAAATAATTCAGACAAAGAAAGACAAATATTTTATAATACCCCTTATAAGTGTAATCAAAAGACCTGAACAGATAACAGGATAATTGTTACCAGAAGTTGAAGGTTAGAAAAATATGCAAGGTTGAAATTTGTAACTAATATATAAATAATTTCTGGATATCTAATGCAGAGTATACTGATTATAGTTGATAATACTGTATTAAAATATTCAAATGTGAAAGACTAGATCTTAATTATTCCCACCACAAAAAATGATAATTATGTGCTTAGAAAGAAGTGTTAACTAATATTGTGTTGGTAACTGAAACACATGAATGTATCAAATAAATATGTTGTGTACCTAAACTTATAAAATGTTATATGCTGATTATATCTCAATAATTTCAAAATTTGGATCAATCACTTTGAAAGTACTTTGCTCATAGCCCTTGCAGTAAGTAGCTTCTGAAATCATTATCGATGTACTCATCCTTTTGATTCTGTTGTATAATTTCTTTAACCTGAATACGACTTACATGCTTGCCGACTAACTCGCTACAGTTGTGTCTGACTCTTTGCAACCCTATGGACTGTAGGCCTCTAGGCTCCTCTGTCCATGGGATTCTCCATGCAAGAATACTGGAGTGGGTTTCCACACCCTACTCCAGGGTATCTTCCCCACCCAGGGATCGAACCTGTGTCTCCTCCATCTACTGCATTGGCAGGTAGGTTCTTTACCATTAGCAGCACCTGGAAAGCCCTGAACCTGAGTATGAACTGACTTAGTCCCTTGCTTCTAACATGTAGACTAGCAAGTTGATAGGATGTCACTTCAGAGATTGGATTGTGGAGGTCAGGATCTCTTCCATGCTCTACTTGATGAAGTCAGCTGATTGAGACTGGATTCCCATCAATAGCCAATGAGGAATCTGAGCTCTTAGTTCAACATGTGATATATTAGACCCTGCTAGCAACTGTGTGGATGAGTGTGACAGAAAATCCATTCTCAGTTGTACCTTGAGATGGCTGTGGCTTTGTCAGATACCTAAGGTAGCTGAGGATCCAACTCAGCCTTGTCTGGATTCCTCACCCACAGAAACTGTGAAAAAATTTGTTATTTATTCCTCCAAGTAGCTATGTTTAGAGAAATGAATAACACAGTGATTGATAACTAGTACAGCCATTAAATATGAATAATCTTGTCATACACTCAACAAATTCATTTTAGATATGTGCTGTAAAACTATTATGCCTCACGTGGACTGGGAAATTAAATAAATGGGCTATTCATAAAATGAACTTTAAAGAAAGTATAAACATAGATCAACCTGGAACCCAAAATTATGAGTAAAAACCAAGTTACAAAATTTACATGTATAGAAGATTTTTAAATTGTATATTACAACAGCAAAATATATATAATTATATGAATTATAGTAAAGATATAATATTAATCCATGGTTCAGATTTCGAGATCAGGATATTGCAAAATGCTATTAACTTTTATTATATTTTGGTAGAATATGCATAGCTATTTCTTATATTATACCTCTACTTTTCTTGCTTTAAATACTTCATAATTTTTTGAAATAATATTTAATAAAGTGAAATTAAAGCATTATAAATGTGACACATTAAGATGAAATTGATAAAAGTGTTACTAATATAAAATATAATGGAGATAAAAGTATTTGAATTTGGTTCAGAAAATCTAAAAAAAGACCAAATTAGATATAGATCTTGTTTATTGTAGTACTCCAATGACAATAGGATCAACAACTATAATATATCAAATAATTTCCAAGACATTAAGCAAACAAGTCACTTATATAGAATAATGTAAACAAATCATTTATACATCTAATGCACACAGTATATCTTTAAACTATGCCTTAGAGACATCTAGTAAATAGTATGAAGTAGCATAAATCTATCATATTTTGTTATTGTTGGGAAAAAAACTTTAAAATTACATGTAATCCACTAAAAATGGAAAATATATTATTTAACTATGTAAATCTGACATCTAGAAATATTAATAGTATTATGGTAATTAGAGAGTAACATAATTATTCAAATTTTAGTCACTTGATATGCAGTATATTATAACAAAATGGACAGTCTTGGAGATTTTTTTATTGTCAATTTGTTGTGTGACATAAACTTTCCAGATTAAATATATTTTAACTAATATGTTTACTTTGACCTAGAAATTATTGACTGAGAATGTACATAGTACCAAAATATTCATTTGCTTTGTGTACATTTTGTCACTGTTACAAAAGCAATTAGGACAATTAAAATAATGTCTATTATTTTTATTACTTGTTTAATAAGTGGAACCATAAAATTAACTTCAAGTTATTATTTGTGGCTATTTTCAAATAAGACATAATTTGTCCACAACCAAGGGGAATAAAGCTAATTCCTAAACCCTTTATAACTTACTAGCTGATTCCTGAACATTTACTTTCATACATTTATATAAACACCTTTAATTATTAAAATGGAATTAACTCTGTGGAAAATAAAATGTAAACATTAGTGAATCATTTATTATTTTATTGAAAGTCACTCAGTTGTGTCTGAATCTTTGTAACTCATAGTCCATGGAATTCTCCAGGCGAGAATATTGGAGTGGGTAGCATTTCTCTTCTCCAGGGGATCTTCCCAACCCAGGGGTTGAACCCAGGTCTTCTGAATTGTAGGGGGATTCTTTACTAGCTGAGCCACGAGGGAAGCCCAGGAATACTGGAGTGGGTAGCCTATCCCTTCTCCAGCAGATCTTCCTAAACCAGGAATTGAGCCGGGGTCTCCTGCATTGCTGGTGGGCTCTTTACCAACTGAGCTGTCAGGGAAGTCTGAATTGTTTATACTTGAATATTTAAATACATTTTTTGATAACATGTATAGAAAGAAAATATGTTATTGAAAATCAAAAGCAGGTGCAAATGAGAAAAGACAGACTTTGGGAGACTCACTTGACATTATGTACAGACTTTGCTTAAATTTCATTAATGCCTCAATTTTTACCACTTTTATCCGTGCATTTTTCTGTGTAAGTTCTCAGTGCTCTTCCACTGTGGGTAATTTTAATTCTCTGTCCCTGGGCTTGGTTTGTGACTTGTTGGGATCAATACGACTTGACACTAGTAGTGTTTTGAAAAGCATTAGCAAGATTAGACTCACTAGCTCTTGAGCTACTGATGTCCTC
Source organism: Bos mutus (assembly GCF_027580195.1). Classification (NCBI taxonomy): domain Eukaryota; kingdom Metazoa; phylum Chordata; class Mammalia; order Artiodactyla; family Bovidae; genus Bos; species Bos mutus. The sequence goes on along the minus strand of NC_091636.1, from coordinate 48,073,630 downwards.
ATGATAAGAACATATGTCTGGTCGTCCGGAGAAAAGTATGAATGACAGCTGAAGCAGAGAAGCATCAGCTGAGATGCCCTAAGACAGTTCAGCTGAGAATACACCTCTGAGTAAATTTCAGATCCAGCCAACCACTGATAACTGAGCAAGTCCAAAATAAACTAGGCCCAAACTAGATTATCCCAGCCATGGGAAACTCAATTTATAATACAGGACTTTGATTTTTTTTTTTTAACACAATGATAATTAAATTATGTGGGCCAATTATTTTATAGAGCATTTTATGAAATAGAATCCATATAATGCATATAATCCATATTGTGTAGCTACATAAATTCATAATAAATACTATTAAAAATTCATCTTAATGTTTTCTTCCTTCAGATAATAACATTTTGTCCGTTAAAGAACATTGTAATATATACAGCTATATGTTCATGGAAAAGACCCTCCCAAGTTACATTATGACAGACATCAAAAATATATCATAAAAATATTATGAAATTGAATCATTAATTTTGTAGACCTGAAGCTAACATATTGGGTTGGTGCAAAAGTAATTGCAGTTTTGCATTGTTGAAATTTGCTGTTTAATACTGGAATACGTTCTTAAATAGATGTGGTTATGTTATACATCGTTTTAATGCACACTTCTTGCTTTTTTTTTTTTTTTTGCTAATGACATTGCTTGCTGTGTATTTTATATTTATTTTAGACTATGGAAATAATGTCAGACAAAAAAAGTAAATTCAAGCCATTATTTTTATTCGAGTTCAAAGTGGATTGTAATGTAGTAGAGACAACTTCCAACATCAACAACACATTTGGCCCAGGAACTGCTAATGGATATAGTGCAGTGGTGATTCAAGAAATTTTGCAAAGGAGGCAAGAGCCTTGAAAATGAGGAGGATATTGGTTGGCCATCAGAATTTGACAATGACCAATTGAGAGAATTGTCAAAGCTGATCCTCTTGTAAGAATTTGCTGAAGAACTCAACTTGGACTATTCTATAGTCATTCAGTATTTGAAGCAAATTGTAAAGGTGAAAAAGCTGCACAAATGGGTCCTTCATGAACTCTGTGTGTGTGTGTTAGTCACTCAGCCATGTCCAACTCTTTGTGACCCTGGTCTGCAGCCTGCCAGGCTCCTCTGTCCATGGGATTCTCCAGACAAGAATATTGGAGTGGGTTGCCATTTCTTCCTCCAGGGGAATCTTTCCAACCCAAGGATCGAATTGCAGCACATCAGGCCTCCCTGTCCATCACCAACTCCCGGAGTTCACCCAAACCCATGTCCATTGAGTTGGTGATGCCATCCAGCCATCTCATCCTCTGTTGTCCCCTTCTCCTCCTGCCCTCAATCCCTCCCAGCATCAGAGTCTTTTCCAATGAGTCAACTCTTCGCATGAGGTGGCCAAAGTACTGGAGTTTCAGCTTTAGCATCATTCCTTCCAAAGAAACCCCAGGACTGATCTCTTTTAGAATGGACTGGTCGGATCTCCTTGCAGTCCATAGGACTCTCAAGCATCTTCTCCAACACCACAGTCCAAAAGCATCAATTCTTCATTGCTCAGCTTTCTTCACAGTCCAACTCTCACATCCATACATGATTACTGGAAAAGCCATAGCCTTGACTAGCCGGACCTTTGTTGGCAAAGTAATGTCTCTGCTTTTGAATATGCTATCTAGGTTGGTCATAACTTAACTTGGAAGGAGTTAGCATCTTTTAATTTCATGGCTGCAGTCACCATCTGCAGTGATTTTGGAGCCCCCAAAAATAAAATCTGACACTTTCCCCACTGTTTCAACACCTATTTCCCATGAAGTGATGGGACCAGATGCCATGGCCTTAGTTTTCTGAATGCTGAGGGCCATGAGCCAACCACAAATCAAAAAAATTGTTGTTTTGAAGTTTCATCTCCTCTTTTTCTATGCAACAACAATGAACCATTTCTCAACCCAATTGTGATGTGCAATGAAATGTGGATATTATATGACAACTGGTGATGACTAGGTTGGTGGTTGTACTGAGAAGAAACTCCCAATCACTTCCCAAAGCCAAACTTGCACCAAAAAGGTCATGGTCACTATTTGGCGGTCTCATCTACTACAGCTTTCTGAATCCCAATGAAACCATTACATCTGAGAAGTATGTTCAGCAAATTGATGAGATGCACTGAAACCTGCAGCACCTGTGGCCAGCACAGCTTCCTAGAAAGGGCCCAATTCTCCACAGAAACTCCTGACTGCACAGCACATAACCAGTTCTTCAAAAGTTGAACAAATTGGGCTAAAATGTTTTCCCTCATCTGCTATATACACCTGACCTCTTGCCAACTAACTACCACTTCTTCGAGCATCTCGACAATTTTTTTCAGGGAAAACGCTTCCACAACCCACAGCAGGTGGAAATGCTTTCCAAGAGTTCATTGAATTACAAGGTATGGAATTTTTATACTTCAGGAATAAATAAAATTAGTTCTCAATGGCAAAATTGTGCTGACTTCAATGGTTCATATTTTGATTAATAAAGATGTGTTTGAGCCTAGTTATGAAGATTTAAAATTCACAGTCCAAAACCACAAGTACATTTGCACCAATATAATATGTCAATTATACCTCAATAAAAAATAAAGAAACAAATTAGAAACTAAACACAAATATTAAGCATAGATTATTATAACCAGAGAACATGAAAAATGCAGGGGAGGAGATTAAAAATTAATTTCACTCTTTTTCTCTATTCATTGATTCTGCATGTGTGAGTGCTAAGTTGCTTCAGTTGTGTCCAACTCTGTGCAACCCTATGGACTGTAGCCCACCAGCATCCTCTGTCCATGGGATTCTCCAGGCAAGAATGCTGGAGTGGGTTGCCAGGCCCTCCTCCAGGGGATCTTCCTGACCCAGGGATCAAACCCATGTTTCCTCCATCTCCTGCATTCCAGGCAATATAGGTTGCTGCTGCTGCTGCTAAGTCACTTCAGTTGTGTCCGACTCTGTGCGACCCCAGAGATGGCAGCCCACCAGGCTCCCCCATCCCTGGGATTCTCCAGGTAAGAACACTGGAGTGGGTTGACATTTCCTTCTCCAATGCATGAAAGTGAAAAGTGAAAGTGAAGTCACTCAGTCGTGTCCGACTCTTAGCAACCCCATGGACTGCAGCCCACCAGGCTCCTCCTTCCATGGGACTCTCCAGGCAAGAGCACTTGAGTGGGGTGCCATTGTAAATCATAAAGTCTCACAAGATAAATTACCATTTCCTAATCATCTTTTTGTTGTTGTTGTTCATGTGGAAATTTGCTTTTACCTGAATATTTTAAGGTACATTTTTAAAAAGAATGTTTCTAAAATTTACCATTAAAAGACAAAGTAAACATTATACTTCTATTATATACTATTGGTGTCCTCAAGAATTTTTCAGTATTTTATCTTTTATGAATTCAGATGATAATTCCACTTGGTAATCTAAGATTTTATCTTAGGCAAAAACTTAAATGCCATTCTTCTCTGGTCAGCCTGTCTAAAATGTTAAGATCCTGTTTTACAGTTATTGCTATATGTAGGCATAAAACCACCACTTATTAAGCTCACAGATTCCCATGAGGGTGGGGGATTTGAATGGAGCAAGCTTAGATTGGTTTATCCACAGCTTGAAGTTTATGGAATGAAACCATCTACAAGTATCTTTAATCACACACACACACACACACACACACACAACAACCCTTTCAGTTAGCCCTCAGATCAGATTTTCAGTCAGAGGACCTGCAGGTCATTACCCACTTGCTCTGAACTTGCTCACAACATAGGGATAGTGATATAATCAGACTTCTTATAAAGAAGGCACAGAGTTAAAAAAGCTAGTGTCCTGATGGTCAAACGAAAATCCTTATTGTGGCTCTGATTGCAAAACCACATAATCTCATTTTTAAGGTATTATTTTGGTTAAACTAGTCTCAGACTCACCAGGATTCATGAGGATGTGGCCTACACATGCACCACCTTTCGAAGGCAAGGTGATAATATCATATTGTAAAACGGCATGTAGAATAAGTGAGATAGTTGTAGTTATAATTGGAAAACATCACTTGCCACAACTATATATTCTTCTGGCTAAAATGTCACATTGTCTCTTGCCACAAACATTCCATATATCCTACCTACTTATTTATTATATATCCTTCTATTAGAATCAATGCATGGAAGAACATTTGAAACAAGTAATCATTTAACAAATATTTGTTGGGTGAATAAATAACCAAATAGTTTTAAATTATTTTTAAAAGAGGAAAAAATGAAAAATAAACTTAATATGAATAAAATATGCACATACTGGCATAGATTAAATTCAAATAGTATGTTTTTAAAGCTACACATATTCCTATATGTTCAGCTTTACTTCTACATGTTAATGTTTGATGATTATAAAATTCTCTGGCCTCTTTTATTTCTAACATTTTTATATTGTGTCTTTTTCTAAGTCAGGTTAGCATATATTGTGTGCTTTATGTTCACTTCTATAAATCAATGAAATTATGAGTTTAAATTGAGATAAATTCATCTATTCATTTGCTATGAGAAGCTACATTGTTTCAAGGAATATTTAGATATTAATATATATGTTTTATAGACAGATTAGATGCATAAGTGAGTATAATAAACATGCAAATTTCATGTAAGATTGAGGGAAAGAATTGCAATGAGGTTAATAAAACTGATAATCATGTCCCTAAATATGCATCCTGGAATTAAGATGTTGACAAGAGTTTATTAAATTTAGGAATGAAAACCTAGAGAAAGAGGAAAAGTGATGGGTATAAGAAATTAAAATGGTCATTGTTTTCCAGTTAGTGGTGACCATTCAGATAAGGGAAGCAGAACTACCATCTTTTTGAAAAATGTAAGGAAAAGAGAAGTCACTAGAACAGAGATTTTAGTTTAGGATGATTACAAAGTAAAAGCAGTGGATGTGGATGGTTGAAGTAGAATGAAAATACTGATTTATAAAGTAAAGTAGGTACAAAATGAAGAATATGACTATGTTAGTATTTAAGATCCTTTTCATATGTTTCAAAAGTATAATATATTTTATAGATTAATTCACTCATCATATGCATGAATGTTGATATGGTGCTCTCACAAATATAATGTGAAAATTTTCCCCATGAATCATTTTCTTCAACTTTTACTGGGTGCTTAAGGCAATTCTAGGATGAAGAGACAGTAATTATATTTTCCTAGTCTATTTTCTCTATTCTGCCTTAAACAGCAATAAAGTATGAATTGTGCCCTTATTCTCAATTAGCCATGCTGCCCAGCTTTCACTGGATCAGAAACAAATGGAGAAGTAGTATTATTATAAACTCTCTCTTTCTCTCTTTGTGTGTCTCCTTCTTTCTCTGCCTTTCTCTCTTTGCATCTCTTCATTTTTCTCATATTTATATGTAATTAAATGGGGTTTCCCCAGTGGCTCAATGGTAAAGAATCCACCAGCAAGATAGAAGCCACAGGAGACTCTGGTTCAATCCCTGGGTCAGGTAGATCCCCTGAAGGAGGGCACAGCAACCCACTCCAATATTCTTGTCTAGAGAATCCCATGGACAGAGGAGCCACAGGAGCCAGAGGAGCAGGGCTACAGTACATAGGGTTGCAAAGAGTTGGAGTAACTTAGCACACACACAGGCAGGAATGTAATTAAATAAATAAACACATTTTAAGAGACCTCTTAAATTGCAATTCTTCACACATGTTTTTCTTGGCACCTATACAAAATTAAAATTAAAAGACATTTGCTCCTTGGAAGAAATCTATGACAGACCTAAACAGCACATTAAAAAGCAGAGACATTACTTTGCCAACAAAGGTCCATCTAGTCAAAGCTATGGTTTTTCCAGTACTCATGTATGGTTGTGAGAGTTGGATCATAAAGAAGGCTGAATGCCAAATAATTGATGCTTATGAATTGTCGTATGGAGAGGACTGTTGAGAGTCTCTTGGATGGCAAGGAGATCAAAGCAGTCAATCTTAAAGGAAGTCACATGTAAATATTCATTGGAAGGACTGATGTTGAAACTGAAGCTCCCATACTTTGGCCACCCGATGCCAAGAACTGACTCATTAGAAAAGACCCTGATGCTGGGAAAGATTGAAGACAGGAGGAGAAGAGATAACAGAGAAGGAAATTGTTGGATGGCATCACTGACTCAATGACATGAGTTTGAGCAAGCACTAGGAGGTGGTGAAGGACAGGGAAACCTGGAGTACTCCAGTCCATGGGGTTGCAAAGAGTTGGACACGACTGAGTGACTAAACAATGATAAATGCAAAATCAGACTCATAGTTTATACTTCTCAGAGCATCTTCTACTTCTCTTTTTTGAACTTGTGCTTTAGTCACTAGGTCGTGTAGGATTCTTGTGACACAATGCACTCTAGCCAACCAGGCTCCTCTGTCCATAGGGTTTTCCAGGCAAGAATGCTGGAGCAGCTTGCCATTTCTTTATCCAGGGAATCTTCCACCTCAGGGGTAGAACCCACCTCTCCTGCATAGGCAGGCAGTCTCCTGCATTGCAACCAGATTCTTTACTGCTGAGCCACCAATATAATTTAAATTAAGGAAACATTTTGGAGATTGTTTATGTTGCTCCTTGAGGTTAGAACAGGTTAATTTTATTACCGCTACGCTATGCTTCTAACTTCATAGCAGTCTCTAGCAAAGTAGACAGAGAAGGTAATGGCACCCCACTCCAGTACTCTTGCCTGGAAAATCCCATGGGTGGAGGAGCCTGGTGGGCTGCAGTCCATGGGGTCGCACAGAGTCAGACACGACTGAAGTGACTTAGCAGCAGCAGCAGCAGCACAGTAGAACTCAAGAAATACATTTTGAATGAATAAAGTTACTTACATTCCTTGAGTTTCATACTCTTTAGTTTTAAACTGGAGTTATAATATCGACATAATATGCAAAACATCAAATGTTTCAAATCTTTTTTATTCTATTCACTTTTATAGGTGGTGTTAATTTTTATTTTCTCAGAACTGATTTTTCTTCCTTAGTGCTAACTACAAAAATCCCATTGCTTCACTTAGGTTTGAAGCTGCATGTTCCCTTGGCTATTTTCAAATAAATTTCAGGAAGATGAAAATGTTCATTTTTCCTTGCACTTGAAAAAGAGCAAATAATCATCTGCATTGTAGACCTGCTGGCATAACTTTGGCATATACGTTTTACCTTCTACTTTGATTAATAAAACATTGATTAGTTATTTAATATTGAAAGTGAAAGTGCTCAGTAATGTCCGACTCTTTGTGACCCTATGGACTATACAGAACATGGAATTCTTCAGGCCAGAATACTGGAGTGGGTAGCCTTTCCCTTCTCCAGGGGATCTTCCCAACCTAGGGATTGAACCCAGGTCTCCCATATTACAGGCTGATTCTTACCAGCTGAGCCACAAGGGAAGCCAAAAATTTAATATTTGTGACCCTTTAATGATATCTAATTTCCCATATTACCCATGAATGTTTATAACCTTCACTTACTGCCTTCGTCCTTTCCCTCTTCTCCCACATGCAGTCACTTGGAGCATAAGCAATGACATAAACAACTATACTAGCTTACCTACTAGACATGTTTGATTTCCTCTTTCAAAAAGGTTCAAATTTTGATCACTGATTTAAACTGAAACTACCTTCTAGCTTTGGTGTGAGGATTGAATATAAATCAGTAGACAACGAGCAGGGTAACAAGCCATGAATTAAATGCTCAATTAAATATGGTGATGCTTCATAATGAAAAGTACTTCATTAGATGGACAGGTCATTAACATTTGGGGCAATTGTTAAGTCTGATTTTGCTTGTTTGTATATGGATATCAAAACACACAGTGTCACAGTGAAATGACAAACCTAATATGATTTTTTCCATGAATAATTTCCCTCCAGGTTAGAGAGAAAATTAATGTTGAATTTTCAAATAATTACTTTAATTAAAAACAGAAAGGGAAAACAATAAAAGGAAGTTTTCATATATAAAAGAAAAACTAACTAATCATTGGATAAATTTTCGGAGTAAACAATCTCCCCAAATACAAATTGGACCTCATATTCCCAGTTTGTTTCCAGTGCAAAGTCAAAGTGTCGTATTATATTAGGTGAATAATAAGACTGCACAGCTCATTAAAGCATAAATTCATTTCTTTGCTTCTCTTGTGATATAATGTGTTTGCATTTTGCCCTGAGGACAGATACTAACATGAACATTTATCTGTAATTAAAGATTCACAGACCATTAACAGTATAGCAATTTCCATGCAGTTAAGGATGTTTTAAAAATTATTTCCTATTCCATGTAAAAGTTAGCTTCTCTTTTTTCAGTTTAGATTTTTTCCATTAGAGGAACCTATTCCTAGATTGGCTTTCTCCAAAGTTAATGTAGAAGTGTTCAGTAATCCACTACTTTCTTTTTCTTCTCAATTATCACATAAATTTTTTTTTTGATTCTGTCTTCTGTGAGGACTGCCTCAACTGATTAGAGAAATAAGTTTTAACTCTAACTTTGTCTTCAAAATAATCTGTATTTTGAAGGTGATCTGCTGTAGCAAAAGAAGGTGAAGATAAGGAAGCTTAATCCACAGATCCAAGGTTGAATAGCTAATTATCAAAAGGGGAATGGGGGAACACTATTGACATAAAACTAAATATCTACAAAATATTTTCCAAGTAATACAATATTGCAGCATTCCTGGGCAATGCCTTACTAGTGGAATTAAAATGCCAGCAAATGGAAACCAAAAATTAAGGGTTTATGTCAAATATCTGGGTAAAATCTGTTCTACATTCAGTTATTTAATAAAGATATAGAACAGATTATTCTGGGCAAATTTTATCTATTCTGCAGTCGTTTCTTTAAGAAACATGCATTGGATATTTGCATTAGATTGAAAGCATGAAAAATAGTACAGTGGAAAGGAGGACAGATTATGAAGATACATTTCATGGATTAAAATTCTTTTTTTGTCATTTTCTGTCTGATATTGAATAAGTGGTTAGCTAAGCTCTCTATTCCATGATTTGTTCTTAAACATGGGGTACACAACAACTGCCAGGACTCATCGCTATCTAGGTTTTGTTTGTTCATAAATACAGAGTCCAAACATATCTCCATCTCATGTACATTTACGTCAGTTCAAGTGAATCTGTTCCAGTCAGTGAGTCAAGAGCAGAAGTGACTAAAACTATTCCAGCTTGGCCCATGAAACTTACTTGTGCATAATTTTATCCTTTTCCCCTACCAATATGTAAAATATAAAGAACTCTGATGAGGTTCATGACCTCAGCCATAGAATGGAAATGGCAATGCTCCTGAATCACTGCTTGGGGAAGACGCTTTCCTACTCTACATACAATCTACTGTGATATAAGACAGAAGTATATTTTCATCATGTAAATCTATGAATATTTGAGATTTTAGATTTTTGACCCTTGCTCTGAGGTTGGGGCTCTATGACTGAACTAGACCCAATGGAATGTAGGCAGAATTGATGGAAGACAATTCTGTGATTTAAGACACCACCATGCCTAACTTTTAATGTATTCTATGTGTAAACCTCTAGATTACTCTTTCCTTGTCAAGGAGTTGTGAAGGCACATGATGAAGATGGTGTTATAAAAAATACAAGTTCAGAGTCGTGGGGCTTTCCTGGTGGCTCGGTGGTGAAGAATCTGCCTGCCAGTGCAGGAGGCATGCACTAGATCCCTGATATAGGAAGATCCCACATGCCACGAAGCAACTAAGTCTGTGCTTCACAGCTCTTGAGCCCTGCTCCACAGCCTGGAAGTTGCAACCTCAGAGCCCACATGCAGCAACTGCTGAAGCCGGCATCCCCTAGAGCCCATGTTCCCCTAGAGCCCATGTTCCACAAGAGAAGCCACAACGATGAGAGTGCATTGCAGCTAGAGAGCAGCCCCAACTGGCCACAACTATAGAAAAGCCAGTGCAGCAATGAGGACCCAGCACAGCCAAAAATAAATAAAAAATAAACAGAAGTTCAAAGTCCTGAGTTACCATAGGACTCTGGTAAATCAGTCTTCACACTGGTTAGCACTGAGGTTTAGGGGTCCACTTCTATGCAGCAAAAGCTGCCCATCCCTGACAATGAAGATGAGGAGGAAGTTTGTCATAGATGAAAACATATGAAGCAGTTTCTGTGTTCTTGGAAAATTCACAACCTACTTAGGGAAATAAAAAACTGTTTATTGGGTTGGACAAAAATTTTGTTTGGGTTTTCCTGTAACATTTTATGGAAAAATCTGAATGAACGTTTTGGTCAACTAATACACATTAGCTGTTCGAAAGGTACAAGATACATGTGACAGCTACAGTATTATTTTTAGGAGTAATGAAATTTTGCAATATTTCACATAAGTTAAGGAGGGTGACATGTTTTTTATTTTTTGATGATGCTTCAGAGCAAGTATTTAAACTATGCAAGTACTGCTGCTGCTGCTGCTAAGTCGCTTCAGTCGTGTCCAACTCTGTGCGACCCCATAGACGGCAGCCCACCAGGCTCCTCCATCTCCGGGATTCTCCAGGCAAAAATACTGGAGTGGGTTGTCATTTCCTTCTCCAATGCATGCATGCATACTAAATTGCTGCAGTCGTGTCCAACTCTGTGCGACCCCATAGACAGCAGCACATACTTTATTTCAGTTATTTTAAAGTGAATTGTTTCCCATCAAAAAAATACTTACTGCCTATCAAAATATACAGTTCACATAAAAATCAAGTTCCCTAATAGAAAATAGAAAATTTCATTTCTTAAAAAGGTAAATTCTTTGAATTTTATTTTGTCAGCTTTTTATCAAGTAGCCTTTGAAATTCTAAATCAGCTGAGCTCCTGTTAACTCCATTAAGATTCTGTACCCTGATGGCTGCTGCTGCTGCTGAGTAGCTTCAGTAGTGTCCGACTCTGTGCGACCCCATAGACTGCAGCCCACCAGGCTCCCCATCCCTGGGATTCTCCAGGCAAGAACATTGAAGCAGGTTGCCATTTCCTTCTCCAATGCATGAAAGTGAAAAGTGAAAGTGAAGTCGCTCAGTCGTGTCTGACCCTCATCGATCCCAGGGACTGCAGCCTACGAGGCTCCTCTGTCCATGGGATTTTCCAGGCAAGAGTACTGTGGAGTGGGTTGCCATTGCCTTCTCTGACCCTGATGACTATGATCCTTCAAATTTCCTCCTGGCCTTTTCATAATTTACAATAGATGATTGGGTTTTAATAACTTTTTTTTATTAGGTGTGCTCTACAAATTTGTTCTTTGAACAGGCAGCCTAGAGATGAATTTCTAGAATCTATAAAGTAAATAAAGTTAAAAACAATATTTTAACACAGAGAAAAATATTTCTTTCATCATATGCGATATCCTTAACAGTCATTTAAACAATAATTTCAGGTTTTCTTCTCCTATAGAATATTATAGGTATGAATTACAGATTTCTCTCACCCTGGTTGGAAATGCTATTCTTCCAATTGATTTTTATCAATGGGAAAATAGTTTTGGAAACGTGAATAATTCTTATTTCAAGTCAGCATTGAAGAATGCATGACTATTGAAAGATAACATAAATATACTGTAGTTCTATCATACTCTGATGTCATATGTCAATCTTTGGCCATTTTTGTTATTACACTTCATACAACATTTAACAGGTAATCAGCAATATAAGATTTTCTCTGAAAAAGTAATTTTCTAATAAAGAAAATAAGACTCTGAGATACAAATATCTTTATCTAATTAAAAATTTCTCATAAGAAGTAGATTCACAGTTAAAAGAACCTATCTTGATTCTTTGTTTTTTAACCGTTGCTGCTGCTGCTGCTGCTAAGTCGCTTCAGTCGTGTCCGACTCTAGTGACCCCATGGACTTCAGCCCACCAGGCTCCTCCGTCCATGGGATTTTCTAGGCAAAATTACTGGAGTGGGAAAAAAAAATTACTGGAGTGGGGTGCCATTGCCTTCTCCGGCCATTTGACCTATTAGAGGTTAATATCCATAATATATAAAAAGTCCATGGGCTTCCCTGGTGACTCAGTGGTAAAGAATCTTCTGCCAATGCAGCAGACACGAGTTTAATCCCTGAGTTGGTAAGATCCCCTGGAGAAAGAAATGGCAACCCACTCCAATATTCTTGCCTGGGAAATCCCAAGGACAGAGGAACCTGGTGGGCTATAATCCATGGGGTCATAAAAGAGAAAGTCAGACATGACTTAGCAACTAAACCACAACAAGAAACAGCTCGTACAATTCAACATTGAAAAACAACATGATTAAAAACAAATTAAGACATTCAAACTTAGCTAGACATGCGATGAGAGGCCTCATGGATTTCATGCTCTCATATTTTTTAATTAAAATTTTTTTTTATAGTAGAGCATACTTGATTTACAATATTGTGCCAGTATCAGGTGTAAAGGAAAGTGATTTAGTTGTACATATACATAAATCTATTGTTTTTCAGATCCTTTTCCCACATAGGTTATTATATAGTATTGAGCACAATTCCTTGTTCTATATAGTAGGCCCTTGATGGTTATCTATTTTATATATAGCAGTGTCTATATGTTAAATGTAGTTCAGTGATAAAGAATCCACCTGTCAGTGCAGGAGATGCCAGAAACACTGAATAAATCCCTGGGTCGGGAAGATCCAAACCTCCTAATTTACACCCCCCACCTTTTCCTTTGGTAACCATAAATTTGTTTTCAAAGTCTGTGATTCTGCTTCTGTTTTGTAAATAAGTTCATTTGTATCACTTTTGAAATTTCCTACATAAGTGATATTATACTTGCCTTCCTCTGTCTTACTTAGTGTGATGATTTCTAAGTTTATCCATGCTGCTGTTAATGACTTTATTTAATTATTTTATGACTGAGTAATATTCCATTTTATACATGTATCATGTCTTCTTATCCATTAATCAGCTGTATGCTCAATTAGGTTGCTTTCATGTCTCGGCTTTTGTAAATAGTGCTATAATGAACATTGGTGGTGTGTGTATCTTTTCAAAGGATGCTTTTCTCTGGATATATGCCTCAGAGCGAAATTGCAAGATTATATGATATTAATGATATGAATGAATTTTTATATTTTATATTTATATTTTATATGAATTCATATGATATGAATTTTTAGCTTTGTAAGGAATCTTCATACTGCTCTCAGAAATTGGCTGTACCAATTTACATGCCCAGCAACAAAACAGAAGTGTTCCTTTTTCTCTACATCCTATCAAGCATTTACTGTCTGCAGACTTTTGATGTTGGCCATTCTGACTGGTGTGAGATGGCACCTTTATTGTAGTTTTGATTTGCATTTCTCTAACAGCTAGCATTGTTGAGCATATTTTCATGTGCTTTTTGGCCATTTGTATGTTTTCTTTGGAGAATTGTCTGTTTAGATATTCTGCCCATTTTTATGTTTTTTATTTTTACTTTATTTTTTTAATGTTGAGCTCTGTGAGCTGTTTATATATTTTGGAGATTAATCCCATGTCTTTCACCATTACTATTCAACATAGTTTTGGAAGTTTTGGCACAGCAATCAGAGCAGAAAAAAAATAAAAGGAATCCAAATTGGAAAAGAAGAAGTAAAACTCTCACTATTTGCAGATGACATGATCCTCTACATAGAAAACCCTAAAGAGTCCACCAGAAAATTACTAGAAATAATCAATGACTACAGTAAAGTTGCAGGATATAAAATCAACACACAGAAATCCCTTGCATTCCTATACACTAATAATAATGAGAAAACAGAAAGAGAAATTAAGGAAACAATTCCATTCACCATTGCAAGGGAAAGAATAAAATACTTAGGAATATATCTACCTAAAGAAACTAAAGACCTATATATAGAAAACTATAAAACACTGGTGAAAGAAATCAAAGAGGACACTAATAGATGGAGAAATATACCATGTTCATGGATTGGAAGAATCAATATAGTGAAAATGAGTATACTACCCAAAGCAATTTATAGATTCAACGCAATCCCTATCAAGCTACCAACAGTATTCTTCACAGAGCTAGAACAAATAATTTCACAATTTGTATGGAAATACAAAAAACCTCGAATAGCCAAAGCGATCTTGAGAGAGAAGAATGGAACTGGAGGAATCAACCTACCTGACTTCAGGCTCTACTACAAAGCCACAGTTATCAAGACAGTATGGTACTGGCACAAAGACAGAAATATTGATCAATGGAATAAAATAGAAAGCCCAGAGATAAATCCACGATATAGACACCTTATCTTCGACAAAGGAGGCAAGAATATACAATGGATTAAAGACAATCTCTTTAACAAGTGGTGCTGGGAAATCTGGTCAACCACTTGTAAAAGAATGAAACTGGACCACTTTCTAACACCATACACAAAAATAAACTCAAAATGGATTAAAGATCTAAACGTAAGACCAGAAACTATAAAACTCCTAGAGGAGAACATAGGCAAAACACTCTCCGACATACATCACAGCAGGATCCTCTATGACCCACCTCCCAGAATATTGAAATAAAAGCAAAAATAAACAAATGGGACCTAATTAACCTTAAAAGCTTCTGCACATCAAAGGAAACTATTAGCAAGGTGAAAAAGACAGCCTTCAGAATGGGAGAAAATAATAGCAAATGAAGCAACTGACAAACAACTAATCTCAAAAATATACAAGCAACTCCTACAGCTCAACTCCAGAAAAATAAACGACCCAATCAAAAAATGGGCCAAAGAACTAAATAGACATTTCTCCAAAAAAGACATACAGATGGCTAACAAACACATGAAAAGATGCTCAACATCACTCATTATCAGAGAAATGCAAATCAAAACCACTATGAGTACCATTTCACACCAGTCAGAATGGCTGCGATCAAAAGTCTACAAATAATAAATGCTGGAGAGGGTGTGGAGAAAGGGAACCCTCTTACACTGTTGGTGGGAATGCAAACTAGTACAGCCACTATGGAGAACAGTGTGGAGATTCCTTAAAAAAAACTGGAAATAGAACTGCCTTATGATCCAGCAACCCCACTGCTGGGCATACACACTGAGAAACCAGAAGGGAAAGAGACACGTGTACCCCAATGTTCATCATAGCACTGTTTATAATAGCCAAGACATGGAAGCAACCTAGATGTCCATCAGCAGATGAATGGATAAGAAAGCTGTGGTACATATACACAATGGAGTATTACTCAGCCATTAAAAAGAATACATTTGAATCAGTTCTAATGAGGTGGATGAAACTGGAGCCTATTATACAGAGTGAAGTAAGCCAGAAGGAAAAACATAAATACAGTATACTAACGCATATATATGGAATTTAGAAAGATGGTAACAATAACCCGGTGTGCGAGACAGCAAAGAGACACTGATGTATAGAACAGTCTTATGGACTCTGTGGGAGAGGGAGAGGGTGGGAAGATTTGGGAGAATGGCAATGAAACATGTAAAATATCATGTAGGAAACGAGTTGCCAGTCCAGGTTCGATGCATGATGCTGGATGCTTGGGGCTGGTGCACTGGGACGGCCCAGAGGATGGTATGGGGAGGGAGGAGGAGGAGGGTTCGGGATGGGAACACATGTATACCTGTGGCGGATTCATTTTGATATTTGTAAAACTAATACAATTTGAAGAGACTTTTTCCATTGTATATTCTTGCCTCCTTTGTCATAGATTAATTGACTATAGTTATGTGGGTTTATATCTGAGAGTTCTATTCTGTTCCTTTGATGTTATAAGTCTGTCTTTGTTCTAGTACCATATTGTTTTGATGACTCTAACTTTATAGTATACTTCAAAGTTAGGGAGCCTTATTTTTCCAGCTCCATTTTTCTTTGCCAAGATTGTTTTGGTTATTCAGAGACTTCTGTGTTTCCACACAAATCTAAAAATTCTATTTGTTCCAGATCTGCAAAAATGTTATTGATTATTTGATAGGAATTTCATTGAATCTGTAGGTTATCTTGGGTAATACAGTCATTTTGACAATATTGATATTTTCAATTCAAGAATATGGTGTACATTTTGATCTGTTTCTGTCATCTTGAATTTCTTTTATCAGCATCTTGCAGGTTGTGGAGCACAAGTCTTTTGCCTCCTCAGGTAGGATTATTCCTAGTATTTTATTATTTTCAATGAAATGGTATATGGAAGAGTTTCCTTAATTTATCTTTCTGATCTTTTATTGTCAATGTATAGGATTTCTGTGTATTAATTTTGCATTCTGCAACTTTATCAAAATCACCGATGAACTCTAGTAGTTTTTTGCAGCATCTTTACTATGCATAGCAACCTGTCATCTGGAAACAATGACAGTTTTCTTTTTTTTTATTTCCCAATTTGAATTCTTTTTATTTATTTTTCTTCTCTGCTTGCTGTAGCTAGAACTTCCAAAACTATGTTGAATAAAAGTGGTGACAGTGGACAATCTTGTCTCCTTCTTGATCTTAGAAGTAATTTCAGCTTTTTTCCACTAAGTCTGTTAGATGTGGGTTTTCATATATGACCTTTATTATCTTGAGGTGTGTTCCCTCTATTCCCACTTTCAGGAGAAGTTTTATCCTAAATGGATGTAGAATTTTGTCAAAAGCATTTTTGGAATCTATTGAGATTAGTATATGGTTTTTATTCTTCAGTATATTAATGTGGTATTGATTTGTATATATTAGAGAAACCTTGCATCCTTGGCATAAATCCGACTTGATCATTATGTGTGTGTATGATATGTATGATGCTTTTAATATGTTGTGTATTCAGTTTGCTGTTATTTTGTTGAGGATTTTTGTATCTATGTTCATCAGTGATATTGGCCTGTAATTTTCTTTTCTGTGATATCTTTGTCTGGCTTTGGTATGAGGGTGATGGTGGCCTTGTATAAGGAGTTTGGAAAGCTCCTTCTTATGCAAATATTTTAAAGAGTTTCAGAAGAATAGTTTTTAAATTTTATCTAATTATTTGATAGGATTCTCTTGTGAAGCAGTCTGGTCCTGGATTTTGTTTGTTGGGAGTTGTTAAATTAGTTTCAATTTCAGTGTTTGTGGTTGGTCTGTTCATATTTTCTATTTCTCCTGGCTCAATTTTGGGACATTGTACCTTTCTAAGAATTTATCCATTTCTTTTTTTATGATGAGCATGGCTAAACGTTTACCACTTTTTTTTTCTTTTCAAAAAAAAATACAGCTTTTAGTTTCATTGAAGTTTTCTACAGTTTCCTTTGTTTTGATTTCTTCTTTCTGCTCTGATCTTTTATGATTTGTTTCCTATAGATAACTTTGAATGTTGCTTGCTCTTATTCTGGTTGCTTTAGGTGTTTGGGTTTTTTATTATTTCCTGAGGTAAGATTCAGAGAAGGCAATGGCAACCCACTCCAGTACTCTTGCCTGGAGAATCCCATGAAGGGAGGACCCTGGTAGGCTGCAGTCCATGGGGTCGCTAGGAGTCAGACATGACTGAGCGGCTTCACTTTCACTTTTCACTTTCATGCATTGGAGAAGGAAATGGCAACCCCCTCCAATATTCTTGTCTGGAGAATCCCAGGGACAGAGGAGCCTGTTGGGCTGCTGTCTATGGGGGTCGCACAGACACTACTGACATGACTTAGCAGGAGTAGCAGCAGCAGAGGTAAGATACAGCTCAGTTCAGTTCAGTCACTCAGTCATGTCCAACTCTATGTGACCCCATGAATCGTAGCACGCCAGGCCTCCCTGTCCGTCACCAACTCCCAGAGTTCACTCAGACTCACGTCCATCGAGTCAGTGATGCCATCCAGCCATTTCATCCTCTGTCGTCCCCTTCTCCTCCTGCCCCCAATCCCTCCCAGCATCAGAGTCTTTTCCAATGAGTTAACTCTTCGCATGAGGTGGCCAAAGTATTGGAGTTTCAGATTTAGCATCATTCCTTCTGAAGATCCCAGGGATATTGCTGTAAAATTCCCTCTTATTACTGCTTTTACTGCATCCCATTGGTTTTGGGAGATTTTTTTTTCATTGGTCTCTAGGAATTTTTAAAAATTTCCTCTTGGATTTCTTCAATGTTCTATTGGTGTTTAGTAGAACCTTATTTATCCTCAAATATGTGTGTTTTCCACTTTTTCTTTTTTCCTTTTAGTTGATTTCTAATATCATAATGTTGTGGTTGGAAAAGATGCTTGTTATGATCTCAGTTTTCTCAAATTTACCAAGGCTTGATTTGTGTCCCAGAATGTGATCTATCCTGGAGAATGTTCCTTGTGCAGTCTAAAAGTTTGTGTATTCTGCACCTTTACAGATGGAATGCTCTATCAATAATAATTAAGTCCATCTGAATTAATTAGTAATTTAAGGGCTGTTTATATTGGTTTTCTGTCTGGATTATCTGTATATCAACGTAAGTGGGGGTGTTGTGGTTGTTGTGTCCAGCTATTTGCGACCCATGGACTGCAGCATGCCAGGCTTCACTGTCCATCACCATTAAACTCATGTCCATTGAGTCAGTGATGCCACCCAGTCATCTCATTCTCTGTCATACCTTTCTCCTTCTCCCTTCAATCTTTCCTAGAATCACAGTCTTTTCTAATGAATTGGCTCTTTGCATCAGGTGGCCAAAGTACTGGAGTTTCAGCTTCAGTAGCAGCCCCTCCAACCAATATTCAGGATTGATTTCCTTTAGGATTGACTGGTTTGATCTTGCAGTTCAAGGAACTCTCAAGAATCTTCCCCAACACTACAGCTCTAAGGCATTTAGCCTTCTTTATGGTCCAACTTTCACATCCATATATGACTACTGGAAAAACCATGGCTTTTACTAGATGGACTTTGTAGGCAAAGTAACATTTCTGCTTTTAAATATGCTCTCCAGGTTGGTCATAACCTTTCTTCTATGGAGCAAGAGTCTTTAATTTAGTGGCTGCAGTCACCATCTGCAGTGATTTTGGAGCCCAAGAAAATAAAGTCTGTCACTGTTTTCATTGTTTCCCTAACTATTTACCATGAAATGATGGGACCTGATGCCATGATCTTCACTTTTGAATATGGAGGTTTAAGCCGCCTTTTTCACTCTCCTCTTTCACTTTCATCAAGAGGCTCTTTAGTTATTTTTCACTTTCTTTTCTAAGGGTGGTGTCATCTTCAGATCTGAGGTTATTGATATTTCTTCTGGCAATCTTGATTCAAGCTTGTACTTCATCCATCCCAGCATTTCACATGATGTACACTGCATATAAGTTAAACAAACAGGGTGACAATGTACAGCCTTGACATAATCTTTTCCCAATTTGGAACCAGTCCATTGTTCCATGTCAGGTTCTAACTGTTGCTTCTTGACCTGCATTCAAGTATCTTAAGAGGCAGGTTAGCTGATCTGGTATTTCCATCTCTTTAATAATTTTCCACAGTTTGTTGTGATCCACAGAGTCAAAGGCTTTAGTGTAGTCAATGAAGCAGAAGTGGGGTGTTAAAGTTCCATAATAATACTGTGTTACTGTTTATTTCTCCTTTTATAACTGTTAACAGTTGCCTTACATATGGTAGTGCTCCTATGCTGGTTGATATCTTCTTCTTGGATTATCCCTTCATCATTATGTAGTGTCCTTTTGTTGTCTATTGTAATGTTCTTTACAGTCTGTTTTGTCTGCTGTGAATAATGCTACTCTATGGTTTCTTTCAGAGAAGGCAATGGCACCCCACTCCAGTACTCTTGCCTGGAAAATCCCACGGATGGAGGAGCCTGGTGGGCTGCAGTCCATGGGGTCACTAAAAGCCGGACAAGACTCAGCGACTTCACTTTCACTTTTCACTTTCCTGCATTGGAGAAGGCAATGGCAACCCACTCCAGTTTTCTTGCCTGGAGAATCCCAGGGACGGGGGAGCCTCATGGGCTGCCGTCTATGGGGTCGCACAGAGTCGGACGCGACTGAAGCGACTTAGCAGCAGTAGCAGAAGCATGGTTTCTTTTGATTTCCATTTGCATGAAATATCTTTTTCCATTCCCTCACTTTCAGTCAGTATGTATCCCTAGATCTGATGTGGGTCTATTGTAGACAAATATATATAAGTCCTATTTTTGTATCCATTCAGCCAGTATATGTCTTTTGGTTGGAACATTTAATCCATTTACATTTAAGGTAATTATTGATTTGTATGTTCTTATAGCCATGTTGTTAATTGTTTTGTATTTGTTTTTGTATGTCTTTTTTCTTGCCTTCTTATTCTCTTTTGATTTGATGACTATCATTAGTGTTGTGTTTGGATTTGCTTTTTCTTTTTTTTTGTTTATACCTATTGCAGATTTTTGGTTTTCAGTTACCATGAGATTTTAACATAGCAATCTACATACAAGTTTGTTTTAAGCTGCTGGTCTCTCAATTTAAAATTCATTTGGAATATTCTACATTTGTACTCTCCTCTTCTCACAATTGCTGGTTTAGATGTCATATTTGTGCATGAATGACTTCCTACCTTTACTGTATGTTTGCCTTTACTAGTGAGGATTCTCCTTCAAAATTTTCTTGTTTCTAGTTTTGGGCTTTCCTGGAGAAGTTCCTTTAGCATTAGTTGTAAATCTGATTTGGTGGAACTGAATTCTCTTAGCTTTAGCTTGTCTGTAAAGCTTTTGACTTTTCCTCTGATTCTGACAGAAGTCTTTCTGGGTAGACTATTTTTGGTTGTAGGTTTTTTTTGTTTTCATCACTTTAAATATATCATGCCAATCTTTTCTGGCCTGCAAATTTTCTGCTGAGAAGTCAGTTAATAAATGTATGGTAATTTCCTAGTATGTTATTTGTTGCTTGCCTTTTGTTGATTTATTTACTCCTTGTCTTTATTTATTTATTTTTGTTTTGTTTTCAATTTGATCAGTACTGTCTCTCAGTATATTCCTTCTTGTGTTTATCCTGTTCAGGATTCTCTGCACTTTTTGGATTTGGGTGACTGTTTCCTTTTCCATATTAGGGGGCATTTCAACTATTATATTATCTCTTCAAATATTGTCTGAGACCCTTTCTATCTCTCTTCTCCTTCTGAGGTCCCTATAATGCAAATGTTGCTGTATCCAGTGTTATCCCAAATGATTCTTACATTATCCTCATTTTTTTAAATTCTTTTTTAAAAATTTAGTTCCATTGCAGTGATATCCACCATTATGTCTTACAGCTCAGTTATCCATTCTTTCATCTTATTTTTCTATTGATTCCTTCCAGTATATTGTTCATTCAATTATTATATTATTGAATTGTTTTTGTTGTTGTTCATCTTCTAAAAATGTCTTGTATCTTCTTGGTCTGTGCCTTCATCCTTTCTCCAAGATCTTGGGTCACCTTTATTATCATTACTCTGAATTCTCTTTCAGGTAGATTGCCTATCTCCACTTCACTTAGTTGTTCTTCTGGGGTTTTCTTGTATTTTTTCATCTGGAATATATTCTTTTGTTGTATCACTTTGTGTAACTTTCTGTGTTTATGGTATCACAGGATGCAGGACTGTAGTACCTCTTGCTTCTGGTGTACACCGCCTGGTAGGTGAAACTGGTCTAAGAGGTTTGGGAAGGCTTCCTGGTGCAAGGGACTGTTGTCTGGCCACTGGCGAGTGGAGTTGGGCCTTGTCCTTCTGATGGGCAGGGCCATGTCAAGGAGTGTGTTTAGAAGCTCCTGTGGACTCATGAAGAGTTTAAGCAGCTTTTCTGCTTCTGGGTGAGGCACCCAGCATGGAGCCTACAGGTTGTTGGACGGGGCAGATCTCAGTGTCAAAACAGTGACTTCTAGAATGGTTCACTCCAATGAGTATACCCAAGTACCCCTCTGCCACCAGTTTCCTTGTCTCCACAGTGAGCCACAGCCACACCCTGCCTCCTGAGGAGACCGTACAAGAAGAGCAGGTTGGCCTGGTACAAGCTCCTATGAAATATTTGCTTTTTCCCAGGATCCCAGTGCACACAGGACAATGTGTGCCCTCCAAGAGTTGAGTTTCTGTTTCTCCCAATCCTGTGGTGTTCCTGTGATCAAGTCCCACTAACTTTCAAAGCTAAATGCTCTAAAGGCTCCTCATCCTGATGCCAGACACTCATACAAGAGGGCTTGATGTGGCTCTCAGAATTCCCACTGGTTTGGGAAAACTGTGGTATAATTATTTTCCAGTTTGTGGGTCACCCACATAGCAGGTATGAAACTTTATCATATTACAAATGAACTCCTCCTACTATCTCATTGTATCTTCTTTGTCTTTGTAAATAGAATATCTTTTTTTCTAGATTCAAGTCTTTTTTTGTTGATAGTCCTTCAACAGGAGTTGTGATTTTGGTGTTTTTGTGACAGGAAATGAGCTGAGGTCCTTCTACTCTGCCATTTTCTCCTCATACCCTCTCATGTTCAAGAAGGAATTTGGTCTTGAATGAGGCACTTAGAATGAAATTTATCATTTCCTTAGTGGAAAGAAATTATGTTAAATAGTAAACAATCAAAATTTAAAAACCTGAAATATAGGTGCTAAAAATGTACTTTTCAAATTATATAAATGTAAAAATATTAAATATATTCTGGTTAGCTTCAGAAAACAAAATGGTAATAACACACAATTGGAGGTAAAATGTAATTAGGACACAGGCAGCTTTTTTCATGTAGTTATGTATCAACTTTCTATAATTCTTGTTTAATACACTAACAGTGAAAGCAGTAAAATAAATAAATAAATAAAAGTACCTCTTTGATTACTGAATTATTGAAACTGTATGGTGGACATGTCCTTTACTGTCAGCTTAATATGTTAATTTCCACTCATCTATAATTTAAAAATTTGTTTTAATTAACATGGACATTTTTTAATGTTAGTGCTGGAGTAATTTAATTTAGATTGTAATGCTTATTTTAGATTTTCTAGTGATTTTATTTATTTACTCATCAATTTTTTAAACATATTTGCTACTTATGAATTACTCATCTATTTGTTTAGGAAGGGAGTGTAGAATAAAAGGTAGCACTGAATAGTGAGTCATATTTAGCATTAGCAGCTAATAGAGAAAACTATTCTTTAATAAGTTTCTAAAAGATAAATCTCAAAACAACCAGAAAGCAGAGCAATTTGAAGTAATGGAACTATGGAGACTTTAAGTCAGAATGAGAAACATCACAGAAAGTCATTTTTAGTTGCTTCTTTTTCTTTCTTTTACTTTTTATTTTTTCAATTTGACTGAGACAGAAGACTACGGCAGAAAGTGAAGAGGAACTAAAAAGCCTCTTGATGAAAGTGAAAGTAGAGAGTGAAAAAGTTGGCTTAAAGCTCAACATTCAGAAAACGAAGATCATGGCATCTGGTCCCATCACTTCATGGGAAATAGATGGGGAAACAGTGGAAACACTGTCAAACTTTATTTTGGGGGCCTCCAAAATCACTGCAGATGGTGACTGCAGCCATGAAATTAAAAGACGCTTACTCCTTGGAAGGAAAGTTATGACCAACCTAGATAGCATATTCAAAAGCAGAGACATTACTTTGCCAACAATGGTTTGTCTAGTCAAGGCTATGTTTTTTCCAGTGGTCATGTATGGATGTGAGAGTTGGACTGTGAAGAAGGCTGAGTGCTGAAGAATTGATGATTTTGAACTGTGGTGTTGGAGAAGACTCTTGAGAGTCCCTTGGCCTTCAAGGAGATCCAACCAGTCCATTCTGGAGGAGATCAGCCCTGGGATTTCTTTGGAAGGAATGATGCTAATGCTGAAACTCCAGTACTTTGGCCACCTCATGAGAAGAGTTGACTCATTGGAAAAGACTCTGATGCTGGGAGGGATTGGGGGCAGGAGGAAAAGGGGACGACAGAGGATGAGATGGCTGGATGGCATCACGGACTCAATGGATGTGAGTTTGAGTGAACTCTGGGAGTTGGTGATGGACAGGGAGGCCTGGCATGCTGCGATTCATGAGGTCAGAAAGAGTTGGACACGACTGAGCGACTGAACTGAACTGAACTGAAGACTAAGTTCAGGCAAATATATATGGAAAGTTTATAGCTCCAAAGGGCAGAGATAGCACTTTCTAAAGGTTTAATAGAAAATGGCTTATTTCAAGTACTTGAACAAATATTAATGTTCAATCACACACATTTACTCATTACTGTAGAGTTGCTTTCAGTTTCTTTAGATTACTCCACTTGTAAGTAATTTATGGATTTTATCTATTTTGAAAATAATTTAAAGAACTGGTTCATGTTATATTTGAAGTCATGTCAGTTCTTGTAGATTTCATAGAATCAAATTTAGACTCAGATGATGCCTTGACACATCTGACACATACATTAAGTCCCTCAACAACTATCACTTCTCTCAATTCACATGTCACTCAATTGATATTTATTTATCTGAAATATATGACTGGCTTTTCAAAAATCCCAAATCTCAAACATAGATAAAATGAGCATGAAACACAGACCAAAAAAAAAAAAAAAAATCACCTTCAGTGTATTTCATATTTTCCTGTTGTTTGACTGACTAAAAGAATTTTCCCATGAGAGGATACATTGAAGAACTTGCAGTTTTATGGTTTTTTCTTTTCCATCTGTCTGTTTATTTCTTTTAGGTGATAATGAGAATGAAGAACAGGGAGATCTGAGGCAATGAATTTAAAGTATTTGCAATCTGTGGATCATTTCACTAGAGTCCTGGGGATGCTTCAGTCTTTTTCTACAGTAAATGTCTTTTAAATATTGATTTATATATATTTATTTTTTCTCCTAAATATATGCTCATTAATTTAAATTCCTTGAAAGTAAGTAGTGCTACCTCAGTTTTTCTAATATGTTACATAAGCTGAATTCACAGTAGTCATTTGTTAAATACTGTGTTTTTACTGCAGGTGTAAGAATGTGTAACTAATGAATGATGTCTAGAATGCAAAGTTAATTTTTGAATGATTTTTAAATGTGTGTCATCTACATATGACATAACCAAATGACAAAGTGCTTATATCTTCTTTGCTAATCTAATTAGGGAAATAATGGTACTAGCAATATAGTGATGTTGAAAGAGCAGTATGTATAAACCATGCATGAGTCTTTGTAAGACCATTGCATAAGTTACTGCATCCACTCTTTTGTATTAGGAATAGGATTATTTATCTTGTATCTTGAGCACCTGTTCAGTCACAGATAATTGAATTTACTCATTTTAAGTGAGTACTTCTTTTCCTACATCTTGGTGAATGGGATAATGGAGAAACTTAGTAGTTTTATTCTTCTTTTGTCTCTTTTATAGGCTATTCTTAGACCACAAATGGCATATTTAATGAACCATTGAAAGAGACATGAGACTTTTGACTGACCTCAGTTGAAATCCACACCCGAATAAGAGTTCTCTTGTTGAAAGAGAACTGTAGGGATATATTTTATAGTAAGTTCATAGATCAATTTGTAATTGTTCACATCAAAGATCACTCTCTTTGAATATGACATGTTAGAAGCAATAACTTTTGTGTCAAAAAAGTTTGTCTTATAAACACACTCATACCTATTTTTTTCATATAACTCAAATTAATTCCATAGTAAAATCTACACTTTTACTGAAATCAGTAATGTCAGGAAGATCAGTTGTATCTGTTGTTTAGTCACTAAGCTGTGTCCACTGTTTTACAACCCCATGGGCTATAGCCCACTGGGTTTCTCTGCTCATGGAATTTCCCAGGCAAGAATACTGGAGTGGGTAGCTATTTGTTTCTCCAGGGGATCTTCTCAACCCAGGGACTGAACCTGCATCTCCTGCACTGGCAGGTGAATTCTTTACCACCGAGCCACCATGGAAACCCAGGAAGATCAGTAAAGAAAGAGAAATATTTAACACTAACTTTCACAAGGCTGTCTTTTCAACTCTATTTCAAACATATATTTCATTTAAAATCAATCATACAAGTTATACTCTAAGACTTTTTTAAAAAGTCAATTGAATAATATTCCAGAAGCTACAAAAATAGAGTAAACATTTTGAACAAAATCATGTCTTATACAATTTCCTATTATATTTTTCCATCAAACTCATAGGATTAAACAAGTAATCAAATTACATAAATACTGTACAATAATGAAAACCTTGTTTCACATTTTTCTTCTATATAATACTGAATGATATAATATCAAAATATTATAACAAAATTATATAACTATAAGATTCCTAGACATGCATTCAAAACTCTTAATATCTTATTTGTGTACAAAATTCATTTATTGTCCACTTTCTTACTATCCATTTTAATCAAGGTTTTCACACAGTGCATGCCTAGGTGTCCAAGCAATTAGTTGCAGTTTGAGTACTGAATTGAAGAATATCCATTAATGGAGTAAAACTAGGAATCAAAGCTTCCATCTTACATATACAAAAAAGCAAATATATCACAAATGTTTTCTACAACTGAATTTAACCAACATTTAAAAATGGGTAATCTCCTCTTCCTAGAAATTTTCCCCAATGATATAAGCACTTAATATCAATTTAATACTGGATATTTCCAAAGAAAATCTGCACTTGGAAGAGGTAAACAGGCAAGTAAAATTTCATTCAAGACTATGACAAAAATTAGTGAGTGCTGGGGGAAGTTAATAAAGAAGTACTAGAGAACACAAGGGTTCATAGCAGGGGGTTGGTCAAGGTGATTAAGCCTTTTGTATTTGTTGATCTTAGTCTCTTAGCGCTCATAAAGATTGGAAGATAGGAATTCTATCTTTCTTGATGATTGCCCTGCAAAAGGATAGCTTTCAAATCCTTGAGAAACAACCTCCTGAGTTATAAAACTGTCAGTAAACTTTCAAAAGACAAAATAGATGGACAGCTGACAAAGGAATTGCTTAATATATATAAATAAGAGAGATCTACAATGTATGAACAAAAGGCTAAGGGCCATTAATCCAATGGAAAAGTGTGATTAACCCATCAGTTTCATGAATTGAATTAGTACTCAGCATCAGCACCCTTTGACTGAAGCAAGAGATGGTCTCCATGAAGAAGGACTATGCACCCACATAGTAAGTGGATTCAGTGGTAGTTATTTTGCTCTTCCCCAAAGATGTGTAGTCATTTACATAAGTAACCATGCAGCAGTGAAAGGGAAATAACTCATATTTGCAGAAGTATTAGTCAGTGCCCATGCTAGCATTAATGCCCAAAGGTCAAAAGCATTGGTTAAATTAGAATAGTAAATAGTGATTAGATATAAAATTTGAGTGCTGACCTGTTCAATTTCATAGTAAATTCACTGATTCTATTATCCAAACTACTGATCACTTCCCCATTACTAAATAAACAGTTTAATTTAGCATATTTAGAAGTTGAATCTTTAATCTGTAGAATAAAATCATTATGGTGATCCCCAGTCAAGATAGTCAATCAAAAACAATAGGCCGGATTAGTGCCTCTCTCAAAAACTTAAGTAATATAGAGATGATATCCTCCATTATTACATTATCTACTAATATAAAATGTTTAGAAAAAACTAGATAAATCATGACAGAGGATAATAGGTTAGCAGAAATATAACTAAGTTTGAATCACATTTGCAACACTTTTACTAGTTGCAGTACATTTGACATAAAGTAGCACAGCCTTGGTAAGTTAGTTTTTGGTCTGGCAAATGTTTTATCAATATTTCTTTTGATGCCCTTCACTAAAGAAGATATACAGTTTTAATTCACATGATATGACTATCAGTATACATTCATAGCCTTACCACAAATATCTTTAATTCTACACTCTGATACTATACAGTCCAAAGAAAGCATCTGAAGAATGCCATAATGATTCACTATAGTAGTGATATTGATTATATTCAGTTATCAATAAGTAGCAAGTGTTCTGGATTCCTTACTGAGATATAAAATTTGTAAAGAAACTGTTACATTGTTGAAGATTTTAGGTATGCAGTGGCTTGGGACAGACCAGGACACTTTCTCCAAAAAAAGACAAGTATTTACACCTCCCCTACTCTACCACCAGGAAAGAACAACCTTTGCTAAACCTCTTTTCCCATTTTAGATGTAGCATTTTCTCCACGGATCAGTGAGGGTACAGTTCTAATCCATTTTTGAGTAAAGGGTGAGGTTCTTGCTTCTGAATTGGTCCCAGAGCAATAATGAATGCTGAAATGAGTACAATATGGGAGAAAAGCAATCTTGCTGGATTTTTTCATGTGAATCAGTAGACCACTTGGGTATTAGAGGTATCTAGGAGTAGAAGATAATGTATTTTATTGTCTCCAGAATAAGGATGGATACTCACCGTGCCATATGTACTTAAAAGTGATAGTCCATTTGAAAATACAGTTCCTGACATACTACTATGCCCTGGAAGAGCTAGAGTGATAGATCTTAGGACATCAAGTGAATGTGAAACCTGATCTTCCCTTCATAAGTTAGTTTTGATGAATGATCATAAAGTTAGTTGAGAACAGCAGCCATAAAATCTATGTTAGAAGTGATATATCTATGACTGGATTTGAGAAGTAGTAGAGGACACAAGCTAGCTACTTGAACACATTGCCCAGAACTCCATTTTATCACCTCTTCTATACTTATGTCATTCTCTCCTCACAGAAATTTCAATATTGAGGTATTTTAATTGAACAGCTAATTAAAGAGGGGAAAATGGAGCTTGGGTCACAGATGTTTCACCAAATATGTTGGTTTGAGTTGAAATGCCTGGTGGGTACACTATGCCTTCGTTTGGGGTGATGATGATAAAAGACATGGATGAAGATAAATTCTCCCAAGAGACAAACTTTCAAGCAATATACTAGTCATTTAATTTTATGTGCAGAAAGAAATGTTCTTGGGTTAAAGAAATACCTGGACTCATCAACAGCAATAAATGACTTTGTTTATTTTTTAAGGGACTTGAATATATTTGGGAAATCTATCACAAGGAGTTATCTGGTAGAGAAATATGGATGAATTTAAGAGAGTAGGCATAAATGGTGAAGACTTTGTATGTTAATTCCCACCAGCAAACCTACTTCAGGAAAAACATTAATGAGCAAACAGAAAGACCAATTTAGCTAGAAGCTGTCAGTCAATGCTTGTCCTTAAACATTTCAGTTCTTTTGCTATAGTGGCAGAAAAAAGAGCAAAGCAAGAGCCCAAGAGCACAACTTTCCACTCAGTACAGCTTATCTAACATGCTACTAACTCTTAAAATCTGCTTGAAGGAGAAATAGGAAGCTCCCACTATAGTACTAATCATGGAAGAAACCACATATGCCACTTAGTGGCAAGTTGTTTACACTTTGGCCATTCCATTTTCACAACAGGCAATGTTATATCCTGATATGGAGTGATACATTTTCTGAATAGGGTTTTGCCATTCATGCCTCAGCCAATAATGCTATCTCTGAGGGTTCAAATCATATTGACCCACAAACATTGAATTCTTCATTTAATTTTCTCATGACAAGGAATCCTCCGTATGGCAAGCTATACTATGGATGTGAGAGTTGGACTGTGAAGAAGGCTGAGCACTGAAGAATTGATGTTTTTAAACTGTGGTGTTGGAGAAGACCCTTGAGAGTCCCTTGGACTGCAAGGAGATCCAACCAGTCCATTCTGAAGGAGATCAGCCCTGGGATTTCTTTGGAAGGAATGATGCTAAAGCTGAAACTCCAGTACTTTGGCCACCTCATGAGAAGAGTTGACTCATTGGAAAAGACTCTGACGCTGGGAGGGATTGAGGGCAGGAGGAGAAGGGGACAACAGAGGATGAGATGGCTGGATGGCATCACTGACTCAATGGACATGAGTCTGAGTGAACTCCAGGAGTTGGTGATGGGCAGGGAGGCCTGGCATGCTGCGATTCATGGGGTCGCACAGAGTCGGACATGACTGAGCGACTGATCAGATCTGATCTGATACGTAGAAGAGGGAGAATGCCTACAGCATTTGTTACATAGTTCACCATCCAGAAGTCATAGCCTTATGAAGCAGTAGAAGAGCCACATCCTGAAAAGGTAAAATACCAAGGTGCAGTATGCAAGGAGTAGAAACAGGAGTGACTCTATTCACAATTACTCCCGGTTGTCCGCTTGGTGAGTACATGCTTTTTGTTTCTGCAACTTTAGACTTTGAAGGACTAGGGATCTTGGTTCCTAGATTAGACATACAGTAGGAATCTCACTAATCTTAAAACTATGGCCACTTCTTAGATGCTTTGAGTAACTCAGGCAGGCAAGGGAAAAATATGTTTGTGATTTAGTTGATTTTATGGGCATTTTTGAATACTCATGTTTCTAGTTCAACTATAAATGTGCAAGTACAACAATCACTGTCTCATAAAGGAATTGTAAATAGGAAGATCATGAGCTTCAAGGATCAAGCCCCATATCACTCCAGACAAATGAACACACACACACACACACACACACACACAGACATAAATGGTTTTTATGTCTATACATAAATGTGTATACAAAAAATCTGATTTAATAACTTTTCCTAATAACTATATATTTTACTAGCCAAGTTAAATGTTTTCATTCTATTTCTCTACTTCTGGGGTATATTTTCTTAATTGCTGTTGTTTGTTTGACACATTATCTTTTTGGTAGGGGCATTTTCTTTCAGTTTTTTTCTATATTTGGATAGAGAACAAATCTATATATCATAGGTTTTATATCTACATTTCAAATTTAAGAGAATATTTCAAGCCAAAATGAGTTTTTGAACAAAACCCATCATTGAAAATCTGAGAATAATGAAATCTCAATACACTGACCTATCCATTATTATTTGCATGAAAATTTTAAATTAGATTATGCATAAGTGAGGGAGCTGGAGGAGGGCATAGCAACCCACTCCAGTATTCTTGCCGGGAGAATTCCATGGACAGAGGAGCCTGGTGGGCTACAGTCCATGGAGTCGAAAAGAGTCAGACACGGCTTAGTGACTAACACATTCACTTCCTCATTTTCATTTTCATGAGTAAGCACAATCACTGATACTGACACAATCATGTAAGGACACAATTAATGTGTGTCTCTGCATTTCTCCCTCAAATCTATAATTTAAAAAAAAAGAAAAAGAAACACCATTTCTATTAGTTTTCTTCCTCAGTGCCGTCTCCGAAGAACTGTGTCCCATGTCAGAAGCAGCCAAAGAGCAGGAAGAAAGGAAAAGAGACAAAGAAAGCAAAATACAATAATAAGCAACATGACCTCTATTTGTGTTCCTCAAACCTCCCCTACTCAAGCTCTTCTTCATTGAAATATCTAATATCAAACTAAAAATCACTTTCTCCAGGTAAAAACTCATTCTTACTAGTCATTTAACAGTTAATTCAAATTCAAATGAGCTCTAGACATTCTTTTGTCTATTAATATCTGTAGTCACTGTAGGGAATGGTTTTATGGTATGGTACTTAACTCCCTTCGTGGAGAGTAGGACAGTCAGAAAAATAATTATACTGTTTATAAATTTCTATCCCTGAAAGAGAGGCTATGCATGTATTTTAATAGAGAAGTAGATATTGTTAAGTCCAGAGTATTTTCATTATTTTGAGTGTTCCTGGTATATGCTGGTATCAGTTAACACAGTCCTGGATTGAAAACACAGACAATAATATTTTTAAAAGATAAGATATTAATTTCACCTTTTCTAGATTGATGAAATATCAGTTTGGTTTATGTATCATCCTTTAGTGAACATGCATCTTATCATGAAAGTCTTATAAACAAACATGGTTCTGACAACAGCATCTAGTTGAAACCCCCAAATCTGGGAAGCACACTCATTAGTAACTATACTTATGGAAGCAGCAAGCTGTTTCCCCTATAATACCTCTATAGAGGTTTCCTCTAACTATGCTGAGGCAAAACTTTTGAATAAAAAGTATTTTAAGAATAGTGCACATATAAGTCCTACATTCAGAGGTATGTTCCACCACGTCACACTATTATACATAATCCACAGTCCACCTTCCCTGATTATCACTTCAATCAAAATTAATTCAAATATCATTCAAATTTCAATTCTGAATTAAAGTTTATAAAGTTTATGGATGTAGCTTTTGATAATTGTTTCTCTTTCAGTAAGATACACTTGTTACTTTCAAGTCTTGTTGTAAACCATTATGGAAACTTGCTTCTTCAGTCATTTTCTTTTACTTTTCAATAATGTAAATTTTAACATGTGGAATAACAAAAATCAACTGATAATATTTTGTACTTTTCTAAAAATTGTCACCAATTCTACACCCAACCCTGTTTAAAACCACTAAAACTGTCTGTATCTATATTTATATATCTATGTGGAGTTTTATATACTGGTAGCTCAGCTGGTAAAGAATCTGCCTGCAATGTGGGAGACCCCTGTTTGATTCCTGGATTGGGAAGATTCCCTACAGAAGCAATAGGCTACCCACCTTCACCAGGGATAGGATTACTTGGTGGCTCAGATGGTAAAGAACCCACCAACAATGCCAGAGACTTGGGTTTGACCCCTGCGTTGGGAAGATCCCCTGGGGGAGGGCATGGCAACCCAACATGGACAGAGGAGCCTGACAGGCTGCAGTCCATGGGGTTGTAAAGAGTTGGACACAACTGTGTGACTAAGCATCAGCACACAGCACGTGTAATGCACACAAATATGTATGTGTATATACAGGTACATATACATGTGCATATACATATATAGTAGTATCAGAATAATTGCTTACCCTAAAGTCCCCATGCCCTAATTTTTAGAACCTGTGAATATGTTGCCTTGCTTGGCAAAAGTGACTTTGCAGATGTGATTAAAATTAAGGAATGTAGAATGAGAAAGTTATTCTGTATTTTCCTGATAGGTCCAATATAATAGTCTTTATAAACAGAAGAACTAAGCAGAACAAAACCATCAAGGAGATATAACACAAAAAAGAGGCAGAAGTGAGATTGCAAAATGAAAAGGCCTGGAAGTGTAGTCATTGGTTCTGAGAGAGAGAGACCCACATGCAAGGTCCTGACGGAGGTCTCTGGAAGGTGAAGATGGTTTCCAGCTGACAGTCAGCTAGGAAATGGGAGCCTCAGCCCTACAACTAAATGGGATCACATTCTGACAACAACCTAAATGAGCTTGGAAGCAGACTATTCCCTAGAGTCTACTCTAAGAAAAGTGGCCCTGTCAGCACCTCCAGTTTGGTCTTGTGAGACACAAGAATTGAGAAACCACCTAGGTCATTGTGTGCCTATAATAAGTCAATAATAAATCTTAGACTTATTACTGTCACTGTTCACATTGTGTGGACAAAATTGTTCTGCTGGAGCACTTCATTCTTTTATTCCTTCTGAATCATGAGTATTTCTGTACTTTGCTTACTTTTAATCGGTCCTTAGTTATATTTCTACATCTAAACGTTATAGTTCAAAAATATGTGTGCATTAGCAAACTTACTATATGTTTACATTACTGACTTTTTTCCAGCCAAGGAAAATTGATTTTTTTTTCGAAATTAGAAAGAACATGGAAAGCATATGCAAGAGACTAAGATTGCTGTTTCATAATAAATGTTTTTTTTCAATTGGAATTTGTGAATTACTTTTTTTAAAGTTTTTTTTTTTTATGTATAGAAAAGTGAAATCAGGTCCAAAGATATAAAGCAATGATAAACTTAAAGTCACACAACTCAAAAAATTGTCAATGTGGAATTCAATTTATCACAATCTGACTTCAAAAGGTCTTCTTTTTTTTTTATGTTTATATTTTATTTTTTATTTAAATTTATTTATTTTAATTAGAGGCTAATTACTTTACAATATTGTATTGGTTTTGGGAGGGGGGTTCAGGATTGGGAACACGTGTACACCCGTGGCGGATCCATGTTGATGTATGGCAAAACCAATACAATATTGTAAAGTAAGTTCTTCTCTTTCAACCACTCCATAATGCCTCACTCTGGAACAGAAACTGTCTTCCACTTTATTGTTATCATTGCATAATATCATGGAACCTAGCATAATGCTGTCCATTGAACAAGGCTTGAGTAAACATGCATTTCACTGACTTGACCAGAAAAAAAGAGACAGATGTCTTTTGTTTAAGGCCAAAATAGACTAAACCAACAGGCGTGACCTTCTAACATTCTGTATAGATATATCTACCCTGAGAAACTTCCCTTAGGGTTTTTAAGGAAAGGTTTATAATTTATATCTTTCTTCTACTTATTTGAATAATAACTATACTTACTGTTGTGAAGTACAGGAGGATAATGATTGAGAGCACACTTTTGAATCAGATTATCTTGAGTCTTGGCTCTGCTATTTAACTAACTAAACCTCA
The DNA here is from genome assembly GCF_027580195.1 of Bos mutus. Taxonomy (NCBI): domain Eukaryota; kingdom Metazoa; phylum Chordata; class Mammalia; order Artiodactyla; family Bovidae; genus Bos; species Bos mutus. The sequence continues at coordinate 48,039,328 of NC_091636.1, read as the reverse complement.
TTCGTGTTTGTCTACTATTTGTTCTTCTAATTCAGGCTTCCCAGGTGGCTCAGTGGCAAAGAATCTGCCTGTCAATGCAGGAGATGCAGGTTCAATCCCTAGGTGGGGAAGATCCCATGAAAGAGGAAATGACAACCCACTCCACTATTCTTGTGGGATAATCCCATGGATAGAGGAGTCTGGTGGGCTAAAGTCCATCCGGTCACAAAGAGCTGGACATGACTGAGCAATTACACACATTCTTCTAATTCATGGGCTGGGAAACTCTGTGGGCTAAATCCATGAGTTGAGACATGTTTGTATATCTGTAAAGTGTTTTAAATGAAAACAGAATAATATGTGAGAGAGATTATACATATCCCTCAAAGTCAAACTATTTACTAACTGGCTGTCCACAGGGGAGGAAATGGATCATTCCCCACTCCAACTCTCCTGTGCCTTATGATTTTGTTAATCTGCTCTGATATCTGGAATATTTCTCCATATTTTCACACAGCTGGCTCCAATTTTCATTCAGATTTTACCTTAAAACTCAACTCTTTAAATAATCTTCCCCATTCATTTCCTTTCAGATCATTTTATACCTATTTATTTTTATTTATTTTTTTTTTTTATGATAGCCTTTATCATATTGAGAGAGTCAATTCCTAGGCAGGTCGATAAGAAGTCCAGGGGTCCCCAAGGGGAGAGGGGTTTGGAATTCTCAAGGAGGAGGAAAGGACACACTATTATTTTTTTCTCCCTCTACATTCCTTAGTCTTAGTTACATAAAACGTTTTTATCTTTAAGCCTGGAACTGATGATTACACAATAAACAACTCAGTTTAAACTCTGTACTAAGGATTACATAACAACAATGTATCCTGCTTGAGGACAGTTTCTCCTTCCTGAAAACCTCTGGCTAATCCTGTTATCTTAAAATGTAAATTATGGGAGGGGATCCAGTAAGATCTTTACAACCTCCAGACATTCTTTTGATTCATTGTAATAACTAAGTAAAAAGTATATAACTCCCTCACTGCAGATGGTGATTGCAGCCATGAAGTTAAAAGGCACTTACTCCTTGGAAGGGCTTCCCTGGTGGCTCAGAGGTTAAAGCATCTGCCTGCAATCTGGGAGACCTGGGTTCCATCCCTGGGTCGGGAAGATCCCCTGAAAAAGGAAATGGCAACCCAGTCCAGTGTTCTTGCCTGGAGAATCCCATGGACGGAGGAGCCTGGTGGGCTACAGTCCATGGGGTCGCAAAGAGTTGAACACGACTGACCGACTTAACTTTAACTTTACTCCTTGGAAGGAAAGTTATGACCAACCTAGACAGCATATTAAAAAGGAGAGTCATTACTTTGTCAACAAAGGTCTGTGTACTCAAGGCTAGGGTTTTTCCAGTAGTCATGTCTGGATGTGAGAGTTGGACTATAAAGAAAGCTGAGTGCAGAAAAATTGATGCTTTTGACCTGTGGCGTTGGAGACGACTCCTGAGAGTCCCTTGAACTGCAAGGAGATCAAATCAGTTCATCCTAAAGGAGATCAGTCCTGGGTTTTCACTGGAAGGACTGATGTTTGCCGGGGTCCAGCCCCGGCTGATCCAGGGTATTTGAAGTAGAGACGGCCTAGGCGACTATTTATATGCTAATTAGAGATATAAAGAGTAATAGAATGAGGATAGCTCAGTAGGAAAATTCAGTGGAGAAAAGAGGCTGAGTAGCTTGGTTTACGCGGAAAATCAATATAACCCATGACACCAGGTTAGCTCTGACCACAGAGGCTGCAGGCGCCCTCTCGAATAGCGGAAGGTGCCCCACCTTAGACACCTTCTCGAGTGGGTATTAGAAGCCCAGGCAAATAAATGGTCGCAGAGGATATCTGCGCTCCAGATGGAGACTTCAGCCAGAATGTGAAAAGAATGACATGGGGAGACCAAGCGTTGGTGAGCAAGGCCCGTAGCTTTATTTTCAACAGGGGCTTATATACCCTAAGTTACACATAGAGGATAATAGGGGATGCAAAGTCAGCAGTTTTTGATCCTTATCAAAAAACAGGGTTTCTTTCCTGCAAATGTATCGTATACAAATGGTTTAGGTGATTTACATCATGTTCTGGCCAGAAGGCCTATTAACATTTTATGACTCTTAACAAGGACTTATCAACCATAAGACTTATTTTCTCTAAGAGTAATTATTTTAAGGTTTGGCGCCATCTTCCAAAGATAAAATTGTATTCCTATAGGGCGGATGTGTAATGGGTTTACAACAAAGGAAAGAATTTATTACCTTAAGGGTCTAAAGTTACTAACACCAAGGCCACTACTTATTTTTTCTACATACCAACTATATTAATTAATACACATTCAAGGATACAATTCAGGGGATGTGAAAACTTGGCAACAAGCATTGGCTCATCAGTGAAATCTTTTACTAGTTTTATTCTGACAGTTTCTAACTCTCTGAGAGGCTCTAAGCTATTTGAATATCTTAAGCTTCCCGTGCCTCTCAAGGCTGGGAGACTGTAAACAATTGTATGCATAGCTGTAGGAGTCCGGGTAAACTTGTCAGACGAGTTAGAGAGCCATCTGAGGGGTTTGGATTTAAACACTCCTAATTGCCCAGAAACTTTATTAATTGGAGCTGTAAGTTAACTCTTTGACAGAGAGAGTGAGATGGTGGTGGGGGACAGCCCCCAGTAAAGTCAGAGGTGAGAGCACAAAGCAATAAAGTAGGCAGACTCTGGTTTTTTTGGGGTAGATGCTCGAGAATATCCAGGGGGACTCTTGAGGCTCGATCCCGCCTTTGCATATGCCGAGCCTCCTTCCTCATGACCTTTGTCACGAGTGGAATGCCTCACCGGCTCCCGGCAGATGTTGAAGCTGAAACTTCAGTATTTTGGCCACCTGATGCAAAGAACTGACTCATTTGAAAAGACCTTGATGTTGGGAAAGACTGAAGGCAGGAGGAGAAGGGGACAACAGAAGATGAGATAATTAGATGGCATCACTGACTCAATGGACATGAGTTTGGGTATACTCTGGGAGTTGGTGATGGACAGGGAGGCCTGGCATGCTGCGGTTCACGGGGTCACAAAGAGGCAGACACGACTGAGCGACTGAATGAACTGAACACTAGCAGGGTGGCACTCTCTGTCCCCCTTCTGATGTCTACGTCAGAAGCTGTGTCTATCTCTTTGATACTTTAATAAAACTTTATTACACAAAAGCTCTGAGCAATCAAGCCTCGTCTCTGGCCCGTATTGAATTATTCTCCTCTGGAGGCCAAGAATCCTGGCATCTTTCATGGTTCAGCAACAACCTTTCAATACCATTATCAGTTTATAATAGCATTGATCATTTACCATTTTATGATTGTATTTAAACACACCACATACATACTTTGATTATTGGTTTTTCCCTCACTTATGTAATCAAAGAGAGCAAACACTTCTGCCTTTCCATCAATGTATCATCATGATCTATCATGTGATCATATTTCACAAATTTACTGAAAAAAATAAATATATGTATAAACATTATCTTACCCTGTGTAAGTTCTTATATAATGTACTTATCTCTGAGTATCCTTATAGAATGAAGGTAGTGATAAGCGATTTGGAGAATAAAATTAGGAGTTACAGCCCTGTTTGAATGATAACATTGCTATTACCTCAGAAAAGGCAATTGCTATACTCTGGTCTCATGAAGTTGACGCACTATTTTTTTTTTTTTTTTCAAGGTTCGCTTTTCTTCAGCAATTTTTAGAAAAATTACTTTCACTCAAATATGTTCATTTCCAAAATTTCTACTTCCATTAAATAAGAATAATTGACAGAGAACTCTGTAGAAAAGTGAAGCACTGAATTGTGATAATTACCCATGAAATTGCCTCAATCCTCTGTTTTCTTTGGTTAAGAAGGAAGAGCCTATACTTTAAAATTTAAGTAGTTGGTTTAAGTACAACAAAAGAAACTTGCTATATTTTGCTTGAGATAAAATATCTTCAGTATAGCTGTGTTTCATTTCAATATGATTTGGAAATTCAGTACTATTTATAACACTTTCTTGTAAGAAAACAGCAGTATTTTGCAGATGGACAGTCCAGTTTAAAAAGGTATGAATTTTATGAGTTATCATTATAAAAATTATGAGAACTAGCTAAACTTTCTTAATGTATTGTTTATTAAAACATGAAAGTGTTATTGCTATCCTAAAATACTAAGAAATGATGATCGAATTCTCTAAAAATGTGTTCATTTCTTCCCTCACCCATCCCAATCTCTCTCTCTCTTTCTTTTCTCCCTAAACACACACAAACACACAACATTTGCATGTATACATACAAAAATTACATAATTATATATGTTTTGTGTATATATGTGCTTCTATAAGTTTCTGTTCTTTTGAGGGATCTTTCCTTTGGTAAGATAAGGTACAATTGTAAAACAATATTTTTACTTATTTAATGAAAAATAATGTGTGTTAACTGTTTTAACACTTCATAGAACGTCTTGCATGCAGTAAGTTTATAAATACTTGTTGAATTGAATTCACTTTGTTCTTTGCATTAGTCTTCTTGGGCTACCATATCAAGAGACCACAGACTGGGTGGCTTTTTCTCAGAGCAGGATTTTGTTCTCATGAGGCCTGCAAATGGCCACCTTCTCACCATGTCTCTCCCTTTCTCTTATAAGTCAACAGATTAGGGTTCCAATCTTAGGAGCTCACTTATCCTTAATTAACTTCTAAAGACTATATTTCGATAAAAATGTACACCAGGAGTTTAGAACTTCACCTAAAGGGAGATCACAATTTAGTCCACAACAGTCTTTTGAATAATTTTCTATTTCATTATTCCAGTTTAGTTTTAAAAATAAAATTCATGGGATTTAATTTATATATTTAATTGCCTGCATTGAAAAATAGTCTTATTTAGACCATAACTAAATGCCCACTTTTAATCTGAAAATATTTATATAAAAATTTTATATCTTCATATTTAAAGTTATGAATATTAATACTTCTCATATTTTTTCATGATTGACATGTGGTTATTCCAAGAATAGCTTGCTCTAAATATCAAAGGTTAGAAATTTGCTCTGGAAAACAATTTTGTAGCATTTTTTAAAACATTTTAGAGTTAAAAGCTCAAAAACCTTTCCCCTCTGAGTTCACAAACTTTTTATGTAAAGTGATACATTTTTTCCTCTTATTGTATAGGAAGTTTCAATCACTCTTATAATTATTTTTTCAACAATTGGTTGCAAAAATGCCAGCTCTGCATAGGACTTCAGTTCATTTGCTTAGTCCTGTCCGACTCTGTGACTCCATAGACTGCAGCAAGCGGGGCTTCTCTGTCCATCACCAACTCCTGGAACTTGCTCAAACTCATGTCCATTGAGTCAGTGATGACATCCAATCATCTTATCCTCTGTTGTTTCCTTCACCTCCTGGCTTCACTCTTTCCCAAAATCAGGATCTTTTCCAATGAGTCAGTTCTTTGCATCAGGTAGCCAAAGTATTAGTAATTCAGCTTCAGCATCAGTCTATCCAATGAATATTCAGGATTGATTTCTTTTATGATTGATTGGTTTGATCTCCTTGCAGTCCGAGGGACTCTCAAGAGTCGTCTCCAACACCACAGTTCAAAATTATCAAATCCTCAGTATTCAGCTTTCTTTATGTTTCAACTCTCACATCCATATATGACTACTGAAAAAAACATAGCTTTGACTAGACAGACCTTTATTGGCAAAGTAATGTCTCTGCTTGTTAATACGCTGTCTTGGTTGGTTATAACGTTTCTTCCAAGGAGCAAGTGTCTTTTAATTTCATACCTGCAGTCACCATCTGCAGTGATTTTGGAGCCTAAAAAAACAAACTGACACTGTTTACACTGTTTCCTCACCTATTTGCCAGATGGCACCCCACTCCAGTACTCTTGCCTGGAAAATCCCATGGACGGAGGAGCCTGGTAGGCTGCAGTCCATGGGGTCGCTAAGAGTCGGGCACAGCTGAGTGACTTCACTTTCACTTTTCCCTTTCATGCATTGGAGAAGGAAATGGCAACCCACTCCAGTACTCTTGCCTGGAGAATCCCAGGGAGAGAGGAGCTTAGTGGGCTGCCGTCTGTGGGGTCGCACAGAGTCGGACACGACTGAAGCGACTTAACAGTAGCAGATGGGACCAGATGCCATGATCTAAATTTTCTGAAAGTTGAGTTTTAAGCCGACATTTTCACTCTCCTGTTTCACATTCATCAAGAAGCTCTTTAGTTCTTCTTCACTTTCTGCCATAAAGTGGTGTTATCTGCATATGTGAAGTTATTGATATTTCTCCTGGGAACCTTGATTCCAGCTTGTGCTTCATCCAGCCCAGCATTTTGAATGATGTACTCTGCATATAATTTAAATAAACAGGGTGACAATATACAGCCTTGACGTACCCCTTTTCCTATTTGGAACCAGTCTGTTCCATGTCCAGTTCTAACTGTTGGTTCTTGGCCTGCATACAGATTTCTAAGAAGGCAGATAAGGTGGTCTGGTATTCCCATCTTTTTAAGAATTTTCCACAGTGTATTATGATCCACACAGTCAAAGGCTTTGGCATTGTCAATAAAGCAGAAGTAGATGATTTTCTGGAACTCTCTTGCTTTTTCAATGATCCAACAGATGTTGGCAATTTGGTCTCTGTTTCCTCTGCCTTTTCTAAATCCAGCCTGAACATCTGTAAGTTCATGTTTCACGTACTGCTGAAGCCTGGCTTGGAGAATTTTGAGCGTTAATTTGCTAGCAAGTGAGATGAGTGCCATCGTGCAGTAGTTTGAGCACTCTTTGGCATTGCCTTTCTTTGAGATTGGAATGAAAACTGAACTTTTCTGGTCCTGTGGTCACTGCTGAGCTTTCCAAATTTGTTGCCATAATGAGTGTAGAACTTTCACAGCATCATCATTTAAGATTTGAAATAGCTCAACTGGAATTCCATCACCTCCACTAGCTTTGTTTGTAGCAATGCTTCATAAGGCCCACTTGACTTCGCATTCCAGGATGTCCAGCACTAGGTGAATGATCACACCATTGTGGGTTTCTGGGTCATGAAGATCTTTTTTGTATAGTTCTCTGTATTATTGCCACCTCTTCTTAATATCTTCTGCTTCTGTTAGGTCCATGCCATTTCCATCCTTTTTGAGCCCATCTTTGCATGAAATGTTTCCTTGGCATCTGTAATTTTCTTGAAAGGGTCACTAGTCTTTCCCATTCTATTGTTTTCCTCTATTTCTTTGCCTTGATCACTGAGGAAGGCTTTCTTATCTCTCCTTGATATTCTTTGGAAATCTGCATTCAAATGGGTCTCTTTCCTTTTCTTCTTTGCCTTTCACTTCTCTTCTTTTCATAGCTATTTGTAAAGCTTCCTTAGACAAACATTTTGCCTTTTTGCATTTCTTTGTTTTGGGGGGTGGTCTTGGTCCCTGCCTTCTGTACAATGACATGAATCATTGTCCGTTATTCTTTAGGCACTCTGTCTATCAGATCTAATCCCTTGAATCTATTTTTCACTTCCACTGTATAATCATAAGGGCTTTGATTTAGGTCATACCTGAATGGTCTAGTGGTTTTGCCTACTTTGTTCAATTTAAGCCTGAATTTTGCAATAAGGAGTTCATGATCTGAGCCACAGTTCGTTCCTGGTCTTGTTTTTGCTGACTCCATCTTTGAAGTCATCTTTTTCTCCATCTTTGGCTGCAAAGAATATAATCAATCTGATTTTGGTATTGAACATCTGGTGATGTCCATGTGTAGCATCTTCTCTTGTGTTGTTGGAAGAAGGTGTTTGCTATGACCAATGCATTCTCTTGGCAAAACTCCATTAACGTTTGCCCTGCTTCATTTTGTACTCTGAGGCCAAATTTGCCTATTACTCCAGATATATCTTGACTTCCTACTTTTGCAGTCCAGTCCGCTATGAAGTGATCTCTAGTCTTTCCCATTCTGTTGATTTCCTCTATTTCTTTGCATTGATCACTTAGGAAGATTTTCTTATCTCTCCTACTATTCTTTGGAATACTGCATTCAGATGGATACATCTTCCTTTTCTCCTTTGCCTTTAGTTTCTTTTCTTTTCTCACCTATTTGTAATGCCTCCTCAGACAACCAGTTTGACTTTTTGCATAGCATGAATTTGTGTTAAATAGTTTAATATTAGGTATACTCTGTAATAAGTTATATAGGTAAATCAATTTTATCTTCCTTATTATATCATAATGAAACTTCACTTGATTTTTTAAACAGAAAATACTTGAAAATGCTTTCACTATTTGAACCCATTCATCATAAACCACTAAATTTTTTCTCTTTTGTAAGCACTTCAATTCTTTATTATGTGGCAAATTTCTAGATTTCCCTCCATCCTCACTATTCCTTGTACATAACTTCTAGTCTTAGTAAAAAATATGGTAATCAAAACTAAATACACATTGGTGCACTCTGGCCAGAGGAAATACAAATATCTCCTTAAATAAAGGCCATATTATGGTATTTACAACAAATGAAACTTAGGCTAAGAAATGGTGCAGAACTTACTCAAAGTAAATGATATATTTTAAAACTTTATTTGGACTTACCTGTCTCCAAAATCACAGCTATGTGTTCTTCCTGAAATTTAGAGAACAAATAAGAAAATTTTTGATACTTAGATATATGTATCACCTAAAACCATATATATATATATATATATATATATACACATATATATATTTTTTGTGAAAGAGTCTACCAAATATATTAAGAGATACAGCATGTATAAAGAATAACATTAAGTAATTAAATGTGTTGTCTGTTAGAAGGAGTGATATTTTGAAATGGATTTTAAACTGATTGCAACTGATTCCAGTCAAGCTGTCCTGCAACCCATTTTTCCTTTATATGACAAATAGAAATGTAATTGCTACTAGCTTCAAAATTTTTGTCCTTGGAAGTAAGCATGAATCCAGAAGATTGGGTTAAATATTTTTTAACTGAAATGAAATAAAATCAAAACAAAGTTTCTTGATGCCAATGTTAGCAGACTGCAGAGACTTCTGACATGAGTCTATAAATAATCTTTGGAATAACATCACCAGTATAGACAGTACATATATCTCTGAAGAGCCTCCTAAGTATCCTGCTTTATATTAATTACCCATTAATTACCTATTAATTACCCTTAACTCGTTGATTTTTATACTTTAATATTTGTTTAATAGAGGCCTCGCTTATCATTCTCTTGATTTCCACCATCTTAACCTCATTTGAGTAAAAGACAATTGAAAGTGTTTTCATATAAACAGCCTTGGCTACTTGAGTTGGGATTCCTTTTTTAATAAACATGATGCATGAGAATACATCTCTTCCTGGGAACACATAGATGCAGACAGGCACACTTGCCATAATTTCCAGAGCATGACTTTGAGTAGGATTCACAGGGTATAACCTTTTCCCAGTACAACTTCTACCTCTGCAGGAACCTGAACCATTACAGATGTCAGTGAACTTAAGCATCCTGTGAATGTATTGTCAAATTTGTTTAGTTTATTAAAATGTTTTGATACATAATCATTGACATTATCCTTTAAACGTGACAGTGGGTAAAGGATTAGTGTTTTGAGGCATATGATAATCCTTCTCAATCCCTGCTTTGTAATCTATAAAATCAAGAAAACAGACACATTACATTGTGTCCCCATCATTGGATGACTTAGTAATCATCAGCTATTTAATTTACTATATTGATATTGGTAAGAGAAGTACATGATAGAAGACTATTAAGTTTAATAAAGATTTCTAATATTTAGCATTCAACAGCTGACATATCCTTTATTCTTTAGTCAAAGGAAGTACAGAGTACTGATAATTAGCTCAATTTGTGGATTGATATATTAGGTTCTAAATTTCCTACTTTTATTAATTAGCCTATTTTTAAAATTTGGTATGATCTAATATGCTTGGTCAATGGATATCACCATATTTGATTCCCAAGGAAACACTGTGATTCAAGGTTCTCATACATGTTTTACAAATGTGGCTCCAAGGGGCTTTGTATTTCTCAGAAGCAAATCATAAAGACACTGCACAAAAGGAGCTCTTGATATAGCTAATGAAAGAAGGTATACACAGCTTCAATATCAATCAAATTAAAAAATAATCTATAATTTTGAGAAAGACACAATACCTAGCCATATTTGTTATCTAAATACTATGATTTTTTTTTTTTATATACTGAGTTTTTTTCATGTACTGACATAAAAACTTATATGTGATTTGTGCACAATGTCTTTTGGTTAAAACTTTTCCTGAACAATGAAGGTTATATTTAAAGAAAAGTAAATATGCACTCAGTTTAAACTGCAAGATGGGAAAAGAGACCATCTGGCTTATTTCCGTGCCTTTACTGTGCAAATATGACTATAGTGGCTTACACACTATTGTTGACACCACTTTTAAAACTACTCTTACTGATCATTTCTTACAGTATCTCCATAAGGGAGACATGTGAGAGGTGGCATAGAGGTTTATAATAATGTTTCAAAATAATTAGTGGTAACTTTTTGAAGACCTTTAAAACAGCAGCTGAACTTAGGTTAGATTATCCTCCCTAATCTTGTCAGTTTATGTTTAAAAAAATAAAACACAACAATCTAAGTACATTCTGATATCCTTAAGGAGAAATGTGTTACAAGCTTTTAAGTGAAATGTTCTCTTAACCATGTACATTTATAAAAATATGTTCAAAATTTAAGGCTACATTAAATTTTTCATGACTTTTTTTGAGTGTTTTAAACACAGTAGTTAATCTTGAAATGAACTTCATTGCCATGAAGGAGTAATATACAGAATTTTAACTGTACTGGCAAAGGATTGGATTTATTTTAGGAAGAAGTAAGATATTCATACATATATGTAGCCAAAAGTGTGAAAAATACAATCTGCTTTATACTATCTTCTGTTATTAGATACACATATTCAAATTAAATGATCTCTGTAAAGCATGTTAAAAAAAAAAAATTGCAAACCTTAAAATATTGCCTGTGAAGCAAATTTCATGAGAGGGCGATGTGTGAGCTTTCTTGGATTTTTGTCATAATACAAAAATAAAATAAAATCTTTTTCAAAAGTACTCTGGTTTCTTACAGCATAATAGTGCATACATGTAAAAATGGACAGAAAATGAATTGTGGTTTAAAACAATTTACAAGAAAATAATACTGTTAGAAATATATTCTTTCAATATTTTCTGGACTATTTATGTCATTGTACATCTATTGATTTTATTCTTTTAATGTTGTTCAGTTATATGAACATCTCATAACATTAGAGATATTTTATGGGAAATAATAATATGAACCAGAACATTAGTTGAGTTCAGTTCAGTCGCACAGTCATGTCTGAATCTTTGAGACCCCATGGACTGCACACGCCAGGCCTCCTTGTCTATCACCAACTCCTGGAGTTTACCCCAAATTCATGTCCATTGAGTCAGTGACGCCATCCACCAATCTCACCCTCTGTTGTTCCCTTCTACTCGCGCCTTCCACCTGTCCCAGCATCAGGGTCTTTTTAATTGTGTCAGTTCTTCGCATCAGGTGGCCAAACTATTGGAGATTTGGCTTCAGAATCAATCCTTCCAGTGAATACTCTGGACTGATTTCCTATAGGATGAACTGGTTGGATCTCCTTGCAGTCCAAGGGACTCTCAAGAGTCTTCACACCACAGTTCAAAAGCATCAATTCTTCGGCACTCAGCTTTTTTTTATAGTTTAACTCTCACATCCATACATGACTATTGGAAAAACCATAGCTTTGACTAGATGGACCTTTGTCGGCAAAGTAATGTCTCTGCTTTTTAATATGCTGTCTAGGTTGATTATAACTTTTCTTCCAAAGAGCAAACATCTTTTAATTTCATGGCTGCAGTCACCAACTGCAGTGATTTTGGGGCCCCCCAAAACAAAGTCTGTCACTGATTCCACTCTTGCCCCATTTATTTGCCATGAAGTGGTGGGACCAGATGCCATGATCTTAGTTTTCTGAATGTTGGGTTTTAAGTCAGCTTTATCACTCTCCTCTTTCACTTTGATCAAGAGGCTCTTTAGTTCTTCACTTTCTGCCATAAGAGTGGTGTCATTTGCATATCTGAGGTTATTGATATTTCTCCCAGCAATCTTGAATCCAGTTTGTGCTTCTTCCAGCCCAGCATTTTGAATGATGTACTCTGCATATAATTTAAATAAGCAGGGTAACAATATACAGCCTTGACGTACTCCTTTTCCTATATGGAAACAGTCTGTTGTTCCATGTCCAGTTCTAACTTTTGCTTCCTGATCTGCATACAGATTTCTCAAGAGCCAAGCCAGGTAAGGTGTAATAGTACTCTCATCTCTTTAGGAATTTTGCACAGTTTTTTGTGATCCACATGATCAAAGGCTTTGGCATATTCAATAAAGCAGAAATAGATGTGTTTCTGGAACTCTCATGTTTTTCTGATGATCCAACAGATGTTGTCAATTTTATCTCTGGTTCCTCTGCCTTTTCTAAAACTAGCTTGAACATCTGGAAGTTCATGGTTCACATACTGCTGAAGCCTGGCTTGGAAAATTTTGAGCATTAATTTGTTAGCGTTTGAGATAAGTGCCATTGTCCGGTAGTTTGAGCATTCTTTGGCATGCCTTTCTTTGGAATTGGAATGAAAACTGACCTTTTCCAGTCCTGTGGCTTCTGCTGAGTTTTCCAAATTTGTTGGCATATTCAGTGCAGCACTTTCACAGCATCATCTGTTAGGATTTGACGTAGCTCAACTGTAATTCCATCACCTTCACTAGCTTTATTTATAGTGATGTTTCCTAAGGCCCACTTGACTTTGCATTCCAGGATCTCTGGCTCTAAGTCAGTGATCACACCATCGTGATTACCTGGGTCATGAAGATCTTTTTTATATAGTTCTTCTGTGTATTCTTGCCACCACTTCTTAATATCTTCTGCTTCTGTTAGGTCCATATCATTTCTGTCCTTTATTGTGCCCATCCTTGGATGAAAATTTCCCTTGGTATCTCTAATTTTCTTGAAGAGATCACTAATCTTTCCCATTCTATTTTTTCCCTCTATTTCTTTGCATTGATCACAGAGGAAGGCTTTCTTATCTCTCCTTGCTATTCTTCAGAACTCTGCATTCAAATGGGTATATATTTACTTTTCTCCTTTGCCTTTCACTTCTCTTCTTCTCATAGCTATTTGTAAGGCCTCCTTAGGCAACCATTTTGCCTTTTTGTATTTGTTTGTTTTGGGGGATGGTCTTGATCACTGCCTCCTATACAATGTCACGCATTTCCATCCATAGTTCTTCAGGCACTCTGTCTTTCAGATCTAATCCCTTGAATCAATTTGTCACTTCCACTGTATAACTGTAAGAGATTTGATTTAGGTCATACCTGAATGGTCTAGTGGGTTTTCCCTACTTTTTCAATTTAAGTCTGAATTTTCCAATAAGGAGTTCATGATCTGAGCCACAGTCAGCCCCCGGTCTTGTTTTTGCTGACTGTATAGAGCTTCTCCATCCAACAGAAAATAAAATTTATAAAACCTCTTTACTCTAGATGCACATTTGGTGTGCATATATTTTTGTGTTTGATCAGCAGCCCATACACACCAATGTATTTTTGAGAAATTTTCCCCACTTAGTACTGTCATCTTGGCTTACAAATGAACAGGACTCAGACCTGACTCCTTTACTTCTTCTGTCCACAAAAATTTTTCCAAAGTGAGCATGGAGCATGAATCAAACCAGAGTCCCCTCATAGATTATGTGTGATTGACATGGGGAAATAAAAAATACTTTTCCCCTAGGTTTGATGTACACAACATGACTATACTCAGTTGCTATCTTTGCCTTTTATAATTGTTACTTGGTTTTTATAATTTAGATAATTATTGTCATAGTATCTATTATTTTAGATGATTTCATTTTCTTAATGAAATATAATAATGCTGGCATCATTTGAATAGTTAAATTGCAATTTGATTTACAGTAAAGTAAATACATCATGAATACATATTTATTTTTCATTGATTTTGATGAAAAAATAGATACTTTAAGAAAAATACTGCAAGCTTATAATAAGGTATAATATTGTGATAAATTCCTATTTAGTTGAAGAATCAATTTTCAGCAATTGCTTATTTGGTCACAAATCAATTTTTTTGGAAAATTGTTCAGAACTGAAAATAAAGTACTAAAAATAGAAATATACTATGATACCAGAAATTTAAAACAACTGAACATATGTCTCATTCTGGTTAAAAGTTTTTCAACAATTTTAATATATTATGAGTTCAAAAGGAAAATTTGGAATGTTTATGTATGTTTACTGCCTTCACTGTGTTAATATCATGGGTGTATATTTATGTTGAAAAACATCAAAATGTATACATCAAATATGTGCATTTTTATTGATTAAATATATTCAATAAAGCTGTAAAATACATTATGGAAATAACTTTAAAAAACACCTTTATAGATTTTAAAAATACATATATATATATATATATGAAATATATTCATGTCACCAGCTATATAAATTAATGTGCTCTTTATGAGTAGTTCATCCTTATTTTGATATGAACATTTTTTCATTTTTGTACATATGTTCATTAAACATTTGCTTTCTTCTCCTTTCTCTTCTCCTTTTCATCTAACATGAGATGTGCTAATTGTTTTATTTATTTATATTGACTTTCTCAGGTCTTAGTTGTGGCATGTGTGTGGGGTCCTCATTGTTGTATGTGAGATCTTTCACTGTGGCCCAGTAACTCTCTAGTTGTGGTACACAGGCTCTGGAACAAACAGATTCAGTAAATGTTGCACATTGACTCTGGTGGTGGCACAGGGCTTAGTTGCTACTAAACATGTGGGATCTTAGTTCCCCAGCCAGGTCTCAAAACAAAGTCCCCTGCATTGCAAGGCAGATTCTTAACCACTGGACAACCAAGGAAGCTCTGAGATGTATTAATGGTAATTAGCTTTATATCTCATTATTTAAACTGCATTGTATTAAAAGAGAGGGTAAATCAGCTAGGGACACAATGAACATCACTGAAAGCTAAAGAGAAGACTAGCAGACTTTTCTAGGGAAAGAGTCACTATGTTTCCAGTTCATTGGGATAGTTGGATGATGTTAGGTGAAGCATGATTATCTTCTCTATTTGGAAATGAAGTATGTTTTAAGGAGATGTGTATAAGTGTCAAGTTGGCACTCACATGCTTTCAATGTGTCAACCTGGTTATGTTGGGCTACATTTCTGAGACAATTCCCTTTCTAGCGTGTTTCTCATTAGGATGGGCCACAAGAGAGATTCTTGTTTTTGGTTTGGAGAACAAAGTTGAAGTAGAACTTTTAAGCATTCACATCCTGATGAAGATATAACAACTCATATCACTGGCAAGAGACAGGGTCTGAACCCACAAGTATTTGCTTTCCTCTGGTTCTTCCTTGAAACTTTCTACATATATGCTAAGTGAACATATTTAGTTCTGTTAGGAAGGGCCTATCTACCACAGGATACGTATAGCATCAAGATCAGAGGCTACAAAACTGATATAGTTTTGTGCTGTGGATTTCAGTTGGTTCTTGTTCTCGCTTATCTTACATCAATTTTCCCTTCCCCACTGTTCCTTAGATCTTGACTCGAAAACCAATACAAATAAAAGAAACTTCTAGAGGCTGCTTAACCAGAATGCTTAGCTAATTCTAGCAATTACAAGATCAAATCCTGTAATAAACACAAATCTAGCAATCAAACTAGCTAGCTAGCCAGTTAGATAGATATAACTCTAATTGATAGCAGAAGATTGAGTCATATCTTAATTGATGAAGTGAAGCATATAGTAAAGACCATCAACAGAAAAAAAGCAAAAGAATAAAGATGTTTCAATTCATTATACTTTATATAATTAGTTACTTATATGAAACACATTTTATTCAACAAGAAATTGAGCTTTAGAAAGCATTATAAACTTATTGTCAATAGTCAAGCTAATCTTGGTGAATCCATTTCAGCTAACAATAAAATTATCATTAATCATCATCATAATTTAAAAAAATCTCTTTTTGCCATCTTTTACTAGAGAGGTGTTTTCTGATGCAATTTTCTGATGCAAAAGCACATAAGTCATACATGTAATTTTCTTATTTACTTTGTATAAAACCTACATATACCAGAGTTAAAAATTTGAAGGTAAATTTAAAAAGTATGATTAGTCTGCAAATTCATTTCTTAAGTAGTTTTTTTTACAATGTCATTCCATCTGCCTCAACTTTTTTTTGTTATAGTAAAAATGCATCATTTTATTGTTAACACACAAGGTTGGGGGTTTATTTGTTTTTTAGGAAAAAAGAGCATATGAACAATTCTGTATAAAGTTCTTTATACATTTAATTTTTTAGAAGTTTATTCAAAATGATAAATTTGGAATAAAATTAAATATAACTAATACATTAGTTGTAGGTTATTCTTGTCAAGAAAACATGATATTAATGGTATTGTGTTGGTACATATTGTTTAGCAATAGAAATAAGTAAAAGAACTATGACTTTTGTATATATTTATATAAAAAAACTATAAAAATGAATGTGTGGAATTTATGCTAAAGTTTTATTTTACTCCTAGATGCAATAAATGTTTCATACAAATTATATTGTGATATTATAATTTATACAATGAAAATAAGAAACAAAAACTCTCACGACTTTGGAAATACTAGACAAATCATAGAAATTAATTAAAAATTAGATTAATACAGCCCAGAAACAGACCCATATAATTATAACCAACCAAATTTTTGACAAAGAAGAAAGACAAGAGAGAAGAAAGAATATTTTTACTAAATGGTGCTAGACTGAACATCTACATACAAAAAACAGGAAAAGGAAACAACTCACTTCCAAAAAAAAAAAAAAAGATAGACACAGACATTACAACCTTCACAATAATTAATTCAAAGTGAATTGATACAAAGTGCAAAACTATAACTTTATAGAAGATGACTTAGGATAAAACCTAGACAATCTTGTGTTTATTGCTAACTTTTTAGACACACCAAAGGCATAGCCATGAAAACCAAATTTGATAACCTTGACTTTACTGAAGTAAAAAGAAAGTTCTATTGTTCAAAAGACAGTGTCAAGAGAATGAGAAGAAAACCAACAGGCTTGGAGAAAAATATTTGCAAAAGATGTATCTGATAAGGATGGTTATCTAAAATATATAAAGAACTCTTAAAATTTAACAGTCATAAGTGAACCAACTAGTTCAAAATGAGCAAAAGACCTGACAAATCACCAGAGAAGATATGCAGATAGAAATAAGTATATCAGATGTCCCATATCATATATAATTAGAGGACTGTCAATTAAAACAATGAGGGATCATAACACTCTTTAGAATGTACAAAATCCAAAACTGACAACACCAGAT
Organism: Bos mutus; assembly: GCF_027580195.1. Classification (NCBI taxonomy): domain Eukaryota; kingdom Metazoa; phylum Chordata; class Mammalia; order Artiodactyla; family Bovidae; genus Bos; species Bos mutus. Next base: position 48,021,844 of record NC_091636.1, on the reverse strand, counting down.
TCTGACTAGGATGTGGAGCAACAGGAATATTTGTTCATTGCTAGTGTGAATACAAAATGATACAGACACTATGAAAGACAATCTGGAAGTTTCTTGCAAAATTCAGCTTACTTTTATGACATGACCCAGCAATCACACACCCTAGTAATTACCCAAATGAACTGAAAATTTATATCCACACAAAAATCTGTACAAGAATGTTTGTAACAGCTTTGTTCATAATTGCCAAAACTTGAAAGCAAGCAAGATGTTCTTTAGTGGGTGAATAAGTAAATAAACTGTGGTATATTGTTTGGCTTTAAAAAGAAACAAATTATCAAGTCATGAGAGGACACAGGAGAAGCTTAAATGTATAGTACTGACTGAAAGAAGGCAATCTGAAAAGGCTGCATACTAAACGATTCCAACTATTATATATGACATTCTGGGAAATGAAAAACTCCAGGGAATAAAACCAACAAACAGAAACAAAACAAAAACCCCAGTAGTTCCAGGGAAGGGAAGGAGGGATGAATAAGCATAGTACAGAGGATTTTTAGGGCAAACTAGTCTGATCAATCGGAGAAGGCAATGGCAACCCACTCCAGTACTCTTGCCTGGAAAAATCCCATGGACGGAGGAGCCTGGTAGGTCCATGGGGTCACTAAGATTCGGGCACGACTGAGTGACTTCACTTTCACTTTTTACTTTCATGCATTGGAGAAGGAAATGGCAACCCACTCCAGTGTTCTTGCCTGGAGAATCCCAGGGACAGAGGAGCCCAGTGGGCTGCCATCTATTAGGTCTCACAGAGTCGGAGACGACTGAAGCAACTTGACAGCAGCAGCAGCAGCAGCAACAGCAGCAGTCTGATTGATACTATAATGACATATACATCTCATTATACATTTTTCAAAATTAATAGATTCTAAAATACATTACATTAAATCAATGTATGAGTGACAATCCTATAGTGTAATCATCAGTTTATGTCCATCAGTGGTAATAAATTTACTACTGTGATGTGGAATGTCATTGTTTGAAGGGGTTATGCATGTGTGAGGAGAGAGATTATATGGAAAAATTCTGTACCATGTGCTCTATTTTATTGTAGTACACATAGTCATCATATACATATGGCCATCAATGAAGAACACTTATTTCTGGAAAAAAAATATATATCAGATGTCATGATCTTAGTTTTCTTAAACTCAACATTCATAAAACTAAGATCATGGCATTCAATCCCATAATTTCATGGCAAAAGGTGGGGGGAAAATGCAAACAATGACAGACTTTATTTTCTCGGGCTCCAAAATCACTGCAGATTGTGAATGAAGCCATGAAATTAAAAGATGCTTGCTCCTTGGAAGAAAAGCTGTGACAAACCTAGACAGCATATTGAAAAGCAGAGAGATCACTTATGCCAACAAAGGTCCATATTGTCAAACTATGGTCTTTCTAGTATTCATGTAAGGATGTGAGAATTGAACCATAAAGAAGGCTGAATGATGAAGAATTGATGCTTTCAAACTGTGGTGTTGAAAAAGACTCTTGAGAGTCCCTTGGACAGTAAGGAGATCAAGCCAGTCAAGGAAATCAGTCCTGAGTATTCATTGTAAGGACTGATGCTGAACTTGAAGCTTCAGTACCTTGGTCACCTGATGTGAAGGGCCGACTCATTGGAAAAGACCCTGATGCTGGGAAAGATTGAGGGTAGGAGAAGGAGTTGAAAGAGGATGAGATGATTGGGTGGCATCACTGACTCGACGGACATGAAGTCTGAGCAAGCTCCAGGAGAGAGTGAAGAACAGGGAAGCCTGGTGTGCTTCTGTGCATGAGGTTGCAAGGAGTCTGACACAACTAAGCAACTGAACAACAACATACGTGTGTGTATGTTTGTGTCTTGGAACAAAAAAAAATGGCATATAATAAAATATTTAACATGAATACTATTTGATTTCCTTTCTAAATCACTTTCCTCTACTTTTAATAAAACATGTATATTAAGAATGACTGGCATTGAAACATGTATAATATCATATATGAAATGAGTCGCCAGTCCAGGTTCAATGCACGATACTGGATGCTTGGGGCTGGTGCACTGGGACGACCCAGAGGAATGGTACAGGGAGGGAGGAGGGAGGAGGGTTCAGGATGGGGAACACGTGTATACCTGTGGTGGATTCATGTTGATACATGGCAAAACCAATACAATATTGTAAAGTTAAAAAATAAAATAAAAATAAAAGAATGACTGAGGAAAATAAAAAAGGGCATTACTTTTTAGGTTTATGCAACTCAAAATTAAGCAGATAGTGTTACAAGAGAAATAAAAGATAAACAAAAGCTGTATTAGAAAGGAGTATTTTTGTCTGCAATAACAGAAACTGTGACTAACATTAGCTTACATCCTAAGAGAATTTCGTTGTTCAGTTGCTCAGTCACATCTGATTTTTGCAACCCCATGGACTGTAGCACACCCGACCTCCCTATCCCTCACCATCTCCTGAAGTTTGCCTAAGTTCATGTCCATGGCACCAGTGATGCCATCCAGCCATCTCAGTATCTGACACACTCTTCTCATTCTGCCCTCAATCTTTCACAGCATCAGGGACTTTTCCAATAAGTCAGCTGTTCACATTAGGTGATCAAAATACTGGAGTTTTCCAATTAGTATTCAGGGTTGATTTCCTTTAAGGTTGACTAGTTTGATCTCCTTGTTGTCCAAGGGACTCTCAGGAGTCTTCTCCAGCACAACAGTTCAAAGGCATCAATTCTTTGCTGCTCTGCCTTCTTTACAGTCTAGCTCTCACAACCTTACATGACCACTAAGATAAGAAAAATTTACTATATCTTTAAAGAACAGTCAAGAGTTTGGGATTTTGTTATTTCCTGAGTAGTTAGTAATCTAAGTGTTTGTCATTGCTGTTCTTGGATGTAGGCCTTCATTTCTTCTTCTCTGGTACCCTTGGGAAAGTAACCTTTTTTCTAAGCCTTTCACTCTGTGATTGTAAGATAGTTATCATAGAACCAGTGTTTATATCCTGGCTTAAAGAGCACCCCAAAATTGGAAAGGAAAGGAGTAGGAGAAAAAAACAATTCATTGTTAGACCAGTCATTAGCACAAAGAATAAAAAAAATCATAATTGGAATGGAAAAATTGAAAATTATTCCATGTTTGCTTGCACATATATTTCATCAATTTATGCTGCATGCATGCTAAGTCACCTCAGTCATGTTTGACTCTTTGCATCCCTGTGGACCATAGCCCTCTAGGCTCCTCTGTTCATGGGATTCTCCAGGCAAAAATATTGGAGTGGGTTGCCATGCCCTCCTCCAGGGTCAATTCATGTTATTTGTTGTTAATAAGGAAGGACTGCAATGGTTATTAGGTTTCAACCAGCAGCATCTTCTCCAACATATTATAGAAATCTAGGCAAGAGTAGGCTTAAAGCATGTGATTTTAGATAACACATTTTGTATAACACTCAACTGACATAATATCAAAGTGGAGGTTCTATGTAATATGTGTATATCTAACTTTTACAAACATATTCATGGGAAATATGAAACAAGGATTTTCATTGCATATATAACTGCATTATCAATAATGTGTGTGTGTGTGTGTGTGTGTGTGTGCATATGTGTGTGCGCTAGGATGTATCCAATTCTTTGTGACCCCCATGGAATGTAGGGCACTGGGACCCTCTGTCCATAGAGTTTTCCAGGCAAGATACTGGAGTGGACTGCCATTTTCTACTTCAAAGGATCTTCCCTTCCTGACCCAGGGATTGAACCAATGTCTCTTGTGTCTTCTGCATTGGCAAACAGATTCTTTACCACTGCACCACCTGGTAAGCATTATCAATAGAGACAGGTATTAAAAACATTAAATGCAAGTGACAGGAATGAGGTCCATGAATATAAAGGTATTAAACTCATCAGAACCATATTTTGTGAATCTCCTTTCTCTAAATGTCAAAGTATAATAAACTTTTCTGTAATAATCTGGTTTTAGGACTTGAACTGGATTAAGGGAACACAGCATCAGAGTCTTTTCCAATGAGTCAACCCTTCTCATGAGGTGGCCAAAGTATTGGAGTTTCAGCTTCAGCATCAGTCCTTCCAATAAACACCTAGGACTGATCTCCTTTAGGATGGACTGGTTGGATCTCCTTGAAGGCCAAGGTACTCTCAAGAGTCTTCTCTAACACCATAGTTCAAAAGCATCAATTCTTCAGTGCTCATCTTTCTTCACAGTCCAACTCTCACATCCATACATGACCACTGGAAAAACCATAGCCTTGACTAGACGGACCTTTGTTGGCAAAGTAATGTCTTTGCTTTTGAATATGCTATCTAGGTTGTTCATAACTTTCCTTCCAAGGAGTAAGTGTCTTTTAATTTCATGGCTGCAAGATATATTAGATTGTTAAAAGAGTTTTTTTTTTTTTTTTAAATATATTTTCTTATTTTCAACTTCAGTCATATTTTCATTGATTGACTAAAGTTTTATATAAAATATTCATCCTTTCAACAACCATTTTCTGACTAATTCAGTAAGTATATCTTTATAATTTATACTGCCCTGAATACCCTATCATTTATCTTTATAAATGAGGCCAGACAGAGGCTCATCTAGTCAAAGCTATGGTTTTTCCAGTAGTCATGTATGGATGTGAAAGTTGGGCCATAAAGAAGGTTGAGCACTGAAGAACTGATACTTTCAAACTGTGGTGCTGGAAAGGATTCTTGAGAGTCCCTTGGAGAACAAGGAGATCAAACCAGCCAATCCTAAAGGAAATCAACCCTGAATATTCATTGGAGGGACTGATGTTGAAGCTGAAGCTCCAATACTTTGGCCACCTGATGTGAAGAGCCGACTCATTAGAAAAGACCCTGATGCTGGGAAACATTGAAAACAGGAGGAGAAGTGGACTACAAAGGACAAGATGGTTGGATGGCATCACTGACTCAATGAACATGAGTTTGAGCAAGCTGAAGGAGAAGGTGAAAGAGGGAAGCCTGGCGTGCTGAGTCCATTAGGTCCCAAAGAGTCAGACACAACTGAGTGACTGAACAACAACAAAATTTGTGCAAGTCAGACACAGAAAAGTAGGACATTCTTTAATGTTGAAATGAAAAATACTAAGGTATTTATAATGTCAATCAGTTCAGTTCAGTTCAGTCGCTCAGTCGTGTCCGACTCTTTTCGACCCCATGAATCGCAGCATGCCAGGCCTCCCTGTCCATCACCGACTCCCAGAGTTCACTCAGACTCACGTCCATCGAGTCAATGATGCCACCAGCCATCTCATCTTCTGTCGTCCCCTTCTCCTCCTGGCCCCAATCCCTCCCAGCATCAGAGTCGATAGAGATCTCTAAATTTTATTCTCAATTTAAATATCCAGGAGACTCCATGTAATCCTATTTCTTTTATAGCAATTTTTCTAGCTAAACTTTTAAACTGTCCTCCAGGAAATTTTACAGTCTTGGTTCAAATAAATCTGCTTTTGAGGAAGGATTATGTTGAATCACTATGAGTTTATGGATGGTTCTCTGAATGGCCAGTTGAGTTCCTAAGAAAAGCACGTGTATTTTTAACTTTATCTTAATTTTGATGTCATATTTTCTGGTATGAGTGGCTGGGCTCATGCTGATGCTTTGGTGATTTGTGTGTGTGTGTGTGTGTGTGTGTGTGTGTTTACTTTTGTGCTATCTTCATTTAAGCCTTTCAGTGGAAATTATCAATACAAAATTAAATTTAACCAGTTTTTTGAAAAAAGGATAATATTAATTAAACATATGCTAGAGATTTTTAAACATTCCAATAAATGACACTAAAGTCCAACTTTTGCCAAATGCTCTATAACTCCATATACCTATTTGTGTCTGAGAGTGAAAATACTGGCAATTGAAAAATGTCAATAATGTGTAAATCAATAATGTGTAAAGGCTCAAATGTTCTCCCTCCATTGTTTTGTTTCCTTTACTGCTTTACCTGAATTGTGTTGTGAGTGAAATTATCTCCAACTTACTGCATGATTTTATGGTTTAGAGTTAAGAAGAAAATCAGAGCTTTATCCCAGCAAATGGTAAAACAGAGTTATGTAAGTCTGGCTTACTAATACAACTGTGGTTCAGTACAATATCTTCCTTTTTCTTCAATAGAAATTATTCTTACTTGGAAATCAAATATTGATGGATTTTTCCTTAAAAATCAACAGAGTTGTCTTTTAACTGCTTTTCCCCACAATGAAAATAATATGTCTTGCTACTGCTCATTCTCCTTTTTGTAATATATGTACTTTTAAAAGTATTTTAATATAATAACCTGTGAAATATGAGTAATTGACATTTATTTGATACTTTATTACTATTCTTTAAATATATAGCAGAGACAAGTAGCTAACCAAAAGAATAGTTTTTTTTTTTTTTTTATTTAAATCAGAGTCTGAACTTAGAGTATGTTACTATACCAAATTAGTGAGACTTATTGCTCAATATTTAAAAAAAAAAGACCGGTAAATTTAATTTCTATTTTCTTTTTGGATATATCTTATGTTCTTCATATTTCTTTTGATATTTGATCAAATGTTTCAAATATATTTAAACATTCTTTAACAGAACATTAACCATCTTTATTAACATGGATTTCCTTGTTATTTATTTTCAATTTATCTGTAATATAAATTCAGCTGAATTAAAATATAGGCTTATGTTCAGGTTCAGGTAAAATAAATTTTACTGAATTAAATTAAAATTCAGATTCAGGTGAATTAAAATATAGGCTCATGTTCCTCTATCTAATTACCTCTGGCAGAAAGCTGCTTTTAAACAATGCTTTAAAATTTTACATTAAAAAAATTGTTCTTATGAAAGAAGTACACTATTATGTTCATTATATATATATAAATAAAAAATAAAAACAATCTAAATTATTAAGAATTGTAAGATAATTAAACATGATTTAACAAATTTTAAGTGCATAAAATGATGACAAGTATTCCTATAAAATCTGTAAAATATAATCAAGTTAAAAATTAAACACATAAGCTATAATTGGATTAATGTTAATGAAAAAATAAGTATTAAAAAACCAAAGCTACATGAACCTGAAAGAATTCCAAAGCAATATTAGCAATGATTGCCTTTAGGTGGATGCTGCAATTTTCCTTATAATTTTAAAGTTTTGTATGAAGAATATACATTTTTCATAAAGACCAAAATAAATCATAAAATCAATATATGTGTATGAAAAACTGAATTTCTCACCATTATTATTATATAACTCTTTCCGATATAAATAACATTTTAAAGCTAGGGAGAGCTTATTTCATTAGCAATATTTTTAAGGATCTCATAGTCTTTCTATAAAAATTTTTCTTTTAATGTTTAACTTCTGTGTATAGCCTCACAATTTCTAAACATTCCCAAATGGATTTTATTTACTCAGTTATGACATCATGATTTGTGTAAAAGTTATTTGAATAATTTTGTATGCTGCTGCTGCTGCTGCTAAGTCACCATCAGTCGTGTCCGACAAATGTGCGACCCCATAGACAGCAGCCCACCAGGCTCCGCCATCCCTGGGATTCTCCAGGCAAGAACACTGGAGTGGGTTGCCATTTCCTTCTTCGATGCATGAAAGTGAAAAGTGGAAGTGAAGTCGCTCAGTCGTGTCCGACTCTTAGCGACCCCATGCACTGCAGCCTACCAGGCTTCCCCGTCCGTGGGATTTTCCAGGCAAGAGTACTGGAGTGTGGTGCCATTGCCTTCTCTGATAATTTTGTATATTTTTTCCATAAATGTGAAATCTAGAATTCAAGGAATGATGAAATATTTTAGCTGTGCAAAGAAGATATTGTAGGATTAAAAATGAGGGAATTCTGAGCATTTGATGTTGTGTCACAAAGATCATTTGTGACAGAATAGTGCTCAGGTTATTATTACTAGAACCTATGAAAATGGGTACCTTATATAGCATAAAGGACACTGAAAATGTTCCTTAATTAATGGAAGAAGGCAACATAAATAAATTTTTCCTGTGGGCCACCAGATTAAACAGCCCTCCCAACCGCTTGATTTTAGCCCAGTAAGATTCACTTTGGACTTCTGCCTTACAGAATTTTGATACACTTAATTTGTGTTGCTTTAAGCCATTATGTGTATGGCAATTTGTTATAGTAGCAAGGAAAACCTAACACATCATCTCACATTACAGCCAAATCAGTTAATAGGGTTGCAATTTTAAAATGATTCTTCACTTTAAAAGCATTAATTGTCAGGGCTAGAACCTAGAATGTTGTGTGTGTGTGTGTTATGTGAGCATGATGTTTAATTTCTCTGTTCCACATTACTATATTATCAGTCGTGCCTGACTCTTTGCAACCCCATGGACTATACGATCCATGGAATTCTCCAGACCAGAATACTGGAGTGGGTAGCTTCTCCCTTCTCCAGGGGAATCTTCCCAGTCCAGGGATCGAATCCAGGTCCTGCACTGCAGGTGGATTCTTTACCAACTGAGCCACAAGGGAAGCCCATTATATATAATAGCCTATGTCATTTGATTACCATTATTTTAGTTCACAAAAAAAGCCAATACTTAATTGATAGAATCCAAAAGGAAATGCTCAAAAGCATCACCAGTGGAAGGAAAAAAAAAAGAAATTGACAGTTTTTAACACATTTTCATTTCAGTATGATTTTAAACCTCACAGCATATGGTAATTGGTTTGTCTTGAAGTTATTTTTTTAAAATATGCACTTTTCTAAAAAGTATAGCTTCTTGAGCTGTCTGTCGTTTTAAATAAATTCACACTTTTCAAGCATATTTGTTTCCACCTACTGCATCTGATTATGGGGCCCCCCCACCCCCGCCACCGTCTACATTTGCATAGTCTGTGTGGGCTTATCTGTGGACAGGAACATGTTGTTTTCAATTGGTGACGGTCCCAGAGAAGAGCCGTTCTTATGTCCTTCTTTTCTATATCAAACTTGAGTGGTTCTCACCAGAGAGGCCTAGCTTCTACATTATAATATACTTTTGGTGTGACCTTGACTATAAATGACATCATCCAAAGTTTTAACTTCTACATAGGCTAAAATTCAGCTTTCTATATTAATAATAAAAGAAAAACTTCATGAATCTGCCACACAGCAAAACCAATACAATATTGTAAAGTTAAAAAATAAAATAAAATAATACCAAAAAAAAACCTTCTAGAAAGCTTTTTCATTTTTTATGAAGAGAATGCATAACATATAAAAACAAGAAGTTTTAATGAAAATTCTTACTGAATAAAGGTTAATTAAATAAAAGCTAATTTATATAAAGCTTGCTAGGAATGGTATTTTGAAAGACACATTTGAAAACATAACTAAACAGAAGGCTACCAAAGAAGCCATGAAAGAATTGGGAAGAATTACTTATTACTTTTGAGGGAGTATTGGCAGCATCTATTATAAGCATATTTTGAAAAATACAGGGTTGTTTTCAAAATGTTATGGGGATAATTGGGTAGCTGGGATAATTTGCTGAATAAATGTTGGTATTCTGTGTTTCCTTGTTTTAAAAAAATGAAAGTCATGAAATGGCATCATAATGAAAAGTTTGGATAAATCAGAGAAGTTTTTAAAAAGCTGCCAAAGTACAAGATAAAGTCATAACTACTGATGAAAGATGACCCAGGACTGGGTAAATATTGAGGTCAAGATATATGCAGGAATGATGCTAAAGCTGAAACTCCAGTACTTTGGCCACCTCATGTGAAGAGTTGACTCATTGGAAAAGACCCTGATGCTGGGAGGGATTGTGGGCAGGAGGAGAAGGGGACAACAGAGGATGAGATGGCTGGATGGCATCACTGACTCGATGGACATAAGTCTGAGTGAACTCCGGGAGATAGTGATGGACAGGGAGGCCTGGAGTGCTGCGATTCATGGGGTCTCAAAGAGTTGGACACGACTGAGTGACTAAACTTGAACTGAACTGAACTGAGTGTTGTCATTACAATTTACATATTTCCCAACATTACCTTTACAGTGCAGCTTAATAATAAGTTAATTGATGCTTTCTATTTCTAAAAATTATAAGGTCTTGACCTTTTAAAATGCATTTATTCGAGAAAATAAAAACAAAGGATTGTCAGAGATGAAAAGTTAAAGTCAGCCAAATCCAGTCATCCAAATATTTAGGGTTGTAATGATGTGTACCTTATTACAGATATTTTTATTTCATGTGCTTTAGCTGCTGTTGATAAATCCTTTCATTCTTTTTATCTTTTTCTTTTTGAAGTAGGAACTTTAGTAATCTTCCTGGGGTGTGCTCTATGAGAACTTAAATTCTGCTTCCACCCCTTTGTATTACCTGGAGCTCTTTAGGTAGTATGGCTTCCCAAGTGGCACTAGTGGTAAAGAATGCACCTGCCACTGTAGGATACTTAAGAGATTTGTGTTCGATCCCTGGGTCAGGAAGATCCTCTGGAAAGGAAATGGCAATCCACTCCAGTATTATTGCCTGGAAAATTCCATGTACAGAGGAGCCTGCAGGCTCCTGCAGTCCATGGGGTCACAAAGAGTCAGACACAACAGAAATAACTTAGCATGCATGCACACTTTAGGTAATACATGACAGAAAACCCACTGAAGAGGACTTTAACATTTAGAACATTAATTATCTCAATTTATAAGAAGCATATGAAAAAGATACTTCTAGGAGAGCTTAATTCAGTAAGTCAGTGATATCAGCATGAACTTAGCACTGTTCCTTCTTCCTGCCATGCCATCCACAGTTCCATGAAGCTGAGTTTAGTGTTGTGCATTCTTTCTCTATATATTAAAAATAAATAAATAACTGTAGAAGCTTCAAGGACCAAGTTCTTACATAAGAACTGAAACAGGAATTGAGACTATGTTAATAAAATGCCTCTAGAACATCCCAGACTTGTGTCCAGAATATATCTTGTTCACACTACAATCATTTGAAAAGGGGAGGATGGCTTTGATACTGTTGCTATCAGTGATTCAATACCCATCACTTGGAGTTAAGAGATTGACTTTCCAATGTCCCTGGAAGAATAGGATCATTAAAAACCATTTATAGATTTAATACAATCTCTGTCAAAATTCCAACAGCCTTTTTCACAGAAAGAGAAGAAATTATTGTAATATTTGTATAAAATCACAAATAACATATAATAGGCAAAGCAGTTCTGAGAAAGAATACTGGGGAGTCACCACAGTTCCTGATTTAAAACTATGTTACAAAGCTACATTACAAAATGGTCAAAACAGAATGGTACTGACATAAAACAGATGTTCGGAGAAGGCAGTGGCAACCCATTCCAGTACACTTGCCTGGAAAATCCCACGGACGGAGGAGCCTGGTAGGCTGCAGTCCATGGGGTCGCTAAGAGTTGGATACGACTGAGCATCTTCACTTTCACTTTTCACTTTCATGGATTGGAGAAGGAAATGGCAACCCACTCCAGTGTTCTTGCCTAGAGAATCCCAGGGACGGGGGAGCCTGGTGGGCTGCCTTCTATGCGGTCGCACAGAGTCGGACACGACTGAAGCAACTTAGCAGAGCAGCATAGACCAGTGGAACATAAAAGAGAGCCCAGAACTGAGCCTATGCACATGGTCAAGAATGCCAAGACTATGAAATAGGGATAGGAAAGTTTCTTCAACAAATGGTGCTGGGAAGATTAAATATCCATATGCAAAAAACATGAATCCTTATCTTACACAAAGATTAACAAAAGATGGATTAAAGACATAAGTGTAAGACCCCAAAAAGTAAAACTCTTAGAAGAAAAGATTAGCTATAATCTCCCTGATATTGATTTTACAAGGATATTTTTAGATATGACATCAAAACACAGGTGACAAAAGAAAAACTAAAAAGTGGGAGCACATGAGACAAAAAATTTGCTGCACAGAAAAAACAAAAATCAACAAACTGAAAAGGGAACCTATGGAAAAGGAGAAAATAAAAGTAAATCGTCTATCTGATATGGTGTTAAAATACCCCAAATATACAAAGGATGATTCCAACTCAGTAGCAAACAAAAATCATTAAAAATGGGCAAAGGACTTGCATAGCCATTTCTCAAACAAAACAAAACAAAACAAAACACAAATGGCTAGCCAAGTATACGATGGCCGACATCTCTAATTATCAAGGAATTGTGATTCAAAACCATAATGAGGCATCACCTAATCTCTGTTAGGATGGCCATTATAAAAAAGACAAGGGTAACAAGTATTGATGAGGGTGTAGACAACAGGGAACCCTGTTACACAAATGATGGGAATGTACATTGGTACAGTCATTATGTAGAGTTTCCCAGGTGGCTCAGTGGTAAAGAACTCTCCTGCCAATTCAGGAGACATGGGTTTGGTCCCTGAGTTGGGAATATCCCCTAGAGAAGAAAATGACAACCCACTCCAGTATTCTTGCCTGGGAAATCCCAGTGGGCTAAAGTCCATGGGGTCACAAGAGTCTGACAGAACTTAGCAACTAAACACACACAGTCATTATGAAAAATACTACAGAAGTTCTGCAAAAAACTAAAAATTGAAATATCCCATGATACAGCAATCCCATTTCTAGGTAAAGAAATGAAATCAGGATCTCAAAGAGATATTTGCACTCCCTTGTTCGTTGCAGGGTTATTCACAATAGCCAAGAAATAGAAACAATCTTAGTGTTCATCTACAGGTAAATGGTAAAGAGTGGCATATATACAATGGAATATTATTCATCTATGAGAAAGAAGGAAACCTTGCCTTTTTGGCAACACAGGTAGACCTTGAGGGCATTTATGCTAAGTGAAATAAGTCAGATACAGAAAGACAAGTAGTGTATGTTCTCATTTATATGTAGAATCTAAAAAAGCTGAACTCATACAAGTATAGAGTAAAATGGTGGTTTTTAGGAGATGAGGGTGGGTGGGGAAAATGGGAAAGCTACTGGTTAGAGGGTACAAACTTCCAGTTATAAGATAAATACATTTTGGGGCTCTAACATATAGCATAATGACTATAGTTAACGATATTGTGCTGTATATTTTAAAGTTGGAAATAAAGTAGAATTTAAATGTCCTCTCCACATATACCCACAAAATGATAAATATGCAAAGTGATGGAACTGCTATTTAAGCTTATTGTGGTAATGATTCCGCAGTATATACATGTATAAATCTATCATGCCATACACCTTAACTTTACACAAGGTTATATGTCAATTACAGGTCAATAAACTTGGAAAAAATAGATAATGGAGTTTGTAAAAGCAACTGTAAGCATATGCCAGATTATTAAACACTATTTCAGCTGAACATGTCTCTTACACTTAGATTGTGTTATTTCCTTGTCCTATGTTGTGTATTGTTTCTACAGGAGAATGCTACTGATCTAATTGTAACTGTCATCTCATTGCAGGTTATTTAGCTTTCTTGTAATAGCTTTAGAAGATTTTCTTTAGCTGTGATATTTTGCCGTGTGCCCCATCTTTGGGTGTGACATTTTTTCCTGCTACAGATTTCATCAGTTGGATTTTAAATCTATAGACTCATTTCTTTCTTCTTTTTAGGATGATAACTGCAGCTTCCCCCCCTCCCCGCCCCCCACAGAAGCCTTCTCACCTTTGTATACTGCTGCTGCTGCCAAGTCGCTTCAGTTGTGTCCGACTCTGTGCGACCCCATAGAAGGCAGCCCACCAGGCTCCCCCGTCCCTGGGATTCTCCAGGCAAGAACACTGGAGTGGGTTGCCATTTCCTTCTCCAATGCATGAGAGTGAAAAGTGAAAGTGAAGTCGCTCAGTCGTGTCCGGCTCTTAGCGACCCCAGCCTAACAGGCTCTCCGTCCATGGGATTTGCCATGCAAGAGTACTGGAGTGGGTTGTCATTGCCTTCTCTGCCTTTGTATACTACTGTTTTATAAAGACTGCTGTTGCTGCTGCTGCTAAGTCGCTTCAGTCGTGTTCGACTCTGTGCGACCCCGTAGACGGTAGCCCACCAGGCTCCTCCATCCCTGTGATTCTCCAGGCAAGAATACTGGACGGGCTGCCATTTCCTTATAAAGACTAGCACTTTATTATTAATTATTGATGTTTCTGAATATTTTTCCACGTATTACATCTTTTTATTAATGCCTAAGAAATTCTGGGATATTAGAGCTATTTTTTGATTTAAACTGTTTTTCTCAGTAATGCCCAATCTATGCTTTTGACTAAAGAATCGTAGGTATGTTTTCATTTTCAATATGTCAAAGTTATATGTCTTCATTTATACCTGTGCTATATGTCCCATGAATATTTTCCTCTTGCAAATTTCCATGCGGATTTCAAATGTGCTTATTTTTATGTCTTTTCTAATCTCTATATAGATATGGGTTCTTATTTGAACATTGATTCTTCTATTTCTGGAATCCATTTAGTGCTTGTAATTGTGCTCTACTTTCTGTGTGTTAGTCCCTCAGTTGTGTCTGATTCTTTGTGAACCCAATGGACTAGCTCACCAGGCTCCTCTGTCCATGGAATTTTCTCCACAAGAATGCTGGAGCAGGTAGCCATTCCTTTCTCCAGGGGATCTTTCTGACCCAGGGAGTGAGCCTGGGTCTCCCACATTGGAAGCAGATTCTTTACCATCTGAGCCACTGAAGCCCAACCCACAACTTTCTGTGTACCTCTTATTAAAATGATGGTGGTGTTCCCTTCTGCTAGACTAAAGTTTAGACAGTCTTATTCCTGACTCCAGGTTCCTTATCTCCCTTTTTTTAAACACATTTATCTTTGAAACTTTGTAATTCTAAATTGTTTCTTGGCCCTTCTGAAATATAAAGATTTTTTTTTCAAAACCTGTTGCAAATATAAAGAAGGAAGGGAGAAAAGCAATATAGGAGTAAGAGAAAAAAAAGTTATTATGGAATTATATGAAATGATGTGTGTGAAAATTTTGAAAACTGTAAAGCACAATGTAATTGAAAGAAACTCCCATTCAATAAAAAAGAAAATAAAGAAAAAAAATGTTGCTGGTTTTAAAACCCAGGATTATTTTCTCTAGGACCTGAGGACCATTCATTTGAAATGCAATCATCAAGAAAGTCCGTGCTTCTCTTTCCCAGGATGTACAAGAGTGTAGGATTCTTACTTCATTGCTGTACCTTGCTTGAAGTTGTAAACTTACCTCTTTTCATGAGGATATGAGAAAATTTACTTTCTCTTTGAATAAGGTGAATTAGCAAGCACAGATATACTATGAACTTCTCATCTTAGCTTTTAAAACCCTTCCAAAGCTCAGACTGAGTTTAGCCTCTTCCTTTTTATGATCATTTTGAATAGAATCTTCCTTGCCTGTTTAAATTTTATAGTGGAATATTTTTTTAATCTTGCATTTCTGTATGAATTCTTATCATTCATGATTACATCTTTTCCTTTGCCTGTTTTTCTTGAGAGTAGTTTTGTGGTCAGTTCCTAACGTGTACAATCCCATATATGTTTTTCACCAGTTTCTCTCACTCTTCTCATACGGTTCAGTGTATGGATTTTGTTTTTAAAAATTGCCGAATTCAGGATTTATATTCATGGACATCACGGCTTTGAATTATCATCCTGTTAGGACAACTCTGCTCCTTCCCCAGCCTTAATAAGCTTGCTTTTGGGCCCACTGGATGGTTTCTATCCGGACTTGTCACCATGAGTGCTCTATACATTATCAGTTACTGATTGTCATTATGAATTCTGGTTAATGGAGGTATGCTTTTAAATTTTACTTTAGTTTCTCTCTCTCTCAGGCTAGAAGAACTAGTTCGAGTATGTGCTCCATCCAAAATTTTGCCAAGAATAGCTAACTTTAGTAGATGCTTATTGGATATCATTCACTCTCCTCTTCTTATTCATAGAGTTCTAATTTTGTTTAGGAGAACAATCTGTCCAGTTACAAATATTCACCAAATATTCACTTGTATACATTTCCATGCAATCTTCTTCATGGAACAGAATTCTAATCAACACACCTGTGATGATAGTCTTTGTGTAATACAACTTTTCATAATGAAAAGATAAAACAGAAAGATATGTCTTCCTTGACTTGTTAGCCTTTTTTTTTTCCTGCTTGAAATTTAGTTCTAACCACTGGTTATGGGTCAACCAACTTGCAACCAAGAAGACAAAAATCACATTATATAGATAGCTGAAGAGTTAGAGAAAAAGAGTATGGGTCATCAATAACTTTCTCAAGCACAAATTACCTGTAGCCCCAGGGAGAGGTAAACTTCTTGAGGTTGATTTACAACATATTTTATGACCATGCATGATTTTCCCAGAGGCAAATCCATGAAATCTGAAATAAAATGGACCATGAAGATACTCCTAGAGAAATGAACTCCTAGAGAAATGAACTATTTCTCTAGGAAACATGACTGACTAACCAAGTAATGTCCTCCACTAACAGGAGTATGTATCTTTCTAATTCCTCACCAGAAGAATTTGATATGTGTCATGGACCAGTGATTGCTGTTGGTTTCATATTCTCCTTTTATTAGTTTTTATCTTCATCTCTCTCTATCATCACAGTTATAAACTCTTTCTACTTTACAGTAGGCCCATTTTGTTAGAAATAAGCAACATATTTTCAAAGATTTTATTTGTGATATTCATGAAAATCCACATCAGGATCAATGGAGAAGGAAAAGCATAGTAGTAGTCTAAAGAATTTGGCCCACAAGTTCAATGCAGTTATTTAACACAAATTGTAACTTCTTTCTTGGTGAGTGTCTAAGTATCTTTCTGTTAAGAAGAGTATGTGAATATACATTAATTAGACAAAGAACTAAAGTGTTATACATGCTTTCATTTGCCCAATGGGAAGTCTTATTATTTTTTTTTCCCTGATAAAATTAGTCTAATTAAGTTGGAGGCAGTAAAGTATCTAGCTAAAACTACTCACATTTCTTATTCACTTATACTCAGTAGTGTTCATATGGCAAAATTCTAAAAAAGAAAAACCAAATATAAATGAGTGGGACTTCTTCAAACTAAAAGGATGGGGAACACATGTATACCTGTGGCAGATTCATTTTGATATTTGGCAAAACTAATACAATTATGTAAAGTTTAAAAATAAAATAAAATAAAAAAAAAACTTACCTATAGCAATGAAAATAATCAATGAAATGAAAAGACAATCTACTGAATCAGAGAAGACATTTGCAAACCATAACTCTATAATGGGATAAGCTCCAAAATACACCACAGAACTCACATATCTCAATCTCAAAAACTCAATTAAAAAATGGACAGAAAATCTGCATAGACATATTTTCCAAAGAAGACATCATTAATTATCAAAGAAATGGTTATCGAAACCATAGTGAGATATCACCTCACCTGTGATAGAATGTCTATTGTCAAAAAGACAAGAAATAACAAGTCTCAGCAAGGATATGGAACAAAGGGAACACTTGTACACTGCTTGTGAGAATGCAAACTGGTTTGGCTACTATAGAAAACATTATGGAGGTTTCTCAAAATTTTAAAGTAAAACTATCATATGAGTCAGCAGTTTTACTTCTGAATATTTACCAAAAAAAAAGAAAGAAAAAGAAAACCAGAACTCAAAAAGATATATGTACTCCAATGTTTACTGCAGTATTATTTACAATAATCAACATATAGAAACAACTTAAGTGTCCATCAGTGGATGAATGCATAAAGACATTTCAGTGGGGTTTCCCTCATAGCTAAGTTGGTAAAGTATCTGCCTGCAGTGAAGGAGACCCGGGTTCAATTCCTGGGTTGGGAAGGTCCCCTAGAGAAGGAAATGGCAACCCACTCCAGTATTCTTGCCTGGAGAAACCCATGGACAGAGGAGCCTGGCAGTCTACCATCCATGGGGTCACAAGAGTCGGACACAACTTAATGACTAAACCACCACCACCATTATTCAGCTCTAAAGGAGAATGAAATTTTTCATTTGTGATAACATGGGTGGACTTCAAAGGCATTATGCTAAGTGAAGTTGGAGAAGGATAAATATCATACAGTTTCTCTTATATGTAGAGTAGAATCTATAAATTTTGCCAATGAAATGTCTCTATATCTACTAGATTTCAATCAGAGAAACAGATGATGAATATTAAGCAACAAGAAATTTTCTATATAAACTAGATCATACACAGTGTGGGAAAAACTAGGGAATTAAATGTTCAAACATAATCATAAAAATGTCCTTAGGCAGCTCCAGTGAAGGGAAACAAATTGAAACTTGAAGAAAGCAGGGCATATCCAGCTGTTTTAATGGTTGGGCGGGGTGCTGATGTTGATGCCTATGGAAGTTTGGTGGTCTGTAAATTTAAAACAAATTTCCTGGTGGTAGGCTTGAGAGTCACAGTTGAACTGCAAAGATGGCACTTAATCAGAAGTGATGGAAATTGAAATATGTTGAAGGAGAAAATGCCTGGACGAACAGAGACCTAACTTACCACTGTGTCTTTCCCTCATTCCCTCTAATGATGAGCTTTGAGAGTGATAGTTACTGCCTCATTTTTGCCTACCTAATTCTCATGCAGATTTTTCTTCTGGATAATCCTAAATTGGAAACATAGCAAAATAAATTTGGGTTACAGAATACTAAAGTAACACATTATAAAACCACTACAGTTCCCCTTGAAAAAGTGACAAAGCCTTGAGAGAAAACAAAAAGTTTCTTTTCCTCATTCAATCAGTTCAGACCCTCATTCATGTCTGACACTTTGCAACACCATGGATTGCAGCATGTCCAGGCTTCCCTGTCCAGCTCCTGGAGCCTGCTCAACTCATGTCCATTGCATCAGTGGCAGCATCTAAACATCTCATCTTCTGTTGTTCCCTTCTCCTCCTGCCTTCAGCCTTTCTCAGCATCAGGGTCTTTTCCAATGAGTTAGTTCTTTCCATCAGGTGGCCATAGTACTAGAGCTTCAAATTCAGCATCAGTCCCTCCAACTCAGGACTGATTTCCTTTAGGATGAACTGGTTGGATCTCCTTGCAGTCCAAGGGATTCTCAAGAGTCATCTCCAACACCACAGTTCAAAAGCATCTATTCCTTGGCACTCAGCTTTCTTTATGGCCCAACTCTCACATCTGTACATGACTACTTGAAAAACCATAGATTTGACCAGATGAAAATTTGTTGGTAAAGTAATGCCTGCTTTTTAATATGCTGTCTAGTTTTGTCATAGCTTTTCTTCCAAGGAACAAGCATCCTTTAGCTTCATGGCTGCAGTCACCATCTGTAGTGATATTGGAGCCCCCCAAAATAAAGTCTCTCAGTGTTTCCAGTGTTTCTGGATCTATTTGCCATGAAGGAATGGGACTGGATGCTATGATCATTTTTTTAAATATAAATTTATTTATTTTAATTGGAGGCCAATTACAATATTGTATTGGTTTTGTCATACATCAACATGAATCCGCCACAGGTACACACGTGTTCCCCATCCTGAAACCCCCCTCCACCTCCCTCCCCATACCATTCCTCTGGGTCATCCCAGTGCACCAGCCCCGAGCATCCTGTATCCTGCATCAAACCTAGACTGGCGATTCGTTTCACATAGGATATTATACATGTTTCAATGCCATTCTCCCAAATCATCCCACACTTGCCCTCTCCCACAGAGTCCAAAAGACTGTTCTATACATCTGTGTCTCTTTTGCTGTGTTTCATACAGGGTTATCATTACCATCTTTCTAAATTCCATATATATGTGTTAGTATACTGTATTGGTATTTTTCTTTCTGGCTTACTTCACTCTGTATAATAAGCTCCAGTTTCATCCACCTCATTAGAACTGATTCAAATGTAGTCTTTTTAATGGCTGGGTAATACTCCATTGTGTTGAGTTTTAAGCCAGCTTTTTCACTCTCGTCTTTCACCTTCATCAAGAGGTTCTTTAGTTCCTCTTCACTTTCTGCTATAAGGGTGATACCATCTGCATATCTCAGGTTACTGATATTTCTCTCAGCCATCTTGATTCCAGCTTGTGTTTCATCCAGCCCAGCATTTTGCATGACAGGCTCTGCATAGAATTTAAATAAGCAAGATGACAATATAAAGCCTTGACATACTCCTTTCCAGTTTGGAACCAGTCTATTTTCTCATGTCTGGTCCTAACTGTTGCTTCTTGACCTGCATACAGATTTCTCAGGAGGGAGGTAAGGCAGTCAGGTACTCCCATCTCTCTAAGAATTTAACTTTGTTGTGATCCACAGTCAAAGGCTTTGGCATTGTCAATAAAGCAGAAGTATATGCTTTTCTGGAACTCTACTGCTTTTTCTATGATCCAACAGATGCTGGCAATTTGATCTCTTGTTCATCTGTCTTTTCTACATCCAGCTTGAACATCTGGAAGTTCTTGGTTCATGTACTGTTGAAGCCTCACTTGGAGAATTTTCAGCATTACCTTGCTTGTGTGTGAGATGAGTATAACTGTGCAGTAGTTTGAAAATTCTTTTGCATTGCCTTTCTTTGGGATTGGAATGAAAACTGACCTTTTCCAGTCCTGTGGCCACTGCTGAGTTTTCCACATTTCTTGGCATATTGAGTGCACCACTTTAAACTCATCATCATTTTAGGATTTTTCTCATTCAGTTCAGTTCAGTCACTCAGTCATGTCTGACTCTTTGTACTGCACCATGTCAGGCTTCCCTGTCCATCACCAACTCCCAGAGCTTGCTCAAACTCATGTCCATTGAGTCGGTGATGCCATTCAACCATCTCATCCTCTGTTGTCCCCTTCTCTACCTGCCTTCAATCTTCCCCAGCATCAGGGTCTTTTTCAGTGAGTCAGCTCTTCACATCAGGTGGCCAAAGTAGTGGAGTTGCAGCCTCAGCATCAGTTCTTCCTCATTATTTATCAGTCCTTTTCCTCATTATTACCCTTAATTCTTCCAATCCTATCCTTCATGTCTGAAAATAAAACATAACTTCTCCAATGGTAGAATGATACCTGACATCCTTGAAATGACAGTCACATGCCATGACAGGAAGGAAGAAAAAAGCTGTGTGTGACCCTGATGATCTTACTAAAAGGTTATAAATTATAACTGATTTAATTTATAATTAAATTATAAATTATAATTGCACACCTATATAATTGCACACTGATTATAAATGCACACCTATAACAACTGCTAATTTAAAACAGTAGTTGTCAAATTGTCTATCATTTGCATTCTTAACTGATACATCTAGGGAATCAAGAATTATTTACTTGACTATGAATTCAAGATCTGAATCAACATGTATCTGAGCATCAATAAACTTGTTTCAATTTTTCATGGAATATGATTGACCCTTTGATATGCAGTTTCATATTTTCAGTTTCAGAGTTAATTCTTTTATTATCATTCAGTTCTCTTTTGGATTTGTTGGATGCAATTTTTGGATTGTCTACTTCAAAGACAGGCTATTATTTTTATGACTTCCATGTCTATTATTTTTTTATTTCTTTAGTCTCTTTTTTTTCCCCTTCTAAATTCATTGTGATTTTCTCAAGTTTTCCTTATATGTCAAGTTTCAGTTGTCTATTTAATGATATTTTTACTATATTTATTAATGCCCAAAAACATCATTTGACTATTCATTTTCACCCCTGTCTTTTCAGTATCTGGTTTTAACTAATTGTAGTATTCTGATATCTCATTATTAAAGTTTTCTTTATAAAGGTTAAAGCCATGATCTATTTCAGTTGTTCTTATAAATGAAACATTGATAGGACATTTCAATCTGTCACACAGTTGTTTCTTTGCCCATCTCAGTATGCTATGTTTATTATCATTTTTAAATTTCAGATTGATTATCGCGTAATTTTATTTCATTTCACTTCACATTAATGTAGGCCATTTTATCCACACATCCTATTTGATACTGCTTTAATGACATTTTTTGATGATTTCTGCTACTTGGGTGACCCTGTATAGATAGATTCCCTTTAAGTTAAAATATGGGGGAGTTGAGGGTGAGGGGTAGAATTAACTAATATATTGTTTAGTCTGAATTATAATAATCATACTCTGTGTACCTGCCTATATTATTAAATTTAATAGACACAACTGTGAGGATATTACCTATATCAATTGCAGAAATGGTGTCAGGGTTTCTTGAATGTGTTACAGATGACTCAAAACTTGTCATGCAAGAGAATCAGCAGTGATCATTACCATCTTCCCTTTAAACTATTTATCTGAAACAGCTATTTCCTCTACTCTTCCTATAGAGGAGGGGTGATAAAGAATATCCATCCACTTACCTTTGTTCTAAACTCAGAATTATTTCAAAATTATCAGTATTTTGCCAAATAAACAATGGGGCTTCTGATAGTAAAATTGGCAGCCATGTCACACTAAAGGTGCATGGTTTCTCCCCTGGTCCTATTTAACCATTTTTTTTGAAATGTGTAGCCTTATACTGTTTCTCTTTTCTCAGTCACTCGTTTTTAGGGAAAAGAAAAATCATTATGCCTATATTGGACTTCCTAGGTGGTGCTAGTGGTAAAGAACCCACTTACTTGCAGATGCAGCAGCCTCAAGAGCCACAGGTTTGAACCTGGGGTCAGGAAGATCCCTTGGAGTAGGGAATGGCAACCCATTCCAGTATTCTTTCCTGGAAAATTCCATGGACAGAGGAGCCTGGCAGGCTACAGTCCATAGGGTCACAAAGAGTTGGACATGACAAGTGGTAGCACAGCATAGCACACATGCAGATATTAAATCTTCCTGCCTCGCTTTATTAGATAATACAGCAGTGAGAATATCTAATCTAAAAACCTTTGCCCATCTTTGAACTAAGAATACTTTGGTTTTATAAATGAGTAATTTTATTTAAAAATTTTCCAGTTAAACTTTCAATTATTTCTGATAAATAATGCAACAGCTATATCAATTTCATCATCAAGATATTGTAGTGATAATTTCAAATTCTATATTGTCAACATTGGTAAGAAAAATTTTCACAAAATTAGTGATTAAATGGTTTTAATTGCTTTCCAATTATTCCAAAATATATCAAACTTAGAAAAAAAAAAACTATTTCCATAAACTAAAAGTTCATTTTCTTTTATTAATAAATAAAATGTTGGATATCTTTGTGATCATGCCTTAGTAGATTTTAGGTCCAAAGATACTGTTCCCTCTCAACAGCTTAGAAATAATATGTTCTACTATATAAATTCATAAAATATTGCTGAAGGAAATTAAATAATATCTAAAACATAGATAGAAAGCTTCAGTTTTTTTTAAGATATAAATATTCTTTAGATTGATTCATTTCTGCAGTCAAAGCATCTGCCAACAATATCCCAGAATTTGTTTTTTTTAATTTGTATATGCATTGCCAAGCTGCTTCTAAAATATATGTGAAAATACAAAATATATAAAAGACCCAAAGTTAGGTGGTATGGTACTGGCATAGTTAGACATATCGATGATATAGATATATAGATATTTCCATCAAATTTATTAATGCTAAAAAATCTCTAATATCCCAGGTATCCATCAACTGAAACAATAAGTTGCTGAATATATATTCAGTTGGATAATTATTAAAATAGACTGTTTATACAATCAAAAATATTGAATGACATATATATATATATATTTACTATGAGTTATATATCTAATTTATGTGAAGTTTAAAAATGAACAAAATTAATCCATGGTTATAGAACTAATCCATGGTGATAAATCATGGTGATAGATATGAGTGAGTGAACACATAGAATGTAATTCACTAATGGTGAAAAACTAGCTATGATAAAACCAAGGCATCATTTAAAAAGCAAAGACATCATTTTTCTGACAAAGGTCTGTATAGTCAAAGCTATGTTTTTTTCCAGTAATCATGTATGGACATGAGAGTTGGACCATAAAGAAGGCTGAGCACTGAAAAAATGATGCTTTTGAATTGTAGAGCTGTAAGGGACTCTCAAAAGTCCCTTGGATAACAAGGATATCAAACCAGTCAATCCTAAAGAAAATAAACCCTGAGTATTCATTGGAAGGATTGATGCTGAACTGAAGCTCCAATACTTTGGCTACCTTATGAAAAGAGCTGACTCATTGGAAAAGACTCTGACACTGGGAAAGATTGAGGGCAGGAGGAGAAGGGAGTGATAGAGGAAGAGATGGTTGGATGGCACCACTTACTCAATGGGCAGTTTGAGCAAACTCCAGGAGATAGTGAAAGACAGGGAAACCTGGCATGCTGCAGTCCATTGCTTCTCAAAGTGTAGGACATGACTAAGAAACTGAACAATATGGTGAAAAAAATGTAAAACGAAACATACTAAAGTATGATTCTTTAATATGTAAGAAGGACAGAAAGCAGAAAACATATGGCAATATGTGACACAGCAATTACATCGCCCATTGCTATTGGCACATCTCTTTGACTTAAGTGTCATATTTTAGGAAATCCACTGTACTAGTGAGACTGAGACAATTCTTACACTTATAAACAGCAAATTTTGATAAAATGGGATGCAAATTCCTGAATAATGCAATGGCTCTATCATTTTGTATTATTAATGCTTACTTTATACATTGCTACAATGAATTGAGTGATTGTCATCTACCAGGCACTCCTAGAAGAACTTCCTATACTATCACTGGGATACTGGGGAAAGAAGAATCAGCCACTACAACATGTGCCCTTCATCAGCTGACTTTGAAATGACTCTTAGATATTAGTGTCAGCAAAGAAATATAAACTTTGCTAAGTTTCCTGTCTTTTAAAAATTATATGCTCACTGTATACATATATATTTTAAATACAGCCTCTAAATATGTTTAATTCATACTTAGATCCTATACCCAATGCTGGGTTAAACACTTTCTAAATAACTTCCCAGACCACCATTGGTGAAGACTGACAAAAACCATGATGATTTCAAGTTTTCTCTCTCCTACTCAGGGGTTCATTTTTCACCTTTGTTGCTCTCAGGAAGGAGATGTCCTCTCACCTTCTCTTTTCTCTCTATTAAGTTGTCAAGTTTTATGTTTGGGGAAAAAAGCATAAACAGAGCATTTCTGTTTTATATAAATTGTAGACTTGAAACACGATGCTTAATTTCTGGCCCAACCAGGTTTAAGACAAGGTTAAAAGCTTTTGAGTACTGGACTATAGACATTTATTACCTCTGCAAAAATATTCCCTACCTCCATCTCCAGGTAGTATCTGCTCTTTATTTATTACAGAATAATAGGATTTCTCTGACAGAAAAGATATATAAGAAAATTACGTTAGTAAAATTTGAACTCTATGAGCCATAGAAGTTTCGTGTACTTCTACAGCATCATTCCTTTATTCTAACTCATATTTTCATTTCCACAGATATTCAAAAGTTTAGCTAAGTTAATGTGTTATGTCTTGGCCTTGGAAGAAAACCAAGACTATTAGCTCTCAAGATATCAATAAATATATATATATATTTTTTGTTTAGTGTTCTTGGAAGAGAGGAAGAAAACTCCTCAGATACTAATTGGTGAAATAAAAATCCTGATATGATTAAGAGAAAGAGATTCTATTTGAAATAGACATGATAAGTTGTAACACTATATATATATTTTTGTTTCAAGGTACTTTAAGAAATATTTTTCAAATACAAAAGTGATCAAATAGTAAATAATAGATTGATTAAATAACATATTTTTTTTGTTTAATCATTAATAAGATATAATACTATATATAATCTTGGGAACCGGATTTTTTTTCCATATGAATACTAATAGAGGTTGGCATATATTTCCTATTACCACTATGCACTATAAAGTACTGAAGGACATATTCCAAAATGTCTGTACATTGACTATAATCTATTTTGAGGGGATATTATTACATAAGTAGGAACTTACTATTTATTTACTGCAACCCGAAGGTATCTGCAAGTTCCTTTGCAGGTGTTCAGTAGGCAGTCTTGCTTCAACTTATTAGTCAGTGATGCATAAAAAAATTCAGTTTTATCATATTTAGTCTAAATATTTTATTCAGCTTGACAAGTTCACTTATGACTCATGGCTATCATATGAATATGTTCACACTTAAGTTCAAATTATTTCAACTTGTAAGCAATGAACAAATACAGTGGGAAGAGTTTAGGTGGAAAACTCAAAATTGCATAGCAAAGTAAAATATTTGGTGTGTTTTTTTCCTAAAGGAGCAAAACAACAGGGGTGAACTCACTTTGAAATCCTGCTTTGTGCTGACAGTTGAACTATACCTATATTTCATAAACTATAGCACTCCCAAGTTACTGAAAATAAATTGATTTTCTGGAAATCTTCGACACACAGGTTTTCAATATGGATCTTGAGCAGTCTGTCCCTAAAGTAGTTATTTCCATTTACACCTCTGACCTGCCAGTATCTTTGGTGCTACTGTAGTTTTTCATGTGCTTCAAAAGCTACAGATCTGTTTCCATCCCTCTTAATCTAATATAAACTGCACATGCTTCTATCAATAAAGGCCTTCATTTTTATCCTTCTTCGATTTCATGACACCAATGGTTCTATATTTCACAGCAAAGGGAGCAGAATGAAATTACATATCGTTCAGATTTCAGCAATATCTGGTTTATGTGATTCAGGACCTCCATACAAAGGAGAGGTCATTCTCAATATTTTAGAAGATGGCTCTTTTTGGTGATTTTATGTGATAAACCTGAAAATGTGCTTGACTGAAGATGGTAAAAATATGTTTATCTTGGTGAAAATAGAAACAGTTTAAAACAATCAAGGCCTAAAATGGCAACTCTCATATAAACATAGACAATTAATAAATAAGTTGGTCAAAACCATGGGATAATATATTGAAGTCTGTACATAAGAGAGCAATTGAGAAAGCAAAGTTGGATAATTATTCTTATCTAGTAGCAACACCACCAGCGAAGTAAAAGCAAAATGCAAAAAGGCAACAGACCAAAAACTTAACTCCCTGCCTCTCCCCCCAAAAAAAGAAAGAAAGAAAACTGGCAATTATAAAATATGTCATGTTACTTAAGAACAATGGCTACATTGTGCCTAGAGATGAAAGCATACATAAACAAGTATATTTGACTAAACTGTTTGTTTTAAATGAATTTAAACATTTCCTCAGAGCTTAAAATATATGAAAAATCAAAAGAAAGAAAATAGATTTAAAGAGATAAAAGTTAAAAAACAAACATAAAATGGAAGTGTTGCTAAAGGAAAAAAAATCAAAGAGTGATTTAAATCTTAAATGCAACAGAAAAGAGATTAGTTGGGAGATAAATTTGTACTAAAGATGGAATGATCTAACTATAGTCTTATTTTAAGGTATTCAAGGATGACAGATAGTTAAGACAGAAGAGAATCAGGGCTCAAGGTCCAAAGGTACTACATAATTGATCTGAGTCAATGGAGATACATAAGTAATTTCAATCCTTGCATTGGAAATGGTGGAAATAGTTCAGATGTTTCAGTCTATTGATCTGAGGCATTGTGCTATATTAACAGTCTTCCATACACCTGCCAGAACCTAGACAGAATAGCGTCTCAGCCACACAGGCAAAGATCCAGTCCTGGTGTGAAAGCAGAACTTTAAATATGGATTTTAACTAGAAGAGCATTTGCATATGCTATAATCCATGGGGCCAATCAGGAGTATATTCCATGGGTATAAGTGGGTAATTGACTGCCTTGTGTTCTTTAAATAGATGGAAGCTGATTTGAAAGGACAGAGATAGAAACACTACTGGGGACCTATTGCAGAATCTGAATAAATGCAAGAGCTTATGCCAGAAAGCAGGAATTAAGCCTCTTGACAACCAGGGATGTGTGAACAGATAACCAGGAATGAATCCAGATGCAAAAGCCAAAACAAGATCAACAAGGAACAGCTGTCACTATAGCAAATTCAGGTAGGAGAAAAGGAACCAGAAAACATAATGAAGCAGAATAAGGAATTCTGGAGGTAGCATTATGGGGCACCCAAATAAAATACTCAAGAGAACTTTATATACGTCTATGTTTATGCCCTTTTGTTCAGCATGTTTATATTAATAACCTACTTATGGAGCAAACCAATGTGTCACTCTACATATAGATTGGGTAAAGGCAACCTGATATAGAGCTCACATGCATCAGAACTTTTTAGACACTTGGTAGGGTTTATCTTGTAGCTTAATCAGGTTTCACATGTAAAAGAGACTGGGAAATCAGACAAGCTACAGGAGAAATATACAACAAAATTATTTTGAAATTTGTGTCAGATTAGTATTTTCCTACCTCAGACAGCATATTCAAAAGCAGAGGTATCACTTTGCCAACAAAGGTTCATATAGTCAAAACTATAGTCCTGCACAGATGTGAGAGTTGGACCATAAAGAAGGTTGAGCACTGAAGAATTAATGCTTTCAAACTGTGGTGCTTCTGAGATGACTTCTGAGAGTGCCTTGGACTGCAAGGAAATCAAATCAATCTATCCTAGAGGAAATCAGTCCTGAATATTCATTGGAAGGACTGATGCTGAAGCTGAAGCTCCAATACTTTGGCTATCTGATGTGAAGAGCTGACTCATTGGAAAAAGGCCCTGATGCTGGGAAAGACTGAGGGCAGGAGAAGGGAGTGGCAGAGGATACTGTGGTTAGATAGAGTCACCAATTCAATGAACACGGATTCAAACAAACTCTGGGAGATAGTGGAGGACAAGAGGATTTGGTTGTGTCATAGTCCATGGGGTCTAAAAGAGTCAGACACAACTTAGTGACTGAACAATAACACACTTGAAAGAAACACAATGCTCTTGTTTGCAAATGCTGTTGTAACAGTGGTGTATATACTTGTGTTGTGAGTTAGATATTTGCATAAGTTAAGAAAAATATACATGATCAAATCTTTTGGAAAACAGACGTTCCTCTCCTAATAGAAATGATAAAACTCTCATTTGTGTTATAAATCATCAAAGCAACTGAATCCTCTTTCATTCCTCTATCAAATTATCTTCTCCATATTGGCAGCCAGCTAAAATCCTTTCATCTATAGAATATACAGCATAATTCCGAATGTAATCACATTTGCATTTTAATAAGATATGAGCTTGATCACCGGGTCGGAAAGATCCCCTGGAAAAGGAAGGGGCAACCCACTTCAGTCTTCTTGCCTGGACAATCCCGTGGACATAGGAATCTGGCAGGCTTCAGTACATAGGATCTCAAAGAGTTGGGCAGGACTGAAGGGACCTAGTATGCACTCCAGTATTCTTAGCTAGGAAATCCCATGGACAGAAGAGCCTGGTGTTCAGACACGACTTAGCAACTAAATAACATCTTCTGTTTTACATAATAGCTAGATAGCAGTAAAGAACACTGCTACCTAGTTCGCTGCTTAATTTTTACTGATTTCAAAGTAGCCCAGAAAAGAAGTTCATTTAGTGAGTTAAATGGACCTTACATAATTTTAGTAAAGTAAAATAATTTAAAAGACAACTAACATTTTAAAGTTATAACAGTTGATCAGAAAAGAAAATTTTTATTACCATAATAACTTTTTCCTGAAGTTTGGCTTACTTTGATTTAAATGATACTATTTGCTGCTGCTGCTGCTGCTGCTAAGTCGCTTTAGTTGTGTCCGACTCTGTGCGACCCCCTAGACGGCAGCCTACCAGTCTCCCTCGTCCCTGGGATTCTCCAGGCAAGAACACTGGAGTGGGTTGCCATTTCCTTCTCCAATGCATGAAAGTGAAAAGCGAAAATGAAGTCGCTCAGTCGTGTACGACCCCATGGACTGCAGCTTACCAGGCTCCTCCGCCCATGGGATTTTCCAGGCAAGAGTACTGGAGTGGGGTGCCATTTTCAAAACTTTCTTCATTGAAAGTTCAAAAGGTTTTGATGTCCAGGTATTCCCCTAATGTATTATCACACATGTTTGAACATTGTAACTTTGTGCTTTTTCTGTAGAGTAGAAACATTATAGCTTGCTTTTACATTATAAAAACTCTGAATGTATCTAAAGATAGCTTGATAATGGAGGTGGTCAATAGTGAGATATCTCTAAATGAAAGGAGTGACTAGGGGCCAGGTGGCAAAATCACCTTGTAACTTTAACTCTTTGTAGAATTTTTTCAATACTAATTGCTAGTTCATATTCACCAGGAACATTAACTTTAACCTTATATGAATGATTATTTTGTAAAACAGGTGCTAATCTATTTTCATACTTAAAAGGAGAAAGACTGCTGTTTTATGATGGTGAAAAGACATTTGAGATATACAAATGTCATGTCCTGCTAAGTAACTCAGTCATGCTCAACTCTTTACGACCCCATGGGCGACCTGCTCAATTCTTTGCAACCTCCCAGGCTCCTCTATCCATGGAATTTTCTAGGCAAGAATACTGGAGTGAGTTGCCATTTGCTACTCCAAGGGATCTTCCCAACCCAGGGATCTAACCTATGTCTCTTGCGTCTCCTGCATTGTCAGCTGGATTCTTTACCACTGTGCCCCATGGGAAGCCCAAGATTCAAGGTAATTTGGCTTACGTGAGAATTTAAATGGATGGAAATAAAGAATTGAGTAAGAACATGGTACACAAGAAACAAAATCTCATTTCTGTTAATATCTTTTCACAAGATATTTATAAACAAAATATAAATCAATTCATATAAGGTTGTTAAAGAATCTAGATTACCACTATATTTTATTAACTAGAAAAATTAAATATAGAGGCCATGTTCCTAAATGAATTCTAGTTTAAGTTTTATGACATAAAATCTACAAAGTATTTAAATATTTGTGAGACACAACATAAAGTTTTCTGAAGCTAATTTTAAGTAATGAAAATGAAAGTGAAACTCAACACTTTCTAAAATGAGGAGGCTGATATACTGAATATCATATCAATATGATTTTGGCTCAGTTCAGTTCAGTTCAGTCACTCAGTCGTGTCTGACTATTTGTGACCCCATGACTTGCAGCACGCCAGGCCTCCCTGTCCATCACCAACTCCCAGAGTCCACACAAACCCATGTCCATTGAGTCAGTGATGCCATCCAACCATCTCATCCTCTGTCTTCCTCTTCTCCTGCCCTCAGTCTTTCCCAGCATCAGGGTCTTTTCCAAAGAGTCAGCTCTTCGCATCAGGTGGCCAAAGTATTGGAGTTTCAGCCTCAACATCAGTCCTTCCGATGAATACCCAAGACTGATCTCCTTTAGGATGGACTGGTTGGATTTCCTCTCAGTCCAGGGGACTCTCAAGAGTCTTCTCCAACACCACAGTTCAAATGCATGAATTCTTCAGCATTCAGCTTTCTTCACAGTTCAACTCTCATATCCATACATGACCACTGGAAAAACCATAGCCTTGACTAGACGGACCTTTGTTGGCAAAGTAGTGTCTCTGCTTTTTAATATGCTATCTAGGTTGGTCACAACTTTCCTTCCAAGGAGTAAGCGTCTTTTAATTATATGGTTGCAGTCGCCATCTTTGGTGATTTTGGAGCCCCCACAAATAAAGTCTGTAACTGTTTCCCCATCTATTTCCCATGAAGTGATGGGACCAGATGCTATGATCTTAGTTTTCTGAATGTTCAGCTTTAAGCCAACTTTTTCACTCTCCTCTTTCACTTCCATCAAGAGTCTCTTTAGTTCTTCACTCTCTGCCATGAGGGTGGTGTAATGTGCATATCTGAAGTTATTGATATTTCTACTGGCAATCTTGATTTCAGCTTATGCTTCATCCAGCTGAGGATTTCTCCTGATGCACTCTGTATATAAGTTAAATAAGCAGGGTAACAATATACAGGCTTGGCGTACTCCTATCCTTATTTAAATCAGTCTGTTGTTCCATGTCCAGTTCTAACTATTGCTTCCTGACCTGCATCCAGGTTTCTCAAGAGGCAGGTCAGGTGGTATGGTATTCCCATCTCTTTCAGAAATTTCCACTGTTTGTTGTGGATTTGCATTTCTTGTTGATTAACACAATCAAAGGCTTTGGCATAGTCAATAAAGCAGAAATAGATGTTTTTTTTCTGGAACTCTCTTGCCTTTTCAGTGATCCAACAGATGTTGGCAATATGATCTCTGGTTCCTCTACCTTTTCTAAAACCAGCTTGAAGTCGAGAAGTTCACGGTTCATGTACTGTTGAAGACTGGCTTGGAGAATTTTGAGCATTATTTAACTAGCATGTGAAATGAGAGCAATTGTGTGGTAGTTGGAGTTTCTTTGGCATTTCCTTTCTTTGGGACTAGAATGAAAACTGACCTTTCCAGTCCTGTGGCCACTGCTGAGTATTCCAAATTTGCTGGCATATTGAGTGCAGCACTTTCACAGCATCATCTTTCAGGATTTGAAATAGCTCAACTGGAATTCCATCACCTCCACTAGCTTTGTTCATACTGAAGTTTTCTAAGGCCCACTTGACTTCACATTCCAGGATGTCTAGCTCTAGGAGAGTGATCACACCATTGTGATTATCTGGATCGTGAAGAACTTTTTTGTACAGTTCTTCTGTGATTTCTTGCCACCTCTTCTTAATATCTTCTGCTTCTGTTAGGTACATACCATTTCTATCGTTTATCGAGCCCATCTTTCCATGAAATGTTCCCTTGGTATCTCTAATTTTCTTGAAGAAATCTCTAGTCTTTCCCATTCTGTTGTTTTCCTCTATTTCTTTACATTGATCGCTGAGGAAGACTTTCTTATCTCTCCTTGCTATTCTTTGGAACTCTGCATTCAGATGCTTATATCTTTCCCTTTCTCCTTTGCTTTGTGCTTCTCTTCTTTTCACAGCTATTTGTAAGACCTCTTCAGACAGTCATTTTGCTTTTTTGCATTTCTTTTCCATGGGAATAGTCTTGATCCCTGTCTCCTGTACAATGTCATGAACATCATTCCATAGTTCATCAGGTACTCTGTCTATCAGATCTATTTCCTTAAATCTATTTCTCACTCCCACTATATAATCATAAGGGATTTGATTTAGGTCATACCTGAATGGTCTAGTGGTTTTCCCTACTTTCTTCAATTTCAGTCTGAATTTGGCAATAAGGAGTTCATGATCTGAGCCAGAGTAAGCTCCCAGTCTTGTTTTTGCTGCCTGTATAGAGCTTCTCCATGTTTGGCTGCAAAGAATATAATCAATCTGATTTTGGTGTTGACCATCTGGTGATGTCCATGTGTAGAGTCTTCTTTTGTGTTGTTGGAAGAGGGTGTTTGCTACGACCAGTGTGTTCTTTTAGCAAAACTCTATGAGCCTTTGCCCTGCTCCATTCTGTTCTCCAAGGCCAAATTCACCTGTTACTCCAGTTGTTTCTTGACTTCCTACTTTTGCATTCCAGTTCCCTATAATGAAAAGGATATCTTTTTTGGGTGTTAGTTCGAGAAGGTCTTGTAGGTCTTCATAGAGCCATTAAACTTCAGCTTCTTCAACATTAATGGTAAGGGCATAGACTTGGATTACCATGATATTGAATGGCTTGCCTTGGAAATGAACAGAGATTATTCTGTTGTTTCTGAGATTGTACCCAAGCACTGCATTTTGGACTCTTTTGTTGTCTATGATGGCTACTCCATTTCGTCTGAGGGATTCTTGTCCACAGTAGTAGATATAATGGTCATCTGAGTTCAGTTCACCCATTTTAGTCCGTTTTAGTTCACTGATTCCTAAAATGTCCATGTTCACTCTTGCCATCATCTGTTTGACCACTTCCAATTTTCCTTGATACATGGACGTAACATTCCAGCTTCCTATGCAATATTGCTCTTTACTGTATCAGACCTTGCTTCCATCCCCAGACACATCCACAACTGGGTATTGTTTTTGCTTTGGCTCAGTCTCTTCATTCTTTCTGGAGTTATTTCTCCACTGATCTCCAGTAGCATGTTGGGCACATACCAACCTGGGGAGTTCATCTTTTAGTGTCCTATCTTTTTGCCTTTTCATACTGTTTATGGGGTTCTCAAGTCACGAATACTGAAGTGGTTTGCCATTCCATTCTCCAGTGGACCACATTTTGTCAGAACTCCACCATGATCTGTTTGTCTTGGGTGGCCCTACACAAGATGTCTCATAGTTTCATTGAGTTAGACAAGGCTGTGGTCCATGTGATTAGATTGGTTAGTTTTCTGTGATTGTTGTTTCTCTCTGTCTGCCCTCTGATGCCCTCTCTCAGTGCCTATTGTCTTACTGGGGTTTTGCTGACCTTGGATGTGGGGTATACCATCATGGCCCCCGCTCCTGACCTTGGATGTGGGATATGTCTTCTTGACTGCTCACCCCTCCAGCACTGCACAGCCCCCGCTTGCTTTTCCAGTACCACACAGCCTATAAATAGTATCAAAAATGTTTTCATGTTACAAAGCAAATGGATAGTTAACTCTCCCATAATAGATAAAAAGATGGGTTTATTCTATTAGATAATGTAATGAAGAGTGTGAATTTCAGCTTTATTTTTACTTTTTATTTTTTTAATTTATTTACTTTAATTAGAGGCTAGTTACTTTACAATATTGTATTGGTTTTGACATACATCAACATGAATCTGCCATGGGTGTACACGTGTTCCCAATCCTGAACCCCCCTCCCCATACCATCC
The DNA here is from genome assembly GCF_027580195.1 of Bos mutus. Classification (NCBI taxonomy): domain Eukaryota; kingdom Metazoa; phylum Chordata; class Mammalia; order Artiodactyla; family Bovidae; genus Bos; species Bos mutus. The sequence continues at coordinate 47,987,271 of NC_091636.1, read as the reverse complement.
CTCTGGGTCATCCCAGTGCACCAGCCCCAAGCATCCTGTATCCTGCATCAAACCTGGACTGACGATTCATTTCTTATATGATATTATACATGTTTCAATGCCAATCTCCCAAATCATCCCCCGCCTCCCTCTCCCACAGAGTCCAAAAGACTGTTCTATACATCTGTGTCTCTTTTGCCTTCTCGCATACAGGGTTATCGTTACCATCTTTCTAAATTCCATATATATGCATTAGTATACTGTATTGGTGTTTTTCTTTCTGGCTTACTTCACTCTGTATAATTGGCTCCAGTTTCAACCACCTCATTAGAACTGATTCAAATGTATTCTTTTTAATGGCTGAGTAATACTCCATCATGTATATGTACCACAATGAGGTACCATTTCACGCCAGTCAGAATGGCTGCGACCCAAAAGTCTATAAGCATTAAATGCTGGAGAGGATGTGGAGAAAAGGGAACCCTTTTACACTGTTGGTGGGAATGCAAACTAGTACAGCCACTATGGAGAACAGTGTGGAGATTCCTTAAAAAACTGGAAATAGAACTGCCATACGACCCAGAAATCCCACTGCTAGGCGTACACACTGAGGAAACCAGAATTGAAAGAATTTCAGCTTTATTTTAAAATATGGAAATTATCTCAATAGATTTCATGTAGCTTTTTGATGTTCTAAATTAGTCTCAAAGTCTTGATAAAGTTTTATTACATATTTCAAATACAAAAGTGTCCAACTGTATTCCCTAATCCAATGTGCTTTGAGTAGGTATCAGAAAGGGGTTTAGAGAACCTCATGAATAACTATAATATTTTCAAAAAGACAATTTAAGCTATTATTTAAGTTAGTTGAATATCATATGAGTGATAGCAGGTGACACAATGTACGATTAGCCTTCTCAAGAGCCATTTATATAGTGCATTTATTTTTAATCTCATATGCTTTTATAGACAAATAATTGTCATAAAATCATAGCTTTCAGATGACCTTATCTTGCTTAGGTATCATTAAAATGTATTACCACTTACTCACCTCAAACAGAAAAGCATAGCCATATTATTGTACACATTTATTTTTACTCATCTTGGTTTACATTCAAAAGAAATATAATGTTGTTTCTTTTGTATATAGAAAGGAACTCATACCTCAGAATAATTTTGAAAAATTACTACTCTAAGTGTTAAAGCTGGTGAAGATTGTAAATGGTTTTACACTCTTCCTGCATCAGTTATTTTATGTAATGTCTTTTCAGGATCCAAAGTCATACAGGAAAATTATTCACATCCATACTGGCCTATGCACTCCATCAGTAGTGAGTTCTTTCTTGGCAAAGGAAAGAAAGTGTGTCTTATAACTTAAATACTCTGAAAATCTGTTCTACAATAGGAAAAAAAGAAAAACCTTGCAGAACATTTGAAAGGGAATTGTAGGCAAAAATATTCTTTCTAACCATATGTTTATATTGTCAACTTTCTTAGTCAACTGCTGTCTTAGTCAGTTTGGGCCACTGTAACAAAAACCATAGATTAGGTAGTTTAAATAACAAATATTAATTTTTCATTTTTTGAGGCTGGTAATTCCAAGTTCAAGATGCTGGCAGATTTGGTTCCTGGTGAGAGGCCTAGTTCTAGATTACAGATGCTACATATATTTTCTGTGTCCTTACATTATGTAAGGACATATGGTCTCTTCCGCGTCTTATTAGGACACTATTTCCACCATGGTGCTTCTTTCTTCATGATCCCATTTAAGCCTAATTACTTTCCAACTATCCTACTTCCAAATTCCATTGCATTGGAAACTAGGGCTTTAGCATAAGGATTTGGGAGGGAGGCAATTCTATCACAGTAAATGAAAAAAATTTTTTTGCATGCATGTCAACACAAAGGACCCTGAATAGTCAAAATAATCTTGAGAAAGCAGAATGAAGCTGGAAAAATCAGGCTCCCTGTCTTCAAACTACATTGCAAAACTATATTCATTAAAAAGTATGGTACTGGGGAAAAAAAAAAAAAAAAAGTATGGTACTGGCACAAAAAGAGACATAGATCAATGGATTAGGATAGAAGTCCTAGCAACACACCCATACACTTGTGATAAATTACTCTACAATGAAGGAGGCAAGAATACACAAGGGAGAAAAGATAGACTTTTCAATAAGAGATGCTGGGGAAACTGTACAGCTACAGTAAAAAAATGAAATTAAAATATTTCCCAACACTATATATAAATGTAAACTCAACATGGATTGAAAATCTAAATGTAATACAGAATATCATAAAACTCCTAGAGGAAATCATAAGCAGAACACTTTTTAACATAAATTTCAGCAGTACTTTTTTTTTTTTAATTTATCTCCTAGAATAATGGAAATAAAAACAAAACCAAATGGGAATTAATTAAACTTAAAAACTTTTGCACAAAACAGAAAGACAGCCTATAGAGGAAAATATTTGCAAACCATACTACCAAAGGTGTTTGACTTCCAAAATATACAAACATCTCATACAGTTTAATATATGAAAAAAAAAAATCTAATAAAAAATGAGCAGACAACCTAAATAGACATTTATCCAAAAAAGAGATACAGATGACCAAGCAAACACATGAAAACATGCTCAATATCACGAATTAGTAAAGAAATGCAAATCAAACTGCAATGAGGTTATCCCTCACACCAATCAGAATGGGCATCATTTAAAAGTTTGCAAATAATAAAAAAGATGGTGTGGAAAAAAGTGAACTCTCCTATACTATTGCTGGGCATGTAAATTGGTGCCGCAACTGTGGAAAACAGTATGGATTTGTCTTACAAAACTAAAACGTTGAGTTATCACATGATCCTGCAATCTCATTCCTGGGCATATATCCAGAGGAAATTCTAATTCAAAAAATGCACGCACCCCAAAGTTCATAGCAGCACTATTTATATTAGCCAAGACCCAGAAGCAACTTAAATGTCCACTTAAGAGGAATGAATAAAGAGGAAATAATGCTTAGTCATAGAAAAGATGAAATGATGCCAAGGGCAGCAACATGGATAAACCTAGAGATTATCATACTCAGTCAAGTTAGACACAGAAAGACAAATATCATGTGATATCACTTGTGCAATCTTCAAAAAAATGAACTTATTTACAAACAGAAATAGACTTACAGAAAATAAACATGATTATCAAAGCAGGGGATGAGGGGAGAGATAAATTATGGGTTTGGGATAAATTATGGATAAATAGAAAGGACCTACTGTATAAACAAGGAACTATACTCAATGTCTTGTAGTAACATAATGGAAAATAATCTGAAAAAGAATATATACAAAGAGACACACAAACAGCTGAACCATTCTACTGTACACCTGAAACTAACCCAACATTGCAAAATTAAATATACTTCAAAAAATCGTCATAAAAATAAAAGTTACTGATCACTCTCAAGAAATATGTGAAGCAACACAGCAGAAATACCAAATAAATGTAACAAGAAAGAGATGCTATTTATATTATCTCTGCTTGCATTCTTTGAGGGCATAGAAACTCATTTCAGGTCAGATTTAACTTCATTTTTGCTTTGTCTGTTTTCAGATCAAAGCAGCAAGGATATCTTTAGATTTGTTCTTGATTTACATCAAACTATCCTGTGTCAATATGCATGAATTTTCCACTTATCATGATTCTGAATTAACTACTCATTTTTGCTAACTACTAAAACAATATACCTCCTAGGTTAATACCTATATTCTTTAGTGTGACTGGTTATAATCATATATACACACAGAGTCATGTGTGTTTATTATAACAGGTTAATTTATTAGGAAATTGAGTCACAAATATTTTAAATGGATTGCCCAATTTCATATTCAAATGAGAAATGCAGACTGCAAGCTTAAGTGTTCTTATCTCAAACTCATTATAAACATTATGTTTCCTTCAAAGCTGAAAATTCATGATTTAAGCATATTGATTTCAGAATACCTCTTCCTGGTATTTTAAATTTAATCCCTGAGTGTTAAAATTAAAAAAAAAAATTGACACAGAAACAGTTGCATCACAGACATTAGACTTTAAAAGGTTAACAAGATATATTCACAAATATTTTCCCCTGACCTAGCATTAGACATCAACAAATGGAAAAGCAAACAAACAAAAAAACAAGATCATAACATGACAATTTTGTTCAGAGAACTTCTTACTAAAAGAGGAGTTAGCAAAACTATACATGAAATTAATTCACTCAGCAAACATGTATTGAAATAATATAACCCCTGGCAATTTAAGACATTTTGAATGAGGAAAACTTAAGATCTGCTGTGATTGCAGATTAGTTGACACATCATGAAAGTAGAAATAGTGCCTATTATGTTATGCTACTGGAATGAAGAAATATTTTAGAAAAGAATCATCTGAACTGTGAGTTTTCAAATAGGGATATTGAAAAATAAACTCAGTGCAATGATTACTTAGTATACAAAACATGACTGCTGACTTTTGCCCTAATAGGGAATGCTTCTACAGAATTTTAATGAAGGCCATAAGGACTTCATGTAACAATACTCTTAATTAACAATGGGAAAATCTCAAAGAATTAAATGTGAAAAAAAAAAAGAATTAAATGTGATTTTTCATAAAAAAATATGTTCCTTTTATTCTAACTTTTAAAATAAGCAATATTAAGTCAAATTTAAACATTATTTTTTAAATGATTGGAGCAGCATGCTAATCTATATATTTATTTCAAATAAATTTAGAACCAAGTAAGAGAGTAAAATAGTAAAAAGTACTTCAAAATGAACATAAAATCTTGTTTGGGGTTGAAAACTCTGAGGGCAAATTCAAATCATATAAATGTAGTGTGATGCGAACTAAAAAAATGTTTGATCATTATTAGTAATATACCAGGAAACCATATTAAATATTTCAGTACTGTACTCATTTTTAATAATATATGTGTATTTAACATGATAGCTAATTATATTATATATACCCACGTTGTTGATCAAGAAGCTTTTATTATTTTAACATTAATATATTTTGACAAAATGTCTTGTAAGTATCCTGAAAATCACTTCATATTTTAGTAAAACTTTTATTTTCAATTTTTGGTTTATCCAAAACATATAAATACAGAAACTTCATCATAAAATGTAAATTAAGTTATAGGGAAGCCTGTGGCTCAGAGGGTAAAAGCATTTGCCTATAATGCAGGAGACCTGAGTTCAATCCCTGGGTCAGGAAGATTCCCTGGAGAAGGAAATGGCAACCCACTGCAGTACTCTTGCCTGGAAAATCCCATGAATGCAAGAGTCTGGTAGGACCCCTAATGTTCATGGGGTCTCAAAGAGTCAGACACGACTAAGCGACTTCACTGACACTGACATATATCTAGTACTTGGGCTTCCTGGTGGCTCAAATGGTATAAAGGATCTGCCTGCAGTGTGAGAGACCCGGGTTTGATCCCTGGGTCAGGAAGATACCCTGGAGAAGAGAATGGCAACCCACTCCAATATTATTGGCTGGAGAATTCCATGGACAGAGCAATTGGGTGGGCTACAATCCAAGGGGTCACAAAGAGTCAAAAACAACTCAGCAACTAACACAAACACACACAGATATATTTTTTATTTAAAATATGTGGGTCTTTAACACTTATCTATTATATAACAAACAGACACATATTAATTATTTATTGTCACAGTTGTATTCATCAATAATATGAAATAGCCCTACATTAACAGTGTATCTTTTCAACATAAGTACCCCTTTCTCTCTTTATACATTTCTTTATTCCAGGTGTTAACAATCCCCCAACCATATTTCTTCATTTGCAGTGCCTGCTGTAGTAACTTACAATTGCAAACATCCGGGCTCCTGCCCCGAAGCTTCCTCTAGTTGCAGCAGCCTGCTTGGCCACCCAAAGTTAGACTGGAAGCACCAGGAAAAATACTTTCCCAGAGACCAGCCTTCAAAAATTACTTATTATAGTAGTTGTATAAATACACAATATTTGTCCCTTGAGGCAGGGGGTAGGGTAGCTCTGAAATGAACATTCTAAAGTAACTTCCAGCATATAGCGAGTCCCCTACAACTGAACAAGATTAGTTCTGAGAGAACATTCATATGTCCAATTTGTTTGTAAGTCCAACAAAGTTAGCCTAGGTACCGAGCTAACACAATATAAAATATATACTATATAATATATATAGTACTATATATATATACTATATAATATGTACTATATATGCCATATAGTATATAATATTCACTGATAATAATTAATTAACAAATGATATACCATTATTTTTTTTAAAAAGAAATTACTTTTACTAGACTGTGATTTCAACAGTTTTTTTTACCATATGATTTAACATTTTACAAATGAAAAATCATATAGCTGATAAATTTGGTATAATTTTTTACACTATCAAGGCCTGAAAATTAAGCATAGTCCTATTACTAAAATATGCTGAGTATTGTATAGCTTAAAATTTAAAGCATATAGTATTATGAAGATTATTTCCATCTATACTGAGAGCTACTCAATATTTCAGTTTCCAAATATAATTGAAAAATCGAATAATTTTAAACCAAAAGTGTTGATTCAAGAATGATAAATTATTATACAAAATTTATGTTATACAGTATTTCTAAATTCTAACACTGGTTAGTAATTGCCTGTCCCAAGTAACAAAAAAACAAACAAGAAAGGACAAATCAATGATTCCCTATCTTAAATAAATCTTAGGTCCCTCCAACATGTTGTCCAAATGATTTACAGAATTTTAAGCTCTACATCTGGATGCTGTCTTAAAGGTCTGCTAAGCTAAATCTCTCACTCTGTACATGAAGGCAGTGGCCTCTAAGAAAGAAAAGTGGTATCATGCAGAAGAGATCTTACTTTCTAGCTTTGTTTTATTAACTGATTTATCTCAGTAAAAACAGCTAGTAAGTGCCAACTCAAAGTCATACCTTTATGTTCTAAATCTGAGTTTATTGTTGTTTTCAGTTACTGGGTCGTATCTACAACATATTAAGTCGTAGCATGGTTGTTTACTTTGGAAGCAGTTGTCTCACTCACACACACACACACACACACACCCCACACACACACACACACAGAGTAACATAGTAAAAGAAATCTCTATTCCACAAAGCTTGTATAGAAAAATGTTTACATAGATGATATGCCTTGCCTGGCAAAAGGATAGAAAAAAGTACATTGAATGTCTTCTATGAGCTCTATGTAGCAGTACCAGTTAGGTCAAACTCATAAATAAAGCAGTATTATGGGAATAAATAAAAAGCTTCACTATCAGATTAATGTTTCTTTACCAGACCTGCCTCTTGAGAAACCTATATGCAGGTCAGGAAGCACCAGTTAGAACTGGACATGGAACAACAGACTGGTTCCAAACAGGAAAAGGAGTATGTCAAGGCTGTATATTGTCACCCTGCTTATTTAACTTATATGCAGAGTACATCATGAGAAATGCTGGGCTGGAAGAAGCACAAGCTGGAATCAAGATTGCTGGGACAAACATCAATAACCTCAGATATGCAGATGACACCATCCTTACGGCAGAAAGTGAAGAGGAACTAAAAAGCCTCTTGATGAAAGTGAAAGAGGAGAGTAAAAAGTTGGATTAAAGCTCAACATTCAGAAAACGAAGATCATGGCATCTGGTCCCATCACTTCATGGGAAATAGATGGGGAAACAGTGGAAACAGAGTCAGACTTTATTTTTCTGGGCTCCAAAATCACTGCAGATGGTGATTGCAGTCATGAAATTAAAAGACGCTTACTCCTTGGAAGGAAAGTTATGGCCAACTTAGACAGCATATTAAAAAGCAGAGCCATTACTTTGCCAACAAAGGTCCGTCTAGTCAAGGCTATGGTTTTTCCAGTGGTTATGTATGGATGTGAGAGTTGGACTGTGAAGAAAGCTGAGCGCGGAAGAATTGATGCTTTTGAACTGTGGTGTTGGAGAAGACTCTTGAGAGTCCCTTGGACTGCAAGGAGATCCAACCAGTCCATTCCGAAAGAGATCAGTCCTGGGTGTTCTTTGGAAGGAATGATGCTAAAGCTGAAACTCCAGTACTTTGGCCACCTCATGCGAAGAGTTGACTCATTGGAAAAGACTCTGATGTTGGGAGGGATTGGGGGCAAGAAGATAAGGGAACGACAGAGGATGAGATGGCTGGATGGCATCACTGACTCGATGGATGTGGGTTTGGATGAACTCCGGGAGTTGGTGATGGACAGGGAGGCCTGGCATGCTACAATTAATGGGGTCACAAAGAGTCAGACACAACTGAGCTACTGAACTGAACTGAACTGAATTATTGCATTCTAGTTTTAATAAGATTGATGGCTATATTTACCATGTCTACAGTGAAATAACATTCTGTGAATCAAAAATTTACCAACACTGAGTTAACCAGAATAAAAATATTTAAAAGCAGAAAAGAAAATCATAGAACATATTAAGAGATCAATGCTTACAAATAAAGGGCCCCTTCTAAGGAATCAGAACAAGATCTCTCAGTAGAATCAGTTTACTGGCTCAGTTGTGTCTGACTCTTTGCGACCCCATGGATGAAGCATGCCAGGCTTCCCTGCCCATCACCAACTCCCAGGGCTTGCTCAAACTCATATCTATCGAATAGATGATGCCATCCAACTGTCTCATCCTCTGTTGTCCCCTTCTCCTCCTGTCTTCAATCAGGGGCTCTAGTGCTTTTCATTGCTGTCAGCCACCAACCTCCTTCATGTTCCCTTTCATTCACTAAGACTCTGGGTGTGGTTCAGTGACCTGAAGTGCCTAGACTAGAGCACTTTCTTGCATGCAGTAGTCACACAATTATTTAACAGAATCAATGAATATAGATCATAATCTCTGGTTGTTAGCTAGTATAAGGAAGGAAACATATCAGTAACAATCTCAGTAACCATAACCTCTTTGGAGAGCATTGTGGAATACACAATTTGATCAGAGACAATGGAATCAAATCCTGCTTTTGATATTTGACTGCTGAGAGTTTTAAAGCTTCATCTCTCTAGCTCCCCCTTTGTCTCACATCTGGACAAGCTGATAAGAATATCTGGAGGCTCCCTTCTTTGACACAAGCAGTAGTTTCAAACCATTCATGCCGCTTGCATAGCGTGGGAATCCTTAGCACAGCCCTACACCCCACTCCAGTACTCTTGCCTGGAAAACCCCATGGATGGAGGAGCCTGGAAGGCTGCAGTCCATGGGGTCGCTGAGAGTCGGACACGACTGAAGTGACTTAGCAGCACATGCTAAACACTATAGAAACCTCAAACCAGTCTCCCATCCTTACACACTTAAGCCATATTAAAACCAGCTTAGGAGAGCTGCCCTTATCAGGAGCTGCCGGAAGCCAGCTTGAGGAACTCCACCCATGGCAAAGGTCATGAGGAAGGAGGCTCGACATACGCAAAGGTGGGATTGAGCCTCAGGAGTCCCCCTGGAAATTCTCGAGCATCTACCCCAAAACCAGAGTCTGCCTACTTTACTGCTTTATGCTTTCACCTACACCTCTGAGTTTATGGGGAGCTGTCCCCCACCACCTCTTTCAGAGAAGGAGTTAACTTAGAGCTCCAGTTAATAATAATTCCTGGGCGTGACAGGAGTGTTTCAACCTACAAACTCCTCTGAAGGTTCTCTAGCCTGCCTGACAGGTTTGTCTGGCCACATGTGATTGTTCACAGCCTCCCAACCGTGAGAGGCATGAGATGCTTTAAACCTTCTAAAAACAGATTCTTTTGAGAAGTTAGGACATTATTAATGTTGTGTAGTGGGCTTATTAGAAATTGTATTGGTGAAGGGTTTTTCATTTGTTGAGCCAATATTTACTGCTAAGTCTCCACATCCCCTGCCCTTATACACATTAATGAATATATAGAAGAAATAAGTATTAACCTTTGATATTAATCACGTTAGACTTTAGGCTAAGCAGATTCTTTCCTTAATTAAAACCCACTGCACCCTCACCCTATAGGAATGTAACTTTATCTGGTGCCTTCGGAAGGTGGTGTCTGTTTTAAGAATAATCACTCCTGGAGAAATAAGTGTTCTGGTTGACTGACCGCTGTCACAAGGAGAGGGTCATAAATTGTTAGCAGGCGCCCTGGCCAGAAGATGATGTAACACCCCTAAGACCTTTGTATACATTTGTATGAAGCACCTGATTTTGATAAAAGTCAGGACTGCTGACCCCACGTGACTTTTGTATTACATCTCTGTGTATAAAAGCGGACCCTGGAAAATAAAGAATGGGATCAGTTCCTGGAAAGACTGGTCTCCCCATGTCATTTTTTCTCTCACTTTCTGGCTGAATTCCCATCTGGAGCTGGAGGCTCGTCAAGCATACTAATTATGCCTGGGCTTCTAAGATCTGACCAGGGAGGCCTTAGTGTCTCTTCTCCTTCAGGAGAACACCTGTGGCCTACGTAGGTGACACAAATTCCTTGTCTGGAATTTTATTGGCTTTCCAGGTAAACCAAGTTATTCAGCCTCTTTTCTCTGCTAAATTTTCTCACTGAGCGATCCTTATTTAACCACTCTTTATATCTTTAGTTCTATCATATCCTGATCGCTGAAGCCGTGTCCCCTTCGAATTCCCTGGATCTACCAGGGCTGGACCCCAGCAAGGAGCCTCATTATATTAGTAATAAAAGTTTTCATACCTTCTTTTTTAAAATTAATTTATTTTTAATTGGAGGATAATTGCTTTTCAATATTCTGTTGCTTTCTGCCATATATCAACATGACTTGGCCGTAGGTATATGTGAAATGTCATCAGTCTCAAAACCTGAAACAAATTTTGAATGGGGTTCCATCCTTCCTTATTGCATGACCATAGCAGAGTATGGACAAGAAGATACATCTATAGCCTGCTGTTTCTTAGTGTGTATGTTGAATTCACCCTAGTGCTTGCCCTTTCATTAGGATTGTCTGCTCAATTATGCTTCAAATCCCTGTTAATTCAAGTATTATTTTAAAAAATTCCTTTGCTCACTTACATTAGTCACAATATACACAGTATACTTTTACCTATATCTGTACCTCAATTGATTTATGCACAATTAGTTCTTTGCTTTATTTTGTGGTGTTTATATTTTAAAAAGCTTATTATTGTGTAATTAGAAGGTGAACATACACACATTTTAAATTTATTATTGTGTAACTATGATGCTTAATATTATTTGTCAATTTAATGGGGCCACAAGAGTGCACAGATATTTGGCAATGTATTATTCTGAATGTGTCTGTGAAGGTGTTTTACATGAGATTAGCGTTTGGATCAGACTAAGTAAAGTAGGTTGCCCTCCCTTAGGCAGATGGGACCCATCCATCTGCTGAAGGCCTGATCAAAACAAACAAACAAACAAAAGAAGAAGCTTGATCCTTCTGCAAGTAAGAAAGAATTCCTTCTGCTTTTGTCTGAAACTGAATCTCTCCTGGCCTTTGAATTCCAACTAAAACATTGTTTTTTTCTTCTGGATTTCAAGCTTGCCATGACTGGAAGTCGTACCATTAGCTCTTTCCTAGATCTTTAGCTTGCTAACTGCAGATCTTAGAACTTGTCAGCCTCTCTATTGTGAGTACACATACACTCAGATATACACACAAATACGGTGTTTCTTTGGTGAACCCTGAATAATTCAATAATTTTCAAATTTACTGTTGATATTGAACTTTTTTTTCCTGTATTACTCTTTATTTGAAAAAATTAACAGAATTAAACATTGATGAAAAAAGTGTAACTATAGAGTTGGCGGATGAGATAAAGTTATTTAAATGTCAAAATTAAGACAGCTGAAATCTAGAGACTAGTGTTTGGAAGCCATTGACTGCAGGGTTCCATATCTGATTTTTTGTAAACATTTCTATGATGCTCAAATTTGAAGGAGATTTCAAATAGGTATGCATAGTATTGAGAGCCTATTCCCTCAAAACGTCCACTGAATACTACTGTACTAACAGCATGTAGCTACTTCAGAGGAATGAAGTCACTAGGGTTAGGTGTCCTCCAAGTGTAATATTCCAAGGATTGCTTATATAAAAATTAATATATTTCCCTATTGGTTTGTTATTTTATTTACTTATAAGGAAAATCATGTGATGTTCCATACTATTACAGGCCAATTCTTCCCTGGTGGCTCAGAGGTTAAAGCGTCTGCCTCCAATGTGGGATACCTGGGTTCGATCCCTGGGTCGGGAAGATCCCCTGGAGAAGGAAATGGTAACCCACTCCAGTATTCTTGCCTGGAGAATCCCATGGACAGAGAAGCCTGGTAGGCTACAGTCCATGGGGTCACAAAGAGTCGGACACGACTGAGCAACTTCACTTCACTCACTAAGCTTTAATATAAAATACTGATATATTAGAAGTTCTCATTAAAATGTATATATTTTAACTAAAATTTTAATTTGTCCCATTCCTTGTGTTCTGCCAAGTCACCTGTTATCACTATGTTACCACAGTCATCCAGATGTTAATAACTGACCTCAGTTTTAGGAATTACTTTTAAATTTGTTCAGTACTGTTCCTATAATGAAAGCACCACACACACACACACACAAAAAATAGCTTTCCAAGTTTTGCACTTCACTTGGCATATATTATCCACCAACAAACTTCAACTATTTGTATATTTTAGGAATGGGCCATATTCTCCACAGGAATATGGTGCTAGATTCTTGGAATTATCAAAGTAATTACTGCATTATTACCAATATTCATGAACTCTCTCATGAATCAAAATATACTTCTTATATTAAATCACTTGTAACATAAGCTTCCGTTTAGTTTTAAGACCATGAGAAAAGAAAAGATAAATGCTTTTATTTTGCATTAGCAAGAAGTAACATTTTAAAAAATGCATAGAGTAGATGCATATAATTTACCCCTATGTAAAGATACGGACTGGGAATACAGTCACAAGATAAAATGAATCTATGTACTTTGGTCAAAGCTTTATTTTATCTTGCATGCATGAGTGTGTATTTAGTCACTTTAGTCGCATCCCACTGTTTGTGACTCTATGGACTGTAGCCCACGAGGCTCCTCTCCATGGGATTCTCCAGACTGAGAGAAAGTTGAAAATGAAGTCATGAAATAATGCATTCTTATCAATTAAAAACATTCAATTCAGAAATGTTTAGTATGGAAAATATGCATTCATAAATATATATTGAAATTTAATAAGAATAATGCATATAAATACTACTTTAGTATATTAGGGAATAGATGCTTTCTACCATTAGATAAACACTGAAATAAAAATTGACAGAAATAATTTTAAATGGTTTAATCTTAACATTTTACATCACTCTACATAGCTAATTTATCACAACATGGCAGCAATTTCTGAATCATATGTAGTGACCTGAAAAGCTAATGAATCTGGCAAGGTATTTTCTTTCTCCTTTCTCCTTGAATGAGTTATAAATACTTACAGATTCTGATTTTTTTTTTTTTTTCCTGAGGGGGTGGCGGTTTATATGCCACAATGTAGTGATGTGGTCTTATATCCTAGGTATCACTTTTTTTCCCCCAAGAATATAAAATGATTTTACTTTACTGCTTTTCAAGTTATTTTAATATTTCCTATAAATGGTGATAAATGGAGTCACATCATGAGACATTAAAATAAAACATCGAAATAGACTCATTCAGATATGACAGGCAGCTTTTATATGATTGCTCAAAGTGTATTAATTATTACTTTGGTAACAGAGTGGTGTAGTATTAAATTAATGACATGTTCTATTCCCTTTCACTTACTGCATGTACCTCTAAAATGTTCAAAGTCTAAACTTTATAAGCTACTCTGATTGCATCTCTTATTGAACATCATGACATATGAAATAATGGAGATGGACTCTGACAATGGAAACAAGGAGCCTGTCTTATACCTTTACTCCGTAGGAATGGTCACATTCACTGTATGCTACTTTCTTTCAGGAGCTAAAACAATGATTTATTTCCTGGAACTCTAGTAAAGTTACTAACCTTACTTATTTAACTTATTTTATTTAACTTATATGCAAAGTACATCATGAGAAACGCTGGGCTGGAGGAAGCAAAAACAATGATTTATTTCCTGGAACTCTAGTAAAGTTACTAACCATACTTATTTAATTTGTATACAGAGTACATCATGAGAAACGCTGGGCTAGAGGAAGCACAAGCTGGAATCAAGATTGCCAGGAGAAATAGCAATAACCTCAGAAATGCAGATGACACCACCCTTATGGCAGAAAGTGAAGAAGAACTAAAAAGGCTTTTAATGAAAGTGAAAGAGGAGAGTAAAAATGTTGACTTAAAGCTCAACATTCAGAAAACTAAGATCATGGCATCTCATCCCATCACTTCATGGCAAATAGATGGGGAAACAGTGGAAACAGTGGCTGACTTTATTTCTCTGTGCTCCAAAATCACTGCAGATGGTGATTACAGCTATGAAATTAAAAGACACTAACTCCTTGGAAGGAAAGTTATGACCAGCCTAGACAGCATATTAAAAATCAGAGACTTCACTTTGTCAACAAAGGTCTGTCTAGTCAAGGCTATGGTTTTTCCAGTGGTCATATATGGATGTGAGAGTTGGACTGTGAAGAAAGCTGAGTGTGGAAGAATTGATGCTTTTGAACTGTGGTGTTGGAGAAGACTCTTGAGAGTCCCTTGGACTGCAAGGAGATCCAACCAGTCCATCCTAAAGGAGATCAGCCCTGGGTGTTCACTGGAAGGACTGATGTTGAAGCTGAAACTCCAATAGTTTGGCCACCCGATAGAAAGGGCTGACTCATTGGAAAAGACCCTGATGATGGGAAAGATTGAGGGCAGGAGGAGAAGGGTACAACAGAAGATGAGATAGGTGGATGGCATCACCGACTCAATGGACATGGGTTTGGATGGACTCCGGGAGTTGGTGATGGACAAGGAGGCCTGGCGTGCTGTGGTTCCTGGGGTCATAAAGAGTCAGACACGACTGAACCAAACTGAACTGAACTAGTAAAGTACTTTGCTGTTACAAGCACAGGAACTATGTTTGATGTATAAAATTGTAAGTGGAATTTCCATCTAAACAATTAGTTGAATAAATAATTTAGAGAATATCATAAAATTGTTTGCTTTGTTTCTTACAAATTAGAAATAATAAAAATGACAACATTTTCACCTAGACGTTATGCATACCAAATGTAATTCTTTGAAAATTTTCCTTCACACGAACCATTCTCAGTGTCATGGGAAGCTAGACATGGTTGAACTACTATTGTAACTGTTATTGATACATTAGCAGTAGGAGTGGAAAAGTATACAGTTGCTAGCTGGAAGAATAAACTAGGTGTAGAAACAGTTGTATTATCCTATATATTACTTTTTCAAATATGCATTTTGAAGTTTTATAATGGCTGACATCTACAAATAATGTAAAGTTTTATTGAAACACAAAATAAGGATATCCTAAACAATCATATTTTATTTCAAAATATTGTCACAAATTTCTAACCATTTAAACAAAGAGGTTTACAATGTTCATTTGACCCACCACAGTATTTGATCATACTTTTATCATTAGCATTACTCAGGAGGGTCATTAAACTCATTAACTGCACTTGAGATTTTCAAAGAAGCCAATGGTTTACTAAAAATTAAAACCATTTAGAACTTACTTTTGAAAACAAATGAATTCAGAATAGTCAGTACACTAATTTAAAGAGAGATTTATGAAAAAGATAGAATTGAGCTTTAAAAATATTTTATATTTTTCCCACAGTGAATATTGTTCAGATTTATTTCCATACTATTGTGATAAAATAATCTATAAGAATCAAGTATTATTGTGGATTTCAAAATGTTTAAAGATAGAGTTAGTGCTAGTAAATTTTCTAACTTTTTACTTGAAAAAAGTTTTGAAACATCCACTAGGCTATTAGAATCCAGATTTATATATGTATTATTATTTGTGGATCTTTAGAGACCTTCTTATATTATTCTGTACCTCATAAATCTTTAGCCAATTGAGTCCCTTCACCAAAAAGCTATATATATTAATCTTCTCACAGAAATTAGACCTGATAAAATTACCTATTTTGTGTCTTTCTTATTTTTCTCATGAATGTGCTGTCCCTTAAAAATAATTTCTCTTTCTAAAATAATGAAAAAATTTCTTCAAAGAAAGCAAATATATAAAAATTATATTTAATTATCATTCATTAATGAATATTACTTTTTCTAAGTATTTTCAAAAACATTATTTCCAAAGAGTGTTTCAATTAGATTTTATAACTATCTTGCTAGTTCCTAAATCTGTGATAAAATATACATACTTCCTATACTCTGAGTCTTCAGACCTAGTTATACATCATAAGTTAAATAAAGTTAAAGATAATGGGGTAGATTTCTCAAATCCTTTTATGATGAAAATGTGACAAAAATAGAGCTGTTAAGTCTTCGAGAATATTTGACGTTGTCTCTCCTGGCTTTACAATAAAATCCCTGCTATCAGTTGAAACTTTTAAGTTTATATATTCCTCTTTATAAAATTAAAAAAAAAATGTTGTATCTCATCAAAATTTAGCTCTTAGATGCTGGAACAGTCTAAATTCTTTCCAGAATATTAAAATCACAGATATGGAATTTCTAATAGATACTGAATTACTAACAGTTACATATCAAAGAGAATCTGTAGCTGTACCATACTATTCTAGAAGTATCAGTCTTAATCTTGGTATTCATGTGTGGAGAAATAAAAGAGAATAACTGATGGTTATTAGGCATGGTTCTCTGTTTCTCTGGTGCATAAAGTAGATAAAGCTAGAGATCTGCCAATCTATCACAATGCCTATGCACTCTACCACCTTAGAAAGTAAGCTTAATTACTTCCATTAGTAAAAATCTATATAAATTGAAGTGAAGAGACTCACTCAAAGTGGAAAGTTACACTAAATTCAGAAGACAATAACATTTTATACCTGATAGAGTAAAAGTACACACACGTGTGTGCGCGCACGCACACACACACACACACACAACGACAGAGGTAATTTATTTCTTATACCACAGACTTTTATTATGATGCTGGCATAGTAAAAATAGAATAAAAATTTCTTAAACTATGTAATAATCAAGCATTAGAGTGGAATAAAGAAATTTTCAGTCACAGAATTTTTATTATGTGGAACATTTCCATGTATATTTTAAGTTCAGAGACTTCTCTCAGCAAAAGTCAAAATTAAACTCCACTTGAAGCAATTACTTGAAGTAATTCCAAAAATAATTCATCAGTGTTGAAAGATGAAAACCAAATAAACTTCTGATTTGGTTTTCTGAACTAAACTTCTGAAATAGCTGTGAAATAAAATGCAACAAGTTTAGTTTTAAATTTTAAAATTATATAGTTTTCAGAAAATCAGAAAAATAGTGATATGATATATAGGAGTGACAGAGTAAATAATAAATAAAAGAGGAAACAGGAAATTTCATACACTCTTGTTGGGAATGTAAACTAGTGTAGCCACTATGGAAAGCAGTATGGAGTTTCCCCTGTATACGAGACACCAAAAGAGACACAGATGTATAGAACAGTCTTTTGGACTCTGTGGGAGAGGGAGAGGGTGGGATGATTTGGGAGAATGGCACTGAAACATGTATAATATCATATGTGAAATGAATCACCAGTCCAGGCTCAATGCATGATACAGGATGCTCGGGGCTGGTGCACTGGGATGACCCAGAGGGATGAGATGGGGAGGGAGGTGGGAGGGGGTTCAGGATGGGGAACACGTGAACACCCGTGGCATATTCGTGTTGATGTATGGCAAAACCAATACACTATTGTAAAGTAATTAGCCTCCAATTAAAATAAATAAATTTATATTTTAAAAAAAGTTAACATGTGATCCAGCAATCCCACTCTGGGCATATATCTAAAAATGATGAAAACTCTAATTCAAAAATATACATGGACTCCAATGTCCACAGCAGCACTATTTACAATAGACAAGACATGGAAGCAACTTAAGAGTCCATCAACAGATAAATAGATAAAGATGTGATATATACATATATCTAGGGGTTATCATAGGGCTTCCCTAGTGGCTCAGAGTTAAAGAACCCACCTGCTGACGAAGGAGACACGGGTTAGATTCCTGGAAGGGGAAGATCCCTTGGAGAAACATATGGCAACCCAATCCAATATTCTTTCCTGGGTAATCCTGTGGACAGAGGAGCCTGGTGATCTATAGTCCATAGGTTCACAAAAGAGTTGTACATGACTCAGCAACTAAACAACAACAAGGAGTTATCTTACTAAATGAAGTAAAGTCAGACAGAGAAAGACAAGTATATGATATTACTTAAATGTGGAATATAAAACATACTGCAAAGGAACTTATTTACAAAACAGAAAGACTCACAGACACAGAAAACAAACTAATTTATGGTTACCAAAGGGGAAAGTAGGGGAAGGAAAAATTAAGAGTATGAGCTTAACAGATACACACTATTAATCATAAAATAAAGAATAAAGATTTACTGTATAGCACAGGGAATAATATACAGTATCTTATAACAACCTATAAAGGAAAATAATCTAAAAAGAATATATATGTATATTCTTTTATGTATAAACTGAATTACTTTGCTATACACCTGATATTGGGGCTTCCCAGGTGGCACCAGTGGTAAAGAGCCTGTCTGCCAAAGCAGGAGACATAAGACACTTGAGTTTGACTCCTGGATCAGGAAGATCCCCTAGAGGAGGGCACAGCAAGACACTCCAGTATTCTTACCTGGAAAATCCCATGGACAGAGGAGCCTGGCAGGCTATAGTCCACAGGGTCACAAAGAGTTGGACATGACTGAAGCGACAGCAGGCATGCATGCACACCTGAAACTAACACAATATTGTGAAATATAACAAAAAAAAAAAAAAGACTATTACTAGATATTCTGTGAGCATTTTAAGTTTGAGCTGAATGACTATCCAGGCTGAATTCTGTTGCAGTTCAAGCAATTTTGTTGCTGTTGTTGTCTCCCAGCCCATGTCTGACTCTTTGCCACCCCATGGACTGCAGCATGCCAGGCCTCCCTGTCCTTCACTATCTCCCAGAGTTTGTCAAAATTCATATTTATTGTACTGGTGATGCCATCCAGTCATATTATCCTCTGATGCTCTCCTCTCCTTCTGCCCTCAGTTGTTGTCTGTTCACATCAGATGACCAGATACTGGTCACCAGATACTGGAGCTTCAGCTTCAGCATCAGTCCTTCCTGTGAATATTCAGGGTTGATCTCCCTTAAGATTGAGTGGTATAATCTCCTTTCTGTTCAAGTGTCTTTCAGGAATTTTCTCCAGCACCACAGTTCAAAGGCATCAATTATTTGGCATTCTGCCTTCCTTATGGTTCAGCTCTCACAAATGTACGTGACCACTGGGAAGACCATAGCCTTGAATATACCAACTTTTGTTGGCAGAGTAATGTCTCTGCTTTTCGACACACTGACAAGGTTTTTCATTTCTTTCCTGCTAAACAATCCCTCTCTGATTCCATGGCTGCCATCACAGAGATTTTGGAGCCCAAGAACAGGAAACTTGTCACTACTTCCATCATTTCCCCTTCTATTTGCCATGCAGTAATGGGGCCAGATGCAATGATCTTATTATTATTATATTATTAATAATATTTACTCTTAAGTTGGCTCTTTCACTTTCCTCCTTCACCCTCATGAAGAGGCTCTTTAGTTCCTCTTCACTTTCTGCCATTAGAGTGGTATCATCCGCATTTCTGAGGTTGTTGATGTTTCTTCCACCTATCTTGATTCCTGCTTTTCAAATCCAGCCTGGCATTTCTCATGATGTGCTCAGCATATAGGTTAAACAAACAGGGTGACAACAGACAATCCTGTGTACCCTTTTCTCAGATCTTGAACCAATCAGTTTTTCCATACAGGGTTCTAACTGTTGCTTCTTGACCTGCATACAGATTTCTCAGGAGACAGGTAAGACGGTCTGGTACTCTCATCTCTCTGAGAGCTGTCCACAGTTTGTCATGATCCACACAGTCAAAGCCTTTAGCAGAGAGGACAAAAGAGATAGATATCTTTCTGAAACGCCCTTGTTTCCCTATAATCCAGCGAATGTTGATGATTTGACCTCTAGATCCTCTTATATTTCTAAGCCCAGCCTGGACATCTGGAACTTCTTGGTTCACATAATGCTGAAGTCTAGAATGCAAGATTTTAAGCATAAACTTACTAGCATGGGAGATGAGTGCAACTGTCTGATGGTTAGCACATTCTTTGCTACTACCCTTCTTGGGATTGAGATGAGGACTGACCTTTTCCAGTCCTGTGGCCACTGCTGGGTCTTTCAGATCTAATGACATAATGAATGCAAAACCTTGTTGGCATCATCCTTTAGGGGTTTGAATTGTTCTGCAGAAATTGCTTCACATCCACTATTTTTATTAACAACCATGCTTCTTAACACCCGCTTGACTTCACACTCGAGAATGTCTGGTTCTAAGTGGCTAACTACACCATCATAGTAATTTGGTTCATTCAGTTCAGTTCAGTCGCTCATTCGTGTCGGACTATTTGCCACCCCACGGACTGGAGCACACTAGGGCTCACTGTTTATCACCAACTCCTGGAGTTTACTCAAACTCATGTCCATTGAGTCAGTGATGCCATCCAACTATTTTGTCCACTGTTGTTCCCTTCTCCTCCTGCCTTCAGTCTTGCCCAGCAACAGGGTATTTTCAAATGAGTTTGTTTTTCCAAACAGGTGTCCAAAGTATTGGAGTTTCAGCTTCACCATCAGTTTTTCCAATGAATATTCAGGACTGATTTGGACTGCTTGGATCTCCACAGTTCAAGGGACTCTTAAGAGTCTTCTCCAACACCACAGTTCAATTTGGTTCATTAAGATCTTCTTTATATAGTTCTTGCATATACTCTTTCCAACTCTTCCTGATCACTTCAGCTTTTACTAGGTCTCTAACATTTTTATCCTTAATTATGCCCATCTCTGAGGGGACATTCTAGGAATCAGTAAACTAAAATGGAATGGAATAGGCGAATTTAACTCAGATGACCATTATATCTACTACTGTGGGCAGGAATCCCTTAGAAGAAATGGAGTAGGCATCATGGTCAACAAAAGAGTCCAAAATGCAGTACTTGGATGCAATCTCAAAAATGACAGAATGATCTCTGATCGTTTCCAAGGCAAAACATTCAATTACACGGTAATCCAAGCCTATGCCCTACCAGCAACACTGAAGAGGCTGAAGTTGAATGGTTCTATGAAGACATACAAGATCTTTTAGAACTAATACCCAAAAAAGATGTCCTTTTCATTATAGGGGACTGGAATGCAAATGTAGGAAGTCAAGAAACACCTGGAGTAACAGGCAAATGTGGCTTTGGGGTACAGAATGAAGCAGGGCAAAGGCTAATAGAGTTTTGCCAAGAGAACGCACTGGTCATAGCAAACACCCACTTCCAACAACACAAGAGAACATTCCACACATGGACATCACCAGATGGTCAACACCAAAACCAGATTGATTATATTCTTTGCAGCCAAAGATGGAGAAGCTCTATACAGTCAGCAAAAACAAGACCAGGAGCTGACTGTGGCTCAGATCATGAACTCCTTATTGCCAAATTCAGACTAAAATTGAAGAAAGTAGGGAAAACTACTAGACCATTCAGATATGACCTAAATCAAATCCCTTATGATTATACAGTGGAAGTGAGAAATAGATTTAAGGAAATAGATCTGATAGACAGAGTGCCTGATGTACTATGAACATAGTTCATGACATTATACAGGAGACAGGAGACAGGTATCAAGACCAACACCAAGGAAAAGAAATGCAAAAAAGCAAAATGGCTGTCTGAGCAGGCCTTACAAATAGCTGTGAAAAGAAGAGAAGAGAAAAGCAAAGGAGAAAAGGAAAGATATAAGCATCTGAATGAAGAAGAATAGCAAGGAGAGACAAGAAAGCCTTGCTCAGAATCAATGTAAAGAAATAGAGGAAAACAACAGAATGGGAAAGACTAGAGATCTCTTCAAGAAAATTGGAGATACCAAGGGAACATTTCATGCAAAGATGGGCTCGATAAAGGACAGAAACGGTATGGACCTAACAGAAGCAAAAGATATTAAGAAGAGGTGGGAAGAATACATGGAAGAACTGTACAAAAAAGAGCTTCATTACCCAAATAATCACAATGGTGTGATCACTCACACTCACCTAAAGCCAGACATCCTGGAATGTGAAGTCAAGTGGGCGTTAGAAAGCATCACTATGAACAAAGCTAGTGGAGGTGATGGAATTCCAGTGGAGCTATTTCAAATCCTAAAAGATGATGTTGTCAAAGTGCTGCACTCAATATGCCAGCAAATTTGGAAAACACAGCAGTGGCCACAGGACTAGAAATGGTCAGTTTTCACTCTAATCCTTAAGAAAGGCAATGCCAAAGAATGGTCAAACTACTGCACAATTGCACTCATCTCACAGCCTAGTAAAGTAATGCTCAAATTCTCCAAGCCAGGCTTCAGCAATACATGAACCGTGAACTTGCAGATGTTCAATCTGGTTTTAGAGTAGGCAGAGGGACCAGAGATCAAATTGCCAACATCCACTGGATCATGGAAAAAGCAAGAGTGTTCTAGAAAAAACATCTATTTCTGCTTTACTGACTATGCCAAAGCCTTTGACTGTGTGGATCACAATAAACTGTGGGAAATTCTGAAAGAGATGGGAATACCAGACCACCTGACCTGCCTCTTGAGAAACCTATATGCAGGTCAGGAAGCAACAGTCAGAACTAGACATGGAAAAACAGACTGGTTGCAAATAGGAAAAGGAGTATCTCAAGGCTGTATATTGTCACCCTGCTTATTTAACTTATACGCAGAGTACATCATGGGAATGCTGGGCTGGAAGAAGCACAAGCTGGAATCAAGATTGCTGGGAGAAATGTCAATAACCTCAGATATGCAGATGACACCACCCTTATGGCAGAAAGTGAAGAGGAACTCAAAAGCCTCTTGATGAAAGTGAAAGTGGAGAGTGAAAAAGTTGGCTTAAAGTTCAACATTCAGAAAATTAAGGTCATGGCATCTGGTCCCATCACTTCATGGCAAGTAGATGGGGAAACAGAGTCAGATTTTATTTTTTGGGGCTCCAAAATCACTGCAGATGGTGATTGCAGCCATGAAATTAAAAGATGCTTACTCCTTGGAAGGAAAGTTATGACCAACCTAGATAGCATATTCAAAAGCAGAGCCATTACTTTGCCAACAAAGGTCCGTCTAGTCAAGGCTATGGTTTTTTCCAGTGGTCATGTGTGGAGGTGAGAGTTGGACTGTGAAGAAAGCTGAGCACCAAAGAATTGATGCTTTTGAACTGTGGTGTTGGAGAAGACTTTTGAGCGTCCCTTGGACTGCAAGGAGATCCAACCAGTCCACCCTAAAGGAGATCAGCCCTGGGTGTTCACTGTAGGACTGATGCTAAAGCTGAAATTCCAATACTTTGGCCACCTCATGTGAAGAGTTGACTCATTGGAAAAGACCCTGATACTGGGAGGGACTGGGGGCAGGAGGAAAAGGGGATGGCAGATGATGAGATGGCTGGATTGGCATCACTGACTCGATGGACATGAGTTTGAGTGAACTCCAGGAGTTGGTGATGGACAGGGAGGCCTGACGTGCTGTGATTCATGGGGTCTCAAAGAGTTGGACGAGACTGAGTGACTGAACTGAACTGAACTGAGGAGAATGCTCCCTCGATGTTTCCAGTATTCCTGAAGAGATCTCTAGTATTTCTCCTTTTTTTGTTTTCTTCTATAATTCAGTTCAGTTCAGTTCAGTCATTCAGTCGTGTCTGACTCTTTGCGACCCCATGAATCGCAGCACACCAGGCCACCCTGTGCACCAACTCCCCGAGTTCACTCAAACTTCCGTCCATCGAGTCGGTGATGCCATCCAGCCATCTCATCCTCTGTCGTCCCCTTCTCCTGCCCACAATCCCTCCCAGCATCAGAGTCTTTTCCAATGAGTCACCTCTTCGCATGCGGTGGCCAAAGTACTGGAGTTTCAGCTTTAGCATCATTCCTTCTAAAGAACACCCAGGGCTGATCTCCTTTAGAATGGACTGGTTGGATCTCCTTGCAGTCCAAGGGACTCTCAAGGGTCTTCTCCAACACCACAGTTCAAAAGCATCAATTCTTCAGCTCTCAGCTTTCTTCACAGTCCAACTCTCACATCCATACATGACTTCTGCAAAAAATTTAACCTTGACTAGACGGACCTTTGTTGACAAAGTAATGTTTCAGCTTTTTATATGCTGTCTAGGTTCGTCATAACTTTCCTTCCAAGGAGTAAGTGTCTTTTAATTTCATGGCTGCAATCACCATCTTCAGTGATTTTGGAGCCCTAAAAAATAAAGTCTAACACTGTTTCCACTGTTTCCCTATCTATTTCTTCTATTATTAAGCACTGTTTATTGAAGAAGCTATTTTTTGAACTCTGTATTTAATTGATGTACCTTTCTCTCTCTCCCTGGCTTTTCGTTTCTCTTCATTCTTCCTCTAGTTGTAAAGCCTTCTCTAATAACCACTTTGCCTTCTTGATTTTCTTTTTCTTTGGAATGGTTTTGTTCACTGCCTCCTGTGAAATATTATGGACCTCTTTCTATAGTTGTTCAGGCACACTGCTAACTAGATCTAATTCCTTGAATCTATTAATTACCTCTACTGTTAATTCATATGGAATTTTATTTAAGTCATTCCTGGCTGGCCTAGTGTTTTTCCCAGTTTTCTTTCATTTAAGCCTAAATTTTGCTAAGAGAAGTTGATGATCTAAGCCTTAGTCAGCTCCAGGTCTTGTTTTTGCTGACTGTATACAGCTTCTCCGTTTTGGCTACAAAGAATTCAATCAATTTTTTTTAAGCAATTGACCATTTGGTGACATCCACGTGTAAAGTCATCTCTTGTGTTGTTGAAAAATGGTATTTTTTATGACTAGTGTATTCTCTTAGCAGAATTCAGATAAAATTTGCCCTGCTTCATTTTGTTCTCCAATACCAAACTTTCCTGTTATTCCAGGTATATCTTGACTTCTTACTTTTGAATTCCAATCCTTGATGATGAATAGAATATCTTTTTTAGGTGTTGGTTCTAGGAGATATTCTAGGTCTTCATACAACTGATCAAGTTCAGCTTCTTTGGCATTGGTGCTAGAGGCATAGACTTTGATTAATTACTCTGGTGCTGAATGGCTTGCCTTGGAAATGAACTGAGATCATTCTGTTATTTTTGCAGTTGCACCCAAGTATAGTATTTCAGATTATTTTGTTGATTTTAAGGACTATTCCTTTTCCCTATTGCCACAATAGTAGATGCAATCGTCATCTGAATTAAATTCACCCATTCCTATTCCATACCCCTAAAGGAGGGCACAGAAAGCCACTA
Source organism: Bos mutus (assembly GCF_027580195.1). Taxonomy (NCBI): domain Eukaryota; kingdom Metazoa; phylum Chordata; class Mammalia; order Artiodactyla; family Bovidae; genus Bos; species Bos mutus. The sequence continues at coordinate 47,961,754 of NC_091636.1, read as the reverse complement.
CAGTATTCTTGCCTGGAGAATCCCATGGACAGAGGAGCCTGGCAGGCTACTGTCCACAGAGTCACAAAGAGTTGGACATGACTGAAGTGACAGGATGCACACATGCACACCTGAAACTAATACAATATTGTGAATTAAGTATAACTAAAAAAAAAAAAAAAAAAACTGTTATTAGATATTCTGTGAGTTTTTAAAGCTTGAGCTGAATGACTATTCAGGCTGAATAGATTTAATAAATCTTAGCAATGAAGCTCAAAAAAGTCAATATTTATTTTATTAGCATGCTGTTCAGTATACATTTAGTGTCATTTTATAACATGAAAAATTATATTATCTAATATGTACATACTAGTCAATCTAATCACACCAGGACCACAGCCTTGTCTAACTCAATGAAATCAAGCCATGCCCTGTGGGGCCACCCAAGATGGGCGGGTCATGGTGGAGAGGTCTGACAGAATGTGGTCCACTGGAGAAGGAAATGGCAAACCACCTCAGTATTCTTGCCTTGAGAACCCCATGAACAGTATGAAAAGGCAAAATGATAGGATACTGAAAGAGGAACTCCCCAAGTCAGTAGGTGCCCAATATGCTACTGGAGATCAGTGGAGAAATAACTCCAGAAAGAATGAAGGGATGGAGCCAAAGCAAAAACAATACCCAGCTGTGGATGTGACTGATGATAGAAGCAAGGTCCGATGCTGTAAAGAGCAATGCCGGGGTCCAGCCCTGGCTAATCCAGGGAGTTTGAAGCGGGGATCGGTATTGGCGAGGATCAGGATATAATAGCTTCAATTAGATATTAATTAGAGATATAAAGAGTAATAGAATGAAGATAGCTCAGCAGGAAAATTCAGTGGAGAAAGGAGGCTGAGTAGCTTGGTTTACGCAGGAAACCAATAAAACTTCAAGACAAGAAGTTTGCACCACTTACCTAGGCCGCAGGCGTCCTTCCATTCTCCCGAAAGAGAGCAGACACTGAGGCCTCCCCGGTTGGATCTTAGAAGCCCAGGCAAAGTTAGTAAGCTTGGCAGGCTCTGTGCTCCAGATGGAGACTCAGCCAGAGTTTGAGAGAGAGAGACATGGGGAGACCAGTATTTCGAGGAACTGATCCCATTCTTTATTTTCCAGGGTCTGTTTTTATACACTGAGATGTTATACAAAAGTCACATGGGGACAGCAGTCCTGACTTTTATTAAAATCAGGTGCTTCATACAGATGTATACAGAGGTCATGGGGTGTTACATCATCTTCTGGCCAGGGGGCCTGCTGACAATTTATGACCCTCTCCTTGTGACAGCAGTCAGTCAACCAGAACACTTATTTCTCCAGGGGTGATTATTTTTGAAACAGATGCCACCTTCCGAAGGTACCAGATAAAGTTACGTTCCTATAGGGTGAGGGTGCAATGGGTTTTAATTAAGGAAAGAATTTACTTAGCCTAAGGTCCAACATGATTAATATCAAAGGTTAATACTTATTTCTTCTATATATTCATTAATGTGTATAAGAGCAGGGGATGTAGAGACTTAGTAGCAAACATTGGCTCAACAAATGAAAAACCCTTCACCAATACAATTTCTAATCAGCCCACTATACTTATACTAATAGTTTTCTAACTTCTCTAAAGAACCTGTTTTTAGAAGGTTTAAAGCATCTCATGCCTCTCACGGTTGGGAGGCTGTGAGCAATCACATGTGGCCAGACAAGCCTGTCAGGCAGGCTAGAGAACCTTCAGAGGAGTTTTTAAGCTTGGAACACTCCTGTCACGCCCAGGAATTATTATTAACTGGGGCTCTAAGTTAACTCCTTCTCTGAAAGAGGTGGTGGGGGACAGCCCCCCGTAAAGTCAGAGGTGTAGGTGAGAGCACAAAGTAGTAAAGTAGGCAGGCTCTGGTTATGGGGGTAGATGCTCGAGGATTTCCAGGGGACTCCTGAGGCTCAATCCCACCTTTGTGTATGTCGAGCCTCCTTCCTCATGACCTTTGCCATGGGCGGAGTGCCTCACGCTGGCCTCCAGCAGAGCAATATTGCATAGGAACCTGGAATGTCAGGTCCATGAATCAAGGCAAATTAGAAGTGGTCAAATAGGAGATGGCAAGAGTGAACGTCAACATTCTAGGAATCAGCAAACTAAAATGAACTGGAATGGGTGAATTTAACTCAGATGACCATTATATCTACTACTGTGGGCAGGAATCCCTCAGAAGAAATGGAGTAGGCATCATGGTCAGCAAAAGAGTCTGAAATGCAGTACTTGAATGCAATCTCAAAAATGACAGAATGATCTCTGTTCGTTTCCAAGGCAAACGATTCAATATCACAGTAATCCAAGTCTATGCCCCAACCAGTAATGCTGAAGAAGCTGAGGTTGAAAGGTTCTATGAAGACCTACAAGACCTTTTAGAACTAATACCCAAAAAAGATGTCCTTTTCATTATAGGGGACTGAAATGCAAAAGTAGGAAGTCAAGGAACACCTGGAATAACAGGAAAATTTGGCCTTGGAATACAGAATGAAGCAGGGCAAAGGCTAACAGAGTTTTGCAAAGAGAACACACTGGTCATAGGAAATACCCACTTCCAACAACACAAGAGAAGACTCTACACATGGACATCACCAGATGGTCAACACCAAAATCAGACTGATTATATTCTTTGCAGCCAAAGATTGAGAAGCTCTATACAGGCAGCAAAAACAAGACTGGGAGCTGACTGTGGCTCAGATCATGAGCTCCTTATTGCCAAAATCAGACTTAAATTGAAGAAAGTAGGGAAAACCACTAGACCATTCAGGTATGACCTAAGTCAAATCCCTTATGATTATACAGTGGAAATGAGAAATAGATTTAAGGAAATAGATCTGATAGACAAAGTGCTTGATGAACTATGGATGGAGGTTCATGACATTGTACAGGAGACAGGGATCAAGACCATCCCCATGGAAAAGAAATGCAAAAAAGCAAAATGGCTGTCTTAAGAGGCCTTACAAATAGCTGTGCAAAGAAGAGAAGCACAAAGCAAAGGAGAAAGGGAAAGATATAAGCATCTGAATGCAGAATTCCAAAGAATAGCAAGGAGAGACAAGAAAGCCTTCCTCAGCAATCAATGCAAAGAAATAGAGGAAAACAACAGAATGGGAAAGACTAGAGATCTTTTCAAGAAAATTAGAGATACCAAGGGAACATTTCATGCAAAGATGGGCTCGATAAAGGACAGAAATTGTATGGACCTAACAGAAGCAGAAGATATTAAGAAGAGGTGGTAAGAATACATAGAAGAACTGTACAAAAAATATCTTCACGACAAAGATAATCATGATGGTGTGATCACTCACCTAGAGCCAGACATCCTGGAATGTGAAGTCAAGTGGGCCTTAGAAAGCATCAGTATGGGGAGGGAGGAGGGTTCAGGATGGGGAGCACATGTATACCTGTGGCAGATTCATTTTGATATATGGCAAAACCAATACAATATTGTAAAGTTAAATAAAAGAAAAGAAAAGAAAGCATCACTATGAACAAAGCTAGTGGAGGTGATGGAATTCCAATTGAGCTATTTGAAATCCTGAAAGATGATGTTATCAATGTGCTGCACTCAATATGCCAGCACATTTGGAAAACTCAGCAGTGGTCAAAGGACTAGAAATGGTCAGTTTTCATTTCAATCCCAAAGAAAGGCAATGCCAAAGAATGCTCAAACTACCGCACAATTGCACTCATCTCACACCCTAGTAAAGTAATGCTTAAAATTCTCCAAGCCAGGCTTCAGCAATACGTGAACCATGAACTTCCAGATGTTCAAGCTGGTTTTAGAAAAGGCAGAGGAACCAGAGATCAAATTGCCAACATCCGCTGGATCATCAAAAAAGCAAGAGAGTTCCAGAAAAACATATAGTTCTGTTTTATTGACTATGCCAAAGCCTTTGACTGTGTGGATTACAATAAACTGTGGAGAACTCTGAAAGTGTTGGAAATAGCATACCACCCAAACTGCCTCTTGAGAAACCTATATGCAGGTTAGGAGGCAACAGTTAGAACTGGACATGGAACAACAGACTGGTTCCAAATAGGAAAAGGAGTATGTCAAGGCTGTATACTGTCACCCTGCTTATTTAACTTCTATGCAGGGTACATCATGAGAAACACTGGGCTGGAAGAAGCACAAGCTGGAATCCAGATTGCCAGGAGAAATTTCAATAACCTCAGATATGGAGATGGTGCCACTCTTATGGCAGAAAGTGAAGAGGAACTAAAAGCCTCTTGATGAAAGCGAAAGAGAGTGAAAAGTTAACTTAAAGCCCAACATTCAGAAAATGAAGATCATGTCATCTGGTCCCATCACTTAATGGCAAATAGATGGGGAAACAGTGGAAACAGTGTAAGACGTTATTTTTTTGGGCTCCAAAATCACTGCAGATGGTGACTGCAGCCATGAAATTAAAAGACTCTTACTCCTTGGAAGGAAAGTTATGACCAACCTAGATAGAATATTAAAAAGCAGAGACATTACTTTGCCAATAAAGGTTTGTCTAGCCAAGGCTATGGTTTTTCCAGTAGTCATGTATGGATATGAGAGTTGGACTGTGAAGAAAGCTGAGCACTGAAAAACTAATGCTTTCGAACTGTGGTGTTGAAGAAGACTATTGAGAGTCCCTTGGACTGCAAGGAGATCCAACCAGTCCATTCTAAAGGAGATCAGCCCTGGCTGTTCTTTGGAAGGAATGATGCTAAAGCTGAAACTCCAGTACTTTGGCCACCTCATGCGAAGAGTTGACTCATTGGAAAAGACTCTGATGCTGGGAGGGATTTGGGGCAGTTGAAAAGGGGAGACAGAGGATGAGATCACTGGATGGCATCACCAACTCAATGGAGGTGAGTTTGAGTAAACTCTGGGAGTTGGTGATGGACATGGAGGCCTGGCGTGCTGCGATTCATGCAGTCACAAAGAGTCAGATATGACTGAGCGACTGTACTGAACTGAACTGAATATGTACATACCTAATGATTAACATAGCTATTATACAGGAAGCAGTCTTATAAAGGAGCTTCCCTGCTGATGGTAAAGAATCTTCTCACAATGTGGGAGACTTAGATTCGATCCTTGTGTCAGGAACTCCCTTGGAGAAAGAAATGCAACCCACACCAGATTTCTTACATGGAAAATCCATGGACAGAGATGCCTGGCAGGTTACAATCTATGCAGTTTCAAAGAGTCAGACATGACTGAGCGACTAACACTTTCACTTTCAGTCTTCTAATATAAAAGGGATTTCTTTAATAATACCCTATAGAATAGGTAATAGAATTATTTACTTATATTTCTAAGTATTGTTTAAATCATAAGACATTCTTTTAAAAAAGTTACCTTAAGAACTATGAATTTGAGATTAAGAGCTTTACTGAAGACCTCTTTTACAAGGCTGTCATTTGTCACTCTTACAAGCAATTCATTGTGAAATAAAGTGCACATAGAGAAAATCACAAAACACTGCAGTGCTATTCACAATAGTCAAGACATGGGAATAACTTAAATTCCCATTGTTGGGTGAATGGCTAAGGAAAATATGGTATACATACACACATGGAATATTATGCAGCTTTAAAAAAGAAGTAAATCCTGCCATCTGTGACAATATGGATAAACTTGGAGGACATGATGTTAAGTGAAATGTCAGATATAAAAGATAAATTCTACATTGTATCACTTATATGAAGAATCTAAAGTAGTCAAGAGCACAATGGTAAATCCCAGGACTTGTGGGTAGGGCAAAAAGGGGTGATATTAGTATAAAGGTACAAAGTTTCAGTTATGCAAAATGAGTAAGTCCTAGAAAGCTACTATATATTGTAGTGCCTATAGTTAACAACACTATGTCAGATACTAATAATTTTGCTGACAGGGTAGACTATGTTAATTGTTCTTAGAGCAAACAGTAGTAACAATGATGATAATCATACCAATAAGTAAAGATAGGAGCAAACATTTGCACTTGATGGATTTGTTTATGAAATAGATTGTGGGGATGATTTCATGGATATAAAACTTATCTCCATATTCATCAAGTAACACAAATTAGAATGTACAGCTTTTTAATGTCAATAATCCTTCAATAAAATTGTTTAAAAAAGAGAATCACAAAACAAAGTTGTGAATTTCAATGTATCCACTTTTAGAAATAAAAGATTGCCAGCATAACAGTTAGCAACAACAGCTTAAAGAAATGGGAACAATATGCATTTCTGCAAGGTAGATGAAGAGCATTGAGAATATTAATTTTGATGCTAATATTTGGAGAAGAAAGGAAAGTATGTGAAGTTCCTGGTTTATATATCATGTATGTTAGTACGTTTGAGCTGCAATCACAAAATACCACAGACTAGGTAGCTTATAAATAGCAGAAGTTTATTTCCCATGTTCTGGTGGCTAGTAGTCTGAGATCATGGTGTAAGCATGGTAAAAAAAAAAAAAAAAAAGCTTCTTTCTGGGTTACAGGCTTCTCTATATTTCATATGGTGGAATGCACTAGGGATGTCTCTGGTGCTTCTTTTATTTTGTAATTCAGTCACTAAGTCATGTCAACTCTTTGCAACCCCATGAACTACGGCATGCTAGGCTTTCCTGCCCTTCACTGTCTCTTAGAGTTTGCTAATACTCATGCCCAATGACTCATGTCCATCCAACCATCTCATCCTCTGTCACCCTCTTGTCCTTTTGCCTTCAATCTTCCCCAGCATCAGGGTCTTTTCCAATGAGTTGGCTCTTCCCATCAGGTGGTCAAAGTACTGGAGCTCCAGCTTCAACATCAGTTTTTCCAATAAATAGTCAAGTGTTATTTCCTTAAGGATTGACTGGTTTGATCTCCTTACTGTCTAAGGAACTCTCAAGAGCCTTCTCCAGCACTGCACTTGGACAGCATCAATTTGTTGGCACTCAGCCTTCTTTATGGTCTAGCTCTCACATCTATACATGACTGCTGTCAAAAAGCTTTGACTAAATGGACCTTTGTTGGCAAATTGATGTCTCTGCTTTTTAATACTCTGTGTAGGTTTGTTTTCTTCCCAGAAGCAAGAGTCTTTTAATTTCATGGCTGCAGTCACTGTCTGCAGTGATTTTAGAGTCCAAGAAAATAAAATTTGTCACTGTTTCAATTTTTCCCCCATCTATTTGCCATGAGTGATGGGACTGGATGCAATGATCTTCGTTTTTTGAATGCTGAGTTTTAAACCAGCTTTTTCACTCTCCTCTTTCACCTTCATCAAGAGCTTCTTTAGTTCCTCTTCATTTTCTGCCAATAGTGTCATATCATCTGCATAGCTGAGATTGTTGATATTTCTTCTGGCAATTTTGATTTCAGCTTGGGATTCATCCAGCCCAGCATTTTGCATGATATACTCAGATATAAGTTAAATAAGCAGGGTGACAATATACAGACTTGATGTACTCCTTTCCCGATTTGGAACCAGTCTGTTCCATGTCCAGTTCTAACTGTTACTTCTTGACCTGTATACAGATTTCTGAGGAGGCAGGTCATGTGGCCTGATATTACCATCTCTTTCAGAATTTCCCACAGTTTGTTGTGATCCACACAGTCAAAGGCTTTGGTGTAGTCAATAAAGAAAAGGTAGATTGTTTTCTGGAACTCTCTTGCCTTTTTTATGATCCAACGGATGTTGGCAATTTAACCTCTGGTTCCTCTGCCTTTTCTAAATCCAGTTTTAACGTTTGGATGTTCACGGTTCATGTACTGTTGAAGCCTGGCTTGGAAAATCCCATAGAAGAAATAGAGTAGTCCTTAAAATCAATAAAGTAATTAGCCTCCAATTAAAATAAACAAATTTAAATTAAAAAAAAAAGAATTTGAAATACAGTACTTGGGTGCAACCATAAAAATGAACTAAGTTCATTTCCAATTCAAGCCATTCAACATCACAGTAATCCAAGTCTATGTCCCTACCACCAGTGCCGAAGAAGCTGAAGTTGATCAGTTGTATGAAGACCTAGAAGACCTCACAATCACAGAAAATTAGCCAAAATAATCACATGGATCACAGTCTTGTTTAGGGCCACCCAAGTCGGATGTTCAAGGTGGACAATGCTGACAACACATTGTCCACTGGAGGAGGGAATGGCAAACCACTCCATTTTTCTTGCCTTGAGAACCCCATGAACAGTATGAATTTCTATATACAACTTAGAATCATTAATTTTTACCTTTCAAAAGTTCCCCAGTGATCACTTTGGAAAGGACTGGAATCTTTAAATATATATACCTATTAATTTCTATACATCCTCTTCAATTTACCTCAATAACTTTTTGTTGTTTTCTCTGAGAAAGTGTTATACATCACATGTTTAATATTAAGTAGTTAACTAGTCCATATTATTAATATTGCTTTTCTAAAAGTTTGACTTTTTATAGATAAATTTGATGTATTACAGTTTTGCTAGATGTTATTTTGGGAAAATTGGGACATAAATACCTGGATCTTACTTTATTATTTCTTACAATGTGGAAGAGTTTAAAGTTTTTCTATTTTTCAGGACAGAAACAAACTTTTTAAAAATTCAGCCCTTTTCATACAAACTCAAGAAAAACTATAAAAAATATTAAAAATATGAAAAAATATGAGAAATTTTAAGACTTCTCACTAAAAATGTGGTTAAAATTCAAAATACAGTCTTGAATATAGTTGTATGCAAACAATGTCAGAACACTAAGTATGAAAATATTGGGAAATAATTTTCACAGAATAAATTAATATTGCTAAATTTTTATATTAAAAGGTAATGACAACAGATAAATTATAAGGTTAATGTACAGTGAATAAGAGGAAAACATACTCCAGGTAAAAGGAAGAAGACAAACAAATAGAATATAAGGATAAAGTAAAAATCAAAATTAGCTTTGTAAAAGAATAATAAAACTGATGTATAGAACAGTCTTTTGAACTCTGTGAGAGAGGGAGAGGGTGGGATGATTTGGGAGAATGGCATTGAAATATGTATAATACATATTTATAATGTATTATACATATATTATACATATAATACATGTATTATACATATATTATACATATAATACATATTATACATATATACATATAATACATATATATGAAATGAGTCACCAGTCCAGGTTCAATGCATGATACTGGATGCTTGGGGCTGGTGCACTGGGACAAGCCAGAGGGATGGTATGGGGAGGGAAGAGGGAGGAGGGTTCAGGATGGGAACACATGTATACCTGTGGCAGATTCATTTTGATATATGGCAAAACCAATACAATATTGTAAAATTAAATAAAATAAAATTTAAAAAAAAGAATAATAAAACAAAGTAATTTATGATAATATTAATAGATACAAAGTAAAAAACACAAGTAATGATACAGAAAACTTAAGCAGAACATGAGAATAGATAAAGTTGTTGTTTGTAAAAGAAATATAATTCCATGACTAATTTTATTCCATTAAATTTGTAAACTTGCTCATTTAACTGTAAATCAAAAAGAATTCAATATGCTGTCTCTTGACATATTTATGTATTTTAACAGATGCATAGCCAGTAAACAGACAGACAGTATTCAGATAGGTAGGTTCGTAGGTATAGATAGTTAGGTAGTTGATATTAGACCTTACAGTCTGGAGATTTTTTTGTTGTTGTTAGTTCAGGATCATAATTAGTGTTGTTCAGATGCCTCAGTTCAGTTCAGTTTAGTTGCTCAGTCATGTCTGACTCTTTATGACCTATGCACTGCAGCATGCCAGGCCTCCCTGTCCATCGCCAACTCCTGGAGTTTACTCAAACTCATGTCCATTGAGTCAGTGATGCCAACCATCTCATCCTCTGTTGTCCGCCTCTCCTCCCACCGTCAGTCTTTCCCAGCATCATGGTCTTTTCAAATGAGTTAGTTCTTCTCATCAGGTGGCCAAAGTATTGAAGTTTCAGCTTCAGCATCAGTCCTTCCAATGAATATTCAGGACTGATTTCCTTTAGGATGGACTGGTTGGAATTCCTTGCAGTCCAAGCGACTCTCAAGAGTATTCTAGAACATCACAGTTCAGATACGTATGTTAATTTTTTGTTGTTGTTGTTTTTTCAGTTTTAACTTCAGTCAATTGCTGTTAGAACAGTGTTAACATCTCAATTATTATTATTGAACTACTTATTTCTCCATTTGCTTCATTTGCTTTGTTTTTTTTAAATGCTGTGTTTTTCAGTGTACCCACAATAGTGCTTATTATTTCTTTCTAATGCATTGAGCTTTGCTCATTATGAGATGTCTTATTTTATTTATTTTTTAAATCTCAGGTAGTGAAGTGGTAAAGAATCTTCCTGCCAATGCAGGAGACACAGGAGAAGTGGGTTCGATCCCTGGGTTGAGAAGATCCCCTGTGGAAGGGAATGACTACTCATTCAGTATTCTTGCTTGAAAATTTCCATGGACAGAGAAACCTGGTGGGCTGGACTGAGCATACTTTTAAGCATACACATGGTAACACACTTCTCTGGAAGTCAGCTCTCACGTATAGTAATATATCCACTCTCTCTTTCTTAAGTTTTCAGTATGCATTACTTATCTTCTTTCTGTTCATTCATGTTCAAACTATCTTTGTTTATATGTAAAGTCAGCTTTTAGTAGATCTTGTATAATATTGATTTGGCACAAAAATTTGCAAACGTAAGTTAAAGATTCTTACTTAGAATGGACATATTTATAAGATTTAACTATTCAATAAGATGTTATAGAAAAACCTGAAAAATTCAGGTTTTTCTATAACGTCTTATTGAATAGTTAAATCTTATAAATAAGTCCAATCTAAGTAAGAATCTTTAACTTACGTTTGCAAACTTTAGTCAAAGTAAAAATCGTCATTGATATCATTGCAATTATATATATAGTTGTAATGTTTGTTCTTTATTCCTCTTTGATCCTTTATATTACTTTTTTAGTTCCAAAGTAATCAAAATATTGGTGCTAAAAGTTACAACGAAATTAAACTAAATGGTATGACTTTAGCATTAAAAAATAGGTTTTTACTTTTTTAGTTTTATTGGGGTTGATGTTATAACATTTCAGACAAAAAGTACCCTTATCACTATATATCTATTTTGCTCATGTATATGTACATAAGCTCCCTGATAAGTCATTAGATTTTTTAAACAACTATTAATATATATGTTAAATTTTGTGAAAAGGTTTTTATTTACCTTTTATTCATGAAAGATATGGTCACTAATACAGGGCTCACTACTGATATTTAACTTTCCTTTATTGCTTTAATATTCTGTATTCTAGATTCATCAGTTCTAATGAGAAGTCAGTGTTTTCTGAATTGTTCTCATGCCTGATGCTATGTGTTTCTTCTCTCATGTACTTTCAAAATTTTATCTGTATAATTCTTACCAACTTAGACTATGACAATAATTGTGTGTGTGTGTGTCTGTATTTACTCAGGATTCTCTGAGCTTATGAACCCATAAATTTGAGTTTTCCACAAATTGTGGAAGGAAGCATTATTTCTTGAGTTTTTTCCCATTCCTTTTGCAACTTTAAGTTCAAACATTTTACACTACACCATGTAATATTCCCTGACTTTATTCAACTTTGTTTTTCACAACTTTTTTTTTTTTTAAGTCACTCCTTCAAATGGATAAATTCTTTTATCTATAGCTTACTAACGCTTCTCTAACTTCTATTCTGTGGTTAAATTTAAACTGTATTTCCTTTTCAATTTCAAATATTATTTGTTCCACTTTGCTTATTTTTTATAATTATAGTTTTCTGTAAATATTTCCTGTATATTTATTTGTTATGAACAAAATTTACTTTTTGATCATATTCATAATGATAATTTTAATATCTTGTCCACAGAGTCTTAAGTCTGGATCAATCCAATTATATTTTCTCTTGACAATGGGTTGTTTTCCTTTCTTATTCTGTTGGGCAATTTTTATTATATCTAACATATTGTGAGTGCTTTATTGAAGACATTCTACACTCTCTGTTTTTCCAAAGATTAATAATTATGTAAAGATAGCTACATTTCTGAAATTAAATTGTTTCCTTTGTAGTGTATAGTATTGGAATATAAATATTTTGGTTTAAATCTGACCTCTTAAAGTATATCCTGGAGTCAGTTGGAGATTTAGGCATAAAAAGCTTTTGTTAACTAAATGTTTGCATTCTGGTATTTTCCCTCATATTCTTTCAGCAGTGGTTGTGTTGTGGGCAAGTGGAATTTTAAGTTATTTTAAGAACACGCTTACCTATATAATTAAAATAAGTAACAACTTGGTCAAACAAAACACACTTGTTACACTAAACTTTCCTTTAAATTTTACCAAAATAATATGTTGCTCTACAACTGACATGCAATCTAAGACTTTGCTGACCTGAAATAAATAGACCACAAGATATTTCTCTAGCACAGATGGGCTTATTCAAGATCAGCAGAGAATTGCAATTCAAGGTCTGCAACAATGGCAAGGGAGTTTCAAGCCTCCACAGGGCAAGAGAAGGTGAACAATTTTATGTTACAGAGAGGAAAAGAGATTTGGGGGAAATATAATAAACAAAGAGTCCATGGCTCTTCATGGGCTAGGTCTTTGGCTGGAAAGAAGTGGTGTCTTCTTTCTTCTCACTGGGCTCTACTAAGGCAGGCATAAGAGCTTTCCCTTCTAGGCTCACAAATGTATTTAATTGAGGTATCTTTTATTTATTTTTTTTAATATACTGATAATATATGCAGTGATGAAATTAAAAGACACTTGCTCCTTGAAAGGAAAGCAAGGACAAGCCCAGACAAAGTATTAAAAAGCAGAGACTCACTTTGCCAACAAAGGTCCATATTGTCAAAGCTATGGTTTTTCCAATAGTCATGTACATATACGAGAGATGGACCATAAAGAAGACTGAGAGCTAAAGAACTGATGTTTTAAAATTGTTTTGCTGGAGAGAGTCCTTTGGACTACAAGGAGATCCAGCCAGTCTATTTTAAAGGAAATCAATCCTGAACGTTCATTGAAAAGACTGATGCTGAAGCTCCAATACTTGGGTCACCTGATGCAAAGATGAAACTCATTGCAAAAGACTCTGATGCTCAGAAAGCTTGAAGGCAAAAGAAGAAGTGGGTGAGATGAATGAGAAGAGGATGAGATGGTTAGATAGCATTACCAACTCAGTGGACATGAATTTGACCAAACACCAGGAGATATTGAAGGACAGAGGAACTTGTGGTGCTGCTGTCCATGGGGTCACAAAGAGCTGGACACTACTCAGTAAACAAACAACAACAACAACCAAAAAAAAAAAAATACAATAAAAAAGTATATGTGGTTCTACTGACCAAAAGAGCAATGGTATAAATTGCCTGAGTAAGAATATGAAATAATTCATTTAAGGAAAACAAACACTTCCTCATTGTTCTGATTTGGTTGATTTGGGGTAACTGAAGAATGGAGCTCCATCATTCAAATGTCACCAGTCAGGACTTGCTATTATTAAAGACAAAAATGTTTACTCAAATCTTCAAAATCAGGCACTCTGTAGTTTGTCTCAAAAGCCAAATGTTCTTAAGTCCAGCTCTTTCACCATTTTTCTCTTGATATATTTCTGCTCTTTTCAGAACTGTAAGGAGGGTTTATGTGGCTTTCCTCACTTCCCTTGACCCTGTGTTCTTTCATTCCATGAACATGGCCATACATCACTGAAAAGGGATGTCTGACTTTATTCGAGGAAGACCTTAAGTAGACCTTGGGTCTAAAGCATTGAATAAAGTATAAACAATTTACAATCTGTAGGTTGAACATTATTACTTTATTCAGAGTAGGTTTTTTTTTGTTTGTTTTTCTTTCTTTCTTTCTTTGTTTTTTTTTTTTAAAGCCACAGTTAATGATCAGTTCTGTTTTTGGAACCACTTGGCAATTATTACATCAAAATATTAGTTAATCGATCTATTTTCCTTTTTTGACAAATGAGGATATTGAGGCTCAGAGAATGAGAGACTGAAGGTCTCTCATTATATATATTCATATATATTTCCTGATAAAACATATATAAACATACATATACATTTCCTGAGAAAACACATTCTCTTAAAAGTAGAAACTGAAAACTTAAATCAGCTTTCTCACTCATTTCAGTACAGCCAGTTTCAGGGAACTTATTTTGCAGTTTATATATCATTGTGATAACATCATTTAAAAAATTATAAAAGACTTTGAACTGTCAGTCTATTTGTAAAGGTTAGCTCTTAAATTCAAACAAACATGTCTGTCTTCTTAAATTAAGATAACTAAACAAACAAAAAAATACATATGCACCAACTTCTGCAGAGAAATCTATGGCTAATACTTTCAATCATTCTCCATATATTTAGAAGGATTGAACTTGTCAGACTCTTACAAATTATATTCATGATAATAACAAATCCATTTTTTGGTTATCTATTTTTCATCTAAATATTGTTATCACTTTTACTTCTCTCAATTGCAGAATTTTATGCTTTCTATTTAAATAATCTCAATAGAGTTCGTTTTATAGTTATTTATTTATTTTCTATAAATAACTTCCAATTTTATAAAGGCATTTATTAAGGGATATCTGTTGAGAAACACTTACATACTATTCTATTTCTGAAATTGTTTTTAATCTTACATTTCCAGCTATTTATAAAATAAAATAATGAAGCATTACAAAAAATTAAGAAATTCCTTTAAAACAAACAAAAAATGTAATTTGCCCTAATTTGAAAATTCATGTTTATATAAGACATATGACAGTTTTTGTTGTTAAATAATAAAATGTTGTGTTTGGTCAAAACCATTAACTCAATATTTTATTTTTCTAGAAAAAAATGTTTCATTTTTTTGAAACCTTAAGAAATACAATAATGAAAAGAAGTTTTCATGCAATTCTTGTTGTGGTAAATGACAGATTTAAACTTAAATTATATTTTAAATGAACAATTCAGTTGCTCAGTCATACCTGACTCTTTGTGACCCCATGGACTGCAGCATGCCAGGCTTCCCTGTTTATTACCAGCTCCTAGAGCTTGCTCAAATTCATGTCCATCAAGTCAGTGATGACATCCAACCATCTCATCCTCTGTTGTCCCTTTCTCCACCTGTCTTCAATCTTTCCCAGCATCAGGGTCTTTTCCAATGAGTCAGTTCTTCACATCAGGTGGCCAAAGTATTGGAGCTTCAGCTTCAGCATCAGACTTTTCCAGAGAATATTCAGGACTGATTTCCTTTTGGATGGATTGGTTTGATCTCCTTGCAGTCCAAGGGACTCTCAAGAGTCTTCTCCAACACCAAAGTTCAAAAGCATCAGTTCTTCAGCATTAAGCTTTCTTTATGGCCCAAGTCTCACACCCATACATGACTACTGGAAAAACTAGAGCTTTGACTATATGGACCTTTTTTGGCAAAGTGATGTCTCTGCTTTTGAATATGCTGTCTAGGTTAGTCATAGCGTTTCTTCCAAGGAGCAAACATCTTTTAATTTCATGGCTGCAGTCACCATCTGCAGTGATTTGGGAGCCCAAAGAATAAAGACACTCACTTTTTCCAATGTTTCCCCATCTATTTGCATGAATTGATGGGACTGGATGCCATGATCTTCATTTTTTGAATGCTGAGTTCTAAGCCAGCATTTTCACTCTTCTCTTTCACTTTCATCAAGAGGATCTTTAGTTCCTTTTCCCTTTCTGCCGTAAGGATGGTGTCATCTGCATATCTGAGGATAATGATATTTCTCCTGGCAGTATTGATTCAAGCTTTTTCTTCATTCAACCTGGCATTTTGCATGATGTACTCTGCATATAAGTTAAATAAGCAAGGTGATAATATACAGCCTTGACATACTCCATTCCCAATTTGGAACCAGTCTGTTGTTCCATGTTGTTCTAACTATTGCTTCTTGACCTGCAACAGGTTTCTCAGGAGGCAGGTAATGCAATCTGGTATTGCCATCTCTTTAAGAAATTCTCACAATTGGCTGGTATCCATACACTTAAAGGCTTTGGTGTAGTCAGTGAAGCAGAAGTATATGTTTTTCTGGAATTCTCTTGCTTTTTCTATGATCCAACGGATTTTGACAATTTGATCTCTTGTTCCTCTGCCTTTTCTAAATCCAGCTTGAACATTTTGAAGTTCTTAGTTCATGTACTCTTAAAGTCTAGCTTGGAGAATTTTCAACATTATTTTGCTAGCCTGTGAGATGGGTGCAATTGTGCAGTAGCTTGAACATTCTTTGGCACTGTCTTTCTTTGGTACTGGAATGAAAATGGACCTTTTCCAATCCTGTGGCCAATGCTGAGTTTTTCAAATTTGCTGGCATATTGAGTGCAGCACTTTCACAGCATCGTATTTTAGGATTTGAAATAGTTCAGCTGGAATTCCATCACTTCCACTAGGTTTCTTCATAGGGATATTTCCTAAGGCCCACTTAACTTCACACTCCAGGATGTCTGGCTCTAGGTAAGTGATCACACCATCATGGTTATTTGGGCCATGAAGATCTTTTTTGTGTAGTTCTTTTGTGTATTCTTGGCACCTCTTCTTAATAGCTTCTGTTTCTCTTACATCCATACTGTTTCTGTCTTTTATTGTGCTCACCTTTGCATGAAATGTTCCTTTGGTATCCCTAATTTTCTTGAAGACATTTCTAGTCCTTCCTATTCTATTGTTTTCCTCTATTTATTTGCACTGATCACTTAGAAAGGCTTTCTTATCTCTCCTTGCTATTCTTTGGAACTCTGCATTCAGATGGATATATCTTTCCTTTTTTTCTTTGCCTTTCTCTTCTCTTCTTTTCTCAGCTATTTGTAAGGCCTTAAATGATAGATTTTCATTATTAACATTAAGAAAAATAAAAATTACTGAATAGAGGAAGTAAAATTTATAATAGAATTCTTGCTACTTGAATATACATACTTAGATCTTTTTTAAGTAAAGGTTGAAAAATTCATCAAGTTTTCAAATTTGATACTCTAACAGTATCAAAAAAGGAATACTTCCTTGAAATTTACATATTAATTTTAAGATAGAAATACTTTTATATCTCTATTGATTATTGACAAGAGATTTCCACTGATGCATATAAGCTATTATAGGTTCTTGAATTTAACCTAGTAATTAAGAACAATAGAGTGGAATATTGCAAAATAGAAATGACTGTATACTGTTCAAATTAAGGTAAGGGCTTCTTTGTGTATGTGTGAAACTTTTTTTAAGTGTATGGAATATATAAATCATAGGAAGGTAGAGAGACACCATAAATATGTGTCGTTGTCCTTGGGATATATTATGATATTATATGTCCATGTATAACAGCATACCTCTGAGATATTGAAGGTAGCCTGTCTAGCTAGAGTGAGTCACAAGAGTTATTTGATATCATGTGTACATATATATGTGTATATATATACACATATATATATTAACATTTTAACATATGCTGTAGTATTACATATGATTATTTCTATTTTATGTATCTATCAGATTTAATATTAATGTATGCTTATTGAAACACAGTCATAGCCATATAACATAGCCAATGTGATAAGTAAATTATACACATATGTGTGTGTGTTAGTCACTGAGTCATGTCCAACTCTTTGTGACCCCATGGACAGTAGCTTGCCAAGCTCCTCTGTTCATGAAATTCCCCAGGCAAGAATACTGGAAGGGGTTACCATTCCCTTCTCCAGGGGATTTTCCTGACCCAGGGATCAAATCCAGGTTCTTTACCATCTCAGTTTTCATTGAACACCAGTTGAATGACACTGTAGATTAAATATATATATATATATATATGTATATTATGCGTTTCAGAGCTTGTAGCAAAGCTACCTGCTCAAAATAGACAGCATTCTTTAAATTTTTAAAAGTTAAATGGAATAGTGAGTGCTCTCAGAAAGAAAAAATATTTTCCCTATTTCCCAGTTTTCTGCCAAAACTGTTCTCCCAGGTACATTCCAGGTCCTCTCTGCTCCCTCACTCTGTACACACAAGGGAAGAAGATGTGATCAGTGACTTGAAAATGTGGGATTCATTCACCTTGCACATTGTTTAGACTTTGGTCTTAGGCCTTAACTGCTCAGGCTCTCCCTAAGGGAGGGAGATCTATCTGAAACAGTTCCATGATAGACTGAAATGTGCAGGAGTAGTTTTCTTAATTCTGGGGTAAAGACCACAACTTGTCTTTAGCAGTAATAATAGTGATTCTCATTCATCAATAGGGATCTCATTTTATGTCTCCACTCAGATCCCCAGTGAGGAAGAGGGAACTTTTTTTATTGGGTGCTGCTTAAAACCAAACATACAGTGGAATTTCTAGTGCTGTTGAATATGAAGAGTTTCCAGTCTTAAGTCATGTGTGCTGCTGCTGCTAAGTTGCTTCATCAGTGTCCGACTCTATGCTACCCCATAGATGGCAGCCCACCAGGCTCCCCGTCCCTGGGATTCTCCAGGCAAGAATACTGGAGTGGGGTGTCACTGCCTTCTCCGAAATCATGTATGTGCCAGTTTAAAAAAGACAACACCAATTTGCTCTTCTGTAGTCTATCCTGTATTTAAGCCTAAGGAAAGGCCTCTGGAATTGGAGCCGTGTGATCTACTTTTGTCCACAAACTCAAGATCATTTCCCTGACTGTGGAATGGCATTTTGATGCTTGTAACTTGTGTATTATTTCAGATCTAGGTTGTTACACATTAAACTTTTAATAGTGAAAACACAAAAATTTTTTTTCAAGTTTAAATATATTTTAATATCTTTGAATTTTAAATTTCAAATGGACATTATTTTGATATTTTAGAGATCTTATGAATTTTAATGTTCTTTTTTACTTTTGTTGAAAAACCTCTTGTGTATTATCTTTGTCATAGTGGTTAAACACAATTTAGGATGGGAAATAAAATAAGGTGTGACTTTTCAGCCTACGTATAGAATGTCCTTGAAACTGATTCCCAAATGCACTCTTCTGACCCACATATAATCTTTCCAGGTAAACTTTCTGAACTGACATTGAACACCATGTTCAAAGTAATACCAGTTTGGATTGAAGGAATGGTACCTGAAGTTGAGGGTAGGAGTGCCACGAAAAATTGCTCAAAAACTCCTGGTTGACCACAACTGGTCAAGTAAAGCTTCAGTCACTCAGTCGTGTCTGACTCTTTGTGACCCCATGAATCGCAGCATGCCAGGCCTCCCTGTCCATCACCAATTCCCGGAATTCACTCAAACTCATGTCCATCGAGTTTGTGATGCCATCCAGCCATCTCATCCTCTGTCGTCCCCTTCTCCTCATGCCCTCAATGCCTCCCAGCATCAGAGTCTTTTCCAATGAATCAACTCTTCGCATGAGGTGGCCAAAGTACTGGAGTTTCAGCTTTAGCATCAGTCTTTCCAATGAACACCCAGGACTGATCTCCTTTAGGATGGACTGGTTGGATCTCCTTGCAGTCCAAGGGACTCTCAAGAGTCTTCTCCAACACCATAGTTCAAAAGCATCAATTCTTTGGTGCTCAGCTTTCTTCACAGTCCAACTCTCACATCCATACATGAGCACTGGAAAAACCATAGCCTTGACTAGACGAAACTTTGTTGGCAAAGTAATGTCTGTGCTTAGGAACATGAGAACATGAGAACAAACAATCTAACAAAATGTTAGAGAGGAACACTATTCCCACTGATAGCTTACATTCAAGCTTTAATAAACTTTCTAAGCTAGGGGATTCTGATATTTTCATCTCCTCTCAGGACAGATTTTATGGTTTGGGGTTTTTACTAACCTTATCTTTTGGACTTATCAATCTAACTCACCCCTGGATACCTCTTGAGCTCCCTTGATCTAGTCTGTTTTCATTCCAATAACTATTCTGATACAATTTCAAATAAAGTTTTCCAGAACCAAACTGTTCATTGTCAGTCCATTAGAAAATAACACACAATCATCACATAAATAGGCAAAAAACAAAGTGTGTAACAATGAAAATCAATGTTAAAATAAAATCCAAGATGTAGAAAATCCAGAATTAAATGTGGCATTATTTAATTTTGTTTTTGTGCTATGATACAGTTCTTGTTGTATAACTTTGTATCCAAAAGTTTTACTTTTTATTTTGATTTACTTTTTTCATGTAAAATCATTACATTAGTAGTTATTCTAAGTCATATGTAGGAAATAGCCATGATCAGCCCTTGCTTGGTCTCTGCTTTCAGAGAGTTTATATTTTACTGGGAAGGAAAAGCAAAAACTTAAAAAAAAAAAAAAAAAAAAAGCTAAACCAAAAACAATCACAAATATGTACACTTACATAAATATATGATAAAATAATTTTCATTTACTCAAATGTCCAGTAAATTCTTTCTTTGATAGGAGACCTAAATTACTTCTTTGAAAAGCAATTATGCAGCTCTCCCTCAGAAGATATATTAATACTCAGGTGGAGCAGAAGGATTTCCAAAGTCTCTGTGGCTAAAAGAAGCATTTCACATTCAGGAATCAGAAAATAGGGCCATGATGCCAAAGGACATGGGAGGGGCAAGGTGTGGTATAAAATTTAATCAGAGAGGTAAAATACCAGACAGGTTTATGATACAAAACCAGAAGCTGTCTCTGACTAAATTAGGCAGAAAGTGTATGTAATGGAAAGACAGGAATTTCAGATGTGGGACAGGGAGGAATGCAGGAGGAATGCAGCCTCTAGCACACCATGGTCCTGCTATATGGCCAGTCTGAGGAAAAAGACAGTATTTATTCATTGCCTCTAGACCTACATCTCCCCTACCTAACATTGCATCTCCTTCCATCATGCTTTCAAAGTTCAAAGAAACAATCCTGAAAGCTAAAACTGATCCTATCACATCATAGTTGCTAGGAAGAAAAAGAAAGGAAATGTATGTTTCTTCCCATAGTTTTTAACAGAGAGGAGTGGGCACCAACATTACAGCAATAAATGCACAACCCAGCTGTTGCCCTCAATAAAACAATATGCCTGATACTTGGATAGCCAAAATATAAAATTGCCTTTTGTTGATTGCTCATCATCCATATAATGTGTCTCATTTTATTAACTGAAAAAAAGAATACTTCTATTTAACCAATTTAATGGTCCTTCCACTCCTGGCATTCAGGTTTCAGTGATCTCTGACACACACGTCCAGGCTATCCCTACTGCTGGAATGGGTGAAATTCAGATGACCATTACATCTACTACCATGGGCAATATTCCTTTAGAAGAAATGCAGTAGCCCTCATAGTCAACAAAAGAGTCCAAAATGCAGTAGTTGGGTGCAGTCTCAAAAAATGACAGAATGAACTCTGTTTGTTTCCAATGCAAAGTATTCAGTATCACAGTAATCCAAGTCTATGCTCCAACCACTAATGCCAAAAAAGCTGAACAGTCTAAGAAGACGAACAAGACCTTCTAAACTAATGCTAAAAAAAGTGCTCTTTTCATCATGCTAAGTCACTTCAGTCATGTCCGACTCTGTGTGACCCCATAGATGGCAGCCCACGAGGCTGCCGCATCCCTGGGATTCTCCAGGCAAGAACACTGGAGTGGGTTGCCATTTTCTTCTCCAGTGCATGAAAGTGAAAAGTGAAAGTGAAGTCACTCAGTCGTGTCCGACTTGGCGGCCCCATGGACTGCAGCCTACCAGGCTTCTCCGTCCATGGGATTTTCCAGGCAAGAGTACTGGAGTGGGGTGCCATTGCCTTCTCCATCTTTTCATCATAGGGGACTGGAATACAAAAGGAGGAAGTCAAGAGATACCTGCTGTAACAGGCAAGTTTGGCCTTGGAGTACAAAATGAAGCAGAGCAAAGGCTACAAGAGTTTTGCCAAGAGGATGCACTAGTCATAGCAAACACTCTCCTCCAACACAAGACACGACTCTACACATGAACATTACCAGATGTTCAATACCGAAATCAGATTAATTGTATTCTTTGCAGCCGAAGATGGAGAAGTGCTATACAGTCAGCAAAAACAAGACTAGGATTTGACTGTGGCTCAGATCATGAAAAACCATAACCTTGACTAGACGGACCTTTGTTGTCAAAGTAATGTCTCTGCTTTTGAATATGCTATCTAGGTTGGTTTTGAACTGTGGTGTTGGAGAAGACTCTTGAGAGTCCCTTGGACTGCAAGGGGATCCAACCAGTCCATTCTGAAGGAGATCAGCCCTGGGATTTCTTTGGAAGGAATGATGCTAAAGCTGAAACTCCAGTACTTTGGCCACCTCATGCGAAGAGTTGACTCACTGGAAAAGACTCTGATGCTGAAAGGGATTAGGGGCATGAGGAGAAGGGGACGACAGAGGATGAGATGGCTGGATGGCATCACTGTGGACTCAATGGACGTGAGTCTCAGTGAACTCCAGGAGTTGGTGATGGACAGGGAGGCCTGGTGTGCTGTGATTCATGGGGTCACAAAGAGTCGGACACGACTGAGCGGCTGAACTGAACTGAACAGATCATGAATTCCTTATTGCAAAATTCAGATTTAATTGGAGAAAGTAGGGAAAATCACAAGGCCATTGAGGTGTGACCTAAATCAAATTCTTTATGATTATACAGTGGAAGGGATTAGATCTGATAGAGTGCCTGAAGAACTATGGTCGGAGGTTCATAACATTGTACAGGAGGCAGTGATCATGACTATCCTCGAGAAAAAGAAATGCAAAAAGGCAAAATGATTATCTGAGGAAGCCTTACAAATAGCTGAGAAAAGAAGAGAATTGAAAGGCAAAGAAGAAGAGGAAAGATACATCTATATGAATGCAGAGTTCCAAAGAATAGCAAGGAGAGACAGCATAGCCTTCCTAAGTGATCAATGCAAAGAAATAAAGGGAAACAATAGACTGGGAAAGACTAGAGATCTTTTCAAAAAAATTAGAGATACCAAGGAATATTTCATGCAAAATATTTCATGTGCACAATAAAGGACAGCAATGGAATAGACCTAAAAGAAGCAGAAGATATTAAGAAGAGGTGGCAAGAATACACAGAAGAACTATACAGAAAAGATCTTCATGACCTCAGTAACCATGATGATGTGATCACTCCCCTAGAGCCAGACATCCTGGAGTGTGAAGTCAGTTGGGCATTAGCAAATATCACAAAAAACAAGGGCTTTTCTTGTGGCTCAGTTGGTAAAGAATCTGCCTGGAATGTGGGAGACCTGGGTTTGATCCCTAGGTTGGTAAGATCCCCTGAAGAAGGGAAAGGCTACCCACTAGTATTCTGACCTGGAGAATTTCATGGACTCTATAGCCCATGGGGTCACAAAGAATTGGACATGACTGCGTGACTTTCACTTCACTTCACAACAAACAAAGCTAGCCAAACTGAAGGAATTGCAGATGAGCTATATCAAATCCTAAAAGATGATGCTGTTAAAGTGCTGCAGTCAATATACCAGCAAATTTGGAACACTCAGCAATGGCAACAGGGCTGGAAAAGGTCAGTTTTCATTCCAATCCCAAAGAAATGTAATGCCAAAGAATGTGCAAACTATCACACATTTTCTCTCATCTCACAGGCTAGCAAAGAAATGCTGAAAATTCTCCAAGCTAGGCTGTAAACAGTACAGGAACTGGGAACTTCCAAATGTTCAAGCTGGATTTAGAAAAGGCAGAGGAACCAGAGATCAAATTGAAAGCATCCGTTGGATTGTAGAAAAAGCAAGAGAATTCAAGAAAAACATATATTTCTGATTTATTGACTACACTAAAGCCTTTGACTGTGTAGATCACTACAAACTGTGGGAAATTCTTAAAGAGATGGGAATACCAGACCACCTTACCTGCCCCCTGCAAAATCTGTATGCTGGTTAAGAAGCAACAGTTAGAACTGGAGTTGGAACTATGGACTGGTTCCAAATTGGGAAAGGAGTACGTCGAAGCTGTATATTGTCACCCAGCTTATTTAACATTTATGCAGAATATGTTATGTGAAATGCCAGATTGAATGAAGCACAAACTGTAATCAAGATTACTGGGAGAAACATCAATACTCTCAAGATAAGCAGATGATACAACCTTTATGGCAGAAAACGAAGAAGAACTAAAGAGCCTCTTGATGAAAATGAAAGAGGAGAGTGAAAAAACTGCTTAAAACTAAACATTCAAACAATGAAGATCATGGCATCCGGTCCCATCACTTCATGGCAAATAGATGGGGATATAATAGAAACAGGGAGAGACTTTATTTTCTTGGGCTTCAAAATCACTGCAGATGGTGGTTGCAGCCATGAAATTAAAAGATAGTTGCTCCTTGGAAGAAAAGGTATGACAAATGTAGACAGCACACTCAAAAGCAGAGACATTACTTTGATGAAAAGTTTCTTCTAGTCAAAGCTATGGTTTTTCCAGTAGTCAAGTATGCATGTGAACTTTGGGCCATAAAGAAAGCTGAGCGCTGTAGAGATGAAGATGGAGAAGGAGTAGGTGGATTGGAGTAATTCTCTCTCCACGCATATATCAGGCATACCCCTTCAGACAGAGAAGGGCATGCAGAACACCAACTTAGAGCAGAGAGTAGTACTTGACCAGAGGAAAAGAATATATAGAACCATGCAAAACTTGGTAGGAGTAACAACCTAGGGGAAAAACAGAAGTGTTAGGGGAAAAACAGGAGTGTTAGTAGGACTGGACCTGTCCTTCGAGGGTGGGGGAACTGAAGTAGGGGCCCGATCTCCACATCAGAGCAATTGTCTGAGTCAGAGGAAAAACATTTAAGGCTGATAGTGAAATAACTGATCTTCTGGCAGCCTAAATGGAATTAGAATCAGGCAGTCCTCACCACAGCCATACATACCCTTGTGAGAGATGAGGGTTCCCTGGAAGATGCACCAGCTAGGAGCTGGAATTTAGGGATTGTGAATCCCTAAATTTAGGGATTGTAAATCCCAGGGTGAGGGCTGCTGTTGTCTGTGGAGAGACAAACCGAGGGGATGTGAGGGAGGAAACTGTGGTGGGAAATGCCTGTGGAGGAAAGCTGGGAGCAATGGAAGCAAGGTGATACTGCTGAGTCACGCATAGGGGGTCAAGCCATCACCATAGCCTCTCTCCACATGCCAGCATAGGCAGCTGGATAATAGACAGGTCCATCAAACACCTGATGCACTGAACTACAGAGCAGGACCCCACCCAAGGTGCCCCTTTAAGTGCCTGATGTTCCCATCTACAGAGTAGGACCCCAGCCAGGGGAGTCCTTCTATGTGCCTGACATGCTGAACAACAGAGAAGGACGCCAGGCAATGGAGCCCTCTAAGTGCCTGAACGGGCAGAGCTACAGAGAAAGACTGGCCAAAGAAGCCCTCTTATCATCAGCTACAAGAGGCTTGAAAAAGATTCTGATAGTGCCATAAATCCTGTGGGGGAGGCAGTCTGTGTTCTTGCACACTTGGTGCTACCAGGGTCCCGGCAAGCCAGGTAGCTGTGCCACCTTCATGCTCAACTCACAAGAGCTGCCACAAGCCAAAAAACTCTTGTTTCTATGCATGCAGGGTTGCTTTGGTAGTGTCTGACTCTTTGTGACCATGTAGACTGTGGGCTTCCAGGCTTCTCTGTCAGGGAGGAGGGTCCTCTGGCAAGAATACTGAAATGTATTGGCCAATACTGGTTGCCATACCCTTCTGCTACTGCTGCTAAGTCACTTCAGTCGTGTCTGACTCTGTGTGACCCCATAGATGGCAGCCCACCAGGCTCCCCTGTCCCTGGGATTCTCCAGGCAGGAACACTGGAGTGTGTTGCCATTTCCTTTTCCAATGTATGAAAGTAAAAGGTGAAAGTGAAGTCGCTTAGTCGTGTCTGACTCTTAGTGACCCCATGGACTGCAGCCTACCAGGCTCCTCCGCCCATGGGATTTTCCATACAAGAGTACTGGAGTGGGGTGCCATTGCCTTCTCCACCATACCCTTCTAGAGCACTATATTTCCTGCTGCCCTAACTGCCTACTCAGGTACCTGGTGCTGCCAGAACCCCTGCAGACCAAGCAGCTGCACCACTTCCACACCTGACCCTCACAGAGCCAAACCCAAGTCTTCCAGTGAACCCCCTGGAGCAAACCCCAGTGAACGACACACATGCAGAGTTGGAAATAAGACCACAATTGAAGCCCAGAGGCAGTGTGGCTAAGGAAGAAGACCCAAAACCTGATCAGCTGTACAAGCTGCAGATTACATAATCAACTAGCCAGACTCTGTCTATTTAATATATAAAAGGTCATTGAGAGCTCCCACAAAAGAAAATCCACTAGTTCTGATAGCTGTGGACATTAGAGGCAAGGACATACAGGAGTAGGACCAGATTAGAATCTGAGCTGTCTCCACAGCAGGTCCAAACTAGCACAGTGGGAGGGTATCCTAGGGAGATGAGGTGGACTGTGACTCCCAGACAGGGAAAGAACTCTGACAGCAGTTACTGAAAAGAAAACATTCATTATTCTTATGTTTTGACTTCTTGTTCTGTAGATTCTTTTGGATTTTTTTTGTTGTTGTTCCTTTCCCCTCTCCCTCCTTTGTAGTTGTCAATTTTACTGGCACTTTGAAATCTAAATGGAGAAGGAAATGGCAACCCACTCCAGTACTCTTGCCTGGAGAATCCTGTGGATGGAGGACCCTGGTGAGCTGCTGTCTATGGAGTCGCACAGTCGGACACGACTGAAGTGACTTAGCATGCATGCATGCATGAAATCTAATTAAGCTTTTGAGTTTTTTTATTTTCCCCCCCTCAGTCACATTTTTTACTGTTGCTATAAACCTCTACCTCTACATTGGGTTTTTGCAATTCTGTGGAGTTTACTTTTTTTTTTTTCTTTTCTCTTTAATTTTAATTTTTAAAACCTATTATTATTTTTCTACATTTATTCCTTTGTTTGCTTTTCATACTGTTCTTTTCCCCTTGCAGTTAATCTTTAATGTATATAAATCTTTTTTATCTACCTCTATTTAACTTCACCTATCTATTCTTTCTTTCTTTTTTTCTTTCTTTCTTTTCCCATCAATATATTTGTTAGTTTTACTTTCATTGCTTTATTCTCTAGTTAGCATCTTGTTTTAGTTTTGATTTCCAGTTTGTGTTTTAGTTAGTTGTGTTCTGATAGATATAATTTCTCATTTCCTTTGTTTGCTGGGTCAATCTATTGTACATTATTTTTGTTGGACTGTTTTCATTTTGCTTATAGGTATATATGTATATGTGTACATTCAGACAAACTTTTATTGTTGTTATAAACCTCTACCTGTTTGTTGGGCTTTTGCACTTCTGTGGAGCTTTCCTTTTTTTTCTTTTTTCTTCCATTTTTTCCTTTTCTCTTTTTTATAATTTTAATTTTTTTAAACCAACTATATTTTTTTACATTTATTCCTTTGTTTACCTTTCCTACTGTTCTTTTCCCCTTGCATTTAGTTTTTAATGTATGTAAATCTTCTTCAGCTACCTTCATTTAACTTTGAATATCTACTCTTTCTTTCTTTTCTTTCCTCTCAACATTTTGTTAGTTTTATTTTCATTGCTTTATTCCCCAACTGGCACCTTGCTCTAGTTTTGTTTTCCAGTTTGTGCTTTAGTTACTTTTGTTCTTAACTGGTAAATATAATTTTTGATTTCCTTTGCTCACCAGGTCAATCTACTGTACTTTACTTTTGCCGGACTGTTTTGACTGCTCATGGGTGTACATGTATATAGGTATATTCTATTATTTTAATAATTTTTTGCCTGATTTTGTAACTGTCATTTGTCTGGGGTTCATCTTTGGCTTCTAATTTTTGGATATTTGTTTTAATTTCACTTAATGCCATAACAAACCACTTGTAGAATCTTTGTTCCTGACCAGAGATCAAATCATGAGCCTTTGGAGTCGGAGTACTGACTCTAAGACCTAGACTACCAGAGAACTAACCCTAGGGAGTATCAAATACTGAGAACTCACACAAAGGAAACCACTTGAGTACAAGACCCAGCATCAGCCCACCACCAGTAGCACCCTGTGCAGAATGCCTCATCTAAACAAAAAACAAAACAAAAATACAAAGTGAATCATCAGCAGACAGGATTACCACTTCACTCAGCTTTGCCCTTTAGAGGAAAAACAAACAAACAAACAAACAACTCAGCACAAATATCACCCTATACGAAGCTGACACAAACCACAGGACCAGTCAAAGGAGGTCAAAAACCAAAAGGAAGAAAGAATTCAACCTTGAAGCCCTGGAAAGGAGACCTCAAACAAAATAAGTTAAAAAAAATAATAATAATAATGAAAACACAGAAAAACACGATAAAAAGAAGTAACAAACTAGAAACACAGAAGTCCAAATGAATGAGGAAATAGGCAAACTGCCTGAAAAATAATTCAGAATAATGATAATAAAGATGATTGACAAGCCTTTAGCCAGACTCATCAAGAACAAAAAAGAGAAGAATCAAATCAACAAAATTAGAAATGAAAAAGGAGAGGTTACAATAGACAATGCAGAAATAAAAAGGATTATGGGACTATTATGAACAACTATATGACAATAAAATGGATAACCTGAAAGAAATGGACAGATTCATAGAAAAGTTCAATCTTTCAAAACTGAACCAGAAAGAAATAGAAATTATGAACATCCCAATTACAAGCACTGAAATTGAAGCTGTGATAAAAAATCTGCCCCCATCCCTGCAAAAAAAAAAAAAAGCCCAGGATCAGATGGCTTCACAGGAGAATTCTATCAAACATTTAGAGAAGAGCTAGTGCCTATCCTTCTAAAACTCTTTCAAAAAATTGCAGAGGAAGGAACATTTCCAAACTCATTCTATGAGGCCAGCATCACCCTGATATCAAAAAGAGACAAAGACAGCACAGAAAAAGAAAACTACAGGCCAATATCACTAATGAACATAGATGCAAAAATCCTCAATAAAATTTTAGCAAACAGAATTCAGCAAAACATCAAAAATCCCATACACCATAATCAAGTTGGGTTTATTCCAGGAATGCAAGGATTCTTCAATATACATAAATTAATCAATGTGATATACCCTATTAACAAATGTCAAGATAAACATCATATGATAATCTAAATAAATGCAGAGCAATCCTGTGACAAAATTCAGCACCCATTTATAATTAAAATTCTTAAAAAAATGAGCATAGAAAGAACCTACCCCAACATAGTAAGGCCATATATGATAAGCCTAGAGCAAACATTATTCTCAATGGTGAAAAAACTGAATGCATCTCCATGTTTCTGTACATTTCAAGATGGAAAGCAGAATAAATAAACTGTTTTATTCCCTTAAGTTTAAATGAATTGACTTCCCGTTTGGCTTAGCTGGTAAACAATCTGCCTGCAATGTGGGAGACCTGGGTTTGATCCCTGGGTTGGGAAGATCCCCTGGAGAAAGGAAAGGCTACCCACTCTGGTATTCTGCCCTGGAGAATCCCATGGACTGTGTAGTCCATGGGGTTGCAAAGAGTCAGATATGACTGAGTGACTTTCACTTTTAAATAGTTGAAATACTTTGTCCTTTTGTTGTAAATCTCTTTTAAGATATGGGGATAAAGATGTTTCTTTCCATGCAAATCATGTTTTTGTTCTCAAATAGTTTGATAGGTCAAATAAAAGTAGCTCCCAGCCAACAACCTAAGGTAGGGGACAAGACAAGGGTGTCCACTTGCACCACTGTTATTCAACATAGTTCTGGAAGTCCTAGCTATAGCAATCAGAGAAGAAAAAGAAATAAAATGAATCCAGGTCGGAAAAGAAGAAGTAAAGCTCTCACTGTTTGCAGACAACATGATACTGTACATAGAAAACCCTAAAGATAGTATCAGAAAATTATGAGAGCTTATCAGTGAATTCAGCAAAGTTGCAGGATACAACAGAAATCACTTGCATTTCTATATACTAACAATGAAAAATCAGAGAAATTAAGGAATCAATCTCATTCACCATGGCAACAAAAATAATTAAATATCTAGGAATAAACTAACCTAAGGAGACAAAGTAACTGTACACAGAAAATTATAAAACACTGATGAAAGAAATCAAAGATGACATAAACAGATGGAGAGATATTCCATGTTCCTGGTTAAGAAGAATCAATATTGTGAAAATGACTATACTACCTAATGCAATCTACAGATTCAAAGTGATCTCAATCAAATTACCAATGGCATTTTTCATAGAACTAGAACAAAAAAGTTCACAACTCATATGGAAACACAAATGACCCCAAATAGCAAACCAGTCTTGAGAAAGAAGAATGGAGCTAGAGGAATCAACCTTCCTGACCTGAGATTATACTACAAAGCTGCATTCATCAATACAGTATGGTACTGGCACAAAAACAGAAATATAGACCAATGGAACAAGATAGAAAGCCCATAAACAAAGTCGTGTACATATGGGTACCTTCTTTTTGACAAAGGAGGCAAGAATATACAATGAGGCAAAGACAGCCTCTTCAATAAATGGTGCTGGGAAAACTGGACAGCTACACATAGAAGAATGAAATTAGAACACTTCCTAATACCATAAAAAAAGATAAACTCAAAATCGATTAAAGACCTAAATGTAAGATAAGAAACTATAAAACTCTTAGAGAAAAACATAGGCAGAAAACTTGATGACATAAATCAAAGCAAGATCCTCTATGACCCACCTCCTAGAATAACAGAAATAAAAACAAAAGTAAACAAATAGGACCTGATTAAACATAAAAGCTTTTGCACAGCAAAGGAAACTATAAGCAAGGTGAAAAGACAACCCTCAGAATTGGAGAAAATAATAGCAAATGGAACAACTGACAAAGGATTAATTTCCAAAATATACAATCAGCTCATACAACTCAATGCCAGAAAAACAATAACCCAATAAAAAAGTGGGAAAAAAGATCTAAACAGACATTTATCCAGTGAAGACATACTGATGGCTAATGAATGCATGAAAAGATGCTCAATATCACTTATTATTTGAGAAATGCAAATCAAAACTACAATGAGATATCATCTCACACTGATCAGAACGGCCATCATCAAAAAGTCTACAACAATAAATTCTGGAGAGGATGTGGAGAAAAGGGAACACTTTTGCACTGTTGGTGGGAATGTAAATTGA
This sequence comes from Bos mutus, assembly GCF_027580195.1. Taxonomy (NCBI): domain Eukaryota; kingdom Metazoa; phylum Chordata; class Mammalia; order Artiodactyla; family Bovidae; genus Bos; species Bos mutus. The sequence goes on along the minus strand of NC_091636.1, from coordinate 47,930,628 downwards.
TACAGCCACTATGGAAGACGGTATGGAAATTCCTTACAAACTAGGAATAAAACCACCATATGACCCAGTAATCCCACTCCTAGGCATATACACTGAGGAAACCAAAATTGAAAAAGACATGTGCTCATCACAACACTATTTACAATAGATAGAACATGGAAACAACCTAGATATCTATCAACAGATGAACGGATGAAGAAATTGGGGTACATATACAGAGTGGAATATTACTTAGCCATAAAAAAGAAGACATTTGAGTCAGTTCTGATTAGGTGGATGAACCTAGAACCTATTATACAGAGTGAAGTGAGTCAGAAAGAGAAAGATAAATATATTCTAAAGCATATATATGGAATGTAGAAGAATGGTATTAATGACCTTATTTACAGGGCAGTAGTGGAGTAACAGACCTAGAGAATAGTCTTATGGACATGGGGAAAGGGGAGGAGAGAGTGAGATGTATTGAAAGAGTAATATGGAAACTTACATCACCATATGTAATAAAGATAGCCAAAGGGAATTTGCTGTGTGGCTCAGGAAACTCCAAGGGCTCTGTATCAATCTAGAGTGCTGGGATTTTGGATGGAGGTTTAAAAGAGAGGGGTATATGTATATACCTATGCCTGATTCATGTTGAGGTTGGACAGAAAACAGAAAAAAATTCTATAAAGGAATTATTCTTCAATAAAGGGTAAATAAATTCAAAAAATAAATTAATAATAAAAAAAGAAAGCTGAGTGCTGAAGAATTGAGGTTTTGGACTGTGGTGTTGGAGAAGACTCTTGAGAGTCCCTTGGATTGAAAGGAGATCCAACCAGTCAATCCTAAAGGAAATCAGTCCTAGGTGTTCATTGGAAGGACTGATGCTAAAGCTGAAACTCCAATACTTTGGCCACCTGATGTGAAGAATTGACTCATTGGAAAATACCCTGTTGCTAGAAAAGAATGAAGGTGGGAGGAGAAGGGGACAACAAAGGATGAGATGGCTTAATGCCATCACCAACTCAATGGACATGAGTTTGAGTAAACTCCAGGAGTTGGTGATGGACAGGGAGGCCTGGTGTGCTGCAGTCCATGGGGCTGCAAAGAGTAGGACACGACTGAGTGACTGAACTGAACTGATCCCTACTGCTATTTTATACCCTGTTATTTCTTTTTAATTTTCAATTTTAAGACTAGATTTTAGATATACACAAGGATAATTAAGTATAGTATTTATTCAGATTTTATAGCATCAACTTTTCACTGAAGGTCTTAAAACACAAATTTCCTGATTCACTTTTTACCTGGTGTCCTTTCACACAAGGGGCTCTTACTAGTGACAATTTGACAAATTACTAAATTTTGTCAAATATGTTCCATTATAGCTGTATAAAATATTATAACTCTAGTAAGCCCATAAATCTCACTATTTTGTATAACAGGAACTAATGTAGTATTATAAGTCAATTATACTTCAAAAACAAACAAACAAACAAGCTCATAGAAAAAGCAATCATATTTATGGTTAACAGATGTAGTGGTGGGAGAAAAGTTAAATAAAGGCAGTCTAAAGGTCCAAGCTTCCAATTATACAATAAATATTAGGGATGTAATGTAAAATATAATAAATATAATTACTGCTGTGTTATATAAGAAATTTGTTAGGAGAGTAAATCCTAAATGTTCTCACCATAAGGAAATTTTTTCTTCTTTATTTTTGTTGAGATGATGGATGTACACTAAAATTACTGTGATAATCATTTCATGATAATTTTGTGATAATTCAAAATATGTTTTACACCTTAAACTGGTATAGTGCTGTATGTCAACTGTATCTCATGGAGGTTCGTGACATTGTACAGGAAACAGGGATCAAGATCATCCCCATGGAAAAGAAATGCAAAAAAGCCAAATGGCTGTCTGAGGAGGCCTTACAAATCACTGTGAAAAGAAGAGAAGTGAAAAGCAAAGGAGAAAAGGAAAGATATAAACATCTGAATGCAGAGTTCCAAAGAAGAGCAAGAAGAGATAAGAAAGCCTTCCTCAGCGATCAATGCAAAGAAATAGAGGAAAACAACAGAATGGGAAAGACTAGAGATCTCTTCAAGAAAATTAGAGATACCTAGGGAACATTTCATGCAAAGATGGGCTCGATAAAGGACAGAAATGGTATGGACCTAACAGAAGCATAAGATATTAAGAAGAGATGGCAAGAATACACAGAAGAACTGTACAAAAAAGATCTTCATGACCCAGATAATCACGATGGTGTGATCACTCACCTAGAGCCAGACATCATGGAATGTGAAGTCAATTGGTCCTTAGAAAGCATCACTATGAACAAAGCTAGTGGAGATGATGGAATTCCAGTTGAGCTATTTCAAATCCTGAAAGATGATGTTGTGAAAGTGCTGCACTCAATATGCCAGCAAATTTGGAAAACTCAGCAGTGGCCGCAAGACTAGAAATGGTCAGTTTTCATTCCAATCTCAAAGAAAGGCATGCAGAGAATGCTCAAACTACCACACAATTGCACTCATCTCACATGCTAGTAAAGTAATGCTCAAAATGCTCCAAGCCAGACTTCAGCAGTACGTGAACTGTGAACTTCCAGATGTTCAAGCTAGTTTTAGAAAAGGCAGAGGAACCAGAGATTAAATTGCCAACATCCACTGGATCATGGAAAAAGCAAGAGAGTTCCAGAAACACATCTATTTCTGCTTTATTGACTATGCCAAAGCCTTTGACTGTGTGGATCACAATAAACTGTGGAAAATTCTGAAAGAGATAGGAATATAAGACCACCTGACCTGCCTCTTGAGAAACCTATATGCAGGTCAGGAAGCAACAATTAGAACTGGACATGGAACAACAGACAGGTTCCAAATAGGAAAAGGAGTACGTCAAGGCTGTATATTGTCACCTTGCTAATTTAACTTATATGCAGAGTACATCATGAGAAACGCTGGGCTGGAAGAAGCACAAGCTGGAATCAAGATTGCCGGGAGAAATATCAATAACCTCAGATATGCAGATGACACCACCCTTATGGCAGAAAGTGAAGAGGAGCTATAAAACCTCTTGATGAAAGTGAAAGAGGAGAGTGAAAAAGTTGGCTTAAAGCTCAACATTGAGAAAACGAAGATCATGGCATCTGGTTTCATCACTTCTTGGGAAATAGATGGAGAAACAGTGTAAGCAGTGTCAGACTTCATTTTTGGGGGGCTCCAAAATCACTGCAGATGGTGATTGCAGGCATGAAATTAAAAGATGCTTACTCCTTGGAAGGAAAGTTATGACCAACTTAGACAGTATAGTAAAAAGCAGAGACATTACTTTGCCAACAAAGGTCTGTCTAGTCAAGGCTATGGTTTTTCCAGTGGTCATGTATGAATGTGAGAGTTGGACTGTGAAGAAAGCTGAGCACCAAAGAATTGATGCTTTTGAATTGTGGTGTTGGAGAAGAATCTTGAGAGTCCCTTGGACTGCAAGGAGATCCAACCACTCCATTCTGAAGGAGATCGGCCCTGGGATTTCTTTGGAAGGAATGATGCTAAAGCTGAAACTCCAGTACTTTGGCCACCTCATGCGAAAAGTTGACTCATTGGAAAAGACTCTGATGCTGGGAGGGATTGGGGGCAGGAGGAGAAGGGGATGACAGAGGATGAGATGACTGGATGGCATCCCTGACTCAATGGACATGAGTCTGAGTGAACTCCGGGAAATGTACACGGAGGCCTGGCATGCTTCAATTCATGGGATTGCAAAGAGTTGGACACAACTGAGCGACTGAACTGAACTGAAGTGAAGCCTTGGGAAAAAAGATGTGTAGCTCCCTTTGGTACAGCTTATTATAAGTCATCATACCTCAATAAAACTATTTTTAAAAAAGAATGTTTATGCCCATTCATTTTATTAATTGATATTTGCCACCAATGAAAAGCAGTGACCTGGTAGAAAAGTAGAATGTCCTATAGAAGACTAGTGCTTCTCAGGTGGTGCTAGTGGTAAAGAACTCACTTGTCAACACAGGCAACGCAAGAAACATGAGTTCGATTCTTAGGTCATGAAGATACCCTGGCGTAGGAAATGGCAGTCCACTCCAGTATTCTTGCCTGGGAGATTCCATGGATAGAGAATCCTGGGGATCTACAATCCATAGAGTTTAAAAGAGATTGAAGGTTAAACTATGCTAACAACTGGAAGATAAAATCCTACACATGTCATGACTAGTCTACATTACATGGTATATATTTTAAACCAGTGATTGATATATAATCCCTCTCCCCTAGAGATAGGAAGCATTGCCTTGAGAGGCATCAGGTAAATTGATGCTAAAGTCATACTGACTTTAATAATAATCAACATGTTTTGCCTTCCACTGGAAAAGATCAGAGAACCAACAGATGAAGCATCCATCAGGCAAATTAGGCTCAAATTAAGAGTTTAAGACAGGCTTCTAGTCACTTAGCTGAGAGATTGATTTCAGTTGGGGGGGAAATGTTTTCTACTATTTACTACTATTTAATGCGGGTCAATGAGAGCTATCTTTGTGGCCCAGTTTATTCAAAGAAATGTTTCTTAGTTCTCCTTCATAGTGTTGCTATTTATCAGTGGAAAATAATATCAACCAATTAGGGCAAGATCATTAAGGACTCATACTCTATAAGAATAAAAGTTTGTGTGGGAATGCAAGCTAGTACAGACACTATGGAGAACAGTGTGGAGATTCCTCAAAAAACTGGAAATAGAACTGCCATACAACCCAGCAATCCCACTGCTGGGCATATACACCAAGGAAACCAGAATTGAAAGAGACACGTGTACCCCAATGTTCATTGCAGCACTGTTTACATAGCCAGGACATGGAAGCAACCTAGATGTCCATCACAGATGAATGGATAAGAAAGCTGTGGTACATATACACAATGGAATATTACTCAGCTATTAAAAAGAGCATTTGAATCAGTTCTAATGATGTAGATGAAACTGGAGCCTATTATACAGAGCAAAGTAAGTCAGAAAGAAAAACACCAATACAGTATATTAACTCATATATATGGACTTTAGAAAGATGGTAATGATGATCCTATATACGAGACAGCAAAGAGACACAGATGTAAAGAACAGACTTTTGGACTCTGTGGGAGAAGGCGAGGGTGGATGATTTGAGAGAATAGCACTGAAACACGTATATTATTATATGTGAAATAGATCACCAGTCCAGGTTCGATGCATGAGACAGGGTGCTTAGGGCTGGCGCACTGGGATGACTATGAGGGATGGGATGGGGAGGGAGGTGGGAGGGGGGTTCAGGATAGGGAACACATGTACAACCATGGATGATTCATGTGAATGTATGGCAAAAACCACCACAGTATTGTAAAGTAATTAGCCTCCAATTAAAATAAATAAACCTTTAAAAAAAGAATTAAAGAAAAAAAGAATAAAAGTTTGTTACCTGAGCAAGAACCCAGTATGGCTGAGTTTGTGGCAAACAGAATTAGGAGAGAACAGAATAGATGTTGGTAGAATGAACCTATATTGCAATTCAGGTTTTAAGCATCAGAGATAGATGCCATAACAGTTATTATTCATGTTTTATTTTTAATAAATGTTTCTTTTCTAAAATTCTCCTTTATCTCATATACTATACAGGAAAATATTTGAAAATATTTGGAGATGGCTGATATTTAATGTTTTAAGAATTAATATTATCTGGTGATGACATAGGAAACGATGGAACTCTTGATACCTTGTGTTGGAATCATGAAATCTCTACTCCAGTTTTCTTACACTAACAACTTGAAGGTAGTATCTTTGGATTATTTATATTGAAATTATATATAGTATGCCACAGATGTGTATATACAGATTAGATTTTTGGAGGGTTTTTTTTTTTTTTTTTTTTTTTCCCATCAAGAGCAATATATACAGGTCATGAATGAATTAACATTACGGATCAAACCAGTTAAAATCAACAGTCATTTAAATGGTAGGCTTGGATTTGAATTATTGACCTATTTATTTATACAATAATTCTTCCTTTTGTATTTGTCTGAATAAATTTTTGCCCAACTATTTATGAAATTAATCTGTTAATTTAGTCACTTACTAAAGTAATGTAAAAGTTTACTACTTTTACATTACTAAAGTAATGTAAAAGTTTACTACTTACTAAAGTAAGTAAAAGTTTACTTACTAAAGTAATCTGTGCATTGTACAAATTATGCTGTTAATACTTTCAGTTGACTTGGAATGCTATTTTGGCATTGTATAGAACTAATTGTAAATGAAACATAGAAGTTGTCTTTTATTTTGGAGTGGATTTATCATGACAAAATTTATTTAAAAATATGTGAACCCATAATTAGCATACATGGAAAGTGTTAAATTTGCTAAACAGTTATGCATTTCAAAAATTTCTAATTGTTAATTTTTTGAAAAATTTTTTTTCCTTTCTGACACATTGAGAGCTATTGCTTTCCTTTCACTGCAATATTAGCATGCATTCATCCCTTAAAGACAACACAGGTTGCTTAGCAAAGGAAGCTCTGTCCTGTCAGTCCTTTATCATAGAGTAAGTGATCATGTCTATCTTCACATGTAAACAGTGGAAGGGCTAATCCTGCCTTGGTGTATCAAAGCATTTCAATTCTGTTCCTCAATGATAAGCGGCCTTGAACAAAGAAAGGTATCTAAACCTTTTTACACATTCTGCATAAATAAGAAACATCATTTAATTGCAACAAGCTTCAGAAAAGTGGGGTTCCTGGTTGAAGAGATTAAGGCATGTTTTTTTCATACTGGTTAGAGTCAGTCAGAATTTTACCAAATCTGATCTTCTATGTCAATCACCTCTGGTATATTCAAATTTCTCTTTACTGATACCTGTGGCAGGTTCATGTTGATGTATGGCAAAAACAATACAATATTGTAAAGTAATTAACCTCCAATTAAAATTTTAAAAATCAAATAAGCCTATGACATTGATACTATTGAAGAACACCTATGAAATATATTCAAGATTTAAGCAAAATCACAAATATTTTAAATGTGTTTTGGATATTTTTAAATGTTTAAGAACTTCTTTAATTAATCAGCAGATGAATGTTAGGGAATATAATCCTCTCTCTATGTATATATATTATATATATACTTTTTTTTTCTATTGGAGATATTCATTGAAACTCAGGGCTTTTGTCTTGACTTAGACTATTAACACATTCCTCTGAGAAAATAAAAATGAGTCTTAAAATATAGCCTTGTTGCATTTGGCATTTCAGAAAGATATTCAAAAACCTCAGTTCAGTTCAGTTGTTCAGTCATGTCCAACTCTTTGCGACACCATGGATGCAGTATGCCAGGCCTCCTTGTCCATCACCAACTCCCAGAGGTTACTCAAACTCATGTCCATTGAGTCGGTGATGTCATCCAACCATCTCAACCTCTATCATCCCCTTCTCCTTCTGCCTTCAATCTCTCCCAGCATCAGTGTCTTTTCAAATGAGTCAGCTCTTTGCATTAGGTGGGCAAAGTACTGGAGTTTCACTTTCCAAATTTCCAATATTTCCAATATTCACCTTCCAAAGAATATTCATTCAGGACTGATTTCCTTTACAATGGACTGGTTGAATCTGCTTGCAGTGAAAGGAACTCTCAAGAGTTTTCTCCAACATCATGGTTCAAAAACATCAATTCTCCGGTGCTCACCTTTCTTTATGATTTAACTCTCACATCCATACATGACTACTGGAAAAACCATAGCTTTGACTAGACAGACCTTTGTTGGCAAAGTAGTGTCTCTGCTTTTTAATATGCTGTCTAGGTTGGTGTAACTTTTCTTCCAAGGAGCAAGTGTCTTTTAATGTCATGGCTGCAAAAACCCTAGCTGTCAGGAATTGTGATCCAGGCCTGATTTGAGTCACTATGGTCAACAAATTCGCCTTAGAAGATCAGATGTGCTCCTCCCATTTTCCTTTGTTATCACTTTGTGTGATGAACAAATATTATCTTCAAAACTAGTATAAAGACAGCATTACAAGTACTTCCCTAAATTGGATTAACATATTCCAATACCAGTTGAGCTATTTCAATCCTGAAAGATGATGCTGTGAAAGCGCTGCACTCTATATGCCAGCAAATTTGGAAAATTCAGCAGTGGCCACAGGACTGGAAAAGGTCAGTTTTCATTCCAATTCCAAAGAAAGGCAATTAGAAGGAATGTTCAAACTGCCAAACAATTGCACTCATCTCACATGCTAGCAAATTAATGCTCAAAATTCTCCAAGCCGGACTTCAGCAATACATGAACCGTGAACTTCCAGATGTTCGGTATTAGAAAAGGCAGAGGAACCAGAGATCAAATTGCCAACATCTGCTGGATCATAGAAAAAGCAAGAGAATTCCAGAAAAAACATCTATTTCTGCTTTATTGACTATGCCAAAGCCTTTGACTGTGTGGATCACAATAAACTGGAAAATTCTTCACGAGATGGGAATACCAGACCACCTGAGCTGCCTCCTGAGAAACCTGTATGCAGGTCAGGAAGCAACAGTTTGAACTGGACATGGAACAACAGACTGGTTCCAAATAGGAAAAGGAGTACATCAAGGCTATGTATTGTCACTCTGCTTATTTAATTTATATGCAGAGTACATCATGAGAAACGCTGGGCTGGAAAGGGCACAACCTGGAATCAAGATTGCTGGGAGAAATATCAATAACCTCAGATATGCAGATGACACCACCCTTATGGCAGAAAGTGAAGAGGAACTAAAGAGGCTCTTGATGAAAGTGAAAGAGGAGAGTGAAAAAGTTGGCTTAAAGCTCAACATTCAGAAAACTAAGATCATGGCATTTGGTCCCATCACTTCAAGGCAAATAGATGGAGAAACAGTGGAAACAGTGTCAGACTTTATTTTTTGGGAGCTCCAAATTCACTGCAGATGGTGATTTCAGTCATGAAATTAAAAGATGCTTACTCCTTGGAAGCAAAGTTATGGCCAACTTAGACAGCATAATAAAAAGCAGAGACATTACTTTGCCAACAAAGATCTGCCTAGTCAAGGCTATGGTTTTTCCAGTGGTCATGTATGGATGTGAGAGTTGGACTGTGAAGAAGGCTGAGCGCCAAAGAATTGATGCTTTAGAACTGTGGTTTTGGAGAAGACTCTTGAAAGTCCCTTGGACTCCAAGGATATCCAACCAGTCCATCCTAAAGGAGATCAGTCCTGGGTGTTCATTGGAAGGACTGAAGTTGAAGCTGAAACTCCAATACTTTGACCATCTCATGAGAAGAGCTGACTCATTAGAAAAGACCCAGATGCTGGGAAAGATTAAGGGTAGGAGGAGAAGGGGACAACAGAGGATGAGATGGTTGGATGGCATCACCAACTAGATGGACATGGGTTTGGGTGAACTCTGGGAGTTGGTGATGGACAGGGAGGTCTGGCGTGCTGTGCTTCATGGGGTCACAAAGAGTTGAACACAACTGAGTGACTGAACTGACCTGAACTGACTTTGATTTTCACCAGCACCTCATTCTATTTTTATTTTTTATTTTTTTTGCTGTGATTTATTTTTTTAAATTTTATTTTATTTTTAAACTTTACATAATTGTATTAGTTTTGCCAAATATCAAAATGAATCCGCCACCAGTATACATGTGTTCCCCATCCTGAACCGTCCTCCCTCCTCCCTCCCCATACCATCCATCTGGGTTGTCCCAGTGCATTCTATTTTTAAAGACAAATTCTCTCAACAAATGTAAGGGATTGTCATATTGACAATGAATAGAGAAAGGCCTTCAGAAATATGGTGAGTGAGAAAATATAACAAGTACATTTTTAATCTTTACTCATTAAAAAAATTATCTAGAACCTGAAGAGAGAACTACTTTAAAAATGAATAAGCTACAACACTAAAATTATTTGTAAAATATAAATGCAATACATGATGTAACAAAAAACAACATGAGTTAAACTGAACATTTGTTTTCCTAAAAATCATGGTAATGCTATCATATGGAGTGTTCATATTACAATTTTAATCTCACACATATAATCTCTACATATACAGAAGTCTGACTTTTTATTAAGTTTTAGGAACTATTGTATAAAATTTTTGTCATATTTCCCAAAAAGTGAAGAAAAATGGAATTAATTTATACTGTTTTAATGAAAAATTCATGCTTTTACTCATGTCAACTTAATTGCAAAGATTTAGAATTTTTAGAAACATTATAAAACCAATGTACTATGAAGGTTCATAACTGTTGGAGCTAACGGTGAAGTCAATTTCAATGCCCTGTTCATTGAAGATGCTGTGATTATATTAGAATCATTTATATAAGGATGTCCATTTATAGTTGTCTCAAAATTAAAAAATGAAAAACATAAGAACTCTTTCATGATGTTCTTAATGTTTCAAGGAAAAATGAATAAAATATGAAATGCATCTAGCATCAGTGTAAAAAGATTAAGATAGCATTACCACAATTTGTAAGAGAATTATACTAGAGGATTTATACTAGAGAGAATCTTGCTCCATACACGTTTTTCCCCATTGAACTTCATCCTATTTGTGAAAACTTGATTCAAACTACTTCACAACAATAATTTCCATTTTCAAATTCTTTCTCATCAACCTTTACATTTAAAGCCATTATATCTGAATGAGATTTAATAAAATTGATATGATCATATCCAAGGAAATCTTCATTTTCATTTATGTTTTCAAATATCTCATTACCATGTAATGTTTTCTTTCCTTCTTCTTCTTTTTTTTTTTTTTTTTTAATCCAAAAAGTAAAACTCAATTTGCAATAGTATGTAACTTGAAATGCACTGTGTGAGTAATGATTTTAGTAACCCCTCAAAGTCTCAATATATCATGTAGGAAGGGTTTTATGATGGCTAACACTTCATTATTTTCTACAGTTCACATAATTCCCCTATCCGGTTTATAAGAGCCCTGGTGTGCTCTTTCTTTAATCATAATCCTTCTCATCAAACAGAGCATCTTGCAGCTGCTTAGCTCCTTCTCATTTGTTGGGACAAGCATCATTACTGCTAAGAACTTTATAAGTCATTCTTCATTTTTAAAATAACAATGTAGGTTCAGGATTGCAAAAACTGTCATTCACTGGGTATTCTCTGATAAAGTAATGGATAAAAGGTGGTTTCTGTCACTTAGCCACTCTATCGGGAATTGTATTTAGTCTATCTGACCACTACAAAAACTACAAAGACTTCTAATATCTGAGAACAATTTTGGTCTGGTTCATTTAATCACTAAGGACCCTGCTTCACTTTAAAAATGAGAAAAATAATCCAGTGTTTTGAACAATTTCAAGTCCAGTTCTGATAAGCAAGCTCAGTGTTTTGCTGTATTTTTGTTACAGCTTCAAAATGTTTTCCACATTGCCTAAACACGTGGACTTTAAAATATAATTAGCAACATTACCTCATAGTCTGTTAATATGTTACTTCTAAATTTTATTGGATATATTTCATATGATTGTTCTGTTCAAATCCAAAATTTTTCAGCAAAATAGCTCATAAAATAACTTCAGTATACTCTTTCACTTAAATTTTGATCTTCATTTCATTATTAACTTAGTGACTTCTGTACACAAGCTCAGAGATAAGCAAAAAAAAAAAAAAAAAAAAGTATCACCTCCATATTTAAACGCTATACTCACCGGTTTTCACTCCCTCACAACATAGTCCCACATACAACAAGCCAAAAGGAGACTCATAAAATTTTACAGCATTCCCCCATAGCAACTCAGTGAGTGTAGTGCACAGCTTGTTTCCTTGTTTTTGTTTGCTTGCTTTTAGTAATAGTGTACCAAATAGGACCTCCCTCATAGCTCAGTAAAGAATCCATCTGCAATGTAGGAAACCCAGTTCAACACCTGGGTTGGGAAGATCTGCTGGAGAAGGGATAGGCTACCCACTTCTGTATTCCTGGGCTTCTCTTGTGGCTCACTGGTAAATAATCTACCTGCAATGTGAGAGACCTAGGTTTGATCCCTGGGTTGGGAAGATCCCCTGGAGAAGGGAAAGGCTGCCCACTCCAGTATTCTGGCCTGGAGAATTCCGTGGACTGTGTAGTCCACGGGATCGCAAAGAGTCAGACACAACTGAGTGAATTTCACTACTACACTATATAGCACATAGGAACAAATTCAAAGGAACCATTTATAGTGGTTATATGGAAGCTCAATTCATTATCATTGCTACCATGTCCAAAATAGAGTGTTAAAATTTAAAAGAATAAGGATAAAAAGCACAGATAGTTGAATCTGACCAAAAAAAGGCAAAGAAGGTGAAAAAATATTTGCTGCTATTTGTCTATTGAAAAGCATACTGTACATTGTATGACAGATAACAGGATCTGGATACATTGTACTTGTGGTCTAATTGAATCCTAGAACACTATAAAAAAATGAGAGCAAAAGAAATATATTTTAAGGTAAAGAATAGCTGAGAGAATTTATGCTTACAACTTGCATATTTATCTCAACCATTTTGTACGTTAAAGTAGTGTATATCTTCTAGGCAATATAGTATCCAGTGTTGATTTCTTATCCAATTTCATAATTTTTATCATCTAATCAACCTGATTTTGTTTTTCAGTCACTCAATCATGTCTCAGCCCATGGAATGCAGGAAGCCGGGCTTCCTTGTCCTTCACTATCTCCGAGTTTGCTCAAAATCACATTCATTGAGTCGATGATGCTATTCAACCATCACATCTTCTCTTGCCCTCTTCTCCTCCTGCCCACAAGATTTCCCAGCATCAGGGTTTTTTTCCAGTGAGTCAGCTCTTTGCATCAGGTGGACAACGTATTAGAGCTTCACCTTCAGCATCAGTCTTTCCAATGAATATTCAGGGTTGATTTCTTTTAGGATTGACTGATTTGATCTCCTTGCTGTCCACAGGACTCTCAAGAGTATTATTCAGCACCACAGTTCAAAAGCATCAATTTTTCGGGGCTCAGCTTTTTTTATAGTCCAACTCTAACATCCATACATCACCACTGGAAAACCATAGCTTCGACTATATGGACCTTTGTCAGCAAAATGATGTCCCTGTGTTTTACTATGCTGTCTATATCTGTCATAGCTTTTCTTCCAAGGAGAATGTGTCTTTTAATTTCATGGATGCAGGAACTGTCCACAGTGATTTTGGAGCCCAAGAAAATAAAGACTGTCACTATTTCCATTGTTTCCCCATCTATTTGCCATGAAGTGATAGGACCAAATGCCATGATCTTCGTTTTTTGAATGCTGAGTTTGAAGCCAGCTTTTTCACTCTCCTCTTTCACTTTCATCAGGAGGCACTTTAGCTCCTCTTCACTTTCTGCCATAAGGGTGGTGTCATCTGCATATCTGAGGTTATTGATATTTCTCCATGCAAACTTCATTCCAGATTGTCCTTCACCCCAGCCCAGCATTTTGCATGATGTACTCTGCAGAGAAGATAAATAAGGAAGGTGACAATATACAGCTTTGGTGTACTCCTTTCCTAATTTTGAACTAGTCCCTTGTTCCATTTCAGGTGCTAACTGTTGCTTCTTTACCTGCATACAGGTTTCTAAGGAGACAGGTAAGGTGGTCTGGCATTCCTATCTCTTTAAGAATTTTCCATAATTATGATCCACATTGTCAAATGTGAATTTGATGATTTTCCTGGGGCTCAGACGTTAAAGAATCAGCCTGTAATGTGGGAGACCCGGATTCAATCCCTTGGTTGGGAAGATACCATCAAGAAAGAAATGGCAACCCACTCCAGTGTTCTTGCCTGGAAAATTCCATGGCCAAAGGAGCCTGGTGAGCTACATTCCATGGGATCGTAAGGATTCAGACAGGACTGAGCATTTAACACCCTCACATCATCAAAGTTTCAGTGTACTCAAGGAAGCAGCTGTTTTTTCTGGTATTCTTTTGCTTTTTCTATGATCCAATGAATGTTGGCAATTTTGTCTCTGGCTCCTCTGTCTTTTCTAAATCCAACATGTGCATTCTAGAATTTCTTGGTTCATGTACTGTTGAAGCCTAGCTTGAAGGTTTTTAAGTGTTACCTTGCTAGCCTGTGAAATGAGCATGATTATGTGGTAGTTTGAACATTCCTTGACACTGATTTTCTTTGGAATTGGAATGAAAACTGACCTTTCCCAGTCCTGTGGTCATTCCAAATTTGGTGGCATATTGAGTGCAGCACTTTCAAATCATCATCTTTAAGCATTTTAAACCTCCATTAGCTTTGTTCACCATAATGCTTCCTAAGGCCGCCTTGACTTCACACTCCAGGATGTTTGGCTCAAAGGGAGTGACCACACCATTGTGGTTATCTGAGTCATTAAGATCTTTTTTGGTACAGTTCTTCTGTGTATTCTTGTCACCTCTTCTTAACCTCTTCTGCTCCTGTTAGGTCCTTGCTATTTCTGTCCTTTATTGTGTCCACCTTTGCATGAAATGCTCCCTTAGTATCTCAATTTTCTTGAACCTCTGTCCGTGGGATTCTCCAGGCAAGGATACTGGAGTGGGTTGCCATTTCCTTCTCCAGGGGATCTTCCTAACCCAGGAATGGAACCCAGGTCTCCTGCATTGCAGGCAGATTCTTTACTGACTGAGTTATGTGGGAACCCTGGGAGAGTTCTCAGAGAGCTGTAGTCGTTCCCATTCTATTGTTTTCCTCTATTTCTTTGCATTGTTCACTTAAGAAGGCTTTTTTTTTTTTTTAATCTCTCCTTGCTGTTTTCTGGAACTCTGTATTCAGTTGGGTATATCTTTTCCTTACTCCTTTGCCTTTTGCTACTCATTTTATTCAGCTATTTTTCTCAGACAACCATTTTCCTTGTTTCATTTCTTTTTCTTGGGGATGGTTTTGGTCACAGCCTCCTGTACAATGTTGTGAATCTCTGTCTATAGTTCTTCAAGCATTCTATAAGATGTAATCCCTTGAATCTCCTTGTCATTTCCAATGTATAATCATAAGCGATTTGATTTAGGTCATACCTGAATGGCCGAGTAGTTTTCTCTACTTTCTTCAATTTAATTCAGAATTTTTCTATAAGGAGCTCATGATTTGAGCCACATAAGATCCAGGTCTTGTTTTTGCTGATTGTATAGAGTTCTCCATCTTTGGCTGCAAATAATATAATCAATCTGATTTCAGTATTGACCATCTGGCGATGTCCATGTGTAGTCTTTTCTTGTGTTGTTGAAAGAGAGTATTTGCTATGACCAGTGCATTCTCTTGGCAAAACTCTATTAGCCTTTGTCCTGCTTCATTTTGTACTCCAAGGCCAAATTTGCCTGTTATTCCAGGTATCTCTTGACTTTGTATTTTTGCATTATAGTCCCCTATGATAAAAATGACATCATTTTTGGTGTTAGGTCTTCATAGAACTGTTCAGCTTCTTTGGCATTAGTGGTTGGGGCATAAACTTGTACTACTGTGACAAACAGTGCATATCTTAATAGCTCAACAAATTTCAGTCATTATTTGATAAAAGTATTCTTTGAAACAAAAGGGATACACACAATAAATCTCACATTTATTCCATATGGATTTATAAATCCGTATGGAATGGGTTTCCCTTGTGGCTCAGCTGGTAAAGAATCTGCCTGCAGAGCGGGAGACCTGGGTTTGATGCCTGGGTTGGAAAGATCCCCTGAAGAAGGAAAAGGCTACCCACTCCAGTATTCTGGCCTGGAAAATTCCATGGACTGTATGATCCATGGGGTTCACAAAGAGTTGGACATGACTGAGCGACTTTCACTTATTTATAAATATAAATGTATACTATTTGTGTTTTTATAAATACATGCTTAACATATGTATACAATGACATACATAAGTAGTTAAAAATGGCACTTTGTTTCTATATCATGTGATAAAGAATTTAGAAACTGAAAATACAGTCTATATTACCAGAATCTGTAAACTGAAGTGCATTCTAAATACTCATAGTTAATGTTTGCTTAACATAAAGTTATCTGTCAGGACAAACAGATTTGTGATGTAGTGTTTCACTTAAAATTCACTAGCTAATAGATAAAAGACTAAACTACTGCTCTGAGCACTGAAGAACTGAGATGAATCTACTATTTCATACTATCCACCCTTCCATAAAATGACCACAAATCCAATATTGAATGTGTCACTTCTTGAGAGATGTGCTTGAACATTCATCCATGAAACCTAGAAAGTAAATTTTGAAATCAGTCAATGAGCCACAGATGAAGAAGGGAGAAAATTATGGAATGAGTTTTGTTTTTTTGTTTTTTTCCATTTCCAGAACTGAGATATAGTTCCAGTACTATATTAATCATCAATTCGAGTTTTTAAGAAGTCCTCAGTGGTATGATATTTCCAAAAGCATATTATATGTAACAGATCATTGTTTTCAACAACTACATGTGGTTGCTTTGTTGATAGAGTGAAAATTGAGTGAATCCAGTAAAACTTTATGGAAAAAAAAACATAAATATTATTTTACTTTTTCATGAGTTACATTAATTTTTTTGTGTGTTCCAATACTGATTAAATTAGATAGCTGTTTGTATTTGTTAGTATACTCAAAGTAAAAACTGGCCTCTCTTAGGTAATTCTCTTGTTAATTCCAGAAGTTCTTTTCTTTGCCACAAAAGATTGCTACAGAAACCTAAAAAGCTTATTTTTGTCCTTCCACTTGTGTAAGTATAGTTATACATTAAATATTTCTAATGGTGTCTTGCATTAAAATGGTTTTATCTCTTTTTAGTGCATGCTAAAGTCACTTCAGTCATGTCCAACTGTGCAACCCCATGGCCTGTAACCCACCAGGCTTCTCTGTCCACGGGATTCTCCAGGCAAGAATACTGGAATGGGTTGCTATTTCCTTCTCCACTCTATTAGTGGATCACTGTTATTTCCTTCTCCACTCTTTATAGTGGATTACTGTTTTTTCACACAGATTTTAATTCAGAATGTCTATTGATATTTGTATTTTTTTCTTTATACATAGTACTTTGTCTTGAAAATTAATCATATATATCACATTGTAAATTATATATAAAAGAAATTGCTTAAATTTAATATTCTTTGAGAAATACATTGTCATATTAAATGGCTCTTAAATCAGTAATTTATATTACTTCCAGTACATTACATCCTAACACCACCTGGGAAGTAAAATTTTCTAGAGTGTTGGCTTTCATTTTATTCTTAATGTCTGATTGATGAAATTAAGCATGCAAACTTTTAAGAAGCTGAATTAAGAGATTCATGAATAGAATAAATATTCTTTAACTGTGTCCCTTCAGATTTGTTGCAAGATGAAGCATAAAATCTAAAATAAACATTTATAACTGTTGAATTTTGGGCTTAAAATATACCACATTGCAGAAATCCATATACATACTCATTATCTAAATTTAGAATCAGAAGAAATCTAAAAGTTCATTTAGTTACTCAAATCAAAGTATTTTATTTTACTTCTGAAGTAACTAACATATATGATGGTGACAATTCCTGCCTAAGTTGTCAGACAGATAGTAACTCAGTGTTCTGACTATAAACCAATGAATTTTCCCATAAATTATATATCTAGTAGTCTTCATACAAATATATTTTCTTTGTAACACAGGAAGAATGTGTTGATTTTCATAACAAAAGCTACTTGACAGAGTGTGAGCAATTATTGGTTTTATAAAATTTTGGTTGTAATAGATGAGTCAAATATATTAAGATGGAAAAAATAATTATTTTACTTTAGATTTTAAATGTATTTGAGTGAAAATGAATGGTTATTGATATGTATACATACGATAAGATAAATTACTAGAAAATTTTGTTCTAAATAAGAAAATGATCAGTTTCAAATTAATTTCTCTATCCTTAAAATTTAAGACAGTCATTGCATAGTATGACAATCAATAAGTATAGGAATTTATTAAATTGAAAATATGATGGATGCTGGAGTGAAAATCTGTCTAAAATTGGGCAACAGGGATATGTAAGGAGTGACAATTTTCTAATGTTGAGAGGTTTTCAAAAGAAGAAAAACACAGTAGAGGACTTGGTTAACTTCAATTGTTCCTTATTTAAAAACATATTCTAAGATAGGTATGTGAAAAATCTTTGTTAGAATTGTAGAGATCAAAGCCACAAAACAACTGGAAACATAAACTTATGTGAGTTAGTAAGTGACACAGTCTAATTTTCAGGAATGGAATGTAAATTGCAAATTGAAAAGCCACAGGCTTTAGTGAAAATATTCTAAAAATTAGGACTAACTATCACTAATTAAAGTGCAAATGTCCTTTTTTAATAAACATTTAGATTGGCTTTCTCAATCTTTATTTCACTTTTTTTTTTTCTGTTTTCTATTTGGAGAAAATATATATACAACTCAAAACATTTTCCTGATTCCTGTGAACTACAATCATTGATGCCAACTAAGTTCCAATAGTTCACTGCATTTAAGTGTCAAGTTCAGAGATGAAGTGGTAAATGCTTAACAGTGTGGACAGACAAGGATTCTGCAACATGGTCACAAACATGTACTACAAATGTGTCCCTAAAGATACCTATGGCCATGTTACTTGGTCACTAGGGAAGCAATGTGATCCAGATTCTGGGGAAATACTATCAATAGTCCATGAGATAATGTTAATCATTACAGCTATAGAAAACTACCGTGTTATAATAATTCAGGTGGTTGTGTTTTGGCCTGAGTCTATCACACACTGAGACCAAGGCATAAATGGTCCACACTTGTACTTATTTCATCAGATTTGCAATGCATATTCAGAATAATATTAAGCTATTAATTTGCAGAATATCTTTCTCCTTGACCGCTCATTCTATCAGCTCATTGTCATGAGAGTGTGGGTTTCCTTACAGGAAAGCCCTCATGATCCTTCTTAACAAAGCAGCAAGCTTGGTAGGAACAGCTTCCTTGGAACAGCAAGGAATGAATTTTTATAATTTACTGCTGCATTAGAAAGTATCAACAAAAATTAGATGCATAAACAACAATTTTATTATATTTCACCATTTAGAAAGGTAAGAATCAGACTAGGTTTTGCTAGGGTAACTCTTCTGTTCAATGTACTATTGTTTGTGGTATATTAGATATATTCATCATGTGGCTTGCCAGAATTGGAGGCAAGCCTAGATGGTCTCATTCACAAGGTTAAAGCCTTGATACATACAGCTATAAGTCTGGGCTCGTGTGGGCCTCCCTCCCACTTCTTGTAGTCTCAGAACCTCTCCATATGATCTCTCCAACAAGGTAATTACACATCTAAGAGGAGATTTAGGGCTCCTACAGACCACTATGGAACCTACTAGTCCTTTTATATATAAACTAGATCCAGAACTGAAATATTGTAAATTCATCATATTGCACAAGTTAAAACATCCACACACCAACCATCTATGAGACAATTCACAAACATTGTAGGCATTTTATTTTCCACAAACACACACTCTAAAATAATCATAGTAATCAATGGCAAAACTTATACTTTGATTACCCTAGCTTATAAAAGACATCAATAAATAAAGACAGGTTATCTTCTTAATGGATATAATTTTGTTCATGAGGAAAAATTCTTTTGACACTTTGCTTTGGGGCAGCAGTAGAGTGACAGAATGTAAAGAGGATTCTTTATAAAGATTTCTTTCACTTTTTTCCTCCTCTCATAGAAGAGAAGAAGAAAAAAATAAAAATTCTGTTCTATAACACTTTTTTGCAGATATATCACGCAGGGCTGGATGAAACACAATCTGGAATCAAGAATGCTGGGAGAAATATCAACAACTTCAATATGCAAACTGTTGTTGTTCAGTCATTCAGTCATGTCGGACTCTTTGTGAACCCATGGACTGCAGTATGCCAGGGTCATCTGCCCTTCACTTATCTCCCCACATTTGTTCAAACGCATGTCCATTGAGTCAATGATGCCATCCAACCATCTCATCCTTGGTCGCCCCCTTCTCTTCCTGCCTTCAATCTTTCCCAGCATCAGGATCTTCTTCAATGAGTCAGCTTTCCCATCAGGTGTTCAAAGTATTGGAGCTTCAGCCTTAGCGTTAGTATTTCCTATGAATATTCAGGGTTGATTTTCTTTAGAAATGACTGGCTTGATCTCCTTGAGTGCAAGGGACTCTCAAGAGTCTCCTCCAACACTACAGTTTGAAACTATCAATTCTTCAGCACTCAACTTTCTTTATGGTCCAACTCTCATATCTGTACACGACTACTGGAAAATCCATAGCTTCGACCATGTCCAGATTTGTTGACAAAATGATATCTCTGCATTTTAATACACTGCCTAGGTTTGTCATAGTGTTTCTTCCAAGGAGCAAGCATCTTTTAATTATGTGGCTGCAGTATAAGCCAGACATTCTGGAATGTGAAGTCACGTGGGCCTTAGGAAGCATCACTACTAACAAACTAAGTGAAGGTGATGGAATTCCAGTTGAGTTCTTTCAAATCCTAAAAGATAATGCTGTGAAAGTGCTGCACTCAATATGTCAGCAAATTTGGAAAATACAGCAGTGGCCACAAGACTGGAAAAGGTCAGTTTTCATTGCAATCCCAAAGAAAGGCAATACAAAAGAATGCTCAAACTACTACACAATTGCACTCATCTCACATGCTAGTAAAGTAATGTTCAAAATTCTCCAAGCCAGGCTTCAGCAATACATGAATCATGAACTTCCAGATGTTCAAGGTGGTTTTAGAAAAGGCAGAGGAACCAGAGATCAAATAGCCAACATCTGGTGGATCATCGAAAAAGCAAGAGAGTTCAAAAAAACATCTATTTCTGCTTTATTGACTATGCCAAAGCCTTTGACTGTGTGGATCACAATAAACTGTAGAAAATTCTGAAAGAGATGGGAATACCAGACCACCTGGCCTGCCTCTTGAGAAACCTATATGCAGGTCAGGAAGCAACAGTCAGAACTGGACATGGAACAACAGACAGGTTCCAAATAGAAAAAGGAGTACGTCAAGGCTGTGTATTGTCACTCTCTGCTTATTTAACTTCTATGCAGAGTACATCATGAGAAACACTGGGCTAGAGGAAGCACAAGCTGGAATCAAGATTGCCAGGAGAAATATCAATAACCTCAGATATGCAGATGACACCACCATAATGGCAGAAAGTGAAAAAGAACTAAAGAGCTTCTTGATAAAAGTGAAAGAGGAGAGTGAAAAAGTTGAGTTAAAGCTCAATGTTCAGAAAACTAAGATCATGGAATTCAGTCCCATCACTTCATGGCAAATAGATGGGGGAACAGTGGCTTACTTTATTTTTGGGGGCTCCAAAATCACTGCAGATGGTGATTGTAGCCATGAAAAGAAAAGATGCTTACTCCTTGGAAGGAAAGTTATGACCAAGCTAGACAGCATAGTAAAAAGCAGAGATATTACTTTGTCAACAAAGGTCCGTCTAGTCAAGGCTATGGTTTTATCATCAGTCATGTATGGATGTGAGAGTTGGACTATAAAGAAGGCTGAGAATCGAAGAATTGATGCTTTCGAACTGTGGTGTTGGAGAAGACTCTTGAGAATCCCTTGGACTGCAAGGAGATCCAACCAGTCCATCCTATTCCACAGATTGTTGTGATCCACACAAAGGCTTAAGCATAGCCAAAGCAGAAGTAGGTGTTTTTCTTAAAATCTCATGCTTTTTATATGATCCTAGGGATGTTGGCAATTTGATCTCTGGTTCCTCTGCCTCTTCTAAATCCAGCTTGTACATCTAGAATTTTTGGTTCACATACTTGAAAATCCTAGCTTACAGGATTTTCAGCTTTCCTGCTGTCATGTGAAATGAGTGCAATTGTGTGATAGTTTGAACATTCATTCACATTTTCCTTCATTGGGATGGCTTCCCCGGTGACTCAGACAGTAAAGAATACACCTGCAATGCAGGAGACCTTGGTTTGACCCCTGGATTGGGAAGATACCCTGGAGAAGGGAACGGTGACCCACTCTAGTATTCTTGCCTGGAGAATTCCATGGACCGTGGAGCCTGGAGGGCTACAGTCCATGGAGTCACAAAGAGTCAGACATGACTGAACAACTTTCACATTCACATTCTTTATGACTGGAAAGAAAATTAACCTTTTCCTGTCCTGTGACCATTGCTGAAACTTCCAAATTTGCTGGCGTTTTGAGTAGCAAATCATTCATTTGTGTCCATGGTTCACTGGAGAAGAAAATGGCAAACAATTTCAGCATTTTTGCTTTGAGAACCCCAAGAACAGTATGCCAAGGCAAACAATATGACACTGAAAGATGTACCCTCCAGGATTGGTAGTTGTCCACAATGCTACTATAGAAGAGCAGAGAAATAGCTAAAGAAGGAATGAAGTGACTGAGCCAAAGCAGAAAGTATAGCCAGTTATGAATGTTTCTGGTGGTGAAAGTAAATTTCAATGCTGTAAAGAACAATATTGCATAGGAACCTGGAATATTAGGTCCATGCTGCTGCTGCTACTGCTAAGTCGCTTCAGTCGTGTCTGACTCTGTGCGACCCCATAGACAGCAGCCTACCAGGCTTCCCCATCCCTGGGATTCTCTAGATTTATTAGGTCCATAAATCTAGGTAAACTGGAAATGATCAAGCCGGGGATAGCAAGAGTGAAGATTGACATCTTAGGAATCCATGAATTCAAATGGATGGGAATGGGTGAATTTAATTCAGAAATGTAGATGATATCACTCTAAGAGCAGAGAGCAAAGAGGAACTAAGAGCCTCTTAATGAACGTGAAAGAGGAGAGTGAAAAAGCTGTTTTAAAACTCAACATTATAAAAACTAATATATAGCATTCAGTTGCATCACTTCATGGCAGACTGGGAAAAAATGGAAACAGTGGCTCATTTTATTTTCTTGGGCTTCAAAATCACTGCGGACACTGACTTCAGCCATGAAATTATTTTTATCTTTTAATCTTTTGATATGATGGATTGTATTAATTGATTTTCAAATGTTAAATTTGGCATAAATTTCACTTGGCATGTTGTATAATTCTTTTTACACATTGTTGAATTTTATCTGCTAATATTTTGATGAGGATATCTGCATCTATGTTCATGAGAAATATTGGTCTATAATTTTCTTTTCCTATAATATCTTGAATTGATCTTTGTGTTAGTATAAGGCAAACTTCACAGAATGTCAACAAGTATTTCTTCTGCTTCTATTTTTAAGAAATTTTAGATAGCTGGTATAATTTCTTCATTAAATGTCTGATAGAATTCCCTCTTGATTTCATCTGGTCTTCACTGTTCAGTTTTAGAAAGTCATTAATTGTTTTCAGGACAGAGTACTAACTTCCAATTCCTTACATGCTTGACCAGAATAAAAAAGTCAAAGACTTATATTCTAAATCATTAAAACTATGACAAATCATGCCTGATCCTGTCACTATATCTAATTCAATATTAGATATTTAGCAATTATTTTCTGTCAAATGAATTGATCATCCAACTTTTGCAACCCCATGGATGGACTATAGCCTACCAGGATCCTCTGTCCATGGTATTTTCCAGTCAAGAGTAATGGAGTGGGTTGCCATTTCCTTCAGTAGGGGATCTTCCTGACCCAGGGATCAAATCTGGTTCTTCTGCATTGCAGGCAGACGCTTGGCTTACTGTCTGAGCTACCAGGGAAGCCCAACTGTGTATAAACTTTCCTCTGAAAGTTTTTTTTTGATTAGATCAGTATCTCAAAATACATGTGATCCATACTCATTAGTAAAATAAAAATTGAAACATTGGCTTCTAAACTATGCTGTTAAAAAAAAACTGTATGTATAGTATCTTACCAATACCTACTTTAACATTATAATGAACAGACATAAAATTATGATATTACATAGGTATGTATACATATATATACACATATATATATAATTGCATGTATGTATATATATTTTTCCCTAATGCATGATTCCTATGACATAATTACAACAATAATTACAATTATTCTGAAAACCCCTTGGATTGAATTTCTCTGATTTTAAAATCATTCTCTAGTTAACTATTTTAAGACCTTCAAGCTAATCTCTCATAATACTTTTGCATATAGCCTCTTTTGTTTCTGATTTAAAAAATGAAATTTCATGGCATATAAACATTAGGTTAATTTTGACCTTTAAGAAATTAATTTTATTTGTTATGAATATAGCATAGACTATTAAACCTCAAAAGACATGAGTATTAAAAGAGTTCCCTACAGGGTTACTTGGAAAGAACTATTTTATGCAATTTGTACTCAACTGGGAAAACTTGAGAAGTCAAATTGCTCTCTCCAGAGATTTTTTTCTCTTTGACAGATAATAAATCCCACAAGTTTTTAAAAATTCCCTTTGTCATTATTTCTATTTTCTCTTATCCTGGTGCCCCAGGAGTCTAGAATTGCTAGGGAGAATATTTCAAGTACTGAAACACATTTTGTATAACAACACAAAACTTATCCTGTAGAAAACACTATGTATGTATGGTGTGTATGTGTGACATACACATATATTTCATATATAATCAGTGTAAAAAATAGTCATTATCCTTATATGTTTATATTACATATTTTAAAGAACTAGCAGATTTTTAAAGCAGATATCAAGCTGTATAATAAGCCAATAAAATTAGCACAGATATTTTTCTTGTGTGAAAGTACTTATTTCTTGTATTCCTAACACTATCTCAGTTAACATATGAATATTTAAAACTTACTTTTTGTATGTGACAGTGTAGAATTTTCTTTGCGAAATGCCATTTAATTATATAAATTATTCTTGGGATGTGCACTCACTTTGTATACATTTGTATAATTTTTTAATATGAACTGAAGTCATTCAGCCATGTTTGACTCTTTGAGACCCCATGGACTATAGCCTACTAGGCTCCTCCATCCACGGAATTTTCCAGGCAAGAGTACTGGAGTGGGTTGCCATTTCCTTTACCAGGGGATCTTCCTGACCCAGGAATGGAACTGGGGTCTGCCACATTGCAGGCAGACACTTTACCATCTGAGCCCCAGGGAAGCCATTTTCATGAGTATAACACTTTGACATACTGCCAGCTGAAAATGACAGTTAAAATGAAAATGATTTACCTCTGAAAACACAGACTGAGTATAATTAAAACAGTAGAAAAAACAGAATGATAATTAATAATAATGTGAGAAAACATTTAGTGAAATTATTCTTGTCATTGCTGAAACATGGGCTGCCATGGTTGCAGATATAGGGTTAAAAATGGGTCAAAACTAGTTTTTGTTTTGTTTGGTGGAGGAGACCTTGAATAACAGATAATATATATCAGCAAATGCAGATACTCTGCTCTGAGAGTCAAGTATGTTAAGAAACAAGGATCATCAGAAAAATCAAGAAGTTATCTTTCAAGAGAGTAGTCTTACAATTCTTTCAATAGAATATTTCAAAACACACAAATATGTTGATTTAACTAATCAAAGTGCTTGTATTTAAACATTAGTTAAATTTAAAATTTTGGGCAAGGTCAATTCTTATTTTAAAAATATGCTTACAGAATCATTTCAATGTTTTGAAACTTCTTTTCTTCTCGGTTTCACAGTGTCCATTATTTTAATCCATCATAACTTTCATGATGCCATAGGTTGTTTCATTACCATTGTTTTCCTAGAACAAACTATAATCTCTTTAATGGCCAGGGTCATGTTTTGCATGATAATTGCTATTCTAGGGGGGTTAATTGCTATTCTAAGACAGTATGGAGGAGTGACTAGCTGAATGAATGAATATTTTAGACTGCTCTCACATTTGAATATATTTTTTATTCAGAGTATTTTACCAAATACAGATATCTAAAGCAACAGCCAGGTAGGTGATTGGGGAATATTCCAATATAATTTACAAGAAGCACAGTTAAAGCACCAAGTTGCATGTGAGGGTCAATACTGAATAAATACAGAAGAATGATAAATATATGCCATCCAACTGTACATTCATATAAAGCAGAAATATCTTTTAAATGACAAATATTGGCTGAAGCATCAACATGCTTAAGGTGAAGGAAGAATAAATCTGGTATGGATAGGGGACTGATGCCATCATTAAAACAGAAACACTGCATTGCCCTTTCACAAAGTTAGGGTGATTCAGTTTTCTCCATTCAAAAAAGCAATTGTGTTTTTAAAATAGATATTCTATATGAGATAGATATAAAAGTTTCTTACAGTTGTTTTATAAAAAAATTTTAAAAGGTATATATCATCTATGTAGTTGGCCCAGTGAGGCTTTCACTAATAAGAAATTTCCAGAGGCATAGCTGGTAGCACAGTTCCCTAACAGTTTCTTTCTGCGAAGGACTAGCCTCAGGAGTTTGATACCTTACTTCTCTGGTTGCCAAGTGAAAGAGAGATGCTAAACACCTGATTCCAAGTTATGCCGATCCCTGTGTTTATAGGGCACACTTGGTTTTGGGGGTTAAGGATGCTTGCATACTCATTTTCTGCATGTGTGATGTACCTCTTCCATTAAACAAAATTATTACTAATACATATTTCCAAACAAAGAACATCACAAAAGGTATTGGTTTAGCTTAAATCACTGACATAAATGTGACTTTTTTCCTTTGATTTTTGCTACATGTATAGATTTCAAATGTTTAAAAACTATAGGAAATCCTTTAGGCCTGCTAAGAAGTCATAAAAAGAATATATATAATTAAAAATGTAAAAATTCTATAAAGACTAAAACCTATCCTCAATATCATAGCATAGAAAAAAATAATTATATTTCATTATATAGTGTGAATAGTAAACCTGGTGCTTAGAATATAGAATCTGAACTATCACTATTACAAGTAGTTAGTAGGGGTAATAGTCAAGATAGTCATAGGAATACTATTAAAAATGTTATCTCAGTGTTGTGATACATATTTATAACGTTGCTGCTGCTGCTGCTGCTAAGTGGCTTCAGTCGTATCCGACTCTGTGAGACCTCACAGAAGGCAGCCAACCAGGCTCCCCGTCCCTGGGATTCTCCAGGCAAGAACACTGGAGTGGGTTGCCATTTCCCTCTCCAGTGCAAGAAAGTGAAAAGTGAAAGTGAAGTCACTCAGTTGTGTCCGACTCTTCGAGACCCCATGGACCGCAGCCTACCAGGCTCCTCTGCCCATGGGATTTTCCAGGCAAGAGTACTGGAGTGGGGTGCCATTGCCTTCTCCGACTTATAACGTTAGAGACAGTTTAAAAGTACTTACAATTTTATTTTATATAACACAGAATATACTACTAGTTAATGCAGATTGAAGATGATTTCCACACTAAGTAGCTGACTAGAAAATACACTGGATTTTTTCAGTGCGGTAGTCAGACCAAAATATCAATATAAAGACACATTTTAATATTTCTCTAGGTTCCCATATTACTTAAAATACCTAGAAATCGACAGAGTACTACTGAGTGTGCTTATATGCTCAGTGGTGTTCGACTCTGTGTGACCCCATGGACTGCAGCCTGCCAGTCTCCCTCTGTCTATGGGATACTCCAGGCAAGAATATTTGAAAGGGTAGCCATTCCTCCTCCAGAGGGGACTGAACCTGAGTCTCCTGCATCTCTTGCATTGGCAGGGGGATTCTTTACCACTGAGTCACCTGGGAAGCCCCTACACCGACTGTAGGAGGATGAAAATTAAATAGGTACCACAGTAAATATGTACAGTAATAAAGATGTATTTGTAATGCTAAATGCCATATTTTAATTGAAAAGCAATTCGGCTTTCAAATATTTTGAAATTTCACATTGTTAACCTGGAATGGTATGTTGAACATTCTTGCAGACTATGGCTTAACATCTTTCACATAAATCAAAATATGACATATATTAAATATTAAGTGGGTAAAGGAGGATACAAAACCCAATAATGTGGTAGGATTAACTACAATTATAATGAACACAAAAGACAGATAAAGATGAAAAGCTGCATGGTTTACTGCAACTAAGAAACATTAACTAATTTCTGGATAAAGAAATGACCAAGCATATACATATAATATGATATATGTACACATACAAACACATATGCACATACACATAAAGGAATTTAAAAAGCTCTAATGGTGAGAAAATGTATCAAATAAAATTAAATAGAAATGTCATCATAGGCCAAAATCTTTTATATCAAAAAAAGAGTACTGCACTGAAGTACCCAAAAATGTGTTCAGATGAAGTAGCATGATTATTTTGGGTGGTAGATGATTTTTTCTGTATATTTTCTATGTTAATCATATGTTTTATAATAATAATTTCTAACAAAAATTCAGTATTTACAGAAAATCAACCTCAATATTTTTCATTACAAATTAATATAATTAAACCTCAAAATTATATAGTATTTAAAGTCTAATATTATTTTAATTGTTAAATATGCTGATGAATATTTAAAAAATCAGAAAAATTATATATTTTAGAAAGCATATAACATTCTTCACCCATAAAATGAATAAAATGATTATGATCAAAATATTATAAGAAAATATATATTTTTTTCATTTTAGACATCAACTTTTCTGAATTTTTATATCAAGAGTGAAATAAATTACATTAATATACTGTCATAGCTAAATTTAGTTTCAGGTAAAAGTGAGAAAGAAAGAAAATTTAATACAAGAGAATTTGATTTGTACAAACCATCCATCTTATTGTCACAGTGTAGGCAAAAGTTCTATGATAATCTCATCATTTAAAAAATCACCTCCATATAGTATATACGCCTTAACATGTGCATGTATATTTACTAGTACAAAATATAATATTAAAAAAAAACCCTTTTAAAGAATATTTTAGTGGCACAAATGGCATCTTCTTTCTTAGTATTTTTGAAACTGAAAATGCTTACCGATGGGCTACTTGGTTGTAGTACACGAGAAAAAATCCCAATGAGAACTGAAACCATAAGAGATTTGTTCAGCTCATGGCATATATTAGCATGACCTGTCTATTTTCTGTCTTTATTGACATGGCTTTATTATTACAGGAAATGTTACATAGAACAGTAGATGTAACAATAACTGCAAATTTAGCTACTCAAATAACACAAATTATACAACCCAGAATTAAAGGTTAAGTATCGGCTAATTTTCTCACATTCTGTAGGCCAGAATTCTTGGCCGGCTGGCTTTATTGGATTCCTGGATTAGGGTATCACAAGGTTGAAATAAAAATCTTTGGTTGAAGCTTTTCTCAAAAAACTTTGGAGAAGAGTCTGATTCTGATTTCATTCACGTTGTCAACAGAATTTCGTTTCTTGCAGTTGCAGGATTGAACTCACCGTTTCCCTTATGGCTGTCAGTTGGGTGTGGCTTTCAGCTTCTAAACCAATGTCTTCCCTGTTCTGGGCTCCCCTCCATCTTAAGCCAGCAGTAGTATTTTGAATTCTTTCAGCATTTCTAATCTCTCTTACCTTCATTTATACCACAAATTTAAGAAACTCTTCTTCTAAACGGATCATATGATTACATTTGGCTGACCTGGAGAATCTCTCTTTTGATTAACTCAAAATTAACTGATTAGTAAACTTAATTATACGTGCCAAATCCCAATGCCATTAATATAAGATAATCATGAAGGTCATATTTCATCACATTCATAGTTACAGGGATTCTTCTGGGAAACTTTAAGGAGGCATTTTGGAATTCTACTGCTGCTGCTGCTAAGTCGCTTCAGTCGTGTCCAACTCTGTGCGACCCCATAGACAGCAGCCCAGCAGGCTCCCTCATCCCTGGGATTTTCCAGGCAAGAACACTGGAGTGGGTTGCCATTTCCTTCTCCAGTGCATGAAAGTGAAAAGTGAAAGTGAAGTCGCTCAGTCGTGTCCAACTATTAGTGACCCCATGGACTGCAGCCTACCAGGCTCCTCTGTCCATGGGATTTTCCAGGCAAGAGTACTGGAGTGGGGTGCCATTGCCTTCTCCCAGAAACTTCAAGAAAACCTAATATCCAAAATGGCTCAATAATGATAGCAAAGAAGTGGGACCTGAGGTATTTCCTGAAAGCATCTTCATGGAAACTACTTACTCCAATATATGGTGGAGATAAAAGTATAGAAAACTATTTCCCTTTTATAAGAACAAAAAATGAGAATTAATTAGCCATATTTGCATCAGGAAAAGGAAAAGAGTATCCCTTTCAGGGCATATAGAATTCTGCGGCTCCACAACTGGTATCAGCAATAGCCAGCATCACACCTGGTAGAGAAGCAAGGCAGGCAGCACCAACAACAGCAAGAAAATAGAAATCTACTGGCCAGATAGGTCAAACTGAATTAAACTAATCAAGTGATGACTCAACAATGGAGTCCTCTGAGGATGCTCTATTGTACCAAAGCTGAGAACACAATGCAAAGAAATAGAGGAAAACAATAAAATGGGAAAGACAAGATATCTCTCAAGAAAATTAGACATACTAAGGAAATATTTCATGCAAAGATAGGCTAAATAAAGGCAGAACAGTATGGACTATCAGAAGCAGAGGACATTTAGAAGAGGTGGCGAGAATCCACAGAAGAACTAACCACGATGGTGTCATCAGTCACCTAGAGTCAGACATCCTTAAGTGTAAAGTCAAGTGGGGACTTAAGAAGCATTACTATGAACAAAGCTAATGGAAGTAATGGAATTCCAGCTGAGATATTTCAAATTCTAAAAGATAATGCTGTTAAAGTACTGCACTCAATATGCCAGAAAATTTGGGAAACTCAGAGCGGCCATGGGACAGGAAACAGTCAGTTTTCATTCCAATACCAAAGGAGAGCAATGCCAAAGAGTGTTTATACTACCGCACAATTGCACTCATTTCAAATGATAGCAAGGTAATGTTCAAAATCCTTCAAGCTGGGCTTTAACGGCATGTGAACCAAGAACTTCTGGATGTACAAGCTGGATTTAGAAAATGCAGAGGAATCAAAGATCAAATTGCCAACATGTGTTGGATCATAGAAACAGCAAAGGAATTCCAGAAAAAAAAATACTTTTGCTTCATTGTCTATGCTAAAACTGTTGACTATATGGATCACAACAAACTGTGGAAAATTATTAAAGAGATGGAAATACTAGACCACCTTACCTACCTCCTGAGAAACCTGTACTCAGGTCAAGAAGCAACAGTTAGAAGTGGGCATGGAAAAATGGACTTGTTCAAAATTGGGAAAAGAGTGTGTCAATCCTGTATACTGTCACCCCGCTTATTTAACTTATATGTAGATTATATCATGTGAAACGCTGGGCTGTATGAAGCTGGAATCAAGATTACCAGGAGAAATATCGATAAACTCAGATATGCAGATTATACCACCCTAATGGAAGAAAGCTAAGAGAAACTAAAGAGCCTCTTGATGAAAGTGAAAGAGGAGAGTGAAAAAACTGGCTTTAAACTCAAGATTCAAAAAACTAAGATCCTGCCATCTGGTCCCATCTCTTCATGGCAAATAGATGAGGAAACAATGGAAACAGTGACAGACTTTATTTTCTTGGGCTCCAAAACCACTACAGATGGTGACTGCAGCCATGAAATTAAAAGACACTTGGCGGATTTATGTTGATACATGGCAAAACCAATATAATATTGTAAAGTTAAAAAATAAAATTAAAAAAATAAATTAATAAAAGACACTTGCTCCTAGGAAGTAAAGCTATGACAAACATAGATAACTTATTCAAAAACAGAGACATGACTTTACCGACAAAGGTCTGTACAAAGTTATGGTTTTTCCAGTAGTCATGTATGGATGTGAGACTGGATCATAAAGAAGGCTGAGAGAAGAACTGATGCTTTTGAATTATGGTGCTGGAGATGATTCTTGAGAGTCCCTAGGACTACAAGGAGATCAAACCAGTCAGTCCTAAAGGAAATCAGTCCTGAATATTCACTGAAAGGACTGATGCTGAAGCTGAATCACCAATATTTTGGCCATCTGATCAGAAGAGCCATCTCATTGGAAAAAACCCTGATGCTGGGAAAGACTGAGGGCAGGAGGAGAAGGTGGCAACAGAGGATGAGACAGTTGAATGGCATCATCAATTCAATGGACATGAGTTTAAGCAAATACGGAGAGTCTGGCGTGCTACAGCCCATGGGGTGGCAGAAAGTCAGACACGACTGAGTGACTGAACAACAACAAAAAGTGACTAGAAAGGACAAATGAAGTGGTAAGAAATATGACAGTCTGTTTACATCTTCCAAAGTGACCAGACTATGAAATGAATAGTGATTAGGGTATTAATCAAATCACTAGATTTAACTAAGTACACCAAACTGGAATACTTTTTCCCTTAGCCAGATTGAGTACTTAAAAGTGAATATAAGTTTACTTATAGAAATGCCCCCTTCCTCTTTTCTAACATATGAATTTTAGAGCATAAATTAGATTCCACTTCAGTTTCCAAAGATATGATAAACACATGAAAGGAAGAAAATATCTTTTAAACTGTAGGTTTGGTGAACACTAAGTGCCCTTCTATCACCCTTCGTGATATCCTTTACAGAGCTGTGAGATGCACTTCTGTCCTCTGAAATTTAGAGAGTATAGGAAAATCCCAGACAAGTGTTCCTTGATAAGAAAATACATAAATATATTATCCTTGATATCAGCCACTTCCTGTTTATCTGTGTGTGAGTGTGTGTGTGTGTGTGTGTGTGTGAGAGAGAGAGAGAGAGAGATGTTTATAATTTCTGAAGAACTGAGGGACAGAAGTCAAAATATCTTTTATTTAATTGTTCAGTTTAAAATGTCATGAAATTGTCATCTTTATCACCTGTGAGGAATGAAAAGGGTTGTAGATAGTGAGGTTATTGATTTACATTTAAAGAGAAGAAATATTCAGTGAGAAAAGATGCTCTTACAACCTTGGTCACTGCAGAAATGCAAGCAAATAGACATATTACAGTTAATTTATCTTTCCTCCACAGGATAGAGCAATCTGTAGGAAAAAATATACCTCAGTTATTTATCTCTTGCTGAGACATATCCTCAAAATCTCTTTGTAAGAGTTTGTATAAATGAATTCATATAGTGACAGTCTTTTCAAAAGTCCTGCATTACCTAAAGGCCAAAGCAAGTGGGGAATTTATTTCAATGTATCACTATATAATATATATATATATATATATATATATATATATACATACATATGTGTGTGTGTGTATATCACTTTATGTTTGAATCCTTTTGTTCTTCCCATCTCTTCTCTTTAAAAAGAAATACTTTACTTTTTTATATTGGCTTTATTATATTATTCTAACCAAAGCACCTTTAAGAGTAGGTGAAGCTTTTGTAAAACTGATGACCTCACTATTTTCCACAGCTATACTCCATTCTCCCTGACCTCATCAGAATACACGGCACTAAAAGTTCCACTTAGTTAAGTAAAAAAAAAAAAAAATATATATATATATAACAAAACTAAGATATTTAATCATCATAATAGTTTATACTTACACCGTGTTTCATGTTTCTTACACTACCACAATACTATCAGAATGATTTAGAATTTATGTTTCTAAGGACCTGGGGAAAATCCCTTACTCAAAACAGCTCAAATCTTAATGTGTAGGAAGTAGGGAAGAGAAATTATCCACAGGATATCTGTATATCACAGACTCATGGGAGTCTGGAAGAGGGTTTACTATCTCAGTTTGGCTCCCTGATTCAGAACATCTCAAAACTTGATTCAGCTTAAAACTAAATTCTAAAGAAAGACCAGGGGCTTTAAAAGTAGAAAGACAGAAAAATCTCAAAAAAAAAGTGTGGAAGGCAAGAAATAGCATGTTTTAAAAAGTTTGTTCCTGTTGAATGATAAAAGTAATGTTATGAAGGATGTGAAATGAAGCTGAAGATAGAGGAGTAGAATAAATCATAGATTACCTTCTATGTCACAATATAAAGATTAACAATATTATTTCAAAAATGACTAAGAGCTTCACAGAAGACGTTCAAGTAGAGAAGCGATATAATCATATTTGTGTGTGTACTTTCAGTCCTGTTGTACTCTTTGTGACCCCACAGACTGTAGCCCACCAGTCTTCTCTGTTCATGGAATTTTCCAGACAAGACTAGTGGACTGCATTGCCATTTTCTACACCAGGGGGGTTTCCTGACGCAGGGATCAAATCCAAGTCTAATGCATCTCCTGTTTTGGCAGGCAGATTCTTTACCACCATGCCACCTGGAAAGACAATAACCTATTCACATTTTGCAGATACAGAGACAAATATAGCATGGATGGTGATTAAATTAACTTGGGTTTTGAACAGATTGTTTCTATATAAATACCACCTCTACTACAGTTTACTCATATATACCTGGGTAACTAAGTTAGAATCTAAATGTTTCAATTTAATAAATCTAACATAAAATTGTGATATGAATTAAATTGAGCCATGCCATGTTCAGTTGCTCAGTCGTGTCCAACTCTTTGCAACCCCATGGACTGAAACATGCCAGGCCTCCCTGTCTATCACCAACTCCCAGAGTTTACCCAAACTCATGTTCATTGAGTTGGTGATGGCATCCAACTATCTCATCCTCTGTCATCCCCTTCTCCTCCTGCCCTCAATCTCTCCAAGCATCAGGTTCTTTTCAAATTAGTCAGCTCTTCACATCAGGTGGCCAAAGTATTGGAGTTTCAGGTTCAACGACAGTCCTTCCAATGATCACCCAAGACTGATTTCTTTTAGGATGGACTGGTTGGATCTCCTTGCAGTCCAAGGGACTCTCAAGAGTCTTCTGCAACAACACAGTTCAAAAGAATCAGTTCTTCGGTGATCAGGTGTCACATACATACATGACTACTGGAAAAACCATAGCCTTGACTAGATGGACCTTTGTGGACAAAGTAATGTCTCAGCTTTTTAATATGCTGTCTAAGTTGGTCATAACTTTCCTTCCAAGGAGTAACCGTCTTTTAATTTCATGGCTGCAATCACAATCTGCAGTGATTTTGGATCCCCCAAAAATAAAATCAGCCACTGTTTCCACTGTTTAACTATCTATTTGCCATGAAGAGATGGAGCTAGATACCATGATCTTAGTTGTCTGAATGTTAGCTTTAAGCCAACTTTTTAACTCTGCTGTTTCAACTTAATCAAGAGGCTCTTTAGTTTTTCTTCACATTCTGCCATAAGGGTGATGTCATTTGCATATCTGAGATTATTTATATTTCTCCCAGCAATCTTGATTCCAGCTTGCTGCTCTTCCAGCCCAACGTTTCTTGTGATGTACTCTGCATATAAGTTGAATAAGCAGGGTGACAATATACAGCCTTGACGTACTCCTTTTCCTATTTGGAAGCAGTCTGTTGTTCCATGTCCAGTTCTAACTATAGCTTCCTGAACTGCATACAGGTTTCTCAAGAGGCAGGTCAGGTAGTCTGGTTTTCCCATCTCTTGAAGACTTTCCAACAGTTTATGGTGATCCACACCATAGTCATAGCTTTGGCATAGTCAATAAAGTAGAAATAGATGTGTTTCTGGAACTCTTTTGTTTTTTCAATGATCCAATGGGTCTTGGCAATTTGATCTCTGGTTCCCTTGCTTTTTCTAAAGCCAGCTTGAACATCTGGAAGTTCATGGTTCATGTATTGCTGAAGCCTGGCTTGGAGAATTTGAGCATTACGTTGCTAGAGTGTGAGATAAGTGCAATTGTGCAGTAGTTTGAGCATTCTTTGGTATTGCCTTTTTTGGGAATGGAATGACAAATGTTCTTTTCCAGTCCTGTGGCCTCTGCTGAATTTTACAGATTTGCTGGCATATTGAGTGCAGCACTTTCACAGCATCATCTGTTAGGATTTGAAATAGCCTCAACTGGAATTCCATCGCCTCCATTAGTTTTGTTTGTAGAGATGCTTCCTAAGGCCCATTGACTTCACATTCTAGGATGTCTGGCTCTAGGTGAGCAATCACACTATCATGATTACCTGGGTCTTGAAGATCTTTTTTGTACAGTTCTGTGTATTCTTGCTACCTCTTAATATCTTCTGCTTATGTTAGGTCCATACCATTTCTGTTCTTAATTGAACCCATCTTTGCATGAAATGTTCCCTTGGTATCTCTAATTTTTCTGAAGAGATCTCTGGTCTTTCCCATTCTTTTGTTTTCCTCTATTTCTTTGCAATGATCATTGGGGAAGGCTTTCTTATCTCTCCTTGCTATTCTTTGGAACTCTGCATTCAAATGAGTATATCTTTCCTTTACTCCTTTGTTTTTCGCTTCTCTTCTTTTCATAGCTATTTGTAAGGCCTCCTCAGACAGCCATTTTGGGTTTTTGCATTTCTTTTTCTTGGGGATGGTCTTGCTCCCTGTCTCCTGTACAGTGTCATGAACCTCCGTCCATAGTTCATCAGGCACTCTATCAGATCTAGTCTCTTAAATCTATTTCTCACTTCCACTGTATAATCCTAAGAGATTTGATTTAGGTCATTCCTGAATGGTCTAGTGGTTTACCCCACTTTCTTCAATTTAAGTCTTAATTTGGCAATAAGGAGTTCATGATGTGAGCCAAAGTCAGCTCCCGGGTTTTTTTTTTTTTTTTTGCTGACTGTATAGAGCTTCTGCATCTTTGGCTGCAAAGAATATAATCAATCTGATTTAAGTTTTGACCATTTGGTGATGTCCATGTGTAGAGTCTTCTCTTGTGTTGCTGAAAGAGGGTATTTGGTATGATCAGTGCATTCTCTTGGGAAAACTATTAGCCTTTGCCCTATTTCATTCTGTACTCCAAGGCCAAAGTTGCCTGTTACTCCAGGTGTTTCTTGACTTCCAATTTTGCATTCCAGTCCCCTATAATGAAAAGGATATTTTTTTCGGGTGTTAGTTCCAAAAGGTCTTGTAGGTCTTCATAGAACCATTCAATTTCAGCTTCTTCAGCATTACTGGTCAGGGCATAGACTTTGATTACCATGATATTGAATGGTTTGCCTTGGAAATGAACAGAGATCATTCTGTCATTTTTCAGATTGCATCCAAGTACTGCACTGTAGTACTACATGCCATGTAGGGCCACCCAAAATGGATGGATTATGGTAGAGAATTCTGACAAAATATGATCCACTAGAGAAGGTAATGGCAAATGACTTCAGTATTCTTGCCTTGAGAACCCCATGGACAGTATGAAAAGGCAAAAATATAGGACACTGAAAGATGAACTCCCCAGGTTGGTAGGTGTCCAAATGCTACTGGAGAAGTGTCGAGAAATAACTTCAGAAAGAATGAAGTGACAGAGCCAAAGCAAAAACAACACCCAGTTGTGAATGGGACAGGTGATGGAAGTAAAGTCCAGTGTGGTAAAGAACAATATTGCCTAGGAACATGGAATGTTGGGTCCATGAATCAAGTTAAATTGAAAGTGGTCAAATGGGAAATGGTAAAAGTGAACATTGACATTTTAGTAATCAGTGAACTAAAATGGACCAGAATGGGTAAATTTAATTCAGCTAACCATTATATCTACTATTGAGGGCAAAAATCCTTAGAAGAAATGGAGTAGCCCTCATAGTCAACAAAACAGTCCAAAATGCAGTGCCTGGATGCAATCTGGAAAATGACAGAATGATCACTGTTTGTTTCCAATGCAAACAATTCAATATCACAGTAATTCAAGTCTATGCCCCAATAAGTAATGCAAAAGAAGCTGAACGGTTCTATGAAGACCTACAAAACCTTCTAAAACACCCAAAAAAGATGTCCTTTTCATCATAAGGGACTGGAATGCAGAAGTAGGAAGTCAGTAGCTATTTGGAGTAACAGGCAAATTGGACCTTGGAGTACAGAATGAAGCAGGGCAAAGGCTAAAGAGCTTTGCCAAGAAAACGCACTGGTCATAGCCAAAACCCACTTCCAACAACACAAGAAGAAACTCTACTCATGGACAACACCAGATGGTCATACTGAAATCAGATTGATTATATTCTTTGGAGCCAAAGATGGAGAAGCTCTACACAGTCAGTAAAAACAAGACTGGGAACTCATTGTGGAACAGATCATGAACTCATTATTGCAAAATTCAGACGAAAATTGAAGAAAGTAGGGAAAACCACTAGACCATTCAGGGATGACCTAAATCGAATCTCTTATGATTATACAATGGAAGTGAGAAATAGATTCAAGGGATTAGACCTGATAGACAGAGCACCTGAAAAATTATGGATGAAGGTTCATGACATTGTACAGGACACAGTGATTGAGACTATCCCCAAGAAAAAGAAATGCAAAAAGTCAAAATGGTAGTCTGAAGAGGTCTTACAAATAGCTAACAAAAGAAGATACACTAAAGGCAAAGGGACAGAGGAAAAATATCCATCTGAATGCAGAGTTCCAAAGAATAGCAAGGAGAGATAAGAATTAAGATTCCTCAGTGATCAATGCAAAGAAATAGAGGGAAAAAATAGAATGGGGAAGACTAGAGATCTCTTCAAGAAAGGGAACATTTCATGCAAAGATGAGCACAATAAAGCACAGAAATGGTATGGACCTAACAGAAGCAGAAGATATCAAGAAGACACGGCAACAATACATGGAATAACTATGCAAAACAGATCTTCATGACCCAGATAATCATGAAGGTGTGATCATTCACCTAGAGCAAGACATCCTGGAATGCAAAGTCAAGTGGGCCTTAGGAAGCATCACTATGAACAAAGCTAGTGGTGGTGATGGAATTCCAGTTGAGCTATTTCAAATCCTAAAAGATCATGCTGTTGAAAGTGTTGCACTCAATATGCCAGAAAATTTGGAAAACTCTGCAGTGGCCACAGGACTGGAAAAGGTCAGTTTTCATTCCAATCCCAAAGAAAGGCAATTAGAAGGAATGTTCAAACTACCAAACAATTGCACTCATCTCACATGCTAGCAAAATAATGCTCAAAATTCTCCAAGCCAGGCTTCAATAGTACGTGAACCCTGAACTTCCAAATGTTCAAGCTGGATTTAGAAAAGGCAGAGGAACAAGAGCTTAAATTACTAACATCTGTTGGATCATCAAAAAAGCAAGAGAGTTCCTGAAAACATCTATTTCTGCTTTATTGACTATGCCAAAGCCTTTGACTGTGTGGGTCACAAAAAAAGAATAAACAAACAAAAAAAAGCTATTGAAAATTCTTCAAGAGATGGGAATACCAGACCACCTTATTTGCCTCCTGATAAATCTGTATGCAGGTCAAGAAGCAGCATATAGAACTGGAAACATGGAACAACAGACTGGTTCCAAACCGGAAAAAGGAGTACATCAAGGCTGTATATTGCCAACCTCCTTATTTAACTTACATGCAGAGTACATCATGTGAAATGCCCGGCTGGATGAAGCACAAGCTGGAATCAAGACTGCTGGGAGAAATATCAATAACCTCAGATAGGCAGATGGCACCACCATTACGGCAGAAAGTGAATGGGAACTAAAGAGACTCTTGATGAAAGTGAAAGTGCAGAGGGAAAAAGTTGGCTTAAAGCTCAACATTCAGAAAACTAAGATCATGGTATCCAGTCCCATCACTTCATGGCAAATAGATGGGGAAACGGCGACAGACTTTATTTTCTTGGACTCAAAATTCACTGCGGATGGTGACTTCAGCCATGAAATTAAAACACGCTTGGTTCTTGGAAGAAAAGCTATGAACAACTGCGACAGTATATTAAAAAGCAGAGACATTACTTGGTTGACAAAGGTCCTTTTAGTCAGGCTTTGGTTTTCCCAGTAGTCATGTATTGATGTGAGAGGGGGACTATAAGGAGAGCTGAGCATCGAAGAATTGATGCTTTTGAACTGTGGTGTTGGACAAGACTCTTGAGAGTCCCTTGGACTGGATGGAAATCCAACCAGTCCATCCTAAAGGAAATCAGTCTTGAATATCCTTTGGAAGGGTTGATGCTGAAGCTGAAACTCCAATACTTTGTCCACCTGGTGCAAATAGCTGATTCACTAGAAAAGACCCTGATGCAGAGAAAGGTTGGAGGAACAGAAGTGGATGACAGAGGATGAGATGGTCGGATGGCATCACCGACTTGATGGACACGAGTTTGAGCAAGCTCCAGGAATTGGTCTTGTACTGAGAAGACTGGCATGCTGCATTCTATGGGATTGCAAATAGTCAGACACTACTGAGTGAACAAACTGACTGACAGAATATAGAATATTTAGTGTAATGCTTAACATCTAAGTTCTATAGATGAGTTATCTATTTATATAGCAAAATTTGATATTACTATTATTACATTTACTATTATCAGTATTCTTATTTTTATATTTATTTTTATATTGTTAAAGTGTATAACAATACTCATGAAGAAAGGCCAAATTTTAAGAACGTCAGTATTTTAAGAAAGAGATAATAGAATCTCTGTTAGTAGTCATTTGGGGAGAGGAAATGATGAGTTTAAAAAAATAATAAAAATGGAAAATTAGTAGTGATTATTGTGAGAGTCAAGTTTGCTTCTTTTATTTATTATTTACTTTCATTAAAGTACAGTTAATTAACAATATTGTATTAGTTTCATGTATGCAACAGTGATTCAATATTTTTACAGATTATAATCCATATAAAGTTATTATAAGATATTCTCTACATCCTGTGTATACACAGGGATTGTAGACCCTTATTTATTTTATACATAGCATTTGGTAGCACTTAAACTCCTACCTCACAATCTTGCCCCTCTCCCCATCACTCTCCTCTCAGGTAAGCACTGATATGCTTTCTATATCTGTGAATCTGTTTTGGTTTTGTTACATACATTCCTTCATTTTTAAAGATTCCACATATTTATTTTTGTTGTTCACTCACTCAGTAGTGTCCAACTCTTTGTGACCACATAACCTGTAGCACACCAGGCTTCCCTGTACTTCATCAACTCCCTGAGGTTGCTCAAACTCATGTCATTAAGTAGGTGATGCCATCTAGCCATCTCATCCTCTGTCATTCCCTTCTCCTCCTGCCTTCAGTCCTTCCCAGCATCAGGGTCTTTTCAAATGAGTAAGTTCTTCACAACAGGTGGCCAAATATTGGAGCTTCAGCTTCAGCATCAATCCTTCCAGTGAATATTTAGGGTTGATTTCCTTTAGGATTGATTGGTTTGATCTCCTTGCAGTCCAAGGAACTCTCAAGAGTCTTCTCCAGCACCACATTTCAAAAGCATCGATTCTTCAGTGCTTAGCTGTCTTTATGGTCCAACTCTCATATCTGTACAGGACTACTGGAAAAACCATAGATTTTACTATACGGGCATTTGTCGACGAACTGAGGTCTCTACTTTGTAGTACCCTTACTAGGTTTGTCATAGCTTTACTACCAAGGAGAAAGAATCATTTAATTTCTTGGTCTTATCTGTCTGACTTATTTTATTAAGCAAAATACTCTCCAGGTGCACTTGTGTTGTACTTTCATTCATTTCATGGTTTCGTATTATTTATATATAAAGTAATGCTCAAAATTCTCCAAGTGAGGCTTCAACAATAC
Source organism: Bos mutus (assembly GCF_027580195.1). Taxonomy (NCBI): domain Eukaryota; kingdom Metazoa; phylum Chordata; class Mammalia; order Artiodactyla; family Bovidae; genus Bos; species Bos mutus. The sequence goes on along the minus strand of NC_091636.1, from coordinate 47,889,141 downwards.
ATGAATTGAGAATTTCCAGATGTTAAAGCTGGATTTAGAAAAGGCAGAGGAATCAGAAATCAAATTGCCAACATCCGTTGGATCATAGAAAAAGCAAGAGAGTACCAGAGAAACATCTTCTTCTGCTTTATTGACTATTCCAAAGCATTTGACTGTGTGGATCACAACAAACTGTGGAAAATTCTCAGATATGGGAATACGAGACTACTTTATCTGCCTCCTGAGAAATCCGTATGCAAGTCAAGAAGCAACAGTTAGAACTGGACCAGGAACAATGGACTGGTTCCAGATTTGGAGAGGAGTTTGTCAAGGCTGTATACTGTCACCTTGCTCAATTATCTTATGTGCAGAGTACATCATACAAAGTGCTGGGCTGTGTGAAGCACAAGCTGCAATCAAGATTGCTGGAAAAAATATCAATAACCTCAGATACATAGATGACACCACCCTTATGGCAGAAAGTGAAGAGGAACTAAAGAGCCTCTTGCAAGTGCAAGAGGAGAGTGAAAAAGCTGGCTTAAAACTCAACATTCAGAAAACGAAGATCATGGCATACAGTCCCATCACTTCACGGAATAGATGGGGAAACAATGGAAACAGTGCCAGTTTTTATTTCCTTTGGCTTCAAAATCACTTCAGATTGTGAATGCAGCCATGAAATTAAAAGACGCTTGCTCCTTAGAAGAAAACCTATGACCAACCTAATGTATTAACAAGCAGAGATATTCTTTGTTGACAAAGGTCCATCTAGTCAAAGCTATGTTTTTTCCAGTAGTCAAGTATGGATGTGAGTGTTGGATTATAAAGAAAGCTGCGTGCTGAAGAACTGATGCCTTTGAACTGTGGTATTAGAGAAGACTCTTGAGAATCCCAGAGTATTTGGAGATCCAACCAGTCAATCCTAAAGGAAATCAGTCAGTCCTGAATATTCATTGGAAGGACTGATGCTGAAGCTGAAACCCCAATATTTTGGCCACTTGATGCAAAGCACTAACTCATTGGAAAAGGCCCTGATGCTGGTAAAGATCAAAAGCAGGAGGAGAAGGGGATGATAGAGAATGAGATGGTTAGACGGCATAACTGACCTGATGGACATGAGTTTGAGCAAGCTCCAGGAGTAGTTGGTGGTGGACAGGGAAGCTTGGTGTGCTGCATTCCATGGGGTCTCAAAAGGTTGGACATGAGTGACTGACTGGACTGTTATATATATATATATATATATATATATATATATATATATATATATATATATACATATATATATATATGCATATATATATGTATATAAACATTACTTTAATCCATTCTTTTGCTAATGGACTTTCAGGTTGCATTCATGTCTTGGCAATTGGAAATAATGTCACTATGAACACTGGGGTGTGTAAATGTTTTCCAATTACTGCTTTCCTTTGGATTATATGGTAGTTCTATTTTTTTTTAATATAAATTTACTTATGGCGGATTCATTTTGATGTTTGGCAGAACTAATGCAATTATGTAAAGTTTAAAAATAAAATAAAATTTAAAAGAAAAAAAAATAAATATAAATTTACTTATTTTAATTGGAGGCTAATTACAATATTGTATTGGTTTTGCCATACATCAACATGAATCTGCCACGGGTGTACACGTCTTCCCCATCCTGAACCCCCTTTTCTGGAAATCTCCATATTGTTTTCCATAGTGACTGCATCAATTTACATCCCAAAAAACTGTAGGAGGGCTCCCTTTTCTCCACATCCTTGCCAACACTTGCTTAATGATAGACATTTTGATAGGTGTGAGGTGACAGCTTATTGTGATTTTGATTTATATATCCCTGATGATTAATGATGCTGTTACTTGTAAAAGATAAACCAAAGCATATTACAAGTGTTAAAGGTTTATTTAGCAGAAATCTCTTAGAATTTGTCAGTGCCCAACCAGAAGTGGTTAGGAACACTCTATCCATAGGAGCTCTGGGAAAAAAAATTACAGAGAAAAGGCAGACACAAAGTAAGAAATAATTGATTGCCTATAGCCTACAGCGTAGTTGTCTATATTTGTTATTGAATAGACCTAGGTTTTGATTTCAAAACCTTGAGGCACTTACAGGTTTAGATTTTTGTTTGCTTACATAGGCCATAGCAATCTAACAGCCTCCTTATTTAATTAATTTAATAATTCATGTATCTAGTGTGGGTAATTATTTGAGTACTATCTGATATAATGAATACAAGAGGAATACATTTATAAGGAGAACATTTTTAAAATTATCTTTTAGAAAATATCAGGGATTTAAGAGACTATGTTTATAACAACAATACTTAGCCAACAATTATATTTATGATAAAAATGTAGAAATTTCCCCTATAGTTGTGAATTGAGATTTCTTAAATTTCTGTCATAATTTTTCACTTTGTGATTGTACTGATAAGAAGAGAGAAATGCAGGAATGTTTTTGTTAATGTCTTTCTAAAGTTTGATTGAACTAAACAAGAAAAAATTAGTGTATTTCTTTTAATTTATATATATATGTAAATATATATGTACATAAATATATATGTGTGTGTATATATATATATATATACATACATACATACATACACACACACACACACATACACTGCTTTTGTTTAAACACTGGAGGTAATGAGTGAGGGACAAATGTAACACTGTTAGAAAAAGGAATGTGGGTCCTGGGTAGGACTATTATGGTACATAGTCTGCTTACACTGAAAGTCTCTTAAGATCTTTGACTAGTATTCATTGTTTCCATATTAGTTTCATAGAAATAGTGCATAAAAATCAAACTCCAAATGTCAACAAATTAAAACATATTTTTGGTCATTTATATATGGGTCAGGTATGGCCCTGATGGTTTTCCCAGGCTGAGATGAGTTCAAACCTGTTCTACTTGGTTCCTTATTCTGGATTCAGGGTTATTTTTCTTTCATGGTGGATTAGAAAAACATAGAGGGGAAACCAAAGCTTACAAGTAAATTTAAAATTTCTGCTCTCATCAAAATCATTTTGAAATAAATTTGAAAAAAAAATAATTCACCTGGCTAAACTAACTATCAAGATGGCAGGAAAATCCATTTTCCTCTGTTCTAGTGAGAGATGATATTTGAAAATAGACATTGGCAAGTATATCAATCTATATTTTTATAATAGGAAATAAATGAATGATTACAAGCATAATCTTTCTATGATGATTCCTCTTAGAATTTTTGAATTAATAAATAAATATGAAACAAGCTTTATTTTAAATAATTCCAACTTTATTTTAAACAATTCCAACAATAACACCCAAAAAAGATGTCATTTTAATCATAGATGACTGGAATGCAAAAGAAGGTAGTCAAGAGTTACCTGGAGTTATAGGCAAGTTTGGCCTCGGAGTCCAAAATGAAGCATGGCAAAGGCTAATAGAGTTTTGCCAAGAGAACACACTGGTCATAGCAAACACCCTCTTCCAACAACACAAGACACGACTCTACACATGAACATCACCAGATGGTCAAAACTGAAATCAGGTTGATTATATTCTTTGCAGCCAAAGATGGAGAAGTGCTATACAGTCAGCAAAAACAAGACCAGGAGCTGACTGTGGCTCAGATCATGAACTCCTTATTGAAAAATCGGAGAAAGTATGTAAAATCACTAGGCCATTCAGATATGACCTAAATCAAATCCCTTACGATTATACAGAGGAAGTGACACAGAGATTCGAGAGATTAGACCTGAGAGAGTGCCTGAAGAAATATGGAGGGAGGTTCCTAATACTGTACAGGAAGCAGTGATCAAAACCATTCCCAAGAAAAAGAAATGCAAAAAGGCAAAATGGTTGTTTGAGGAAGCCTTACAAATAGCTGAGAAAAGATGAGAAGCAAAAGGCAAAGAACAAAAGGAAAGATATATCTATCTGAATGCAGAGTTCCAAAGAACAGCAAGGAGAGATAAGAAAGCCTTCCAAAGTAATCAATGTAAAGAAATAAAGGAAAACAATAGAATGGGAAAGACTAGAGATCTCTTCAAGAAAATTTGAGATATCAAGGGGTTATTTAATGCAAAGATGAGTTCAATAAAGGACAGAAATAGTATGGACTAACAAAAGCAGAAGATATTCAGAAGAGGTGGCAAAAATACACAAAAGAACTATACAGAAATGATCTTCATCACCCAGAAAATAATGACGGTCTAATCACTCACTTAAAGCCAGATATCCTGGAGGGTGAAGTCAAGTGGGCCTTAGGAAGCATCACTATGAACATAGCTAGTGGAGGTGATGGAATTCCAGCTGAGCTATTTCAAATCCTAAAAGACAATGAGCTGAAAGTGTTGCACTCAGTATTCCAGGAAATTTGGAAAACCAGTGGCCACAGGACTGGTAAAGGTCAGTTTTCATTCCAATTCCAATTCCAAAGAAGGACAATGGCAAAGAATTTTCAACTACCACACGATTGCACTCATTGCACATGCTAGGAACGAAATGCTCAAAATCCTTCAAGGTAGGCTTCAACAGTAGGTAAACCGAGAACTTCCAGATGTGCAAGTTAGATTTAGAAAAGGCATAGAAGCCAGAGAACAAATTGCCAACATCAACTGGATCATAGAAAAAGCAGGAAATTTTCAGAAGAAAAATCTACTTCTGCTTCATTGACTACACAAAAGCCTTTGACTGTGTGGATTACAATCAACTGTGGAAAATTCTTAAAGAGACATAAAATCCTGTCCACATTACCTGCCTTGTGAGAAACCTGTATGCAGCTCAAGAAGCAACAGTTAGAACCAAACATGGAAGTACAGATTGGTTCAAAATTGAGAAAGGAGATTGTTAAGGCTGTACATTGTCACTCTGTTTAACTTCTATGCAAAGCACAGCATGATAAATGCCATGTTGGGTGAATCACAAGCTGGAATCAAGATTTCCAGGAGTAATATCAATAACCTCATATATGTACATGGCACCACTTTTATGGCAGAAAGGAAAGAGGAACTAAAGAGCCTCTGGAGGAAGGTGAAAGAGGAGAGTGAAAAACCTGACTTAAAACTTAACATTCAAAAAACGAAGATTATGGCATCCTTCCCATCACTTCATGGCGTACACATGAAGAAACAATGTAATCGGTGGCTGACTTTATTTTCTTGCACTCCAAAAATCACTGCAGATGGTGACTGCAGCCATGTAATTAAGACTCTTGCCTCTTTTGGGAAAAGCTATGACAAAGAATTGATGCTTTTGAACTGTGGTGTCGGAGAAGACTCTTGAGAGTTCCTTGGACTGCAAAGAGATCCAACCAGTCCATTCTGAAGGAAATCAGCCCTGGGATTTCTTTGGAGGGAATGATGCTGAACCTGAAACTCCAGTACTTTGGCCACCTCATGCGAAGAGTTGACTCATTGGAAAAGACTCTGATGCTGGGAGGGATTGGGGGCAGGAGGAGAAGGGGACAACAGAGGATGAGATGGCTGGATGGCATGACTGACTCGATGGACGTGAGTCTGAGTGAACTCCGGGAGTTGGTGATGGAAAGGGAGGCCTGGAGTGCTGTGGTTCATGGGGTCGCAATGAGTTGGACACGACTGAGTGACTGAACTGAACTGAACTGATGACAAACCTGGACAGCATATTAAAAAGCAGAGACATCACTTTGCCAAAATGTCCATATAGACAAAGCTATAGTTTTTCCAGTAATTATGTATAGATGTGATAACTGGACTACACAGAAGGCTGAAGACCAAAGAATTGATGCTTTTGAACTGTAATGTTGGAGAAGAGTCTTGAGATTCCCTTGGACTGCAAGGAGATCAAACTAATCAGTCCTAGAAATCTGCCCTGAATATTCACTGAAAGGACTGATGCTGAAACTGAAGCTCCAGCATTGGCTTGGATGGATCACCTGATGAAGAACTTGAACTTGGGTCACCTGATGCAAAGAACTGACACAATGGAAAATTTCTGATACTGGGAAGGATCGAAGACAGGAGCAGAAGGGGCGACAGAGGATGAGATGGTTGGATGGCGTCACTGATTCAATGGACATGAGTTTGAACAAGCTCCAGGAGATGGTGAAGGACAGGGAAGCCTGGCATGCTTCAGTCTAAGGGGTAACAAAGAGAAACGACTGAGCGACTGAACAACAACAAACTTGTTTATGTTAAATGAAGTCTGAAAAACTCAAGTGAGTAGGTTCCAATTTTTAAAGCTAGCTTGTAAGACAAATGGCAACAGATGTAAAATAAACCAAGAGAAATTGATGATTCTTCTTGAAAGGTTATGAAAGAGCCAGCTTAGGATCTCCAACATTTAAGGAGTGTATGGAATAAGAGCAAATATTAAAGGAGACTGAAAAAGTCCAGAAACCCAGGGAGAGTCAGAATAGTTGGAAGAGAAGAGAGAGCTCAAAAAGAGAGGAGGGAAGTGGTGATTAAAGATGAGAGTAAGAGTAATTTTAAGACAGACAGCTATTTACTAGATGTGACAATTAGGAGTTCTTTAATGACCTAAGCAATGAAATTAATAAAAATAATTTATTGCTTTATAATTTCTGATTTTATGTAAATAGTAAAAGCCAGAAAGTTTTACAAGACAGAGATAATTAAACATTGATTAGAAAAATTAATTTTCTTGACAGCCTATGACTGGAGTGCATTGAAAATATAATTCAACCCCTTAATTTATGATGATTGGTGGGAAAAATCAATATTTTTTTGGTTTTGATTAAAGATTAAATCAGAGATCAATAGTTTCTGTAAAATGCTTAGTGGCTTCAAATTTCCAAAGGAATGCTGTAGTGCTAATTATCATTACACTTATACTTCTGCAGACAAAAATAAAACAAAGCAACATTTTTCTAATATAAAACTTTCTATACTTCACTCCAAATATAATTGTTTTTCAGATAGAAGTCACTTTCTATAACTTTAGAAATATCTAACATATTTGAAAACATATGATACATAAGTACAAACTATAAACAACGTGTTATTGTTTTCTTCCTTGCTTAAGTTTATTTATAATAATAATTGCTCTTATATAAAGCTGATAACATTTACTTAGAGTTGTTTTTCCAATTTCTTTCTTTTTTTTCTTTAATGTTTTTTTAATTTATTTCTTTTCATGTGTTTTGATTCCAAGGTTACATTTTAAGAATATAATTTCATTACTAAATGTTGGCGAACATTGGTTTATAACTGATTTTAAAACAACAACCTGCAACAACACCAGGAAAGTCCTAGATATATTTTTACTATTTTTACCATCATTCTCTTTATTGTTTTTAATTTTTAAGTCCTCTATTACTCCTTTAATTTTCATTTTTATAACCTACTATTACTTTGCAAAAAAAAAAAAAAAGAGACCCTATTTTTTTGAGACCCTATTTTTTAAAGCAAACTTCATATATATATATATGTATATAAAGTCACAAAAATTATAAATATATAATTTATATATATATTTATAATTTTTATGACTTTTTTCCTTTCTTTTCTTTAATATTGTATTTTTGAAAATCCAACCTCTACTCTAGATTTTTAATCTTTGCTTTTTGGCATTTGTTATCAATTTTGTACCTTTAAGAACCCAATCTTCAGTACCCATTTTTACTTGGGAGCAAGATTACTGGCTTGACTGCTCTCTCCCCCTTTGGACTCTCTTTTTACTCCACCAGGTCATCTCTATCTCCTCCCTCCCCCTTCTCTTCTCAACCCAACTCTGTGAATCTCTTTGTGTGTTCCAGATGGTAGAGAACACTTAGGGAACCGATTACTGGCTGGATCTGTCTCTCTCCTTTTGATTCCCTCCTTTATACTCCTGGCCATCTCTGTCTCCTTCCTCCCTCTTCACTTCTCTATATAACTATGTGAACATCTCTGAGCGGTCCAGACTGTGGAACACACATAAGGAAGTGATTACTGGTTAGCTTGCTCTCTCCTCTTTTGATTCCACCTCATCTCATTTGGGTCACCTCTAACTCCTCCTCCCTCTTCTCTGCTCCATGTAACTCTGTGAACCTCTCTAGGTGTCCTTCACTGTGGAGAAACTTTTCATCTTTAACCTAGATATTTTATCAACGGTGCTGTATAGATGGAGAAGTCTTTAGGCTATTGTAAAAATAAGACTGAAAACCAGAAACAGGAGGCATAAGTCTAAATCCTGAGAACACCAGAGAACTCCTGACTCCAGAGAACATTAATCGACAGCAGCTTATCAAACACCTCCATACCTACACTGAATCCAAGAACCACCCAAGGGCCAAGAAGTTCCAGAGCAAGACATACCACACAAATTCTCTAGCAACACAGGTACACAGCCCTGAGCTTCAATATACAGGCTGCCCAAAGTCACTCCAAACCCATTGACATCTCATAACTCATTACTGGACACTTCATTGCACTCCAGAGAGAATAAATCCAGCTCCACCCACCAGAACATCTACACAAGCTTCCCTAACCAGGAAACCTTGACAAGCCACCTGTACAACTCCACCCACAGTGAGGAAACTCCACAATAAACAGAACTCCATAAACTGCCAGAATACAGAAAGGCCACCCCAATAACAGCAATATAAACAAGATGAAGAGGCAAAGGAATACCCAGCAGGTAAAGGAACAGGATAAATGCTCACCAAACCAACCAAAAGAGGAAGAGACAGGGAATCTACCTGATAAAGAATTCCAAATAATGATAGTGAAAATGATCCAAAATCTTGAAATCAAAATGGAAACACAGATAAATAGCCTGGAGACAAGGATTGAGAAGATGCGAGAAAGGTTTATCAAGGAATTAGACGAAATAAAAAAGAGTCAATATATAATCAATAATGCAATAAATGAGAAAAAAAACACTGGAGGGAACAAATAATAGAATAAGGGAAGCAGAAGATCAAATCAGATCAGATCAGATCAGTCACTCACTCATGTCCGACTCTTTGCGACCCCATGAATTCCAGCACGCCAGGCCTCCCTGTCCATCACCAACTCCCGGAGTTCACTCAGACTCACGTCCATCGAGTCAGTGATGCCATCCAGCCATCTCATCCTCTGTTGATCCCTTCTCCTCCTGCCCCCAATCCCTCCCAGCATCAGGGTCTTTTCGAATGAATCAATTCTTCGCATGAGGTGGCCAAAGTACTGGAGTTTCAGCTTTAGCATCATTCCTTCCAAAGAAATCCCAGGGCTGATCTTCTTCAGAATGGACGTGTTGGATCTCCTTGCAGTCCAAGGGACTCTCAAGAGTCTTCTCCAACACCACAGTTCAAAAGCATCAATTCTTCAGCGCTCAGCCTTCTTCACAGTCCGACTCTCACATCCATACATGACCACAGGAAAAACTATAGCCTTGACTAGACGAACCTTTGTTGGCAAAGTAATGTCTCTGCTTTTGAATATGCTATCTAGGCTGGTCATAACTTTCCTTCCAAGGAGTAAGCATCTTTTAATTTCATGGCTGCAATCACCATCTGCAGTGATTTTGGAGCCCAGAAAAATAAAGTCTGACAGTTTCCACTTTTTACCCATCTATTTCCCATGAAGTGATGGGACCGGATGCCATGATCTTCGTTTTCTGAATGTTGAGCTTTAAGCCAACTTTTTCACTTTCCACTTTCACTTTCATCAAGAAGCTTTTGAGTTCCTCTACACTTTCTGCCATAAGGGTGGTGTCATCTGCATATCTGAGGTTATTGATATTTCTCCTGGCAATCTTGATTCCAGCTTGTGCTTCTTCCAGCCCAGCGTTTCTCATGATGTACTCTGCATAGAAGTTACATAAGCAAGGTGACAATACACAGCCTTGATGAACTCCTTTTCCTATTTGGAACCCGTCTGTTGTTCCATGTCTAGTTCTAACTGTTGCTTCCTGACCTGCATACAAATTTCTCAAGAGGCAGGTCAGGTGGTCTGGTATTCCCATCTCTTTCAGAGTTTTCCACAGTTTATTGTGATCCACACAGTCAAAGGCTTTGGCATAGTCAATAAAGCAGAAAGAGATGCTTTTCTGGAACTCTCTTGCTTTTTGCATGATCCAGCGGATGTTGGCAATTTGATCTCTGGTTCCTCTGCCTTTTCTAAAACCAGCTTGAACATCAGGAAGTTCACGGTTCAGATATTGCTGAAGCCTGGCTTGGAGAATTTTGAGTATTACTTTCCTCGCATGTGAGATGAGTGCAATTGTGCGATAGTTTGAGCATTCTTTGGCATTGCCTTTCTTTGGGATTGGAATGAAAACTGACCTTAGGATTAGTGAAATAGAAGATAGAATGGTAGAGATAAATGAATCAAAGAGGAAAAAAGAAAAACGAATTAAAAGAAATGAGGACAATCTCAGAGACCTTCAGGACAATGTTAAACCCTCCAACATTCGAATCATAGGAGTCCCAGAAGAAGAAGACAAAAACGAAGACCATGAGAAAATACTTGAGGAGATAATAATTGAAAACTTCCCTAAAACGGGGAAGGAAATAGCCACTCAAGTCCAAGAAACCCAGAGAGTCCCAAACAGGATAAACCCAAGGTGAAACTCCCCAAGACACATATTAATCAAATTAACAAAGATCAAGCACAAAGAACAAATAGTAAAAGCAGCAAGGGAAAAACAACAAATAACACACAAGGGGATGCCCATAAGGATAACAGTTGATCTTTCAATAGAAACTCTTCAGGCCAGAGGGAATGGCAGGACATACTTAAAGTGATGAAAGAAAATAACCTACAGCCCAGATTACTGTACCCAGCAAGGATCACATTCAAATATGAAGGAGAAACCAAAAGCTTTAATGACAAGCAAAAGCTGACAGAATTCAGCACCACCAAACCAGCTCTCCAACAAATGCTAAAGAATCTTCTCTAGACGGGAAACAAAAAGGGTGTATACACTTGAACCCAAAACAATACAGTAAATAGCAATGGGATCATATTTATCAATAATTATCTTAAATGTAAATGGGTTGAATGCCCCAACCAAAAGACAAAGACTGGCTGAATGGATACAAAAACAAGACCCCTATATATGTTGCCTACAAGAGACCCACCTCAAAACAGGGGACACATACAGACTGAAAGTGAAGGGCTGGAAAAAGTTATTCCATGCAAATAGAGACCAAAATAAAGCAGGAGTAGCAATACTCATATCAGATAAAATAGACTTTAAAACAAAGGTTTTGAAAAGAGACAAAGAAGGACACTACATAATGATCAAAGGATCAATCCAAGAAGAAGATATAACAATTATAAATATATATGCACCCAACATAGGAGCACCACAATATGTAAGACAAATGCTAACAAGTATGAAAGGGGAAATTAACAATAACACAATAATAGCGGGAGACTTTAATACCCCACTCACACTTGTGGATAGATCAACTAAATAGAAAATTAACAAGGAACCACAAACTTTAAATGATACAATAGACCAGTTAGACCTAATTGATATCTATAGGACATTTCACCCCAAACCAATGAATTTCACCTCTTTCTCAAGTGCAAACAGAAACTTTTCCAAGACAGATCACATCCTGGGCCATAAATCTAGTCTTGGTAAATTCCAAAAAAAAAAAAAAAAAATGAAATCATTCCAAGCATCTTTTCTGACCACAATGCAGTAAAACTAGATCTCAATTACAGGAGAAAAACTATTAAAAATTCCAACATATGGAGGCTGAACAACACACTGCTGAATAACCAACGAATCACAGAAGAAATCAAAAAGGAAATCAAAATATGCATAGAAACGAATGAAAATGAACATACAACAACCCAAAACCTGTAGGACACTGTAAAAGCAGTGCTAAGGGGAAGGTTCATAGAAATACAGGCATACCTCAAGAAACAAGAAAAAAGGCAAATAAATAACCTAACTCTACACCTAAAGCAATTAGAAAAGGAAGAAATAAAGAAACCCAGGGTTAGTAGAAGGAAAGAAATCTTAAAAATTAGGGCAGAAATAAATGCAAAAGAAACAAAAGAGACCATAGCAAAAATCAACAAAGCCAAAAGCTGGTTCTTTGAAAGGGTAAATAAAATTGACAAACCATTAGCCAGACTCATCAAGAAACAAAGGGAGAAAAACCAAACCAATAAAATTAGAAATGAAATTGGAGAAATCACAACAGACAACACGGAAATACAAAGGATCATAAGAGACTGCTATCAGCAGTTATATGCCAATAAAATGGACAACTTGGAAGAAATGGAAAAATTCTTAGAAAAGTACAACTTTCCAAAACTGAACCAGGAAAAAATAGAAAATCTTAACAAACCCATCACAAGCACAGAAATTGAAACTGTAATCAACAATTTTCCAGCAAACAAAAGCCCAGGTCCAGACAGCCTCACAGCTGAATTCTACTAAAAATTTAGAGAAGAGCTAACACCTATCCTACTCAAACTCTTCCAGAAAATTTCAGAGGAAGGTAAATTTGCAAACTCATTCTATGAGGCCACCATCACCCTAATACCAAAACCTGACAAGAATCTCACAAAAAAAGAAAATTACAGGCCAATATCACTGATGAACATAGATGCAAAAATCCTTAACAACATTCTAGCAATCAGAATCAAACAACACATTAAAAAGATCATACACCATGACCAAGTGGGCTTTATCCCAGGGATGCAAGGATTCTTCAATATCCACAAATCAATCAATGTAATACACCACATTAACAAATTGAAAAATAAAAGCCATATGATTATCTCAATAGATGCAGAGAAAGCCTTTGACAAAATCCAACCTCCATTTAAGATAAAAACTCTCCAGAAAGCAGGAATAGAAGGAACATACCTCAACATAATAAAAGCTATATATGACAAAACCACAGCAAACATTATCCTCAGTGGTGAAAAATTGAAAGCATTCCCCCTAAAGTCAGGAACAAGACAAGGGTGTCCACTTTCACCATTACTATTCAACATAGTTTTGGAAGTTTTGGCCACAACAATAAGAGCAGAAAAAGAAATAAAAGGAATCCAAACTGGAAATGGAGAAGTAAAACTCTCACTGTTTGCAGATGACATGATCCTCTACATAGAAAATCCTAAACACTCCACCAAAAAATTACTAGAGCTAATCAATGAATATAGTAAAGTTGCAGGATATAAAATCAACACACAGAAATCCCTTGCATTCCAATATACTAATAATGAGAAAATAGAAAGAGAAATTAAGGAAACAATTCCATTCACCATTTCAATGAAAAGAATAAAATACTTAGGAATATATCTACCTAAAGAAACTAAAGACCTGTATACAGAAAACTATAAAACATTGGTGAAAGTAATCAAAGAGGACACTCACTAATAGATGGAGAAATATACCATGTTCATGGATCAGAAGAATCAATATAGTGAAAATGAGTATACTACCCAAAGCAACCTATAGATCCAATGCAATCCCTATCAAGCTACCAACTGTATTTTTCACAGAGCTAGAACAAATAATTTCACAATTTGTATGGAAATACAAAAAACCTCGAGTATCCAACACAATCTTGAGAAAGAAGAATGGAACTGGAGGAATCAACCTGCCTGACTTCAGGCTCTACTACAAAGCCACAGTCATCAAGACAGTATGGTACTGGCACAGAAACAGAAATATAGATCAAAGGAAGAACATAGAAATCCCAGAGATAAATCCACACACCTATGGACACCTTATCTTTGACAAAGGAGGCAAGAATATACAATGGAGAAAAGACTCTCTTTAACAAGTGGTGCTGGGAAAACTGGTCAACCACTTGTAAAAGAATGAAACTAGAACACTTTCTAACACCATACACAAAAATAAACTCAAAATGGATTAAAGATCTAAACGTAAGACCAGAAACTATAAAACTCGTAGAGGAGAACATAGGCAAAACACTCTCCGATATACATCACAGCAGGATCCTCTATGTCCCACCTCCCAGATATTGGAAATAAAAACAAAAATAAACAAATGGAACCTAGTTAAAATTAAAAACTTCTGCACAACAAAAGAAACTATAAGCAAGGTGAAAAGACAGCCTTCAGAATGGGAAAAAATAACAGCAAATGAAGCAACTGACAAAGAACTAATCTCAAAAATATACAAGTGACCCCTGAAGCTCAATTCCAGAAAAATAAATGACCCAATCAAAAAATGGGCCAAAGAACTAAACAGACATTTCTCCAAACAGATGGTTAACAAACACATGAAAAGATGCTCAACATCACTCATTATCAGAGAAATGCAAATCAAAACCACAATGAGGTACCATTTCATGCCAGTCAGAATGGCTGCTATCCAAAAGTCTACAAGCAATAAATGCTGGAGAGGGTGTGGAGAAAAGGGAACCCTCATACACTGTTGGTGGGAATGCAAAGTAGTTCAGCCACTATGGAGAACAGTGTGGAGATTCCTTAAAAAACTGGAAATAGTATTGCCTTATGACCCAGCAATCCCACTATTGGGCATACACACCAAGAAAACCAGAATTGAAATAGACATGCGTACCCCAATGTTCATTGCACCACCGTTTATAATAGCTCGGACATGGAAGCAAACTAGATATCCATCAGCAGACGAATGGATAAGAAAGCTGTGGTACATATACACAATGGAGTATTACTCAGCCATTAAAAACAGTACATTTGAATCAGTTTTAGTGAGGTGGATGAAACTGGAGCCTATTATACAGAGTGAAGTAAACCAGAAAGAAAAACACCAATACAGTATACTAACACATATATGGAATTTAGAAAGATGGTAACGATTACCCTGTATGTGAGACAGCAAAAGAGTCACTGAAGTATAGAACAGTCTTTTGGACTCTGTGGGAGAGGGATAGGGTGGGATGACTTGGGAGAATGGAATTTAAACATGTATGTTATCATATATGAAATGAATTGCCAGTCCAGGTTTGATGCAGGATATAGGATGCTTGGGGCTGGTGCACTGGGATGACCCAGAGGGATGGTACGGGGATGGAGGTGGGAAGGGGGGTTCAGGATGGGGAACACATATACACCCGTGGCAGATTCATGTTGATGTATGGCAAAACCAATACCTCCAATTAAAATAAATAAATTTATATTAAAAAAGAATATAATTTCATTACTAAATATTGGCAAACATTGGTTTATAACTGATTTTAAAATATTTAATATTTCTGAACTATATGTATACATACCATACCATAATGTCCAGAAAATATATATAAGTATAAAGTCCAATATGTGTTTAAGTATGTATGCAATACATACAATCAACAATTTGTTTAAAATTGCTTCACAGTTAGTTAAAATAAAGAAACAAACATGATTTTCCATTAGTAGTTTTGAAACAAAAATACACATCTTGATAAAGAAAACAATCTTTTAAATTTTTGATGTGCATAATATTACTGAAAAAAAGTATATCTATTTTTGAGAAATACATATGTATATTTTAGAATCCCTGAATGTTTGAGGTACATACTTAACTTAGACATCCAAAGAAGATCCCCAAAGTGTCACTGCACATATTTTCTTTTTAATCTATAGTGAAGTATAGTGCATACCAATAAAAGCTTTATACCAAGAAAAGCTTTAAAAACTCTGTTGTAATATTTGTTTAGGCTTCCCTGGTGGCTTCATAGTAAAGAATCCACATGCCATTGCAGGAGAAGTGGCTTTGATCCCTGGGTAGGGAAGATCTCCTGGAGAATGAAATGGCAACCCACTCCAGTATTTCTTCCTGGGAAATTCTATGGACAAAAGAGCCTAGCGGGCTTAGTCCATGAGTTTTCAAAAGAGTCAGATGTGACTTAGCAATTAAAGCAACAAGAATAACAATGTATGTTTACATTTATTTCTCACTACAAAAACTTTAATATATATATAGAATATGCACTTCTATTAGAGGTATGAAGATAAACATTTTCTCAACAAAATTTTAAAGATTCTTACTGAGCCTATATATATATATACACACACACACATACATATATACACATCATCAAAGGTGTTTAATTCACATTATGCCCTCTGTGTTTTTTGTTTTTTAAGACTGAATATGAGACAGTCTATGTCATGATACTTACTGAAAGGTATACAGGAATTGGTTGCATAACTAATCACTCAAAAACTTAAGTGTATAAAATCACGACTTGTTATCCCTATGAATTTTATGGGCCAGGATTAAAATAGGGCACAGTAGGGTGGTTTGTTTTAGTTGCCTAAGGGCTAGGGCCTCACCTAAAAATCTTGAAGGCTGGAATCATTTGAAGGCTCAATAACTCACCTGCCTGGGAGTTGACACTTGCTGTTGGCTGAGATCTCAGTTGTGACTATCAACTGAAACACTTACATGTGGTCTCTTCATGTATTAATAACTACAACTGCTTTAAAGGTTAGGTTCCATGGTAGATCATCTTGAGAGACAGAGAGGCAGAAAGAGAACGGTGGACTGGCTATATTCTACCTACTGTCAAATAGTATCATTTCTGCCATACATATTGTACAAAGTCACAATACCTGTTCCTGAGATTCAAGGGGTAGGAAAATAGATTCTAATACTTGATAGTGTAGAGACTTGGAAACATTCGGAAAGACATGAGAATGGAAATATTACTAGGCTAATTTTTGCAAAATGCAATTCACCTCAATACTGAAATATCAAATATGTCAAACTTCAGGGATATTTACATTTTAAAATAATTTTAATACTTATATTTATGTTTAATATTTTAAGTAATAATCATATATGTCCTGTATGTAAACAATGAAGAAGGCAGTATGGGTATATATTGTAGGAAAATCATCAGTATTATACATTTCTTATCCAAGAATTTCTGGATAACAGGATTTCTTAATCCAAAAAACAGAAAATATAGTATTATTTACAGTATACTAATACTATTAAATATGTCATTGTTCAATTGTTCAGTCATGTCTGACTCTTTGTGATCTCAAGGACTGCAGCATACCAGGCTTCCCTGTCCTTCACTATCTCCCAGATTATATTATTATAATTCCTATAGCTATCCATATAGTTTATATAGGTAGCAGGGCATGATGGCTAAACATTTTATCCTTGAATATCTTTTCAAACAAGAAAAAAGTTTATTTTCGAATAAACACAAATACATCAATTGATTTAAAAGTCAAGTAGGTAGGTATGAGACTGCTACCCTGTAGGATATAATGGTGATCAACGCTTATTACTAACAATAGATTTATAAAACAATATGGCTGCTTCCAAATCCTGAAAGATGATGCCATAAAAGTGCTGGACTCATATGCCAGCAAATTTGGAAAACTCAGCAGTGGCCACAGGACTGGAAAAGGTCAGTTTTCATTCCAATCCCAAAGAAAGGCAATGCCAAAGAATGCTCAAACTACCACACAATTGCACTCATCTCACACGCTAGTAAAAGTAATGCTCAAAATTCTCCAAGCCAGGCTTCAGCAATATCTGAACCGTGAAATTCCTGATGTTCAAGCTGGTTTTAGAAAAGGCAGAGGAACCAGAGATCAAATTGCCAACATCCGCTGGATCATGGAAAAAGCAAGAGAGTTCCAGAAAAGCATCTCTTTCTACTTTATTGACTATGCCAAAGCCTTTGACTGTGTGGATCACAATAAACTGTGGAAAACTCTGAAAGAGATGGGAATACCAGACCACCTGATCTGCCTCTTGAGAAATTTGTATGCAGGTCAGGAAGCAACAGTTAGAACTGGACATGGAACAACAGACGGGTTCCAAATAGGAAAAGGAGTTCGTCAAGGCTGTATTTTGTCACCGTGTTTATTTAACTTATATGCAGAGTACATCATGAGAAACACTGGACTGGAAGAAACACAAGCTGGAATCAAGATTCCTGGGAGAAATATCAATAACCTCAGATATGCAGATGACCACCCTTATGGCAGAAAGTGAAGAGGAACTCAAAAGCTTCTTGATGAAAGTTAAAGTGGAGAGTGAAAAAGTTGGCTTAAAGCTCAACATTCAGAAAATGAAGATCATGGCATCTGGTCCCACCACTTCATGGGAAATAGATGGGGAAACAGTGGAAACAGTGTCAGACTTTATTTTTCTGGGCTCCAAAATCACTACAGATGGTGACTGCAGCCATGAAATTAAAAGACGCTTACTCCTTGGAAGGAAAGTTATGACCAGCCTAGATAGCATATTCAAAAGCAGAGACATTACTTTGCCAACAAAGGTCCGTCTAGTCAAGGCTATGGTTTTTCCTGTGGTCATGTATGGATGTGAGAGTTGGACTGTGAAGAAGGCTGAGTGCCGAAGAATTGATGCTTTTGAACTGTGGTGTTGGAGAAGACTCTTGAGAGTCCCTTGGACTGCAAGGAGATCCAACCAGTCCATTCTGAAGGAGATCAGCCCTGGGATTTCTTTGGAAGGAATGATGCTAAAGCTGAAACTCCAGTACTTTGGACACCTCATGCGAAGAGTTGACTCATTGGAAAAGACTCTGATGCTGGGAGGGATTGGGAGCAAGAGGAGAAGGGGACGACAGAGGATGAGATGGCTGGATGGCATCACTGACTCGATGGACATGAGTCTGAGTGAACTGCGGGAGTTGGTGATGGACAGGGAGGCCTGGCATGCTGCGATTCATGGGGTCGCAAAGAGTCAGACACAACTGAATGACTGATCTGATGATCTGATCTGATGGCTGCCTCTCAAAATACTTTTGCTGGTAAATTATCTGTGTTAATTTCCTTGAGACTTCATAGCAAATTAGTAGAAACTGGGTGGTTTTAAACAACATAAGTTTATTCTCCCAGT
The DNA here is from genome assembly GCF_027580195.1 of Bos mutus. Lineage (NCBI taxonomy): Eukaryota > Metazoa > Chordata > Mammalia > Artiodactyla > Bovidae > Bos > Bos mutus. The sequence goes on along the minus strand of NC_091636.1, from coordinate 47,870,405 downwards.
TTTAGAGTTAAGAGGTCCAAAAATAAGCCATCAGCAGATTCTATGGGATAATTTGTTCCGTGCTACTCTCTCCTAGCTTTTACTGGTTAACATCAATCCTTGATGATTCTGTTTATCAGCACATCACTCCAATCTATGGCTTCCTTTCACATGACCTTGTCCTCTATGTCTCTCCTCTTCTAAGGGCATTTGTCATGGAATTTAAAGTCTACCTGGATAATTCCAGGATGATTTTATTTCATCTTGAGATGTGTAACTCAAGTACATCTGCATGACCCTTTTTCATAATCAGTTCATATCCACAGGTTTTGAGTGGGCATATCTTTTGGGAGAACACCATTCAGTTTATTACAGTATCAATGGTAATATTGACCCCAAAATATAGACAATTAATTAGGATACACATTACTAAATTATTCTAAAGAGAAAAGTTATTTTAATTTTGATTTCCTTTTCAATGTTATCAGCTTGAGCTGCTTTGATATTGTTTATTCGCTAATGTATGTCCAACTTTTAGCAACCCCATGGGCTGTATGAAGCAAGCCAGGCTCCTCTGTCCTCACTATCTCCTGGAGTTTGCTCAAATACATGTCAACTGACAGTAATGCTATCTAACTATCTCATCTTCTGCAACCCCCTTCTCCGGCTGCCTTCAGTCTTTCTAGAAACAGCATTTTCCAGTGAGTTGGCTCTTCCCATCAAGTGGCCAAAGTACTGGAGTTTCAACTTCAGCATCAGACCTTCCAATGAATATTCAGAGTTGATTTCCTTTAGGAATCACTGGTTTGATCTCCTTATAGTCCAAGGGACTCTCAAGAATCTTCTGCGGTGGTCGTTTAGTCACTAAGTCTTGTCTGACTCCTTGAGGCCCCATTGGCAGGCAAAATGCTTTACTGCTGAACCATCAAGAGTCATGAGCCCTATCGTGATGTGTCCTCAAGTACCACAATTTGAAAGCATTACTTCTTAGGTGTTCAGCTTTCTTTATGATTCAATTCTCACATCTGTACATGACTCCTGGAAAAACTACATCTTTGACTGTATGGATCTTTGTTGGTAAAACAAAATCTCTGCTTTTTAATATGATGTCTAGGTCTGTCATAAGTTTCCTTCCAAGGAGCAAGCATCTTTTAATTTTACAGCTGCAGTCACTGTCCACAGTTATTTTGGAGCCCCTCAAAATAAAATTTGTCACTGTTTCCACTTTGTGCCCTTCTATTTGTCATGAATTGATACTTTTGAACTGTGGTGTTGGACAAGACTCTTGAGAGTCCTTTGGACTGCAAGGAGATCCAACCAGTCCATCCTAAATGAGATCAGTCCTGGATGTTCATTAGAAGGACTGATGCTGAAGCTGAAACCCCAATACTTTGGCCACGTCATGCAAAGAGTTGACCCATTGGAAAAGACCCTGATGCTGAGAGGGACTGGGGCAGGAGGAGAAGGGGACAAAAGAGGATGCGATGGCTGGATAGCATCACCAACTCGATGGACAAGAGTTTGAGTGAACTCCGGGAGTTGTTGATGGACAGGGAAGCCTGGCATGCTGCAATTCATGAGGTCGCAGAGTTGGACACGACTGAGAGACTGAACTCAACTGAACTGAACTGATTTGTCATGAAGTGATGAGAACAGGTGCCATGATCTGCATTTTTTGACTGTTCAGTTTTAAGCAAGCTTTTTTTATCTTCCCTCTTTCACCTTTGATCCCTAATTTGGGAAGATACCCTGGAGAAGGAAATGGCAACCCACAACAGTGTTTTTTCCTGGAGAATCCTATGCACAGAGGAGCCTGGCAGAATACAGTCCATAAGGTGGCAGAGTCGGACATGACTTAGCAACTAAACCACCACCACCATTTCACCTTCATCAAGAGGCTCTTTGGTTCCTCTTCTCCTTCTGCCATTAGAGTGGTATCATCTACATATCTCAGGTTGTTCATATTTCTTCTGGAAATCTTGATTCCAGCTTGTAATTCACTCAGCCCAGCATTCCACATGATGTACTTTGCATAGAAGTTAAATAAGCAGGTTGACAATAGACAGCCTTGTTGTACTTCTTTCCCAATTTGGAACCTGTCAGCTATTTCATGTCTACTTCTAACTGTTGCTTCTTGACCCACATACAGGTTTCTCAGGAGACAGGTAAGGTGGTCTGGTATTCCCTTGTCTTTAAGAATTTTCCACAGTTTGTTGTGATCCACACAGTCCAAGGCTTTAGCAAAGTCAATGAAGCAAAAGTAGATATGTTTATGGAACTCCCTTGCTTTCTCCAAGACCCAAAAAATGCTGGCAATTTGATTTCTGGTTCCTCTGCCTTTTTGAAACACAATTTGTACATCTTGAAGCTCTCACTTCACATACTGCTAAAGCCTAGCTTGAAGGATTTTGAGCATATGCTTGCTAGCATGTGAAATGAGCACAGTTCTATGGTAGTTTGAACATTCTTTGGTATTGTCCTTCTTTGGGATTGGAATGAAAACTGATCTTTCCAGTCCTGTGGCCACTGCTGAGTTTTCCAAATTTGCTGACATATTGAGTGCAGCACTTTAGCAGCAGCATCTTTTAGGATTTTAAATATTTCAGCAGGAATTCCATCACCTCTATTAGCTTTGTTCATAATAAAGTTTCCTAAGGCCTACTTAACTTCACACTCCAGGATGTCTGGCTCTAAGTGAGTGACCACATCATCATGGCTATCTGGGACATTAAGCCCTTTTTTTGTATAGTTCTTCTATGTATTCTTACCACCTCTTCCTATCTCTCTGCTTCTGTTACATTCTTACCATTTCTGTCCTTCGTCATACTATTGCTGCTGCTGCTAAGTCGCTTCAGTCGTGTCCGACTCTGTGCAACCGCATAGATGGCAGCCCACCAGGCTCCCCGGTTCCTGGGATTCTCCAGGCAAGAAAACTGGAGTGGGTTGCCATTTCCTTCTCCAGTGCGTGAAAGTGAAAAGTGAAAGTGAAGCCGCTCAGTCATGTCTGACTCCTAGGGACTCCATGGACCGCAGCCTACCAGGCTCCTCCATCCATGGGATTTTCCAGGCAAGAGTACTGGAGTGGGTTGCCATTGCCTTCTCCACTAGTCATCATTAAGTACTTTATAAAATTATATAATTGTTTTCCTTTTTTGATGTTGCTGCTGCTGCTAAGTCGCTTCAGTCGTGTGTGACTCTGTGCGACCCCATAGACGGCAGCCCACCAGGCTCCCGCGTCCCTGGGATTCTCCAGGCAAGAACACTGGAGTGGGTTGCCATTTCCTTCTCCAGCGCATGAAAGCGAAAAGTGAAAGTGAAGTCGCTCAGTGTGTCCGACTCTTAGCGACGTCATGGACTGCAGCCTATCAGGCTCCTCCGTCCACTGGATTTTCCAGGCAAGAGTACTGGAGTGGGGTGCCATTGTTGAACTACTACTAAATGAAGGTACTTTTTGTAAATGTTTATGATTTAAAGCATCCCTTAAAATTATAAATAAGACAACAAACCTGGGTTTATTTGTGGTAATTTTTGTTTGGTACCTCACCACTTTAAATATTTTTATATATAAATATACACTTCAATATATTTATACTGGCCACAGTGGTGATTCTTGGTTAATAAATACAAAATCAAATACTGGTACAGAGAAATAATTTAGCTCTCACATATTCTGTAAACTATTTGTGTGCAGAGAAACAATGTTCATGATATTAAATAGATGGGTGCAGCTAAGAATAATTCTATAGCAATGATAATTTATAGCCAAAAGAGAATTTTGTAAATCATGACACTGAGACAAACAGAGATTAAATAACTTGTTCAAATCTGTGTTAAGGCAAAAAAGTATATTTTGATTTCCAGTTGTATTTTCTATATATTAGATCATTACAGCAAAGAAAATGCCCTCCAGTTTTAATAGGCCTTTACACTGTGGTTACAGATAAATTACCAAATGACAATTAATTTTAATTTAGGCCCTATTTAGCTTTTACTGTCAAAACAAATTTTCTAGAGATGTTTTTCTCAGCATGAGTTATCTCAAAACTTGATAATAATTTAGCTAAGTTTTCAATGGGATGCTTACTTTCAGGGAGAGGGAAAGGTATGATAAAATCAAGTATATCAGTTAGAGTTTCTTAAGTAACACTAACAAAACTTGATTCTGAATAGTCATTGATTTGCAATGTGCATTTTGTAAGATATTTAAATGTCTTAATTTCTCTTTAAATTAAGTACTTTTTAAAATATTACACATAGTAGACTAATATTCCAACTAATACTAGTATTAATATTATTACTGTTTTTGCTTACATTTCAAAGTTCTGTTTTTAATTCTAATTTCATGTTATTTATAATTGCCTGAAACCATCAGTCAAACTAAAAATAGACTTGAATTATTTAATTAGCATAGTGACACATTTTCCCCTGTTCATTTTATGGGAATGCAGGAAAATGATAAAGTTAGTTATTTTTTTAAATTTGATTGTTTTTAGATATTCCTTTTGGGTGTCATAGTATCTTGGGAATTGCTTTACATTTTTCAACAAAGAAAACATCTTTTATTAGTCAAATTAAAATTATTACTGATTCATTATATTAAGAAATGCCTTGTGGGAAATTAAGGATATTTAAATTGGCTATTTGTAAAGTTGAAGAAATAATCTTTTAACTGGAATAAAAGAGTGGTGCGTTCATAGCACAAAGAGATATCATAAAATTAGTTGTTTTAAAATTTGAAGTTTATGCTTTTTTAGATTCATAGGGTTATAATGTGATAACTGCTATTTTAATAAATTATTCATAACCTAATTAAGTGTGCAGTGTGAATGCATGTTGCTTTCACTGAAACTTCTTCGTTGGCTATTAACTAAAAATATCTTCTATTAAAAGTACTGTAAAATAGATATCTTACAACTGACAGAATTTCATAATGATACTTAGTAAAGACTCACTCCTTTCTTATACTTACTATATGAAAATCTACAAAATAAATACCTGATACCTACCAATTAATATTTTAGTTTGAAAATAAATTAAAAATAAAGGCACTCTAAATGCAACACAGAACATTAAATTAAATAAAAGCTTTTGGAAAACACAGTTTTCATTTATTGAACTATTATGGAAAATGACTTGTTTTTGAGATATTATAAACTATATTCACAAAATACTCATGAAAAATTTCATGCATTTACATAACAAAAGTTTTAAAAATATGTTGAAATCTCATAAATGTTTCCTCCAAATCATAGGTTTAACAAAATGGATTTTGAAAGATACATTATTAGATAGAATTTGGGATGATGATCGGATAATACTTTAGTTTCTCCAATATAAGACAAAAGTTTTTATTTGTTTATCTTAAGAAAAATCCATGTTTTGAAAATTATTTTTGGTTTCCTTTTTATTATGCAATCATATCTTCTGCAAAATAGAGACAAGTTTAAATATTTTTTGCAGAATGCACTACTATTATATCATTCTTACATTATATAATTGGTTAGCACTATCAGTGAAATATTGAAAACAAGTCGTGATAGCTAAAACCCTTGCTATTTCAGGGATAGTATAGGGAAAAATTATGATCATACAGAAAAATTATTCAGCTTTTCATTATTAATAATGTTGTGAGTTATTGGTTTTTCATAAATTATCTTCATTAGGTTGAGCAAATTCTTTAATTATACACTCCTGATTTTTTTTAAATGATGAATGGATATTGAAGTTTGTAAAGTGCTATTTCTATAACTATTTAGATTACCATATGGTTTTCTCTCTTTTACTCTTCTTTTCCATGGTTAATTACATTAATTGATTTTGGATTGTTAAACTGGTATTGCATTGCTAAAATAAAGCCAACCTGGTCATGAGCTATCATTTTGATATACCAAAGTATTTGATTTGCTCAGTCACTCAGTCATGTCCAACTCGTTGGTGAGTCTAGCCCACCAGACTCCTCTGTTCATGGAAATTACAGGCAAGAATACTGGAGTGTGTTGCCATTTCTACTCCAGGGAATATTGATGACGCAGGGATCAAACCCATGTCTCCTGTGTCTCCTACATTGGCAGGTGGTTTCTTCACACTGGAACACCTGAGAAGTCTTTTTTTTTAATTTAATTGGAGGCTAATTACTTTACAATATTGTGGTGGCTTTTGCCATATATTCAAATGACTATAAAACCTACAAAAATAGATTATTTGAAAATAACTTTAAACTAGTGTTAAAATAAAGAGAAATCTCAATCCTACTAGAATATTTGAATGATACAGTTTCTGTTATTTTTGAAAGAGTGGCTAAATAAAGTTGGAATAATAAAACCCATGTACATTATTGTATACAGGAGAAATGTCAACCTCATATGTTGTTGTTCATTCTGCTAAGTACTGTCCAACTCTTTGTGACCCCATGGACTACAGCACGCCACATTCCTTAGTCCTTCACTATCTCTCAGAGTTTGCTTAATTTCACCTCCATTGAGTCAGTGATGCTATTTAACCATTTCATCCTCTGTCATTCCCTTTTCCTTTTTCCTTCAGTCTTTCTTTCCAAAAGTCAGCTCTTTCCATCAGGTGGCCAAGGTATTGGAGTTTCAGCTTCAGCATCAGTCCTTCTTATGAATATTTAATGTTGGTTTCCTTAAGGATTGACTGGTTTGATCTCCTTGCTGTCCAAGGGCCTCTCAAGAGTCTTCTCCAGCACCACAGTTCAAAAGCATTGGTTTTTCAGGCTTACTTATGGTTCAAATCACATCACATGACTACTACATAATATACAATTATATTTCATTCTACATGACTATATATATATATAATTAGGTATACATATTCTGGAGAAGGCAATGGCAACCCACTCCAGTACTCTTGCCGGGAAAATCCCATGGATGGAGGAGCCTGGTAGACTACAGGCCATGGAATCACTAGGAGTCGGACATGACTGAGTGACTTCACTTTCACTTTTCATTTTCATGCATTGGAGAAGGAAATAGCAACCCACTCCAGTGTTCTTGCCTGGAGAATCCCAGGGTTGGGGGAGCCTGGTGGGCTGCCATCTATGGGGTCGCACAGAGTCAGACATGACTGAAGTGACTTAGCAGCAGCAGCAGTAGCAGCATACATATTCACATTTCTAAATACCAATAATGTATGCTTAGTTGCTCACTCATGTGCGACTCTTTGGAATCCCATTGATGGTAGCCTGCCAGACTCCTCTGTCAATGGGATTCTCCAGGAAAGAATACTGGAGTCTGCTGTCATTTCCTCCTCTAGGGGATTTTCCCAACCCAGGGATCAAAGCCCCGTCTCCTGCATCTCCTGCACTGCAGGCAGATTTTTTTTTTTTTTTACCATTTTGAACATATTTGTGTGAATGTTCTAACCCAATTTAAATCTGAATTTTATTTCTCACTCTACTGACCTAATGATAACATGCACTTATGTCACTGGTATTCTTTTTATAAATTAGAATAGTTTACAAGTGACCACAAAAATTTTTTTTTTTTTTGAAAATTATTCTCATAAGCCATCAGCAGTGTATCTTTAACTTTTGCTTCTTGACATTTGAATAAGTCAGCTTGTATCTGAATAACTATCCCATAATTCACCCCAATGTGTGAATATAGGCAAATATAAAACGAACTGCTAAAGTATCACTTTTTTCATATTAAAATTGGGACAACAAAATAATGATTTTTTTTTTTTTTGAGAATTGATGGTTAAGTGCTTAGGAATATGGCAAGCATAGTCCAAAATATTTTTAAGTACCCTACTTTAGTGATTTTTAGGCTTCATGTTTTTTTCAAACCTTTGATGTTTTTTCACTTCTATATATTATTACTACAAGTATTTTTCTGTCTTCTGGATTTTAATTTTCATGAAGTGCTAATTAAATCCATTCAGAGCCTAGAAAATTGGTCAGTACCGACTGACCACCCGAACTTTAGGATTTCTTTCTACATGTGTTTATGTACCCTACTGATTACATGTTCATTTGCATATCACTGAAAACAATGATCCTAGTGGTTGGTGTGATTGTTTAAAATTGCTATTTAATTTATACATTAAATTGCACACATATTTCTTATTAAAGAAATATGATCTTGGGGTATCCTCCCATTTGTGAAGAGAAATTCTAGGAGATTGGAGGATAAAATGAAAGGAAAATAAACTAGCAAAAAAAGGAAGGTACTCAAGGCAGTGATAAATAGAAGAGAACAGGAAAATCTGGAGCATTCACTTGCTCAGGAGATTGAAGTTAATGCCATAAAATGAAAGGACAAAAAAAAAAAAATCTTGCCACACAAAACTAACTTCAGTCAGTCAGTTCATTTGCTCAGTCATGTCCATCTCTTTGCAACCCCATGGACTGCAGCACACCAGGCTTCTCTGTCAATCTCCAATTCCCAGAGCTTTCTCCAAACTATGTCCATAGAGTTGGTGATGCCATCCAACCGTCTCATCCTCTGCTATCCCCTTCTCTCCTGCCTTCAATCTTTTCCAAAATCAGGGTCTTTTCCAATGAGTTAGTTCTTCACATCAAGTGGCCAAAGTATTGGAGCTTCAGCTTCAGTATCACTCCCTCCAACTTATCTCAAAATGAAAGTATAGTCTTTAAGTATTACAGAGTTAGTATAATATTTATTGCTATGTGTAAATAAGGTAGAGGCTTTAATTAATTGGCTGCTACTTCTGCTAAGTCAATTCAGTTGTGTCCGACTCTGTGCGACCCCATAGATGGCAGCGCACCAGGCTCCCCCATCCCTGGGATTTTCCAGGCAAGAACACTGGAGTGAGTTGCCATTTCCTTCTCCAATGCATGAAAGTGAAAAATTAAAGTGAAGTCACTCAGTTGTATCCGACTCTTAGCGACCCCATGGACTGCAGCCTACCAGGCTCCTCCATCCATGGGATTTTCCAGGCAAGAGTACTGGAGTGGGGGGTGCCATTGCCTTCTCCATAATTAATTGGCAAAATCATATAATTGAAAAATGTGCTGAACCACGAGTTAAATCAGATTGATAGCCACAGTTCTGATATTGATTGGCCATGGGAAGGCTATAATTTATAGTAGTACTGGTGTAAAAATGTCCTTGTATTTTGATTTTACCACCTTCTTTTCCTCTCTTCCTCTCTCAATATCCATCTTTCCTCCCTCAATATCTATCTTTCATTGCATCTGGCTGTCTCTCTTCCTATTTTTCTCTCTGCCCATCCCTTCTTCTCCTCAGAAAATATTAGCAAAAATTAGTTGAAATAATCCTAAATGACACACAGGTGACTACTACAGTGCATTCTATGAGTATTTGATATAGTGCTTTCTACTCTTCCTCTTTCAAAGCCTGTAGTGTGTACGGTGTTGAACTAGGATGCCTCCTAACTCTCTCTAACCAGTATGATTTGGTTTAACTTTGCTTCTAGAGAGTAAAGCCTCTAAACTGAAAGATGTACAATATGAAAGTTATTGTTGTTCAGTTGCTCAGTCATGTCCAACTATTTGCAACCCCATGGACTGCTATATGCCAGGCTTCCTTCTCCTTCTCCAACACCTGGAGCTTGCTTAAACTTCCACTGAGTCAGTGATGCCATCCAACCATATTGTCCTCTGTCATCATCTTCTCCTCCTGCCTTCAATCTTTCTCAGCATCAGGGTTTTTTCCAAGGAGTCAGTTCTTTGTATCAGGTGGCCATATATTGGAGTTTCAGGTTCAGAATCAGCCTTTCCAATGAATAGTCAGGATTCATTTCCTTTAGGATTGACCAGTTTGATCTCCTTGCAGTCCAAGGGCCTTATAAATACTTTTAATATTGAAATGCTTTGTACATAACTTTATGTCTTTATTCCCTGTATTAATTTTATGTTAAATGTAAGGTGACATTTGCCAACCTAAATATGAAGTAATAATTAATGCAAACACTTATAGGAAGATTAAGATTCTAAACAAAAAATTCATTTCAGTAATTTAAAAAATAACAATGATTTTGGGACAATGAAAATATATTGATTCTTGATGCAAAGTAAAAAATATAAGTTGTTTTAAAAATTAGATGAAGGACACATTTTTCATTTGTTTTCAAAACAGATTAAAAATCAAATAATATTGATAAATATGGATTTAGTAATGTTCTATGGTAGTATTAGTACAAGTCACCCAGTCATATTCAACTCTGCAACCCTATGAACTGTAGGCTGCCAGGCTCCTCTGTTCATGGAATTCTCCAGGCAAGAATACTGGAGTGGGTAGCCATTCCCTTCTCCAGGGATCTTCCTGACCAAGGGATTGAACCCAGGTCTCCTGCACTGCAGGCAGATGCTTTACTGTCTGAGCCAAAAAGGAAGCCACATCAATTAACCATTAACTAAATGATACTTTGCAGGAGATTGAACAGCATCCCTTCAAATTCAAGGTCACATTGAAACTCAGAATGCGACTTTATTTAGCGTGAGGTCTTTGAAGATATTTTTAAGCTGCTGTAAGGACATACAATTAAGGTGGGCTTTTACTCCAATAACTTGTGTTTTTATGTAAGAAAGGCAAAGGACACACAGACATAGACATACAAAGAAGAAAGCCATATGAAGACTGAGGCAGTGAATTATGTCAAGCCTTGCCAGCAAACACCAGAAGTTAGGAGAGAGAATTATAAAAACTCTTCCTCTGAGCCTGTGGAAGAAACCAACCCTGCAAATATCTTGATTTCAAATGCCCTACTCTCTTAACAGTGAGGGAATATATTTCTGTTGTTTTATGTCTCTGAGTTTACTTTACTTTGTGTAACAGCCCTAGGAAATTAATGGGATGTAATACTGTCACAATTATGTCTCTAACAAAGAAATACCTGGCTACATATTACATAGGTCCTAAATGCAATATTGGAGAAGGAAATGGCAACCCACTCCAGTATTCTTGCCTGGAGATTCCCACGGACAGAGGAGCCTGGAAGGCTACATCCATGAGGTCACAAGAGTTGGACACGGCTTAGCGACTAAACCACCACCAAATGCAATGTAATAATGGAGGGAAAATTACATATGTGTTCAGTTCAGTTCAGTCACTCAGTCATGTCCGACTCTTTGCAACCCCATGGACCGCAGCACTCTAGGCCTCCCTGTCCATCACTAACTCCTGGAGTTTACATATGTGTATATATGTATATGTGTATATATATATATATATACACACATACATATGTATATATGAAAATAGGCACATAGACACTGTATCAACAAAGACAGGATATCTCAAATATCAACATTATATGCAAATAATAAGAGCAAGAGAGTTTTCAAAGATAGAATACTATGGCTTGAGCTTGAAAGTGGGTTTAAGCTTTATCCTGAGGGATGATTAGTATTTACAAGAAGGTAGATTAGAGAAAATTTCAAGTTTGGTGCTGAAGTGAGCAATAGCACAAATTAAAATAGTTACTGGAACACGATTAACATATGAATGCTATGCTTACCAGTATATATGGTGTGATGTGGAGAAAACAAAGGTCTTAATGAGATAATAAAACTAATTTTTTTAAATTATCCTCCCTGCTCATCTTCTCTCATCTATATTAACATGCCAAAATACAATGAAGTGTTTATAACAAAAATGGTATATATATATATATATATATATATATATATATATACACACACATATATGTATATATACATTATATGGAACTTTTTAAGTGTTGTCAATTTTACATCACAGTATTTAATTTATGGGATATCAAGGAGAAGAGTATACATCTCAAAGAACTTTTCATCCTCTTCTAGGGAAAAAATTAATGTATCTTTATTTGTATATAAGATAGCTGTATCATGGTAGATGCAAGTATGAACTTGATTTTTTACTTATTTGGAGATTAATTATGGTTTAAGATTGCGCATATGGGTGCCAAGTTAGCAAGGAATGAACTTGTGATGATTACTTTGATGTGTGAACTTGACTGGAAAACAGTGCCTAGATATTTGGTCAAACATTATTCTGAATGATTCTTTGAGAGTATTTTTGGATGAGGTTAACATTTAAACCTATAGAATAAAGCAGACTGTCCTTCACAATGTGTGTGGGGTTCCAATCAGTTAAAATCCTCAACAAAACAAAAGATAGACATTTAGAGGGAAAAGATGGCATTTAGTGGGCCTTCAGACTTGAACTTCAACGTGACCTCTTCCTTGGATCTTCAGTTTGCCAATCTATTCTATACAGATTTTGGGTTTGTCAGTCTTCATAATTGCATGAGCCAATTCCTTAAAATAAATTTCTCTTTTTTTTTTTGTCATGCGTGTGTGATACATACACACACACACACACATTTATGCACACATAGATATTATTGGTTCCATTTCTCTGAAGAAACATAGATAATACCAGGTTTATCACCTTTTATGTAGTAGCTCTGAGTAACCACCACTGCAGTCCAGTTACAGAGCTGTTCTATTACCACAGAATCTCCCTTGTGCCAACCCTATAGAGTCACACCACCACTTGTCCCACCCCCACCATTCCTAATCTCTGGAAATCATATATCTATTCTCCATCTCTATAATTTTGTTATCTAAGTACAATTTTACAATACGTGATCCTTTAAATGATTTCATTCATACAGTGCAATACCTCTGAGGGTTATCCAAGCTTTACTGTGTATCAAAATTTCCTCCCTATGTTGCTGAGAATATTTCATAGTTCAGATGGTTTCAGTATCAGTTTAATATGGGGTTTGCAGAATGAGATGGATAGTGTTTCCTGCTCTTTATTTTTGGGAAGAGTCTGAGAAGAATTGGTGACAACTCTTCTTTAAATGTTTCAGATAATTCATTAATGTAGCCACCTATTCCTGGACTTTTTTTTTCCCCTCAGAAGTTACAAATGATTAATTACATCTCCTTACTTGTTTTATGTGTGTTTATATTTTCTGTATCTTCTTGAGTCTGTTTTGGTAACTTGTTTATTTCTAGAAATATGTCCACTTTATCTAGGTCCAACTTGTTGGTGTGTCTGTATCTTCTTGAGTCTGTTTTGGTAACTTGTTTATTTCTAGAAATATGTCTACTTTATCTAGGTCCAACTTGTTGGTGTATAACTATTCAGAGTATTCAATTACAATTCTGTTTCTGTTTCTGTAATGATGATATTTATGTCCCCACTTTCATCTCAGATTTTAGCTATTTGAGTTTTATTTTCCCTAAGTAAAGCTAGTTAAAAAGTTTTAAATTATGTTAATCTTTAAAAAAATGTGATTTTTTTTTCTACTACTTTTCTATTTTTTAGTTAGTTTATCTCTGCTCTAATCTTTATTACTTCCTTCCCTCTATTTACTGTTGTTGGTCAGTCACTCAATCGTATCTGCCTCTTTGCACTCCCATGGACAGTAGCCTGTCCTTCACTCTTTCTCAGAGTATGCTCAAACTCATGTCCATTGAGTCGGTGATGCCGTCCAACCATCTCGTCCTCTATTGCCCCATTCTCCTCCTGCCTTCAATCTTTCCCAGCATCAGGGGCTTTTCCAATGAGTTGGCTCTTTGCATCAGGTGGCCAAACCTATTTACTGTTAGGTTTGTTCTTTTTTTTTTCCTCGTTCCTCTAAGGCATAAAGTTAGTTGCTGATTTGACATCTTTCAACATCTTCCAGCTCAAAATTGCTCTCTGAGCATGGTTTTTACTGTATCCCATAAAATCTTGTATGCTGTGTCTTAATTTTTATGTATCCCAAGATGTTTTACTGTTTACCTGTGATTTCTTCTTTGACCTATTGATTACCTAAAGAGTTTTCTTTTCAATTTCCACATATTTGTTTTTTTTTTTCCTAGTTTTCTTTCTATTACTGATTTTTAGATTAATTGCATACTTGTAGAAGAAAATACATTGTATAATTACAATTTTTATACTTATTAGGACTTGCTTTGTGGCTTCATATATGATGTTTCTTGAATAACGTTCCACGTTCATTTGAGAATATATATTCTACTGTAGTTTGTTAAACCTTATATGCTGATTTATAACCACCTCTGTTCTACTTACATAGAGTATCTTTATTCATCATTTCAATTTCAACCTATTTTATGATATAACATGAGTCTCTCATAGATATTATTTTGTTGGACCATATTTTGTTTCCATTCTGCTAGTGACTGTCTTTCAATTGATGAGTTTAATACATTTACATTTAAAGTAATTACCGATAAGAAGAGTATTTCTATAATTAATTATTTGCTTTTGGTTTGTCTTATATTTTTTTGCTCGTTTTCTTGATTACTGTCTTCCTTTTTGCTTGATTTTCTTGTAGGGTGCCTGTTTGATACTCTTCCCATTCCCTTTTTTATTTATTTCCAGACATTTCCTTTGTGGTTATTCTGGGAATTGAGTTAGTTAACATCCTAAATTTATAATAATCCTGTTCTCATTGATATAATATAGCTTCCATAGCATACAAATCTACTCACATAGACACACCATACCTTCTTTATGTTGTTACTGTTACCATTTATATATTCATAGACTATGTGTTCATTAACACAGATTTAGAAATTTTGTGTGGATTTGTATTTTAACTATATAGTAAAAAACATAGAGCTAAAAATTTTAAATAATCATACTACTCATCTTAATATTTACCTATGAAGTTACTTTGGAGAAGGCAATGGCACCCTACTCCAGTACTCTTGCCTGGAAAATCCCATGGACGGAGGAGCCTGGTAGGCTGCAGTGCATGGGGTCACTAGGAGTCAGACACGACTGAGCGAGTTCACTTTCACTTTTCACTTACATGCATTGGAGAAGGAAATGGCAACCCACTCCAGTGTTCTTGCCTGGAGAATCCCAGGGATGGAGGAGCCTGGTGGGCTGCCGTCTATGGGGTCACGCAGAGTTGGACATGACTGAAGCAACTTAGCAGCAGCAGCATGCAGTTACTTATAACATTCTTTCTTAAACACACACACACACACTGCATAGCATCATTTTTATTATACTGTGAGTACCCTTTTAGCATTTCTTATTGGACAGGTCTACCATTGACAAAATTTCTAAATTTTCATTTATATCTAATATCATAATTTTTCCTATATTGAAGGATATTTTAGTGGTATAGAATTCAAAATCAACAGTTTTGTTTTTCCTCACTTTAAATATATTATACTGATGTCTTATGGCTTCCATGGTTTTCTGAAGACAAATTAACTATTAATTTTATTCAGGAACAATTGCATATGAATAATTGCTTTCAGAATCACTTATTTTAATTTCTTGCAAATGTAGATTTGTGTCTTTTATTAATTTGAGAATATGAGGCCATTTTTTATCTAAGCATTTTTTTCTGTCCTTTTCTCTCTTTCCTTTCCTACTCAGTCACTCATTATGTATATGTTGATATCTTATTGTCCCACAGATTTCTTAGGTCTGTTCTTTTCTTCATTCTTTTTTCATTCTCCTCCTTTAGACTGCATAATTTCAAATGGTCTTTCTTTTAAGTTTCCTGATTCTTATGTTTATTTGAATCAGGTCTTGAAATTCTCTCTTGAATTTTTAATTTCAGTTGTGTACTTTCCAGCTAAAAAAAAAATTCTTCCTGGTTCCATGTTTTACATAATTTGCATCTCTTTTAAAAATATTCTATTGGTTGGGTCACCAATTTTCCTTTAGATATTTGTCAAAGCTTTCCTTCAGATCTCTGCGTATATTTGAACACTTGGTTTAAAGTCTTTGTCTAGTAAGTCTAAAGCCTGTAATACCACTGATACAGTTTGTTACTCTTTTAAATACAATTAACATACTCTCTTGCTTATTTGCATGTTTCATCTTTGGTTGTGTTTATAAAGTGGACATTTCAAATAAATTAATGGGCAACTGTAGATATTACATTCTTCACATTCTAAATGCTTTTATTTGTTGCTTGCTCTAAGCTGTAGCTGTTTAACTTTTTTTTTTTTAATCTGTATTCTTTACTATGAATGTCATCTGAAATCTGTATTCCATTTTTAGTCTATTTACAGAAATTTCCTTTAATTCCTTGAATACCAAGGGAGAGAGAGAGAGAGAGATACGAAAACTCTAACACGACAAAGCAAAATAAGACTTACTGTCACTCACCCTTTCCAGATTGGTTCTCTGATGAAATACACATTGCCTCCTTCCATGTATATTCAGGTCATTTGTAATTATGTTTAAGTCTTCATTTCCTGCTTGGACTAAACCTAGAGATCAGCCAAAGGATAAATCTTAAAGTGTTCTTAGACCTTTATTTTTCTGAACAGATATCTTCTGCAGAACATTGATGTCACTAGGTAAGATGATACTAGGTAAGATGTAAACCCTTAATTGCCCAATATACACAGGCAATTTCAAATGTGCTAATTTCAAAGTAACAAACAGCAAATGAAACAAAACTTATCACCCAGCTTTTCTGTCTAGGCTTTTAGTGTTCTATTGTTTGCTTCTACTTTACTTTTTTGTTTTGTTTTCTTATGAGGATCCTAGGATTTCTTCAGATCAACCCAAATAATCCAGAAAAAAATCTTCTCATCCAAGATCCTTAACTTAATCATACCTGAAAAACATCTTTTGCCAGGGTCCACTTCACAGAATCTGAAGATTAGAATATGAACACCAGGAAGGGTCATTATTCAGCCTACCACAATAACAATATGTGATTTCATTCTGCACAGTTAAATTTTAGATAAGTAAAACAGTGTATTACACAGATATTTTAAAGGGCTTTTGGCAAAAATAACAAAATAAAACAAGTAATTCTTAATCATAATTGTTTTCTGTTCTTTTCTTCTGTACTTATATATACTCATGGGCTTCGTGACAGCTCAGTTGGTAAATAATCCACCTGCAATGCAAAAGAGAGAAAGCAATGGCAACCCACTCCAGTACTCTTGCCTGGAAAATCCCATGGACAGAGGAGCCTGGTAGGCTGCAGTCCATGGGGTTGCTAAGAGTCAGACACAACTGAGTGAGTTCACTTTCACTTTTCAGTTTCATGCATTGAAGAAGGAAATGGCAACCCACTCCAGTGTTCTTGCCTGGAGAATCCCAGGGATGGCAGAGTCTGGTGGGCTGCCATTTATGGGGTCACACAGAGTTGGACACGACTAAAGAGACTTAGCAGCAGCAGCAGCAGCAATGCAGCAGACTCCAGTTCAATTTCTGGGTTGGGAAGATCCACTGGAGAAGGGATAGGCGACCCAATACAGTATTCTTAGGCTTCCCTTGTGGCTCAGCTGGTAAAGAATCTCCCTGCAAAGTGGAAGACCTGGGTTCGATCTCTGGGTTGGGAAGATCCCCTGGAGGAGGGAAAGACTACCTATTCCAGTATTCTGGCCTGGAGAATTCAATGGACTGTATTGTCCATGGGGTCAAAAAGAGTCAGACATGACTTAGCAACTTTCACATGCATACTCATGAAAATTAATTTATATTTATCTGATAACATATATTACTACATATATGTTAATAATTGGATTTTGCCCTTAGAAATATTTTCTTGAGGACATTTTGCCCTTTCAAATAAAGAGAATAACAGTTTTTAATTCACATATTCACACAGGTGATTCTCCATATTATTTTTCTCATGTGCCACACTATACTTCTGAAAAGTATATTTTTTCTAAAGTCACTGCATTCCAGTTTTCCTTTGCCAATTAATCTCTAGCAACTCATTTTATATGCCTCACAGTCTGTTAGCTACTAAAGGTGGCCTTTGTCTTTTATTAAATGTTCATTTCTCTATTTTTAAAGTGATTCATATTCTTTGTTTGGACATCATCAAACTATCATTCCGTAGTAAATGTCAAACTTTATCATTTTTCTCATATATTAACTGTACCTACAATTGTATTTATGTCTCCATTAATTTCATAAAATCTTTCATGAGGTTAAATTTTAAAACATATATTCATATGATAAAAATGAATTAAATTATTCTCCCATTTTATATGGATGAATTGACCCCATTATATCAATGATAGTTTGTTTCTTGCACTTACTATCCCAGATAGAAAGTCTGGAATAATATTATATATTTTGTTTTTGATTACTTATCTTTTACTCCTGGCTGTTAGAATGAAATGGTTTTCATTCTGAATGAGACTGTTTTCAGCTCACTAAATACTAAACAGACCTTACCCCAACAAGACAAACAAACACGTGGGGAAAAAAAAAAAAAAGAGAGAGAGAGAAGAAACACAAATTCAAGATATAAGCTTCAAATATTTGAAAATGCTTTCTCTCCCAAGACATTGAATTGGGAATATTTAGTAAAGCAAATTCAGTTAATTATTAAAAATATCCAATCCCATGGACAGAGGAGCCTGGAAGTCTACAGTCCATAGAGGGTTGCAAAGAATTGGGACATGACTGAAGCAGCTCTAGAAGAAGACATTTAAGATATTTTTGTTTAGCATTTCATTAATATTGATGCAAACATTATTTGAACACAAAGATATAGTACTTTTCTTAAAATATTGCCAACTGGCATACATGATATTATTTCAGAGTATTAGAAATTACACATAAACAAATATAAATTTAATCATATGTTTTTAATCATTATCTTATCTTTTTAGGAGAAATAATGCTCATTCTTGCTCAATCTATTTTGTGCATAAGAATTACCTAGGGAGATAGTTTAAATCACAAATTTTTGAGCCCCAACCCTTAGTTTTGTGTTAGTAGATTTAATGAGGGGATATAAAGAAAGGAAATTTTTAATAAGCCATCCACATGATTCTGACATGTTAAATAAAGAACCATTCAGAAAATACAATTATACAGGATCAGATTTTATGAAGTTTGATTAATGTATTTTGAAATGTATTGACAGTTTAATCTTTTTTTTGAAAATGAAGACGTATGAATTATGATTTACCTTATGTCAGACTATTAAAAATACTCCACAATTTACAGCATGTGAACTGTTTTGAAAAATTATTGTATTTTTCTGCAGTCTAAAGTTATGATGAGTAAAGTCTTCAATAAACAAGGCAAAGTATAAAAGTTACTTATTTGAGGATGGTTTTAATGGTGTTTCCAGTTTTAACTGAGCAAAGCATAGATCTAGGGTTTAGACAATTAGTCTTTGCTTATATTTTTCTTTCTTTCTTTACATTGATAATGTCATTTTTAGAATTATATCAAGATTATTTTATGATTGAGTAGAAATGTCCTTGACGTTTCAACTTTTAAATAAGATTTTTAAGATTATAATATGACTGTGTGTGCATCAGTGTCTCAGCCATGTCTGACTCTTTGCGACCCCATGGACTATATATAGCCCAGCAGATTCATCCGTCCTTGGAATTCTCCAGCAAGAATACTGGAGTGGTTTGCCATTTCCTACTCCAGGGGATCCTCCCAACCAAGGGACCATATTGCAGGCAAATTCTTTACCATCTGAGCCACTAGGGAAGCCCCAATATTCCTGGAAGAATCAAAGCTGAATGACTTAGATGGGTGATTTTAAATGTCTGTGGTCATAATTAGGGTTTTAGAAGTTCACTAGCATGTACTTTCAGTAACAATGTAGGATAGAAATGGATTTACTGTAAGCTTTTTGTTCTTCTTAAAACTTTTATTATCATTAAGGTTGACATTTATTGAGGATATATTTGTTAATCAAAGAGCAAATTATCTTTGGGAATAAATTAATTGGATTTATAAACATCCTTTTTATAAGATTGTTACTATTATCACCCTTATTTTCTAGATGGGGACATTGATAAAATGTACAGGTAACCATCAAGATCAAATAGCTAATAATAAAATATGAAGTTAGATGTTTCTGACTCTTCTTAAATATTCTGAGGTCAACAAGCAGTACAGATTTAACCCACTTAGTTTGTATTTTTACAAACAATGGGCATATTTAAAGTGAAATCTGCAAATTTCTTCTACATAACTATTTTTTTGTTTGTAGTTTTGAGACCTGTCTATAAAAATAGTAAGTTAAACTACATTATCTTTTGATTTTTCAATGCTTTATTTCTACAAGCAAATACTATTCTCCAGTGGTAGGTACCATTATTGAAAATATGACATTGTCCTTCACCTAAATGGTAAATGGTTGTCTTTTCTGCCAATCACTTTTATCTCTGCACTGTAAGCTAAAGATGATATATGGCTTATTGCAAAAGACAAGGGTCATCAGGAAAATAAATTTCAATATTCCTTGATGTATGTGAACCACAAATTGTGAAGAAAAGCCTTGAGCATGAACAATGAAATCATAAATTCTTTTGCAATCTGTTCTTTGTATAAAAGAAAAATAAAGATAAATGTAACTATGAACTGAATATGATATCATCAATAATGAAATGTATTCATCCCAAGATGGGGGGAAAAACATATTTGATATATTGAAGAGAATATATACTTCAGTTTTATTGAAATTTATATTAAAATTTTAAAGAAACACAGGTAATGAGGACATAAAAATTGAAATTGTATACAGAAAAAGTATAGGTGAAAATGATAAAAGATGGAAGCAAAAAAAAAAAAAAAAATAACTTCTCCCCAAAATTATAGGTATGAATAACATTGATCTCTTCTAAATTACTAATCCCAATTCATAATGAGAGTCATCCATTGTAACAAAATTTGTCAGATTCAGCAAAAAATAGTTGATTTGCTATTAGGACAGCTAAAATAAATAACTATTATCATCACCAAGGTCCTATTATTGCATCAGTGCCCTCATTCACCCCTTGGATAACTCACTGAACAACAATTATAAAGTGTTTAAATGTACATGGCAATCTCCTGAATTCTGGAGAAGAAATTCAGGAGAATTTAACAGATGTAAAATACAATAGAAAATACTCTCAATTTTGTCAGGAAGAAAAAACTTATCGGAAATAAAAGCCATGAAGATGAAAATGATTACATTTAAATAAACATCAATAGCTTAGATAAAAATAAAAGAATAATATGTAAAAGAATTTCACAGGCAAATGAGAAGACTATAATCTGGCACGGTCAGAACTCCTATCACAAAATACATAGAAGTTGAACTGTGTCAAGCAAGTTTTCAGTGCTATTTTTCCAATAATATTTGCTCCCTTCAAGTCTCATATTTTGTTAATTCTTGCAACACTGAAACATTTTCATTATTATCTCATATTTGTTATGATGATCTGTGGTCAGTGATCTTCAAGAGTACTATCTTAATTGTTTTGGGAGTGCCACAAACCACATCCCTATAAAATTTAATTAATTCACATGTGTATCCTAACCACTCCACTGACTAGCTGTTTTACTATCTCTTTCTCTTCTCATGCCTTCCTATTCCCTGAGACACAATGGCATTGAAATTAGGTTGGCTAATAACCCTACAATGGACTCTAAGTGTTCAAATGAAAGGAAGAGTTCCATATCTCTCATTTTAACTCAAAGGCTAGATAAGATTAAGCTCTGTGAAGAAGGTATGCTGTAATCTAAGGTAGGCTGAAAATTAGCCCTCTTGTGCCAAACAGCCTAGTTATGAATGCAAAGGAAAAGTTCTTTAAGGAAATTAAAAATGCTACTCCAGTGAAAATATGAATAATAAGAAAGTAAAATAGCCTACTGCTGATACTGAGAATGCTTTAATGGTCTGGATAGAAGATCCAATCAGGCACAATATTCCCTGTTGTTGTTCAGTTACTAAGTCATGTCCAAGTCTGCAAACTCATAGACTACAGAACATCAGGCTCCCCTGTCCTCCACTGTCTCTCAGAGTTTGCTCAAATTGATGTCCCTTGAGTCAATGATGCTATCTAACAATCTCATCCTCTGCCTTTAGGCAAAATCTAATCTAGAGCCAAAGTCATAATTGTCTTCAATTCTATGAAGGCTGTGAGAGCTGACAGATCTGAAGAAAAAAAAAGAAGTTTAAAGCAAGCAGAGGTTGAATGATATTAAAAGAAAGAAGCCATCTCTATAAAGTACAAGATGAAGCAGAAAGTGTTAACATAGAAACTAAGGCAAGTTATCCAGAAGATACAATGAAATAATTAAACAAAGTGGATGGCTACACTAAATACAATATTTTCAGTTGGAAGAAGATGCCATTTAGGACTAGCTAGAAAGAAAGAAAGAAAGTGAAAGTGAAGTCGCTCAGTCATGTCCGACTCTTTGAGATCCCATGGACTGTAGTCTACCAGGCTTCTCTGTTATGGGATTTTCCAAGCAAGAGTACTAGAGTGGGTTGCCATTTCCTTCTCCAGGGGATCTTCCTGACCCAGGAATCAAACCCAGGTCTCCTGCATTGCAGGCAGACGCTTTACTCTCTGAGCCACCAGGGAAGCTCAGGACTAGCTAGAGAAAAGTCAGTTCCTGCCTTCGAAGCTCCAAAGTACAGGCTGACTCTTGTTAGGGATTAACATAGCTCGTTAAGTTGAAGTCAATGTAGTCATCATTCTGAAAACCCTAGGATCGTTAAGAATTATACCAAATCTATCCTGATTGCTCTATCAATGGAATAACAAAACCTGGATGATGGTACATCTGTTTACAACATGCTCTACTGAATATTTTAAAACCATTGTTGAGACATACTGCTCGGGGGAAAAAAAAATTCAAAATGTTATTGCTCAATGACAATGCACCTGGTCAACCAAGAACTCTGATGCAGATACATAATTAGATTCAGTTTTTTTTTTTTTTTTCATCCCTGCTAAAACATAATACTACATCCATTCTGTAGTCCATGTATCAAGGAGTAATGTTGACTTTCTAGTCTTAATATTTAAGAAATACATTTCTTAAGGCTACAGATGCCATAGATAGTGATTTTTCTGAGGGATCCAGACACATTAAATTGAAAATCTCCTGGAAAGGATTCAGCATTTTAGATGGCATTAAGAACATTTGTGATTCCTGGGAGGAGGTAACAATATCAACAGGACTTTGGAATAAGTTGATTCCAACCCTCATGAATGACTCTGAGGGGTTCAAGACTTCAGTGGAAGAAGCAACTACAGATGTGATGGAAATAGCAAGAGAACTAGAATTAGAAGTGGCATCTCAAGAAAGCAATAAATTGCTGCAATCTCATGATACAACTTTACGGATAAGGAGTTGTTTTTTATGGATAGTAAGCAATTGATTTCTGCAAACAGAATCTATTCCTGGTAAAGATGCTGTGAAGGTCATTGAAATAACAAAGAGAATTTAGAATATTACATAAACTTAGTTGATAAAGCAACAGCAGGGTTTGACAGGTTTGATTCCAATTTTGAAAGAAGTTCTAGTGTGGGTAGAATGCTATTAAATAGCAAGGCATGCTACTAATGCGGCAAACCTCACTGTTGTCTTATACTAAGAAATTGCAACAGCCATCCTGACCTTTAGCAATCACTACCCTCATGAGTCAGAAGCCATCAACACTGAGGCATGAACATCTACCAGCAAAAAGATTACAACAAAATGAAAGTACAGATGATTGTTAGCATCTTTGAGCAGTAAGTTAATTTTTAATTAAGGTATGCACATTTTTTTAGACAATGCTATTGCATACTTCGGAGAAGGCAATGGCACCCCACTCCAGTACTCTTGCCTGGAAAATCCCATGGACGGAGGAGCTTGGTAGGCTGCGGTCCTTGGTGTCGCTGAGTTGGACATGACTGAGCGACTTCACTTTCAGTTTTCACTTTCATGCATTGGAGAAGGAAATGGCAACCCACTCCAGTGTTCTTGCCTGGAGAATCCCAGGGACAGGGGAGCCTGATGGGCTGCCGTCTATGGAGTTGCACAGAGTCGGACATGACTGAATCGACTTAGCAGCAGCAGCAGCAGCATTGCATACTTAACTATGGTATAATGTGCACATACCTTTTCCATCACTGGGAAACTAAAATATATTTTTGGTATCTTTATATTGTCATATTCACTCTATTGTGGTGGTCTGGAACCAAACTCAAAATAGCTAAGTTATATGGGGATTAAGCCCCAGGCTTTATGTCCAGAGTTATACAGTTTCAAACTATCTACACCAGATATAAAATTTTCATTTTTATCACTTATCTTGGCATAAGGATGGGGCTTCTCTTCCCCTATATATATTTAGTTAGTTGCTTGATTAGACTCATTTGAAATTTATTTATTTATGACCAATTTAAAATCCCAAATAAGGAGACTGATACAAAGTACTCTGAGAGATGACTATTTGGCCAATCATTTTCATAGAACCTTACTGCTTCATAAACGTGTTTCTTAACAGTTTCCAGAGTAGAATTTTTTTTTTTTTCTACCATCTGTGAATGGGATATAATATACAGCATTCACGAATCACATGTGGTGGATCTTATGTGTATTCACTTTAACAACCTTAAGCAGTCCTAATATGAAAATTTCTGTAAACCTTTTATATCTCCAAAGGGGATATTATCTGATCTCTGACAATCTTGCATAAATGACAATGGCATGATTTTAACAAAAGGCTTAAAGAAAAGTGGGAAATAACATTTACTAAGGATTTGTGTTGGAACATGGAAAATGAGCATCCCTTTTGTTCTCAAAACAATCTTGAAAGTGAAACTGTTAGTTGCTCAGTCCTGTCCGACTCTTTGTGACCCCATGGACTGCAGCCCACCAGGCTCCTCTGTCCATGAAATTCTCCAGGCAAGAATAATGGAGTGGGTCGCCATTCCCTTCTCCAGCAGATCTTCCCAACCCAGGGATTGAACCTGGGTCTCCTGCATTGCAGGCAGATTCTTTACCAAGCAACCAAGGAAGCCCAACACAAAGGAATGAAATTTTAAAAAGATGAAATTAGATCAATTCAGCTAGAACAAATTTTGCACAGACAAAAGCTTAGCAAGGTGATTTTAATTTGATACTGAAGAATCTAGAATACTAATGTGTCTTTTAAAATTTTATTTGTATTGTTATTGTTTATCAAAACACAATGGCATATTAACTGTATTTGTTGGAACTTTACCTCTTCCATCTGTGACTCCCCTCCATCATGCTTCCCATCTGTGTTTGGTAGCAGAACACAATTCTGGTAACTGATAAAGTGGAAGTGAAGTTGGAGTAGCATTTATTATAGGTTAGGTGGAACATATTTATGTGGATCAGAATCATCTCTGTCCACAATTACACTTTTCTTATCTGTCTGTGGAAGTAATAGTCTGGTACGATTCTAACAGCCATTGTCAAACCCAACTAAGGTCATGAAAGGACACAGTCTCATTCAAGATCATGTAATGATATACATTCTATGGTATTAATTCTTGGACTTATGTAGGTAGTAAAAGAAAGAAAAAGATATTGAGTGTTCAAAATTGAATTTAGTCTGTGTGAAATGTATTAGATGTGCAAAATTTAAAGGAATATTTGATTTTCATTTCTTGTCTAGTCAAAATAGAATATTTCTCTCAACAAAAATGTACTTCATGGCTTGATATACATATATATATGTATATATGTACATAGGTATATATATATACATGATATATATATATATATATGTACATAGGTATAGATACAGATATTTCACAATGTGAATTGCTTGAATAAAAAATAATTCCTGTGTTTGCAGGGCATAAAACTGCATCATTACTACAAAATGTTAATAGCTATATCTGTGAAGTAGCATGTTATGTATATTCCAAGTTATAGAATATCATCTTAATAAATCACCAATAATGAAATAAAAGAGGCTTACTCCTTGGAAGGAAAGCTATGACCAACCTAGATAGCATATTCAAAAGCAGAGACATTACTTTGCCAACAAAGGTCCGTCTAGTCAAGGCTATGGTTTTTCCTGTGGTCATGTATGGATGTGAAAGTTGGACTGTGAAGAATTGATGCTTTTGAACTGTGGTGTTGGAGAAGACTTTTGAGAGTCCCTTGGACTGCAAGGAGATCCAACCAGTCCATTCTGAAGGAGATCAGCCCTGGGATTTCTTTGGAACGAATGATGCTAAAGCTGAAACTCCAGTACTTAGGCCACCTCATGCAAGGAGTTGACTCATTGGAAAAGGCTCTGATGCTGGGAGGGATTGGGGGCAGGAGGAGAAGGGGATGACAGAGGATGAGATGGCTGGAGGGCATCACTGACTCGATGGACATGAGTCTGAGTGAACTCCGGGAGTTGGTGATGGACAGGGAGGCCTGGCATGCTGCGATTCATGGGGTCGCAGAGAGTCGGACACAACTGAGCAACTGAACTGAACTGAATGAAATAAAATTTGGAAAAATGTTTCCTTAACTAGCAATAATGAAAATAATAAAGTAATTGATCCTTCTAGTAGGTAGTGCAACTTAAGTGATATTTTATTCTCAATATAGAAAACAGAATAAAATTGTGTTTCCACACGAAGAGTCTATCAAAAAGTTTTCTGACAGGCATTTTTTCAGAATAAGAATACTGGATAGTTTATTGATATAAATATCAAGCCAGTATTCCCAATTCATAATTGTATTTGCTGTTTTTTTTTTTTTAGCAGGCATGTGTTTTTATTTTATTTTTAAACTTTACATAATTGTATTAGTTTTTTGCTGTTTTTAAGAAAGTATAACATCAAATTTATTTTCTTTTTTGTTCTAGAAGATCCCTCTAAATGAATAAACTTCAAGAAACAAAAAATCTACATCCTATCTGTTTTTAAATCTCATTAAATCTCAACTTGTGAAGTGCAGGTGGAGTTTCCAAAGGATAAGCACAAGTTAAAGCAGTCGGGGGATCACTGAGGAAGTTGAATGCTCACTTTGAGAGTCATCTCTGAGTTTGCCCTGAAAAATGCTGGACAATCATTGTTTGGTATTGGTATCTTCAGCAGAGAGAGAGCAAATGACTTGCATCACAATGAATCCAAGGAAGAATAATCCACTCCATTTTCCCTGACACCAGCCTCCAGCAGTTTTGAGACAGCAGATGGATAACCTTGTCTGTGTACAACTGCATTTTTCAGTCATTCAAATAGTGGGAGGGCAGAACAGTTTCATCTGATTTAAAATTTTGAATGTGTATTGCTCACCCTTGAGAACCAAATTTAGACTCATTACATGTGGGAATATGTCCAAGACTGTGAACAATTTCTGGTTCTTATATCTATGTGCCACAAGATTTTTACAGCCTCTAGCTTCAGAGCCAATTGATTCTGAGATAATAACAGAGGCTCCTTTGAAGAATTGCCATTTAGAGGTAAAAAATTTCAGAGAAACCCCAGATTTGGCAAATTATAGGGAGTAGGAAAGAGGCTTCCTTTGGAAGGAAATCCTTAAAAAATTCATAGAAAATACAGTGTGATCAGGGGGAGGATTTAGAAAGAATAGAGAAAGATAATTCTTAAGTTGTCTATCTTCTCAGATGCTCACATTTTATTGAAAAAAAGGTTTAGACTTGAAATATTTAAGCAAATGGATTTCATTAATCTAACTCTCTCTTTCCCTTGATCTTGGACCCTGACTGAAGCAAAACATGTAATCAAACACAATAAAATCATATTCTAAATTACTGGCCACTAACCAATGGCCCTCTGTATTAATTTGTTTGTTTGTTTGTTGTTTAATTTAATTTTACTTTTAAACTTTACAGTATTGTATTGGTTTTGCCAAACATCGAAATGAATCTGCCACAGGTATACATGTGTTCCCCATCCTGAACCCTCCTCCCTCCTGCCTCCCCATACCATCCCTCTGGGTCGTCCCAGTGCACCAGCGCCAAGCATCCAGTATCATGCATCGAACCTGGACTGGCGACTCATTCCATATATGATATTATACGTATTTCAATGACATTCTCCCAAATCATTCCACCCTCTCCCTCTCTCACAGAGTCCAAAAGATGGTTCTATACATCAGCGTCTCTTTTGCTGTCTCGTATACAGGGTTATTGTTACCATCTTGCTAAATTCCATATATATGCGTTAGTATACTGTATTGGTGTTTTACTTTCTGGCTTACTTCACTCTGTGTAATAGGCTCCAGTTTCATCCACCTCATTAGAACTGATTCAAATGTATTCTTGTTAATGCCTAAGTAATATTCCATTGTGTATATGTACCACAGCTTTCTTATCCATTCATCCGCTGATGGACATCTAGGTTGCTTCCATGTCCTGGCTATTATAAACAGTGCTGCGATGAACATTGGGATACACGTGTCTCTTTCAATTCTGGTTTCCTCAGTGTGTATGCCCAGCAGTGGGATTGCTGGGTCATAAGGCAGTTGTATTTCCAGTTTTTTAAGGAGTCTCCACACTGTTCTCCATAGTGGCTGTACTAGTTTGCATTCCCACCAACAGTATAAGAGAGTTCCCTTTTCTCCACACCCTCTCCAGCATTTATTGCTTGTAGACTTTTGGATCGCAGCCATTCTGACTGGCATGAAATGGTACCTCATAGTGATTTTGATTTGCATTTCTCTGATAATGAGTGATGTTGAGCATCTTTTCATGTGTTTGTTAGCCATTTGTATGTCTTCTTTGGAAAAATGTCTATTTAGTTCTTTGGCCCATTTTTTGATTGGGTCATTTATTTTTCTGGAATTGAGCTGTAGGAATTGCTTGTATATTTTTGAGATTAGTTGTTTGTCAGTTGCTTCATTTGCTATTATTTTCTCCCATTCTGAAGGCTGTCTTTTCACCTTGCTTATAGTTTCCTTTGTTGTGCAGAAGCTTTTAAGTTTAATTAGGTCTCATTTGTTTATTTTTGCTTTTATTTCCAATATTCTGGGAGGTGGGTAATAGAGGATCCTGCTGTGATGTATGTCGGAGAGTGTTTTACCTATGTTCTCCTCTAGGAGTTTTATAGTTTCTGGTCTTACATTTAGATCTTTAATCCATTTTGAGTTTTTTTTTTTTTTTTTTGTGTGTGTGTGTGTGTGTGTGTATGGTGTTAGAAAGTGCTCTAGTTTCATTCTTTTACAAGTGGTTGACCAGTTTTCCCAGCACCACTTGTTAAAGAGAGTCTTTTCTCCATTGTATATTCTTGCCTCCTTTGTCAAAGATAAGGTGTCCATATGTGTGTGGATTTATCTCTGGGCTTTCTATTTTGTTCCATTGATCTATATTTCTGTCTTTGTGCCAGTACCATACTGTCTGGATGACTGTGGCTTTGTAATAGAGCCTGAGGTCAGGCAGGTTGATTCCTCCAGTTCCATTCTTCTTTCTCAAGATTGTGTTGGATACTCGAGGTTTTTTGTATTTCCATACAAATTGTGAAATTATTTGTTCTAGCTCTGTGAAGAATACCGTTGGTAGCTTGATAGGGATTGCATTGAATCTATAAATTGCTTTGGGTAGTATACTCATTTTCACTATATTGATTCTTCCAATCCATGAACACGGTATATTTCTCCATCTATTAGTGTCCTCTTTGATTTCTTTCACCAGTATTTTATAGTTTTCTATATATAGGTCTTTAGTTTCTTTAGGTAGATATATTCCTAAGTATTTTATTCTTTCCGTTGCAATGGTGAATGGAATTTTTTCCTTAATTTCTCTTTCTGTTTTCTCATTATTAGTGTATAGGAATGCAAGGGATTTCTGTGTGTTGATTTTATATCCTGCAACTTTACTATAATCATTGATTAGTTCCAGTAATTTTCTGGTGGAGTCTTTAGGGTTTTCTATGTAGAGGATCATGTCATCTGCAAACAGTGAGAGTTTTACTTCTTTTTTTCCAAATTGGATTCCTTTTATTTCTTTTTCTGCTCTGATTGCTGTGGCCAAAACTTCCAAAACTATGTCGAATAGTAGTGGTGAAAGTGGACACCCTTGTCTTGTTCCTGACTTTAGAGGAAATGCTTTCAATTTTTCACCATTGAGGATAATGTTTGCTGTGGGTTTGTCATATATAGCTTTTATTATGTTGAGGTATGTTCCTTCTATTTCTGCTTTCTGGAGAGTTTTTATCATAAATAGATGTTGAATTTTGTCAAAGGCTTTCTCTGCATCTATTGAGATAATCCTATGGTTTTTATTTTTCAATTTGTTAATGTGGTGTATTACATTGATTTATGGATATTAAAGAATCCTTGCATCCCTGGGATAAAGCCCACTTGGTCATGGTGTATGATCTTTTTAATGTGTTGCTGGATTCTGGTTGCTAGAATTTTGTTAAGGATTTTTGCATCTATGTTCATCAGTGATATTGGCCTGTAGTTTTCTTTATTTGTGGCATCTTTGTCAGGTTTTGGTATTAGGGTGATGGCCTCATAGAATGAGTTTGGAAGTTTATCTTCCTCTGCAATTTTCTGGAAGAGTTTGAGTAGGATAGGCGTTAGTTCTTCTCTAAATTTTTGGTAGAATTCAGCTGTGAAGCCGTCTGGACCTGGGTTTTTGTTTGCTGGAAGATTTCTGATTACAGTTTCAATTTCCGTGCTTGTGATGGGTCTGTTAAGATATTCTATTTCTTCCTGGTCCAGTTTTGGAAAGTTGTACTTTTCTAAGAATTTGTCCATTTCTTACACGTTGTCCATTTTACTGGCATATAATTTTTGATAGTAGTCTCTTATTATCCTTTGTATTTCTGTGTTGGCTGTTGGGATCTCTCCATTTTCATTTCTAATTTTATTGACTTGATTTTTCTCCCTTTGTTTCTTGATGAGTCTGGCTAATGGTTTGTCAATTTTATTTATCCTTTCAAAGAACCAGCTTTTGGCTTTGTTGATTTTTGCAATGGTCTCTTTTGTTTCTTTTGCATTTATTTCTGCCCCAATTTTTAAGATTTCTTTCCTTCTACTAACCTTGGGGTTCTTCATTTCTTCCTTTTCTAGTTGCTTTAGGTGTAGAGTTAGGTTATTTATTTGACTTTTTTCTTGTTTCTTGAGGTATACCTGTATCGCTAAGAACTTTCCCCTTAGGACTGCTTTTACAGTGTCCCACAGGTTTTGGGTTGTTGTGTTTTCATTTTCATTTGTTTCTATGCAAATTTTGATTTCTTTTTGATTTCTTCTGTGATTTGTTGGTTATTCAGCAGCGTGTTGTTCAGCCTCCATATGTTGGCATTTTTATAGTTTTTCCCCTGTAATTGAGATCTAATCTTACTGCATTGTGGTCAGAAAAGATGCTTGGAATGATTTCAATCTTTTTGAATTTACCAAGGCTAGATTTATGGCCCAGGATGTGATCTATCCTGGAAAAGGTTCCATGTGCGCTTGAGAAAAAGGTGAAATTCATTGTTTTGGGATGAAATGTCCTATAGATATCAATTGGGTCTAACTGGTCTATTGTATCATTTAAAGTCTGTGTTTCCTTGTTAATTTTCTGTTTAGTTGATCTATCCATAGGTATGAGTGGAGTATTAAAGTCTCCCACTATTATTGTGTTATTGTTAATTTTTCCTTTCATACTTGTTGGCATTTGTCTTACATACTGTAGTGCTCCCGTGTTGGGTGCATATATATTTATAATTGTTATATCTTCTTGGATTGATACTTTGATCATTATGTAGTGACCGTCTTTGCCTCTTTTCACAGCCTTTGTTTTAAAGTCTATTTTATCTGATATGAGTATTGCTACTCCTGCTTTCTTTTGGTCCTTATTTGCATGGAAAATCTTTTTCCAGCCCTTCACTTTCAGTCTGTATGTGTCCCCTGTTTTGAAGTGGGTCTCTTGTAGACAGCATATGTAGGGGTCTTGTTTTTGTATCCATTCAGCCAGTCTTTGTCTTTTGGTTGGGGCATTCAACCCATTTATGTTTAATGTAATTATTGATAAGTATGATCCCATTGCCATTTACTTTATTGTTTTGGGTTCGAATTTATACACCGTTTTTGTGTTTCCTGTCTAGAGAATATCCTTTAGAATTTGTTGGAGAGCTGGTTTGGTGGTGCTGAATTCTCTCAGCTTTTGCTTGTGTGTAAAGCTTTTGATTTCTCCTTCATATTTGAATGAGATCCTTGCTGGGTACAATAATCTGTGTTGTAGGTTATTTTCTTTCATCACTTTAAGTATGTTTTGCCATTCCCTCCTGGCTTGAAGAGTTTCTATTGGAAGATCAGCTGTTATCCTTATGGGAATTCCCTTGTGTGTTATTTGTTGTTTTTCCCTTGCTGCTTTTAATATTTGTTCTTTGTGTTTGATCTTTGCTAATTTGATTAATATGTGTCTTGGGGTGTTTCACCTTGGGTTTATCCTGTTTGGGACTCTCTGGGTTTCTTGGACTTGAGTGATTATTTCCTTCCCTATTTTAGGGAAGTTTTCAACTATTATCTCCCCAAGTATTTTCTCATGGTCTTCCTTTTTGTCTTATTCTGGGACCCCTATGATTCGAATGTTGTAGCATTTAATATTGTCCTGGAGGTCTCTGAGATTGTCCTCATTTCTTTTAGTTCGTTTTTCTTTTTTTCTCTCTGATTCATTTATTTCTACCATTCTATCTTCTAATTCACTAATCCTATCTTCTGCCTCTGTTATTCTACTATTTGTTGCCTCCAGAGTGTTTTGATTTCATTTATTGCATTATTCATTATATATTGACTCTTTTTTATTTCTTCTAGGTCCTTGTTTAACCTTTTTTGCATCTTCTCAATCCTTGTCTCCAGGCTATTTATCTGTGATTCCATTTTGATTTCAAGATTTTGGATCAATTTCACTATCATTATTCAGAATTCTTTATCAGGTAGATTCCCTATCTCTTCCTCTTTTGTTTGGTTTGGTGGGCATTTATCCTGTTCCTTTATCTGCTGGGTATTCCTCTGTCTCTTCATCTTGTTTATATTACTGAGTTTGGGGTGTCCTTTCTGTATCCTGGCAGTTTGTGGAGTTATCTTTATTGTGGCATTTCCTCACTGTGTGTGGGTTTGTACAGGTGGCTTGTCAAGGTTTCTTGGTTAGGGAAGCTTGTGTCGGTGTTCTGGTGGGTGGAGCTGGATTTCTTCTCTCTGGAGTGCAATGAAGTGTCCAATAATGAGTTATGAGATGTCTATGATTTTGGGGTGACTTTGGGCAACGTGTATCTTGGAGCTTAGGGTTGTGTTCCTCTGTTGCTGGAGAATTTACTTGGTATGTCTTGCCCTGGAACTTGTTGGCCCTTGTGTGGTGCTTGGTTTCAGTGTATGTATGGAGGCATTTGATGAGCTCCTGTCAATTAATGATCTCTGGAGTCAGGAGTTCCCTGGAGTCAGGGTTTGGACTTAAGCCTCCTGCTTCCAGTTATGGGTCTTATTTTTACAGTAGTTTCAAAACTTCTCCTTCTATACAGCACCATTGATAAACATCTATGTTAAAGATGAAAAGTTTCTCTACTGTGAGGGTCACCAAGAGAGGTTCACAGAGTTACATGGAGAAGAGAAAAGGGAGGAGGGAATTAGAGGTGACCCGAATGAGATGAGGTGGAATCAATAGAGGAGACAGTGGGTTAGCCAGTATTCACTTCCTTATGTGCACTCCACAACTGGACCACTCAGAGATGTTCACGGAGTTATACAGAGAAGAGAAGAAGGAGGAAGGAGATAGAGGTGGCCAGGAGGATAAAAGGAGGAAATGAAAAGGAGGGAGACAGATCCAGCCAGTAATCAGTTCCCTAAGTATTCTCCACCGTCTGGAACACACAGAAATTCACAGAGTTGGGTAGAGTAGAGAGGGGTTAGGGAGGAGACACAGGCAACCCAGTAGAGAAAAAGGAGAGTCCAAAGGGAGAGAGAGCAGTCAAGCCAGTAGTCTCGCTCCCTAGTGAAAAATGGGTACTGAAGATTGGGTTCTTAAAGGTACAAAATTGGTAACAAATACATAAAAGCAAAAATTAAAAATCTAGAGTAGAGTTTGGAGTTTCAAAAATACAATGTTAAAGAAAAGAAGAAGGAAAAGAAATAAAAAACAAACATAAATAAACAAAGTCACAAAAATTATAAAGAAAATATAGGTACAAAATTGATAACAAATACCAAAAAGCATAAATTAAAAATCTAGAGTAGAGTTTGGAATTTTAGATATACAATGTTATATAAAAGAAGAAGAGAAAAAAGAGAGAGAGAAAAAGAGTCACAAAAATTATATTTAAAAAAATGTAGGTACAAAATTGATAACAAATACCAAAAAGCTAAAATTAAAAATCTAGAGGAGAGATTGGAATTTCAAAAATACAATGTTAAAGAAAAGAAGAAGAAGAAGAAAAACAAACAAGGTCACAAAATTATAAAAATATATATTTGAAGTGTGCTTTAAAAAAAAAAAAGTCCTTTTTTTTTTTTTTTTTTTTTTGGCAATAATAGGTTATAAAAGTGAAAAAGAAATAATAGAGGACTTAAAATAAAAAAATAAATAAAAAGAAAGAATGATCGTAAAAATAGTAAAAATATATCTAGGACTTTCTCTGGTTTTGTTGTGAGTATTATGGGGTCAGTTCATTTTCGGCTAGTTCCTTGGTCCAACTTATATTTCTCAAAATCTATAGGCCCCTTCCCATGTAGTCGGTACTAACCACAGAGTTTTAATCTATTGCCTGTAGCTTCCAAGGTGGTTCCCTCTGTTATAACTTCTTCTGTTAGCTGGTCTCTTCAGTGTCTGGTTTTCACCCTGACACAAAGGGGACGGTGGTGGACACTTTTTTTTTTTTTTTTTTAGGCTCACGTGTTCAGTCGCACTGTGGGGAGAGAGGGACGCTGCAAACAAATAACACTGGCATGTGTTCGCAGTGCCTCAGCCACACTGGGCCTGCCCCCTCTCACAGCGCATGTAGCCTCCCTACCCAGGCTGCTCAGGCTCTAGGTTGCTCCGCTGGGAACCATACGTGGCTGGCCCTGGGCTGCTTGCACCTCTCGGGTCCAAGCTGCTCAGGTTCAGGCACTCGGGTAGTCCTCAGAGGCGCAGACTTGGTTGGGCCTGCGTTTTGTGCCCTTCACAGGTCCGAGCAGCTCAGGTGATGAGGTGTTTGGCTAGTGCGATTGCTACGACTTATCACCTCCTCGCTGCTCGGTTATCTGGGTGTACAACCGGAACACCTTCTTAGGTGGATGTTGACCGTCCAGAGCCCCAAGAACTTTTAGTTTGCGAAAAAGCCTGCTTACAGTTTTATAGATAATGTCTCTCTGGGGCTGCGATTGCCCCCTTCCGGCTCTGGCTGCCTGTCACCAGAGGGGGATGGTCTGCAGCCAGCTATCTCTGTTTAGTTCTTTGTTCCATGTGCAGGCCTGGCAGTGTCTTAGGTTAGGGCTGGCTTTTCACGTGGTAGATATCCCACAGTCTGGTTTGCTAGCCCAAATTATTTCGCTCAGATAGCACTCAGGGTATTCAGGCCAGATCCTTACTCTAAGCGATGCAGCCCACACCACACCTCCCTGCCCAGCCCCCACTTGCTAGTGGCGTGTGCAGGCGTCTGTGCTGCTTCTCCGCTGGGGGAGTTACCGTAGGGCTTGCAATCTGCAGGTTTTAATTGTTTATTTATTTTTCCTCCCTGTTATGTTGCCCTCTGTGCTTCCAAGGCTCAGCACAGATTCAGCAGTGAGAAGGTTTCCTGGTGTTTGGAAACTTCACTCTTTTTAAAACTCCCTTCCCAGGACGGAACTCCATCCCTCCCTCTTTTGTCTCTTTTTTTGTCTTTTATATTTTTTCCTACCTCCTTTTGAAGACTTGGGTTGCTTTTCTGGGTGCCTGATGTCCTCTGCCAGCGTTCAGAAGTTGTTTTGTGGAATTTACTCGGCATTTAAATGTTCTTTAGATGAATTTGTGGGGGAGAAAGTGTTCTCCCCATCCTACTCCTCCGCCATCTTCTGAAGAACCTAATTTGTTATATTCTGTTTTTCTATCAATTTGCTCACTGTCTTATATAATCCTTTCATTCACTGCTGCTGCTGCTAAGTCGCTTCAGTCGTGTCTGACTCTGTGTGATCCCAGAGATGGCAGCCCACCAGGCTCCCCCATCCCTGGAATTCTCAAGGCAAGAACACTGGAGTGGGTTTCCATTTCCTTCTCAAATGCATGAAAGTTAAAAGTGAAAGTGAAGTCACTCAGTCATGTCCTACTCCTAGTGACACCATGACTGCAGCCTACCAGCCTCTGACTTTAAACCTCCAACATTCTCTCCTCCTTACCTTTAGCTACTACCTTTGTTTCTCTTTTAACTGATACTATAGAATAAATCAAAAGAGAATGGCTACCTGAACTATTCCATCTGTTCATATAATGTGGTCAGATTCAACGTTTTATCCTGCTCATACAGAGGGACTATCACTGCTCTGTACTAAGGCAAACTTGTCCATTTTTGCATTCAGCCCCCTCTATTTTCACCCATTCAAGCATTGCCCCCAAAAATGGCCCTTTCTGCCATAAGTTCCCAAAACTGATTCTATTAGTAAACAGTAATGGACTCTTGTTTACTTTAAAAAATAAAACATCTTTTCATCATATAACACTTTCCTCTATTTTCTGCATAGTTACTCTGATTTATCTTTCTTTATTTTTCTGTTGCTCAAATGTATCAAGTGATTTCTTACTCCTGAGCTCTGTATGTGCTCTATTCAAACTGCAACCACTTCTACATGATGGTAATATGATTTTGCATTTGCATCATGTTCATTTCCTTCAGGTTTTTCTTAAAATTTCATCTTATCATGGAGGCCTTCAATGAGCACTATTTATAATACAGCACTACACGCCTAGCATCCCCTGCTGCTGCTGCTCAGTTGCTTCAGTTGTGTGTGACTCTGTGCGACACCATAGACGGCAGCCCACCAGGCTCCCCCATCCCTGGGATTCTCCAGGCAAGAACACTGGAGTGGGTTGCCATTTCCTTCTCCAATGCATAAAAGTGAAAAGTGAAAGTGAAGTCGCTCAGTTGTGTCTGACTCCTAGCGACCCCATGGACTGCAGCCTACCAGGCTCCTCCATCCATGGGATTTTCCAGGCAAGAGCCCCCTACTTCGTATCAAACCTAACTCTGCTTCTGTTGTATCTTTCCTCCTAATTCTGGTCCCTCTTTGACATATTTCATATTCAGAATATGGCTTTTTTTTATTACAGTTAGAGCTCCATGAGGATAGGAGGTACTTAATATTTTAATGATACACTTCAGCCAATGAAATATAAAATTAGAGAAAATAACAATTGAAAAGAAAATATGTGATTCATCAAAAAGAACAACAAATAGTACAGTGGTGAAACTACTGACTTTTCCAATTTAATTTAGTTGCCTTTTCAGTTCAGTGGGAAATGTTGTATTATCTGGGAAATGGAATTTAAAATCAAAAGGTATGCAGCAGCATAGTTTACTTATCAGTTGAACAAAACCTTTAGTTGTTAAGATCCAGTGTTCATTAGTGTATGACACAAATTGGAATACCATATATTGTTGACATGAATATAAAAGGGCAAAGCCGCTTTGGAAAGCAATCAGTTCTGTTCAGTCCAGTTCAATCACTCAGTCATTTCCGACTCTTTGTGACTCCATGAATCGCAGCACACCAGGCCTCCCTGTCCATCACCAACTCCCGGAGTTCACTCAGACTCATGTCCATCGAGTCAGTGATGCCCTCCAGCCATCTCATCCTCTGTCGTCCGCTTCTCCTCCTGCCCCCAATCCCTACCAGCATCAGAGTCTTTCCCAATGAGTGAACTCCTTGCATGAGGTGTCCAAAGTACTGGAGTTTCAGCTTTAGCATCATTCCTTCCAAAGAAATCCCAGGACTGATCTCCTTCAGAATGGACTGGTTGGATCTCCTTGCAGTCCAAGGGACTCTCAAGAGTTTTCTCCAACACCACTTTTCAAAAGCATCAATTCTTCAGTGCTCAGCCTTCTTCACAGTCCAACTCTCACATCCATACATGACCACAAGAAAAAATCATAGCCTTGACTAGAAGGACCTTTGTTGGCAAAGTAATGTCTCTGCTTTTGAATATGCTATCTAGGTTGGTCATAACTTTTCTTCCAAGGAGTAAGCGGTTTTTAATTTCATGGCTGCAGTTACTGTCTGCAGTGATTTTTGGTCCCCCAAAAATAAAGTCTGACACTGTTTCCACTGTTTCCCCATCTATTTCCCATGAAGCGATGGGACCAGATGCCATGATCTTCGTTTTTTGAATGTTGAGCTTTAAGCCAACTTTTTCACTCTCCTCTTTCACTTTCATCAAGAGGCTTTTTAGTTCCTCTTCACTTTCTGCCATAAGGGTGGTGTCATCTTCATATCTGAGGTTATTGATATTTCTCCCAGCAACCTTGACTCCAGCTTGTGCTTCTCCCAGTCCATGTGTATCTCTAGATATACATAAATATTTTAAAATCTTTTAAATGTATACACATATGAATTCATGTATACATGTATGAATAATATACTTAATTAGATAAAATAAATCAATAATGAACTTATTTAAAAGAAGGCTGGAAGAAAGGAAGAAAGAAGGGGAATGATTATACTCTAGCTGTGATATAGTACATCTTGAGAGTTAAGCCCTAAAATTTCAGGGTAGCATAGTTACTCTCGAGTAGCTTCAACTCTATAAAAATGCCCATTTCTTCATACACTATACTAATGGTCACAGTTAAAAAGCTAAGCTGTTCTTCAAGGTTTGCCAAGTATGAGAAAACCGTGAGTATGGAAGCACTTTGGTTATACAATATTAGACTCTTACTATGCTATCTGCAAATTTGGAAAACTCAGCAGTGGCCATGCCTCTGCCACTGCTAAGTCGCTTCAGTCATGTCCGACTCTGTGTGACCCCATAGACGGCAGCCCACAAGGCTCCACCATCCCTGGGATTCTCCAGGCAAGAACACTGGAGTGGATTGCCATTTCCTTCTCCAATGCATGAAAGTACAAAGTGAAAGTGAAGTTGTTCATTCGTGTCCGACTCTTAGCGACCCCATGGACTACAGCCCACCAGGCTCCTCTGTCCATGGGATTTTCCAGGCAAAGTACTGGAGTGGGGGCCCACTGCCTTCTCTGAGGGAGGTCACCAGTGGCCATAGGACAGGAAAAGTTCAGTTTTCATTCCAATCCCAAAGGAAGGCAATGCCAAAGAATGCTCCAACTATTGCATAATTGCACTCATCTCACAGACTACTAAAGTAAACCTCAAAATTCTCCAAGCCAGGCTTCAACAATATGTGAACCATGAACTTCCAGACGTTCAAGCTGGTTTAAGAAAGGGCAGAGGAACCAGAGCTCAAATTGCCAGCATTTACTGGATCATCAAAAAAGCAAGAGAGTTCCAGAAAAACATCTATTTCTGCTTTACGCCAAATGCTAAAGCCTTTGACTGTGTGGATCACAATAAACTGGGGATAATTCTGAAAGAGATGGGAATATCAGACCATCTGACATGACTTTTAATAAATCTGTATGCAGTTCAGGCAGCAACAGTTAGAACTGGACATGGAACAACAGACTGGTTCCAAATAGGAAAAGGAGTATGTCAAGGCTGTATATTGTCACCCTGCTTATTTAAGTTATATGCAGAGTACATCATGAGAAATGCTGGGCTGGATGAAGCACCAACTGGAATCAAGATTGCCAGAGAAATATCAATAACCTCAGATATGCAGATGACACTACTCTTGTGGCAGAAAGTGAAGAAAAACTAAAGAACCACTTGATGAAAGTGAAAGAGGAGAGTGAAAAAGTTGGTTTAAAGCTCAACATTAATAAAACAAAGATCACAGCATTTAGTCCCATTACTTCATGGCAAATAGATGGGGAAACAGTGGAAACAGTGGCTGAACTTATTTTGGGGGGCTACAAAATCATTGCAGATGTTGACTGCAGCCACAAAATTAAAAGACACTTACTCCTTTGGACAAAAGTTGTGACCAACCTAGACAGCATATTCAAAAGCAAAGACATTACTTTGCCAACAAAGGTCTGTCTAGTCAAGGCTATGGTTTTTCCAGTGGTCATGTATGGATGTGATTGTTGGACTATAAAAAAAGCTGAGCACTGAAGAATTGATGCTCTTGAATTGTGGAGTTGGATAAGACTCTTGAGAGTCCCTTGGGCTCCAAGGAGATCCAACCAACCCATCCTAAAGGAAATCAGTCCTGAGTATTCATTGGAAGGACTGACACTGAAGCTGAAACTCCAATACTTTGGCCACCTGATGTGAAGAACTGATTCATTTGAAAAGACTGATCCTGGGAAAGATTGAAGGTGGGAGGAGAAGGCGACGACAGAGGATGAGATTGTTGGATGGCATCACCAACTCAATGGACATGATTTTGAGTAAACTCGGAGTTGGTGATGGACAGGGAGGCCCGGCGTGCTATAGTCCATGGGGTCTCAAAGAGTCAGACATGACTGAGCAACTGAACTGAACTTAACTGAACTGATGCTATCTGCCCTTTTCTGGCCAAACCAAGTGTTCCAAGACGAGGATCAGATTATCCTAACATCGACACCAGTCTGTGCAAGGAGCTAGCATGCTTATGTTTTGGACTTTTCAGTTATGCTATGCAATCTGATGCAGTAAAGGTTGGTTCCCTGCTCCAAAATATCCAAAAGGTTGGATATTTTGGAATCCACCACATGAACTAAGGGAGAAGAGACTACTGTACATTACTGATGGAGAAGGTCAAAGTAGCAAAGTTTTAATTCCAATAATATAAAAATTTTAATGTTTTTGAAGAAATTTCTTTATAAATCAATGGGTTGCAGTTTGCATCATTATGTAGTAATGTTAAAAAAAAAAAAAAAACACTCCAGATTTAGTTCTTAAAGATGTATATAAGTCAAGTGTTTTCAAGAAAAACAGGATCCAAAGGATTTGCGTATATAGAAATAAATTATTTTAAGGAATTGGCTTGTGCACTTACAAATATTGGCACATCAAAAATCTGCAGGGCAGGCTGGAAGGCTGGAAACTTATAAAATGCTTTAGTTGAAGTCTTAAGTCTGTCTACTGCCAAATTCCCTCTTGCTAAAGGGGAGGTCAGTCTTTTGTTCAGTAAAATACTGCAACTTATTGGATGAGGCCCATCCACATTATGGTAAACAATCTACTTTACTCATAGTCCACCAATTCATGTTAATCTCATTCAAAAATCCTCTCACAGAAACATTTAGATTGTTTTGATTTACATTTGGGCTCTGTGGCCCAGCCAAGTTGTCAGGTAAATTTAAACATCACACAAAATAAAATTAATTTACAATCTTTCTACTTTCTCAAACTCAGTAGAGAATCCAGACATAGAAAAATATAAAACTGAGGCTATAATGCATTTATTTAGCATATAAATTTAAAATAACATTTTATTTTTTGTTTGCTCTAAAATGATGTAAAGAAAGTCTTGACTAGGGGCACCATGAGAGAATTTTTTTGCAGATATAAGAAAATCATATAATTGATTATATGTTGTATGTTCAAATATATATGTGTTTTTGTACCAAAACAATATTCACAGATTTTCTTCACTTGGTGCTACACCCTAATTTAAAATACAGCTTTAAATGCATAGTTGCAGGCTACTGTGAATAACAACAACAACAAAAAAATAGAGCTACACAATAAACATGAGGTTTAGTGGTATTACACACAATCAGTTGGTGGATTTCATAACCTATTTTGGACTTGTGTTTGCAGTAGAATGGTAAAAACGTTATAGGTATAGTAGAAAAAGGTATTATTTATAGTATAAGTCTTCCATTTTACACAGGAGGAAATTTACCACAGACTATAAGTACTTTCTCTCTCCATAAACTTTTCATTGACAGAACAAGAACTAGTCTGTAAATCTACTCATACTAATCTCTGGCTGCAGAAATAAATTGACAATCACGTAGGTACCCACATATGAGAGTCATAATCTTTACAGGTTTTCCTTATTTGAATTATATTTCTATACAGACAATGAAACTGTACAGAAATTAAGTCCAGTTTTACAATATGCCAATTACTTTCCTTTTCTTTTTTATTAATGTGATTCATTATGATAGGTGCAATTTTACTACTTCAAATGAATGTCTTACCTTTGCATATAATATACATATATGCAATTCTAAAAGTATTTTTGTTATTTTTTATATTTCCATATGTAAATATAATATGCAGTGTGATTTTACCACTCAAAAATTATGTTTCTCATATAACAATATAGATTTGTAATCAAGATTATTAATTTTAATTGTGACATTGTATTATAGATACAATTTACCTATTTTCCTATTTTCTGGGATTCATTCCTATAAACAATGATGTTATAAACATTCATATGCCTTTTTAACTTTGCAAAGTAGCTACAAAATGTCCATAGTTGTATGCTTTGAATCCTTTCTCTGTATCCTTTTGTGTATCTACTGTTGGGTTGTGTTGTTTTTACAGTTATCATGAGGCTTATCTTTATCATCTCATTGGATATAACAGTGTATTTTAATCTGATACAATTGAACTTTCATCACAGGCAAACACTCTACCCATTTATTCCTCTTCTGTTATGTATTCTTCATATACATGTATCTTTTTGTATTGTGTATCTATTAACAAATTATTGTGGGTATAATTATTTTCAGTACTTTTGTGCTGAAAACTTTTAAACTCCAGTTAAGTGACTAACCCACCGCTGTATTACAATATTAGTATGGTCTGAATTTGACTGTAACTGACCTTGAGCGGTATGGATGCAGGTGGTCCTGCATCCTGGGTGCACAGGTACCCACCAGGTGCCAGGGTTCTGGGTGAACCTGCCATCTGGATCCGGCTGACTGGATACAAGTCCAGGCCTCAGCCTCGTTTTTCTGCTCCTGCAACATGTCTGGGGCTACTGGGGCCACCAGGGCTGGCCCCGCAGTCGGCAAATCTGGAACGTGGGGCCCGGATGTTAGACAGTGGGCAGGTCAGGCACTAAAGCGGCCTGGGAGCCCCGGCTGCAGGGCCTGTGCAAGGTCAGGACAGGCCTCTCCTGGAGAGGCCTGGGGTCTACTTGGTGGGAACCCTGTACAGTCAAAGTTCTTGGGGCCAGCCGGGCCTCAGGGTACATCTGGGCCCTGGAGCCCTGGGAGCGGCCCAGTGCTGAGGTGGGTTGAAAGCCCACATCCGCAGTAGTGGCATGACTGACATGTGGGGATGGCTTAGGAGCCAGAGTTTCGGGGCTGAAGCTGAGGCCACAGGCGCCACCCAGGGCTGTGGGAGCCCTGCAGGTTCAGAAATGGCAGGTCCTGGGGAGCCCCATGTTACTGGGGCATTGGGCTGGCAGTGGGAGCCAGCAGGTACTGTGGTCAGCTCCACGCCAGAGAAGCCAGGGTCACGGGAACCCTGGCAC
The DNA here is from genome assembly GCF_027580195.1 of Bos mutus. NCBI lineage: Eukaryota > Metazoa > Chordata > Mammalia > Artiodactyla > Bovidae > Bos > Bos mutus. Next base: position 47,827,321 of record NC_091636.1, on the reverse strand, counting down.
ACGGTGGACCGGTGGCTGGAGACAGCAGGTGTGTGCCGGGAGGGCAGTGTCCTGAGGCACTGAGGTGAGTCAGGGGTTGCATGCGCTGCTTGCTTGGAGCTGGGTTCACAGAGGCCACTGGGGCGCCCGCTAGGGAATACCAGACTGGAGGGTGCTGGGATTTCAGTGCTGTCTTTGGAGGCCTTGTCAGGAGCCACGTGGCCTGCAAGCCACGCCCAGAGACTGCACAGGAGCAGGGCTTCCAGGAGCCCTCAGGAGCCATCCAGGGGCCAAGATGGGATACTCACTTCACTCTTTGATTTGGGGGAGGTGTGATGGAGGGGTGGGGTGTGTATCTGTCTCTATTATCTTCAATGCATCTTTTCTTAAATTTGTGCTTCACACAGGTGCTGTCATCCGTCAACTGAAGTATTTGGCTATTGTTCACTTCAGTTCAGTCGCTCAGTCATGTCCAACTCTTTTTGACCCCATGAATCGCAGCATGCCAGGCCTCCCTGTCCATCACCAACTCCCGCAGTTCACTCAGACTCACGTCCATCGAGTCAGTGATGCCATCCAGCCATCTCATCCTCTGTCGTCCCCTTCTTCTCCTGCCCCAAATCCCTCCCAGCATCAGAGTCTTTTCCAATGAGTCAACTCTTCGCATGAGGTGGCCAAAGTACTGGAGTTTCAGCTTTAGCATCATTCCTTCCAAAGAAATCCCAGGGCTGATCTCCTTCAGAATGGACTGGTTGGATCTCCATGCAGTCCAAGGGACTCTCAAGCGTCTTCTCCAACACCACAGTTCAAAAGCATCAATTCTTCGGCGCTCAGTCTTCTTCACAATCCAAGTCTCACATCCATACATGACCACAGGAAAAACCATAGCCTTGACTAGACGAACCTTTGTTGGCAAAGTAATGTCTCTGCTTTTGAATATGCTTTTTAGGTTGGTCGTAACTTTCCTTCCAAGGAGTAAGCATCTTTTAATTTCATGGCTGCAGTCACCATCTGCAGTGATTTTGGAGCCCCCCAAAATAAAGTCTGACACTGCTTCCACTATTTCCCCATCTATTTCCCATGAAGTGAAGGGACCGGATGCCATGATCTTCATTAGCCATAGTTTCCTGCACAGTTGTTCAAACTGATGTTGCTAAGGGGATAAATGCTAGAAATTCCTATGCTGCTAGTTTGCTGATGTCACTTCTCCCCTCATTTACATTATACACTACTTTTATACATTTAGCTTTTGATAAGCAGTTTTCTTCTTCAGGGTGGAGTTGGAGGGGGAGAAGGACTGTTGAATAGTGCCACCACGAACATTCACAAATGTATTGGTATTCTTTTGGAATGCTCTTATGGAGCCAAAAGATAAGCATAAGTTCAGTTGTATAAGTCATTTTCAGAGTCATTTTCAAATTTACAGTCTCACCAGTAGTGCATGATAATAAATTATATTTCCATATTGCTGCTAACACCTGGAACTGGCAGTTATTTTCATTTTAGTCATTTTTGCATTTGTAAATTTATAACATTTTTTGATGACTGATGAAGTTGAACATCTTTAAATATGTTTATTGCTCATTTAAATATTTTCTTATATGAAGTATTGTTTTAAGTATCTGGGCTTGTTTTTTTCTATTGGATCATCTTTCTTTATTCATTTCTGCATTTGAAAAAAAATATCTAAGTACAATGATTATCTTCTAATTTCATAGGCGGTCTTTATACTTTCTTAATTGTGACTTTTGAAGAATAGATATTCTTAATTTTATTACAATCCATTTATCCTTCCTGTTACAGTCAGTGCTTATTGCAACATGTTTGAAAAAGAAACCTATCCTACATCCATATTATAAAGATATCTGCCTACCCCATCTAAAATTGTTATTGTTTTAACCTTTATTATCATATGTGCAATCATTCTCAATGTTCCCCAAAATAAAATGTAAATGTATATGACATAAAAAATTATGGATACATGTGTGCATGCTAAGTCACTTCAGTCGTGTCTGACTCTTTGTGACCCTGTGAACAGTAGCTGATCAGGATCCTGTGTCCTTGAGATTCTCCAGCTAAGTATACTGGAGTGGGTTGCCGTGCCCTCCTTCAGGGGATCTTCCAGACCCAGAGATCAAACTTGTGTCTCTTACGTCTCCTGCATCTCGAGGCAGATTCTTTACTGCTAGTACCACTGATACTAGTGCCACTAGCTGCTAAAATTAGCCAAAAATGAATAAAATTTAAAATATCTGAAAAAAAATTAACAAATTTGACCTAAATAGGCATTTGTAGAACACTTTATGCAAAACCATAGTATCTACATTCTTTTCAAGTGTACATGGGATATTTAGTAAATTGACCACATGCTGAACCATAAAGAAAATGACCAACAATTTCAAAATATTAAAATCATTTGTGTTTTACCTGACCTTAGTGGATCTAATCTAAAAAAAAAACTAATACAATATTGTAAAATAATTAGACTCTAATTAAAATAAGTAAATTTAAATTTAAAAATTATTAAAAATAAATAAATAAATACATACAAATACATCTTATATATGAAAAAAACTTAATCTATCAAAAAATAAAAATTAGCAATAAATAGATAAGAGGGAAAGGGTATGTACACTAATAAATAGAGTCAAATGATAAGGTTGACATTTAACAAATATTTGAACATAATGAACTATCACAAATGCTCTCTCTCAGAAGAGAGATATAGTGCTGATTAGAAGGAAATTTGTAGCCTTAAGTATATGCATGGAAAAAGATGATAGGAAGACAAGAGTTAACAATATTTCACTTAAGGAAGCTAGGGAAATAATAGGAAAATCAAATGTAAAGAAAAAAAAAAGATAAATTATCAAATCTGGAGCTGGAATCAATGAGAGAGAAAACAAACATACAGTATAGCAAATCAACAAGCTTAAAAGCAGTCCAGTGAAAAAGTTTATTTAATTAATAAACTCATAGTAATAAGGTAAAAATAATGAGTAAATAAAATTAACAATATTGATAATAAAACAGGAATATCACACTCTATCTTATATATATCCATAAAGTAACAAGTGAATATTGTAAACAGCATTACATTTTATAATTTGGATAAAATAGATCTATTTCTCTAAATAATTACATTACCAAGTATGACTGAAAAAGAAATGCAAACTATGAACAATCTGGTTTCATCATTTTTAAGGATTACAATTCCATTTTATAAAACTTTCTAAAAAAGGAAGACCAGTGATATGATGACCTCACTGATGAATTTTTCCAAACCCTTAAGGATGGAATAGCATAGCACTAGTCTTATGCAAATTCTTTCAAAGTATAGAAAAAGTTAACCATTCTCATTTTTCTAGGATAGTTTAACTTTACTCAAAACAAGCTTGTCAATCTAATTTACATAAAATGTCTTTTCTAGTTTTGAAAATTTGACTTAAAGTTGTACCTTGTGTAATTTTTGTTTTAATAATTTCTACCTTAACAGTAGCTGAATCCTCTTTATTGTCCCTAAATTATTTGCTTTATTGTCCCTAAATTATTGCTTTTACTCACTTTTATTCTATACTTAAAAAGCACAGTAAATATTAGAGGCAACAAGGAAATGATCTTATAACTATTTTGAAAGAGAGCACGAGTATAATTTTAGAGCATGAGTGTATCTAAACTGAAAGAGAAGGAAGAAATCCCTTCATTTGTGAAGGGTATCAAATGCATATACACTATGGACAGCAAAGTTCATGCTGTGGGAGTCCATCTACCTAGAATTCAATGCTGGTCCCTAATTAAATTCCAAAGATTCAGTTTATTCATTTATAAAATGTTAAAGCTGACTTCTATTACTCATAATTATTATAAAGAAAATTAAGTGATTGTAAATTCCATAGACAAAAGTTGATTTTTATATGTTCTCAGTATTATGTATTTTAAAATGATACCTTTATTGATAGAAGTTGTACAGGCCGAGTTTAAGCAGAGGTTCAAAGATCTCTGTATCTCTGTAATTAAATGCTGTGCAAAATTAGTCAACCTATAAGGGGATAGGGATCCAATTTCCACAGAATATATTAATAGATTGCTTACTAAGGAGGCAAAGATTTGAAAGAATTTGGGCAATGACTAGTTTTGAGACTAAAGGGATTTTATCATTGTTACCACTTATGCATTGAGAGTAAAGGTCCTCTGTGTGACACATCAGATCAGATCAGTCACTCAGTTGTGTCCGACTCTTTGTGACCCCATGAATCGCAGCACGCCAGGCCTCCCTGTCCATCACCAACTCCCGCAGTTCACTCAGACTCATGTCCATCGAGTCAGTGATGCCATCCAGCCATCTCATCCTCTGTCGTTGCCTTCTCCTCCTGCCCTCAATCCCTCCCAGCAACAGAGTCTTTTCCAATGAGTCAACTCTTCGCATGAGGTGGCCAAAGTACTGGAGTTTCAGCTTTAGCGTCATTCCTTCCAAAGAAATCCCAGGGCTGATCTCCTTCAGAATGGACTGGTTGGATCTTCTTGCAGTCCAAGGGACTCTCAAGAGTCTTCTCCAACATCACAGTTCAAAAGCATCAATTCTTTGGCACTCAGCCTTCTTCACAGTCCAAATCTCACATCCACACATGACCACAGGAAAAACCATAGCCTTGACTAAAAGAACCTTTTTTGGCAAAGTAAAGTCTCTGCTTTTGAATATGCTATCTAGGTTGGTCATAACTTTCCTTCCAAGGAGTAAGCGTCTTTTAATTTCATGGCTGCAGTCACCATCTGCAGTGATTTTGGAGCCCAGAAAAATAAAGTCTGACACTGTTTCCACTGTTTCCCCATCTATTTCCCATGAAGTGATGGGACAAGATGCCATGATCTTCATTTTCTGAATGTTGAACTTTAAGCCAACTTTTTCACTCTCCACTTTCATCTTCATCAAGAGGCTTTCTAGTTCCTCTTCACTTTCTGCCATAAGGGTGGTGTCATTGCATATCTGAGGTTATTGATATTTCTGCCGGCAATCTTGATTCCAGCTTGTGCTTCCTCCAACCCAGTGTTTCTCATGATGTACTCTGCATATAAGTTAAATAAACAGGGTGACAATATGCAGCCTTGACGTACTCCTTTTCCTATTTGGAACCAGTCTGTTGTTCCATGTCCAGTTCCAACTGTTGCTTCCTGACCTGCATACAAATTTCTCAAGAGGAAGATCAGGTGGTCTGGTATTCCCACCTCTTTCAGAATTTTCCACAGTTTATTGTGATCCACACAGTCAAAGGCTTTGGCATAGTCAGTAAAGCAGAAATAGATGTGTTTCTGGAACTCTACTGCTTTTTCCATGATCCAGCAGATGTTGGCAATTTGATCTCTGGTTCCTCTGCCTTTTCTAAAACCAGCTTGAACATCAGGAAGTTCACGGTTCACATATTGCTGAAGCCTGGCTTGGAGAAAATTGAGCATTACTTTTACTAGCGTGTGAGATGAGTGCAATGTGTGGTAGTTTGAGCATTCTTTGGCATTGCCTATTTTTGGAATTGGAATGAAAACTGACCTTTTCCAGTCCTGAGGCCACTGCTGATTTTTCCAAATTTGCTGGCATATTGAGTGCAACACTTTCACAGCATCATCTTTCAGGATTTGGAATAGCTCAACTGGAATTCTATCACCTCCACTAGCTTTGTTCATAGTGAGGCTTTCTAAGGCCCACTTGACTTCACTTTCCAGGATGTCTGGCTCTAGGTCAGTGATCACACCATCATGATTATCTGGGTCGTGAAGATCTTTTTTGTACAGTTCTTCTGTGTATTCTTGCCATCTCTTCTTAATATCTTATGCTTCTGTTAGGTCCATACCATCTCTGTCCTTTATCGAGCCCATCTTTGCATGAAATGTTCCTTTGGTATCTCTGATTTTCTTGAAGAGATCTCTAGTCTTTCCCATTCTGTTGTTTTCCTCTATTTCTTTGCATTGATCGCTGAAGAGGGCTTTCTTATCTCTTCTTGTTATTCTTTGGAACTCTGCATTCAGATGTTTATATCTTTCTTTTTCTCCTTCGCTTTTCTTCTTTTCAGAGCTATTTGTAAGACCTCCCCAGACAGCCATTTTGCTGTTTTGCATTTCTTTTCCATGGGGATGGTCTTGATCCCTGTCTCCTGTACAATGTCATGAACCTCATTCCATAGTTCATCAGGCACTCTATCTATCAGATCTAGGCCCTTAAATCTATTTCTCACTTCCACTGTATAATCATAAGGGATTTGATTTAGGTCATACCTGAATCGTCTAGTGGTTTTCCCTACTTTCTTCAATTTCAGTCTGAATTTGGCAATAAGGAGTTAATGGTCTGAGCCGCAGTCAGCTCCTGGTCTTGTTTTTGCTGACTGTATAGAGGTTCTCCATCTTTGGCTGCAAAGAATATAATCAATCTGATTTCGGTGTTGACCATCTGGTGATGTCCATGTATAGAGTCTTCTCTTGTGTTGTTGGAAGAGTGTGTTTGTTATGACCAGTGCATTTTCTTGGCAAAACTCTATTAGTCTTTGCCCTGCTTCATTCCGTTTTCCAAGGCCAAATTTGCCTGTACTCCAGGTGTTTCTTGACTTCCTACTTTTGCATTCCAGTCCCCTATAATGAAAAGGACATCTTTTAGGGGTGTTAGTTCTAAAAGGTCTTGTAGGTCTTCATAGAACCGTTCAACTTCAGCATCTTCAGCATTACTGGTTGGGGCATAGACTTGGATTACTGTGATATTGAATGGTTTGCCTTGGAAACGAACAGAGATCATTCTGTCACTTTGGAGATTGCATCCAAGTACTGCATTTCAGACTTTTTTGTTGACCATGATGGCTACTCCATTTCTTCTGAGGGATTCCTGCCCACAGTAGTAGATATAATGGTCATCTGAGTTAAATTCATCCATTCCAGTCCATTTCAGTTCGCTGATTCCTAGAATGTTGACATTCACTCTTGCCATCTCTTGTTTGACCACTTCCAATTTGCCTTGATTCAGCGGCGGGCGGGAGGTGCTACCCCATGCCCCCACGCCCGAGGCCAGGGACGGTGGCCGGGAGGAGCAACCCCATGCCCAAGGCCAGGGGCGGTGGCCAGGAGGACCAACCCCATGCCGTGGCTGAGTGGGCACAGGAGGGCCTAGAGGAGCTATTCCACATTGAAGGTCAGGAAAGGCGGCAGTGAGGAGATACCCCTCGTCCAAGTTAAGGAGCAAATGTGCGACTGAGGGCCGCTAAGGTATGAATTTCTAGAGGAGTTCAGCAGTTGCAAGATTGACAGTTGTCAATGCCTAGTGGTGGTGGTTTAGTCTTTAAGTATTGTCCAACTGTGGCTACCCCATGGACTGTAGCCTGCCAGCCTCCTCTGGCCATAGGATTCTCAAGGCAAGAATACTGGTGTGGGTTGCCATTTCCTTCTCCAGGAGATCGTCCCAACCCAGGAATCGAACCTGGGTCTCCTGCACTGCAGGTAGATTCTTTCCTGACTGAGCTACAAGGGAAGCCATGTCATACGGAAGAAAAAGACTAAGATGATGCTTTGAATAGGTTCCCATCTGACAGTGGAGTTTCTGCTGGTTCTTCAAATTTTTATAAAGAATGAATTGAAGACTCTGAGTCTTGCTTAAGTAGAAGACTGAAAATCCTTCTATTTGAGCAATAGTTAACAATAATTCAGAATAACAGCATATAGATGCATAGTATGGTGACAAATATACACACAAACTTGCAGAAATGTTTTAGAAAATCTTCTTAAGTTTTTAAACCTCAGGGCACTAGAGTTTGTGGGAGGACACTTTAACTTACTTATTATTCAAGTCTCCTTGGGTATTAAAAGTCTCTCTCTCTCTCTCTCTCTTTTTTTTTTTCCCCCTGGCAAATAAACATGTCTTTTGAGGAACTTTCTATTTTGTTTTTGCTTCTGTTTTATTTATGTGCCTTTTTAATGGTATATATTGGAAAGCTCAGCAGTAGCCATAGGACTGGAAAAGGTCAGTTTTCATTCCAATCCCAAAGAAAGGCAATGCCAAAGAATGCTCAAACTACCCTACAATTGCACTCATCTCACATGCTAGTAAAGTAATGCTCAAAATTCTCCAAGCCTGGCTTCAGTAATACATGAACCATGAACTTCCAGATGTTCAAGCTGATTTTAGAAAAGGCAGAGGAACCAGAGATCAAATTGCCAACATCTGCTAAATCATCGAAAAAGCAAGAGTTCCAGAAAAACGTCTATTTCTGCTTTATTGACTATGCCAAAGCCTTTGACTGTGTGGATCACAATAAACTGTGGAAAATTCTGAGAGATGGGAATACCAGGCAGGGAATACCCTGCCTCTTGAGAAATGTGTATGCAGTTCAGGAAGCAACAGTTAGAACTGGACATGGAACAACAGACTGGTTCCAAATAGGAAAAGGAGTACGTCAAGGCTGTATATTGTTACCCTGCTTATTTAACTTCTATGCAGAGTACATAATGAGAAATGCTGGGCTGGATGAAGCAGAAGCTGGAATCAAGATTGCCGGGAGAAATATCAGTAACCTTGGATATGCAGATGACATCACCCTTATGGCAGAAAATGAAGAGGAACTAAAAAGCCTCTTGATGAAAGTGAAAGAGGAGAGGGAAAAAGTTGGCTTAAAGTTCAACATTCAGAAAACTAAGATCATGGCATCCATTCCATCACTTCATGGGAAATAGATGGGGAGACAGTGGAAACAGTGTCAGACTTTATTTTTGGGGGCTCCAAAATCACTGCAGATGGTGAGTGAAGCCATGAAATTAAAAGATGCTTACTCCTTGGAAGGAAAGTTATAACCAACCTAGACAACATATCAAAAAGCAGAGACATTACTTTGCCAACAAATGTCCATCTAGTCAAGGCTATGGTTTTTCCAGTGGTCATGTTTGGATGTGAGAGTTGGATTGTGAAGAAAGCTGAGCACCAAAAAATGGATGCTTTTGAACTGTGGTGTTGGAGAAGACTCTTGACAGTCCCTTGGACTACAAGGAGATCCAACCAGCCCATCCTAAAGGAGATCAGTCCTCGGTGTTCATTGGAACGACTGATGCTGAGGCTGAAACTCCAATACTTTGGCCAGCTCATGCGAAGAATTGACTCATTGGAAAGGACCTTGATGCTGGGAAGGATTGAAGGCAGGAGGAGAAGGGGACAACAGAAGATGAGATGGCTGGATGACTTCACTGAGTTGATGGACATGAGTTTGGGTGAACTCTGGGAGTTGGTGATGGACAGGGAGGCCTGGCATGATGCGATTCCTGTGGTCTCAAAGAGTCGGACATGACTGACTGAACTGAACTGAACTGATTGGATAAAAGGCTTCTGTAATTTTGTCTGTTACTGGAAATAAATGCTGTCATTTGAATTCTGGTCTATGCATTGTCGTCTGTGTAGACCTGTATCCCCACTGCAGGACAGTCTGGTCAGGCCACAGGGTATTTTCATTTTTGTTTTCAAAAGAGAAAAAAGTTAAGTTGCTGCTGTCCTTCGATTCAGGAAAGTTATTTGGTCCCCCCTCGTTGGCATACTTCACCTGCAGATTTCCTGAGTACACACATTTCATCTTGTCTTTGGGATTAAGACCGGCCATTTATTAACCTTGGTAATCTGTTTCCATTGCCCCACTCCAGATAGCTCTCAGTAGGACATTGACCTGCAATTTAGTGAGTGACCGTCTTCATTACTCACAGAAATATGTTACTTTTGTATTCACGAAATACTAGAAAAACTTTTATTAAGATTTAATCTACTGACATTCATTGTTATCTGTCTACCCATGTACTACAGCTCTTTTTAATTTGTTTCATCTATGCTTTTGTCATAAGTTCACCCTGAATGACACTAAAATATTTTTAGAGTTTCAGTTACCTTAATGCTCATCTGCCTCAGAATTTAAGTCTGCAGGTTATGTAGCCAAAACATGACCAGTCTGTTACTGTGTGCTTCCCTCATGATTCATATTATTTCCTGCACTCTCAAGTCAGAAGGAAAAAAGGCAGAATTTTCTTACTTCTTGAGAAAATAAAGGCTAATTCTTAATTATATATTGAGGTATTTCTACCAATGGTATATGATAATGCTCAACATTAAAATAGGCCTGGCTTTTCAGTTCAGTTCACTTCAGTCACTCAGTCTTGTCCGACTCTGCAACCCCATGAATTGCAGCACGCCAGGCCTCCCTGTCCATCATCAACTCCCGGAGTTCACCCACACTCATGTCAATCGAGTTTGTGATGCCATCCAGCCATCTCATCCTCTGTTGTTGCCTTCTTCTCCTGCTCCCAATCCCTCCCAGCATCAGGGTCTTTTCCAATAAGTCAGCTCTTTGCATGAGGTGGCCAAATTATTGGAGTTTCAACTTTAGAATCAGTCCTTCCAAAGAACACCCAGAACTGAACTCCTTTAGAATGGACTGGGTGGATCTCCTTGCAGTGCAAGGGACTCTCAAGAGTCTTCTCCAGCACCACAGTTCAAAAGCATCCATTTTTCGGTGCTCAGCCTTCTTCACAGTCCGACATTCACATCCATACATGACCACTGGAAAAACCATAGCCTTGACTAGATGGACCTTTGTTGGCGAAGTAATGTCTTTGCTTTTGAATATGCTATCTAGGTTGGTCATAACTTTCCTTCCAAGGAGTAAGCATCTTTTAATTTCATGGCTGCAATCACCATCTGCAGTGATTTTGGAGCCCCCAAAAATAAAGTCTGACACTGTTTCCACTGTTTCCCCATCTATTTACCATGAAGTGATGGGACTGGTGCCTTGATCTTAGTTTTATGAATGCTGAGCTTTAAGCCCACTTTTTTCACTGTCCTCTTTCACTTTCATCAAGAGGCTTTTGAGTTCCTCTTCATAAGGGTGGTGTCATCTGCATATCTGAGGTTATTAATATTTCTCCTGGCAATCTTGATTCCAGCTTGTGCTCCTTCAAGCCCAGCATTTCTCATGATGTACTCTGCATAGAAGTTAAATAAACAGGGTGACAATATGCAGCCTTGATGTACTCCTTTTCCTATTTGGAACCAGTCTGTTGTTCCATGTCCAGTTCTAACTTTTGCTTCCTGACCTGCATACAGGTTTCTCAAGAGGCAGGTCAGGTGGTCTGGTATTCCCATCTCTTTCAGAATTTTTCACAGTTTATTGTGATCCACACAGTCAAAGGTTTTGGCATAGTCAATAAAGCAGAAATAAATGTTTTCCTGGAACTCTTTTACTTTTTCGATGATCCAGCAAATGTTGGCAATTTGATCTCTGGTTCCTCTGCCTTTTCTAAAACCATTTTGAACATCTGGAGGTTCACGGTTCATGTACTGCTGAAACCTGGCTTGGAGAATTTTGAGCATTACTTTACTACTGTGTGAGATGAGTGCAATTGTGTGGTAGTTTGAGCATTCTTTGGCATTGCCTTTCTTTGGGATTGGAATGAAAACTGAGCATTTCTAGTCCTGTGGCCACTGCTGAGCTTTCCAAATTTGCTGGCATATTGAGTGCAGCATTTTCACAGTGTCATCTTTCAGGATTTGAAATAGCTCAACTGGAATTCCATCACCTGCACTATCCTTGTTCATAGTGATGTTTCCTAAGGCCCACTAGACTTCACATTCCAGGATGTCTGGCTCTAGGTGAGTGATCCCACCATTATGATTATCTTCATCATGAAGATCTTTTTTGTACAGTTCTGTGTATTCTTGCCATCTCTTCTTAATATCTTCTGCTTCTGTTAGGTCTATACCATTTCTGTCCTTTATCAAGCCCATCTTTGCATGAACTGTTCCTGTGGTATCTCTAATTTTCTTGAAGAGAAAAGCCTGGCTTTTAGAAAACTTAAATGTGTCATTTTTTTTTTTAATAACAATTTTCAGCAATATATGACCATCAGTGCTTCCCATGTTTTGTAGGGCTATACTACAAATATATACTACAGATCTATATTTTATTTCTTTACTATACAAATAAAATAACCACTGGCCATGGTGGCTGGGCTTCCCTGGTGGCTCAGTGGTAAAGAATTGCCTGCCAGTGCAGGAGATTCTGGTTCTATCCCTGGGTTGGGAAGATCTCCTGGAGAAAAATTGGCAACCTACTCCAGTATTCTTGCCTGGAGAATTCCATAGATAGATGAGCCTGGTGGGCTACAGTCCATGCAGTCACACAAGTATCAGGCACAACTTAGTGACTGAATAGCAAGTCACAGTGGCTATTGAGTAATTGAAATGTCAATTGTTTACATTCTGATGTACGGTAAGTGCAAATTATATAATTTGAAGAATGATTAATTAAAACACTTAATATAAATATACTTAAATGATATTTAATTTTGGTTTCACATTGAAATAATTTTTATATATTTTGTGAAGTTATCTTAAAGAAATGTGCTTGCCAGAAATTTAAAATTATCTATGAGGCTTACATTATGTTTATTTTGGACAGTACTGTTCTAGAAACTGAAATGAACAATCTGTGTGACTAATCTGGACATTGATTCCTCATTTCCCTTTGATTTCGTCTGAAAAAAAGCTAATTTCTCTTGTGGCTTCATCTGGCTGAATAAATACCAGAAATAAAGAAATAAAAACAAGTTAGCATATATATCAGAGAAGGCAGTGGCACCCCACTCCAGTACTCTTGCCCGGAGAATCCCAGGGATGGGGAAGCCTGGCGGGCTGCCATCTATAGGGTCGCACAGAGTTGGACACGACTGAAGCAACTTAGCAGCAGCAGCAGAATATATATATATATATACACACGTCAGATCAGATCAGATCAGTCGCTCAGTCGTGTCCAACTCTTTGCGACCCCATGAATCGCAGCATGCCAGGCCTCCCTGTCCATCACCAACTCCCGCAGTTCACTCAGACTCACGTCCACCGAGTCAGTGATGCCATCCAGCCATCTCATCCTCTGTCGTCCCCTTCTCCTCCTGCCCACAATCCCTCCCAGCATCAGAGTCTTTTCCAATGAGTCAACTCTTCGCATGAGGTGACCAAAGTACTGGAGTTTCAGCTTTAGCATCATTCCTTCCAAAGAAATCCCAGGGCTGATCTCCTTCAGAATGGACTGGTTGGATCTCCATGCAGTCCACGGGACTCTCAAGAGTCTTCTCCAACACCACAGTTCAAAAGCATCAATTCTTCAGCGCTCAGCCTTCTTCACAGTCCAACTCTCACATCCATACATGACCACAGGAAAAACCATAGCCTTGACTAGATGAACCTTTGTTGGCAAAGTAATGTCTCTGCTTTTGAATATGCTATCAAGGTTGGTCATAGCTTTCCTTCCAAGGAGTAAGCGTCTTTTAATTTCATGGCTGCACACATATATATATTTAATTGTTATATGTTTTTAACTTAAAAGGGTAAATTACTTACAATATTATACTAGTTTCAGGTGTACAACTAGTGTTTCATTATTTTTGGATATTACAAGATGATTACCACTATAAGTATAGTTACCATCTGTTACCGTATAAGGTTGTTACAATATTACTAACTATATTTCCTATGTTGTGCATCTTGTACTCATGACATTTACATTATAACTGGAACTTTATACCTCTTAATCCTCTTCAAATATTCTATCTATCCCCCTACCCCCTTCTTCTCTGGGAACCACTAGTCTATTCTCTGGATCTATCAGTCTGTTTCTGTTCAATTTTGTTTGTTTGTTTTGTTTTTCAGATTCCAGATATAAGCGGGATCACATGGTATTGATCTTTCTCTGTCTGACTTATTTTACTTTAGCATAAAACCTACTACATCCATTCATATTGATGGAAATGGCATGATTTCATTCTTTTTAAGGATGAGTAATATCCCATTGTAAATATACATCAGGCTTCTTTATCCATTCATCTACCTATGGAAACTTAGGTGACTTCCATTCCCTGATAGCTCAGTTGGTAAAGAATCTGCCTGCAATGCAGGAGACCTGGGTTCAATCCCTGGGTTGGGGAGATCCCCTGGAGAAGGGCAAAGCTACCCAATCCAGTATTCTGGCCTGGAGAATTCCATGGACTCTATAGTCCATAGGTTTGCAAAGAGTCATACATGACTAAGTAACTTTCACTTTCTATCTCAGCTATTGTAAATAATTCTGTAAATGAACATTTAGAACATATATCTTTCTGCATTCATTTAAAAAAAAAAATTCCTTCAGGTAAATAGCCATAAGTGGAATTACTGGATAGTATGGTTCAGTTCAGTTCAGTTCAGTCCCTAAGTCATGTCTGACTCTTTGCAACACCATGGACTGCATCACATCATGCTTCCCTGTCTATCACAAACTTCCAGAGCTTGCTCAAACTCATGTCCATCGTGTTGGTGATGTCATCCAACCATCTTATGCTCTGTCATCCCCTTCTCTCCTCCTGCCTTCAATATTTCCTTGAATCAGAGTCCTTTCCAATGAGTTATTTCTTCACATAAAGTGGCCACCTTTTTGGAATTTCAGCTTCAGCATCAGTCCTGAATGAATGTTCAGATGGACTGGTTGGATTTCCTTGCAGTCCAAGGGACTTCTAAGGGTCTTATCCAACACTACATTTCAAAAGCATCAATTCTTTGGCACTCTGTTTCTTTATAGTCCAACTCTCACATTCATACATGACTACTGATAAAACAATAGCTTTGACTAGATGGACCTTTGTCCACAAAGTAATGTCTCTGCTTTTTAATATGCTATCTAGGTTAGATTTTTTTTCCAAGGTGTAAGCGTCTTTTAATCTCACGGCTGCAGTAACCATCTGCAGTGATTTTGGAGCCCAAGAAAATAACATCTCTCACTGTTTCCATTGTTTCCTCATCTATTTGCCATAAAGTCATGGGACTGGATGCCATGATGTTAGTTTTTTGAATCATTCACCTAGAGCCAGACTTCCTGGAATGTGAAGTCAAGTGGGCCTTAGGAACAAAGCTAGTGGAGGCGATGGAATTCCAGTTGAGCTGTTTCAAATTCTAAGAGATGATGCCTTTAAAATGCTACTGATGGACATAGATGCAAAAATCCTTAACAAAATTCTAGCAAGCCGAATCCAACAACATATTAAAATCATCATGACCATCATACATCATGACCTAGTGGGCTTTATCCCAGGGATGCAAGGATACTTCAATATCCATAAGTCAATCAGTGTAATACACCACATTAACAAATTTATCATGTATGATAAAAAAACCCTCCAGAAAGCAGGAATAGAAGGCACATACCTCAACATAATAAAGGCTATATATGACAAACCCACAGCAAACATTATCCTCAATGGTGAAAAATTGAAAGCATTTCCCCTAAAATCAGGAACAAGACAAGGGTGCGCATTCTCACCACTACTATTCAACATAGTTTTGGAAGTTTGGGCCACAGCAATCAGGGCAGAAAAAGAAATAAAAGGAATCCAGATGGGAAAAGAAGAAGTAAAAATCTCACTCTTTGCAGATGACATGATCCTCTACATAGAAAACCCTAAAACTCCACCAGAAACTTACTAGAACTAATCAACAAGTATAGTAAAGTTGCAGGATATAAAATCAACACACAGAAATCCCTTGCATTCCTATATATTAACAATGAGAAAATAGAAAGAGAAATTAAGGAAAAAATTCCATACACCATGGCAATGAAAAGAATAAAATACTTAGGAATGTATCTACCTAAATAAACAAAAGACCTATATAAAGAAAACTATTAAACACTGGTGAAAGAAATCAAAGAGGACACAAATAGTTGGAGAAATATACCATGTTCATGAATTGGAAGAATCAATATAGTGAAAATGAGTATACTACCCAAAGCAATCTATAGATTAAATACAATCCCTATCAAGCTACCAACAGTATTTTTCAGAGAACTAGAACAAATAATTTCACAATTTATATGGAAATACAAAAAACTTTGAATAGGCAAAGCAATCTTGAGAAAGAATGGAACTGGAGGAATCAACCTGCCTGATTTCAGTCTCTATTACAAAGCCACAGTCATCAAGACAGTATGGTACTTGCACAAAGACAGAAATATAGATCAATGGAACAAAATAGAAAGCCCAGAGATAAATCCATGCACCTATGGACACCTTATCTTCGACAAAGGAGGCAAAATATACAACAGAGTAAAGACAATCTCTTTAACAAGTGTTGCTGGAAAAACTGGTCAACCGCTTGTAAAAGAATGAAACTAGAACACCTTCTAACACCATACACAAAAGTGAACTCAAAATGGATTAAAGATCTAAACATAAGATCAAAAACTATAAAACTCCTAGAAGAAACATAGGCGAAACAGTATCCAACATAAATCACAGCAGGATCCTCTATGACCCACCTCCCAGAATATTGGAAATAAAAGCAAAAATAAACAAATGGGACCTAGTTAAAATTAAAAGCTTCTGCACAACAAAGGAAACTATAAGCAAGGTGAAAAGACAGCCTTCAGAATGGGAGAAAATAATAGCAAATGAAGCAAGTGACAAAGAATTAATCTCAAAAATATACAAGCAACTCCTGCAGCTCAATTCCAGAAAAATAAACGACCCAATCAAAAAATGGGCCAAAGAACTAAACAGACCTTTCTCCAAAGAAGACATACAGATGGCTAACAAACACATGAAAAGATGCTCAACATCACTCATTATCAGAGAAATGCAAATCAAAACCACAATGAAGTACCATTTCACGCCAGTCAGAATGGCTGTGATCCAAAAGTCTACAAGCAATAAATGCTGGAGAGGGTGTGGAGAAAAGGGAACCCTCTTACACTGTTGGTGGGAATGCAAACTAGTACAGCCACTATGGAGAACAGTGTGGAAATTCCTTAAAAAACTGGAAATAGAACTGCCTTATGACCCAGCAATCCCACTGCTTGGCATACACACTGAAGAAACCAGAATCGAAAGAGACACATGTACCCCAATGTTCATCACAGCACTGTTTATAATAGCCAGGGCATGGAGGCAACCTAAATGCCCATCAGCATACAAATGGATAAGAAAGCTGTGGTACATATGCACAATGGAATATTACTCAGCCATTAAAAAGAATAGATTTGACTCAGTTTTAATGAGGTGGATGAAACTGGAACCCATTATACAGAGTGAAGTAAGCCAGAAAGAAAAACACCAATACAGTATGCTAATGCATATATGTGGAATTTAGAAAGATGGTAATGATAACCCTGTATGTGAGACAGCAAAAGAGACACAGATGAATACAACAGTTTTTTGGACTCTGTGAGAGAGGGAGAGGGTAGGATGATTTGGGAGAATGGCATTGAAACATGTATGTTATCATATGTGTAACGAATCAGCAGTCAAGCTTCTATGCATGATACAGGGTGCTCGGGGCTGGTGCACTGGGATGATCCAGAGGGATGGGATGGGGAGGGAGGAGGGAGGGGGGTTGAGGATGGGGAATACATGTAAACCCATGGCGGATTCATGTCAATATATGGCAAAACCTATACAGTATTGTAAAGTAATTAACCTCCAAATAAAATAAATAAATTAAAAAAATAAAATGCTGCACTCAATATGCCAGCAAATTTGGGAAACTCAGCATTGGCCACAGGGCTGGAAAAGGTCAGTTTTCATTCCAGTCCCAAAGACAGGCAATGCCAAAAAATGTTCAAACTACTGCACAATTGCACTCATCACACACGCTAGCAAAGTAATGCTCAAAATTCTCAAGCCAGGCTTCAATAATATGTAAACTGTGAACTTCCAACTGTTCAAGCTGGATTTAGAAATGGCAGAGAAACCAGAGCTCAAATTGCCAACATTCTTTGGATCATAGAAAAAACAAAAGAATTCCAGAAAAAAAAAATCTACTTTTGCTTTATTGGCTACTCCAAAACTTTTGAGTGTGTAGATCACAGGAAACAGTGGGAAATTCTTAAAGAGATGGAAATACTGGACCACCTTATTTGCCCCCGAGAAAACTGTATGCAGATCAACAAGCAACAGTTAGAATTGGACATGGAACAACAGATGGGTTCCAAATGGGGAAAGGAGTATGTAAAGTCTGTAGATTGCCACCCTGCTTATTTAACTTATATGGAGAGTACATCATGCTAAATGCCGGACTGGATAAAGCACAACCTGAAATCACGATTGCTGGGAGAAATATCAAAAACCTCAGACAAGCAGATGACACCACCCTTATGACAGAAAGTTAAGAACTAATGAGCCACGTGATGAAAGTGAATGAGGAGAGTGAAAAAGCTGGGCTTAAAACTCAACATTCAAAAAACTAGTATCATGGATACTATGTTAGTTTCATTTTTAAAGGAACCTCCATTTTTTTCTCATAGTGGTTGCAGCATTTGCTTTCCTGCCAACAGTGCACAAGGATTCTTTTTTCTTGACATTCCCACCAACCCCTTTTGTTTCTAGTCTTTTTCATAATAGCCACTCTGACATGTGTGAGGTGGTAATTCATTGTGGTTCTGACTTGCATCTTCTAGCTAATTAGCTATGTTGAGTATCCTTCATGTTTCTGTAGGCCATCTGTATGTCTCCCTTGGAAAATTATCTCTGCTCGTTTTTAAATTCTATAGTTTGTCTTTTTGAAATTGACTTGTATGTGTTATATTTTGGATATTAACTCCTAATCAGACATATTATATCCAGCAATTTTCTCAACCAGTAGGCTGCTTTGTAATTTGTTGAGATTTCCTTTCCCATACAAAAGCTTTTCAGTATGATGTAGCCCCCCACATACACACCATTTTTTTTCCTTTTGTTGCCTTTTCCTGAAGATGCAGATCCATGAAAAAAAAATGGCTAAGATATATGTCAAAAAGCATACTATTTGCTTTCTTCTAGAGTTTTATGGTTTCAAGTCTTACTTTCAGGTTTTTAATTCATTTTTTATTTGCATTTATATATAACACAAGAAAGTGGTCTAGTTTCATTATTTTGTATGTAGCTGTTCAGTTTTCACAACACCGTTTATTGAAGAGACTGTCTATTATCATATGTATATTCTTCCCTTCTAGGTCAGAGAATCAGTTCAGTTCAGTCACTCAGTCATGTCCAACTCTTTGCAACCCCATGAACCACAGCATGCCAGGCCACCCTGTCCATTACCAACTCCCAGAGTTCATCCAAAGCCTTGTCCATCGAGTTGGTGATGCCATCCAACCATCTCATCCTCTGTCGTCCCCTTCTCCTCCTGCCCTCAATCTTTCCCAGCATCAAGGTCTCTTCCAATGAGTCAGTTATTCGCATCAGGTGGCCAAAGAATTGGAGTTTCAGCTTCAACATCAGTCCTTCCAATGAACACCTGAAACTGGTCTCCTTTAGAATGGACTGGTTGTATCTCCTTGGAGTCCAAGGGACTCGCAAGAGTCTTCTCCAACACCACAGTTCAAAAGTATCAGTTCTTTGGTGCTCCACTTTCTTTATAGTCCAACTCTCACATCCACACATGACCACTGGAAAAACCATAGCCTTGACTAGACGGACCTTTGTTGGCAAAGTAATGTCTTTGCTTTTGAATATGCTGTCTAGGTTGGTCATAACTTTCCTTCCAAGGAGTAAGCATCTTTTAATTTCATGGCTGAAATCACCATCTGCAGTGATTTTGGAACCCCCCAAAATAAAGTCTGACCTTGTTTCCACTGTTTCCCCATCTATTTCCCATGAAGTGATGGGACGGGATGCCATGATTTTTGTTTTCTGAATGTTGAGCTTTAAGCCAACTTTTTCATTCTCCACTTTCACTTTCATCAAGAGATTTTTAGTTCCTCTTTACTTTCTGTCATGAGGGTGGTGTCATCTGCATATCTGAGGTTATTGATATTTCTGCCGGCAATCTTGATTCCAGCTTGTGCTTCCTCCAACCCAGTGTTTCTCATGATGTACTCTGTATATAAGTTAAATAAGCAGGGTGACAATATACAGCCTTGACATACTCCTTTTCCTATTTGGAACCAGTCTGTTGTTCCATGTCCAGTTCTAACTGTTGCATCCTTACCTGCATACAAGTTTTTCAGTCAGGTGGTCTGGTATTCCCATCTCTGTCAGAATTTTCCACAGTTTATTGTGATCCAGACAGTCAAAGGCTTTGGCATAGTCAATAAAGCAGAAATAGATGTTTTTCTGGAATTCTCTTGCTTTTTCGATGATCCAGCGGATATTGGCAATTTGGTCTCTGGTTCCTCTGCCATTTCTAAAACCAGCTTGAACATCTGGAAGTTCATGGTTCACGTATCACTGAAGCCTGGCTTGGAGAATTTTAAGCCTTACTTTAGTAGCTTGTGAGATGAGTTCAATTGTGCGGTAGTTGAGCATTCTTTGGCATTGCCTTTCTTTGGGATTGGAATGAAAACTGACCTTTTCCAGTCCTGTGGCCACTGCTGAGTTTTCCAAATTTGCTGGCATATTGAATGCAGCACTTTCACAGTGTCATCTTTCAGGATTTGAAATAGCTCAACTGGTATTCCATCTTTTCCACTAGCTTTGTTCATAGTGATGCTTTCTAAGACCCCCTTGACTTCACATTCCAGGATGCCTGGTTCTAAGTGAGTGGTCACACCATTGTGATTATCTGGGTAAAGAAGACCTTTTTTGTACATTTCTTCTCTGTATTCTTGCCACATCTTAATATCTTATGCTTCTGTTAAGTCCCTACCATTTCTGTCCTTTATTGTGCCCATCTTTGCATGAAATATTTCCTTGGTATCTCTAATTTTCTTGAAGAGATCTCTAGTCTTTCCCATTCTATTGTTTTGCTCTATTTTTTTGCATTGATCACTGAGGACAGCTTTCTTATCTCTCCTTGCTATTCTTTGGAACTCTGCATTCAAATGGGTATGTCTTACCTTTTCTCCTTTGCTTTTCCCTTCCTTTATTTTCACAGCTATTTCTAAGGCCTCATCAGACAGCCATTTTGCTTTTTTGCATTTCTTTTTCTTGGAGATGGTCTTGATTCCTGTCTCCAATACAATGTCACAAACCTCCGTCCATAGTTCATCAGGCACTCTATCAGATCTAGGTCATGGTGGAGAGGTCTGCCAGAATGAGGTCCACTGGAAAAAGGAATAACAAACCACTTCAGTATTCTTGACTTGAGAACCCCATGAACAGTATGAAAAAGCAAAAAGATAAGACACTGAAAGATGAACTCCCCAGGTCAGTAGGTGCCCAATATGCTACTGGAGATCATTGGAGAAATAACTCCAGAAAGAATGAAGGGATGGAGCCAAAGCAAAAACAACATCCAGTAGTGAATAGACTGGTGATTTAAGTGGTGTTCGATGTTGTAAAGAGCAATATTCCATAGGAACCTGTAATGTTAGGTCCATGAATCAAGGCAAATTGGAAGTGGTCAAACAGGAGATGACAAGAGTGAACGTTGACATTCTAGGAATCAGTGAACTAACATTGACTGGAATGGGTGAATTTAACTCAGATGACCATTGTATCTACTACTGTGCACAGGAATCCCTTAGAAGAAATGGAGTAGCCATCATAGTCAACAAAAGCGTCCAAAATGCAGTACTTGGATGCAATCTCAAAAATGACAGAATGATCTCTGTTCGTTTCCAAGGCACATAATTCAATATCATGGTATTCCAAGTCTATGCCCTGACCAGTAACGCTGAAAAAGCTGAAGTTGGACAGTTCTATGAAGACCTACAAGACCTTCTAGAACTAACACCCCAAAAAGATGTCTTTTTCATTATTGGGGAGTGGAATGCAAAAGTAGGAAGTCAAGAAACACCTGGAGTAACAGGCTAATTGGGCCTTAGAGTACAGAATGAAGTAGGGCAATGGCTAATCGAGTTCTGCCAAGGGAACACACTGGTCATAGCAAACACCCTCTTCCAACAACACAAGAGAAGACTCTACCCATGGACATGACCAGATGGTCGACACCAAAATCAAGGACACCAAAAGGTCAGTGAAAACTGACCTTTTCCAGTCCTTGGCCACTGCTGAGTTTTTCAAATTTGTTGGGATATTGAGTGCAGCACTTCAACAGCCCATCATTTAGGATTTTAAATAGCTCAGTAGGAATTCTATCACCTCCACTAGCTTTGTTCCTAGTAATGCTTCCTAAGGCCCACTTCACTTCACTCTCCAGGATGTCAGTCACATAGCCTTGAAAAAAATAAAGGAAGTGAGGAACTTTTCAACTATAGATATTTGAGATCTTGGACCAAAGCAAGAGGTCATGATTGTTGTATTTCACAACTCTAATTTTTTAATGAGGTAAATTTTATAAAACATAAAATTAATCTGAAATTATTTCATTGTGTGTAATTCAGTATTACATATATGATGCTGTGGAATAAACAGTTCTATTTTGTTCCAATATGTTAATATCTTCCTCACTCTAAACTGTTTGAAAGCAGGCAAGCTTTTGCTAATGAGAATGTTTATCTTCTTATGAGTCCATTATGTAGTTTTAATTATAAGTAGAGTATGACCAAAGTCACACTTTAGAAGATGTTGGCTGCTCAGAGAATTGTGTAGATACCACGGTCTTCACTATTCCCTCTTCATACCTCAAATTCTTAAATTCCACTACCTTAGGTTGTTGTGCAAATTGTTTTTATTACCACCATTCATGGCACTATCTATTCTGTGTAACTAAAGTCCCAAACATCTCTAAAAATAATTTTAAACCTACAAATAAAATTAATTCTGGACCTTTAGCTTTGTGCACTGTTTCATGAGCTTGCTGTTAATACCTCTTGCCTATTTCCACTATACCTATGCACAGTTCAGATCAGTTCCGTTGCTCAGTTGTGTCTGACTCTTTGCACCCCCATGGACTGCAGCACACCAGGTTTCTCAGTCCATCACCAACTCCTGTAGCTCGCTCAAACTCATGTCCATTGAATCAGTGATACAAAGGTGATATAATCCCTATGCATTGTGTTTGTTTAAGTCCACTAACTATATTTTAAGTAATCAGTTTTACACACCAATGCATCTAGTTTCATGCCTTGGGTACACGAGAAGAGCAGTGAACATTACTTTATGAAATGGATAAATATATATATTCTGGAGGAAATGTAAACAGAAAAAAATTAAAACAAAGTGGCCATTAAGATAATTTTGAAAATAATGATATTGCTAGTTTTATTTTGAAAAATTGACAAGATAATGATATATTTGCTTAAAATTATCAACAATAGCATTTACATTCTTTTTTGCTTTCCTTATTGTTGAGTCTCTGCCATAATTCCATGTAATACTCAATATTCCAATTGATATTTAATGACAATACCATTGATTAAATAAAGCTGTCTAAAAATTTCAGTTTTATAAACATACTTCTATTTAAATTATTACAGATATTTGCTATCTTTTCTTCTATTTCAAAGTTCACAGAATAAAAATAAGATATTCAAAATAACTATAACATTTATGAACAATTTATTTGAAAATGGTGTTATAGAAAATGATAATAATTTCAAATAAATAATTTTAATCCTTAGCTCCCAAAGTGAGAACAGTAAATGCAATCATAAAGTGATAAAAAAGACACAAAAGCAAGTCACTTAAGGGATCACAAATTTCCTTTTAAAATACAGTATTTATTGAAAGAGTATATAAAGCTAAATTGCAGGCATTTAGCATTCAAAGTATAACAACAATTTAAATGCTACTTATAAAGGGTGCTAAATTATGAAAGTTAAAGAGAGAAAGGTATCAAAGAAAATTATTACTTATTTTTTAAAGAAGTAGAATCTTTTAGGGCAATGATTTGCTGAGTTTTAAAAATGCATGCAGACAAATTAAAATCACTGAATTTGAAACTCAGGAATTACAACACAATGTGAAATTTCCTTAGAGACTCAAGGCTGAAAATTTCTAAAATTACTTTAAAAATATTATTTATATGATAAAATTACTTTACAAATATTGATATATATATATATTTTTAAGTTCATTAGTAATGGATGAATACAATCATATGAAAGCATCTACTACACCCTCTAATTTATGAGGATTGACTGAGCACATATTGCAGCCACTCCCTTTCATTATATGTAACAAAAGTAACAGAAAATAATAAGCAGTGAAGTTAGGATAAAAACAAAAATCAAATAGATAATAGCTCTGAAAAATAGGAATCAAATATTGGAGTCGGTAAAAGGTGAAAAGTAGGTAACAGTACACTGAAAGCTAAATGCAGCTTATTTAACATTCTTAAATAATGTTTCTATTAAAGTAGAGAGTGGCATTAAGCCACATCTGATAATTTCTATATAAGTAACAAATGCCTGGCTGATCATAACAGCAAAACCTTCTACATAGGTCAAAAAATACCCCCAAAACATGTACATGATACATTAACAGGCATTCACACAAATACAGGGTCAAGAAAAGGTCGTAAAAAGATGGACTTGATGTCAGTGTCCGTAAGTTGTTAACCATAGAATTGTTGTAAGCCTGAGCTTCCCTGTGTGTGGCTAGAACCATCCATGAGGATGAGTGATTACCCATCTGGGAACAAAGGCACCCTATCATTGACCCCAGAAGCATGTTTCTGCCTTCATACATGCTAAGAGAATGCTGTGATGCATCACCTGGATGTACCTCCAGGAACAAAGGACTCACTATTCTAGCTTCTGAAAGTGCTATTTTCAGACAGCTTTACCTTGATGTTCTCTTTTCGGTACCTCCTTAATCAAGAACTAAAAGAGCCTCTTGATGAATTGAAAGAAGAGAATGAAAAAGTTGGCTTAAAGCTCAACATTTAGAAAACTAAGATTATAGCATCTGGTTCCATCACTTCATGGCAAATAGATGGGGAAACAGTGGAAACAGTGACAGGTTTTATTTTTGGGGGGCTCCAAAATCACTGCAGGTGGTGACTGTGGCCATGAAATTAAAAGATACTTACTCCTTGGGATAAAAGCTATTATCAACCTAGACAGCATATTAAAAAGCAGAGACATTCTAGTCAAGGCTATGGTTCTTCTGGTAGTCATGTATGGATGTGAGAGTTGGCAATATATATTTCTTTCTTTCTATAAAGAAAGCTGAGTGCTGAAGAACTGATGCTTTTGAACTGTGGTGTTGGAGAAGACTCTTGAGAGTCCCTTGGACTGCAAGGAGATCCAACCAGTCCATCCTAAAGGAAATCAGTCCTGAATATTCATTGAAAGGACTGATGTTGAAGCTGAAACTCTTATACTTTGGCCACCTGATGCAAAGAACTGAGTCATTTGAAAAGATCCTGATGCTAGGAAAGATTGAAGGCTGGAGAAGAAGTGGGCGACAGAGGATGATATGGTTGGATGGCATCACCGACTCAATGGACATGAATTTGAGAAACTGCAGGAGTTGATGATAGACAGGGAGGCCTGGCATGCTGCAGCCCATGGGATCGCTGAGAGTTGGACACAACTGAATGACTGAACTAAACTGAACTTGATCAAGGAAACACATTACCCATGGTTATGCTTCCTCTTCTGTAAGGCCAAAATCTCACATTTAATTGATAAAGGTTAGAAAGGCCTGTAGCATGTGCACAAACATTTTAAAGTCCTTAACATGTTTACTTTGCTCAGACTTGTACACTTTTTAACATTTTTCCCATTGTATGTACTCTCTATAAAATGTGAAACATGTTCTGATAGTGGATAGTCATTCTATGATAGTGGATAGAAAGATATGTGACTGAAAGATGTGACTGGTATTCTGAAAAACTAGACTTAATGATGAGTCTAAGGCTTGTCATTTATACCAATTGTGAAAAATCAACCTTGTGACCAAAAGACGTACAAAGGCAAACGTATCTCCCTCAAAAGCAGTCATTCAGGAAAGGGAAAGGGGTGCTTAGAAAGGGAAATTATATGCACATTTCATTTAGAAATCTGGCTCCCCATCAGACGCCAAGCAGAATTTCATTTTATACGAGCATATTAGTATTTTCCATGTAAAGCATTCCATGCTATGAGCAAGAAGATATGTATTTATGGTTTTCCCTTTTTGCTTTGTAACAGTTAAAATGATATCAAATATTTGCTACAGCTTTATTTCTAAATATGTTCTGACCTTATGTCACCTATGCACCGTCTAGTGTTTACCTTCAGTCATTTAGCACTGCACTTAATAGAATCCTAAATTCATACTTCCAGCAACATGGGGTAAAGTTACCTTGGACTTTAAAAGTGAAACAAGTCGATTGAACTACATATGATGCTTCTACAATATGTCATGTGCTGTAATGTGAACATACTTCATGTTTCGTGCTACCATTTATGTAGTGTCATCTGTTATCTACACAATCAGCTCTTTGCTAGTAAATTCTGCAAAATGTTTATTTACTGTATTTATGAATTAGGCACCAGTAAAGTGAGAGAATCGACCCTTTAATTTGAACAAGGGGAATTTAATATAGTTATTAACAGTGGATTAGAATGATAGGAAATTGCTTAAGTGGAAGAGAAAAAGAGAACCCTAAAGAATAAGTTAGGTCTGAGTGAGAATACCTAAGAAAGTAATACAGTGAAAGGAAAAGGTCTCAGTTGGCCTGGGATTACATCAGATCTCTTTGTGGGGGGTGGTTGAAGCCCACAGAAAGGTGGAGACATTTTCCACTGTTTCTGGCCAGAATTGGTAGCTGGCAAGTGGAGACACAACTGATGGAATAATGTTATGATTCCTTAGCTGCTGCCAGTGCAGTTGCTCTAAATTTGATGAAAAGCCAGCTAAAAGCAGTTTTTAAATTCACCAGAAATCTACCAGAAATCCTCAGGGCTGGAGAGGAGTTTAATATTGAGCTTGTGGAAGCTGTCACTTGGAAAATGTGGGCAAGCAATGTCCTTAGCAATGCCATTGATCTCTTGCCAAATCCTTTCATGCTGAAGTGGCTCTTATCTTTGAGAACAATTCAGGTAGGGAAGAGTGTGGCTGAAGAAAATGAGGAGGTACCTCTTACTGCTGGCCACAAACATATTGCTAAATAACAACATAAATACACTAAGAGCACACCAAAAGAGCCTATCCACGGGAACCAGGAAGAGAAAATCTTTTTAGAACTCATACTAATAGGATTTAACATTTAACTAGCTGTGGGGAAAAAAAAAAAAATAATTACACGGTCCAATTCTGTTGTCACATAACAAAGAGGCAATGAGTTAATGGCTAACAGACACTCTTGGCTATTTAGCTACCCAGCTTTTACATGTACCATTCTATATATTTTTAAACTTCCCTACTGAAACACACAACTCAAAACTCTCACCTAAAAACATACTGCTAAATTTCTTACAAATAGAGACATTCTCACCATTTTCTGAAAATGTAAAGATGCATAGTCCCAATCATCATTGCATCCATTATTGTGGCTTTATTGATTGTTTCTCAAATTCTGTCACACTCAAAGCCCTCTGAATATTGTTCAGTTCAATTTAGCCACTCAGTTATGTCCGACTCTTTGCAACCCCATGAATTGCAGCACTCCAGGCCTCCCTGTCCATTACCAACACTGGAGTTGATCCAAACCCCTGTCCATTGAGTTGGTGATGCTATCCAGCCATCTCACCCTCTGTCGTCCCCTTCTCCTCCTGCCCCCAATCCCTCCCAGCATGAGGGTCTTTTGCAATGAGTCAGCTCTTCGCATCAGGTGGCCAAAGTATTGGAGTTTCAGCTTCAATATCAGTCCTTCCAATGAACACCCAGGACTAGTCTCTTTTAGGATGGACTGGTTGGATCTCCTTGCAGTCCAAGGGACTTACAAGAGTCTTCTCCAACAACACAGTTCAAAAGCGTCAATTCTTCTGTGCTCAGCTTTCTTTATAGTTCAACTTTCACATCCATACATGACCACTGGAAAAACCATAGCCTTGACTAGACAGACCTTTGTTGGCAAAGTAATGTCTCTGCTTTTCAACATGCTGTCTAGGTTGGTCATAACTTTCCTTCTAAGGAGTAAGCATCTTTTAATTTTATGGCTGCAATCACCATCTGCAGTGATTTTGGAGCCCAGAAAAATAAAGTCAGCCACTGTTTCCGCTGTTTCCCCATCTATTTGCTGTGAAGTGATGGGAACAGATGCCATGATCTTAGTTTTCTGAATCAACATTCAGCTTTAAGCCAACTTTTTCACTCTCTTCTTTCACTTTCATCAAGAGGCTCTTTAGTTCTTCTTCACTTTCTGCCATAAAGGTCGTTTCATTTGTATATCTGAAGTTATTGATATTTCTGCCGGCAATCTTGTTTCCAGCTTGTGCTTCCTCCAGCCCAGCATTTCACATGAAGTACTCTGCATATAAGTTAAATAAGCAGGGTGACAATATACAGGGTGAATATTGTTAGCTAACACTAAATTGTCAAATAACCTGCAGTAATTTTATATACTTTTTTTAATAAGAGAGAAGAAAATTTTTCACATATATATGAAAAACAATATGAAAAACTACTATAATCTTTATTTCCTTAATTCAAAATAATATTTATGGTTTCTTATTCACCATCCATTCTGTATTTCCTCCACAATCCTCAAAAACATCAAATTATTAATGGAATAGAATAAACCAAACCCAATGGAATAATCCAAATATGAGTTAAGCAATGACCCAAGTACTCAAATATACCATCTTTGCAGGAAGGTTACTGTAATTTTCCATTTACCTTTATTAATGAGCATGGAAGAGTTAAGAGGCACTCAGAGAATGCCCTGGCTTCCAGTCATAGTGCTCTTTATTCCACTTTCTCCTTAGTAATCAAAATCAATTCCTCTATTTCTTTAATGTGAGAAAGCCATTTTTCTATCTGTTGGTTTCTCTGGTATAAGGAGCCAAAAATGGCTAAGTTTCATGTTACAATTCAAGAGAATTCTTACTGTGTTCCCTGCTACCAGGGTTCTCTTCTTGGATAATTAAACATTCAAGAAGCAAAGCAAAACTCAATGTCACTAGAACAGAAAGAAAATTTTGCAAATTGGTTAATTGATGTAACACTAAGAGAAGCCACTTCCATTTCCTACCTTTGACTTACAGACTCATACATTGTGTCTGGGGGAAAGACAGCACCATATAAAGGTCTCTGTGAATAGATCTTATCTTTTCAGGAAATTTATCTCACAACTTTCATGTACCTGAGTCTTCATAAGTCCTGGCTTATGTAGGGCTTGGCTGTTACCACAGTGGTGTCTTCTGTTCCCAGGTGTCAGTTTTAATTCAAAATTAGTGTCTAGTAATCTCAGTAAGTTCTGACAAGTTCTCTTTCCCCAATGCCCTGTCACTCTCCTTTTTTCTTGGGAAAAGTTTGGAATAAAATTTCTAGTGTGAACTTGTGGCAAAATTTTAGGATCCTATTTCAAGAGCACTCAATCTCCCCTTCATTCAAGATTCTTTGTGTCTATTAATTGACTCAAATTTTGGCATTGGTTACAAAGCTACAACTCTATTATATGGTGACTCAAGCCAGATTTATTGGTTTATGGAACTTTGTTTTTCTGCTATAGATATCAGTGTTAATCGAGTAAAATTGTGCATCTCTTTCATCCCTAAATGCACCTTAATAAATTAGCCAACAATAAAGATATCTGTAACCCAAGGCATACTAATTCCAGTTCACCCCAAATTCCCCTTATAAGTACCTACCTGCTTTGGTGGGTAAAAGTTGTCACTTGCATTCTATTATTTTAGGATTATGTAATCTCATTGGAATTAGGGAGCCCAATTCAATGGTACCATCCCATACAGTTATGCCTTACATACAAACAAGAGCTACCACAGAGATTTCCATGAGTGAAGATGCTACCCACAGTATGTTTCAATGACTTTTTGTATGCATGCTGTTTGTTCTTGGGTTAGATTTTGTACACCTTGGACATGGTAAATTTTATTCTAGTCATGGTTCCAGTGGCAACAGAATAGACTTTTTGTGGGTCCTAAGAGACATTGTCATTTTTCAAGATGGGCTGCCCCAGTTGATGTTATCACAGGGTCTTCAGTCAGATAAAAGATAATCTCAAATGCTGGGAAGTATACTGCTTCCACTGATAACTGAGACTCAGAGTGACTTGGGAGTTCACAGTGTCAATTTTATTTAAGCCTAACAAGATGTCTTCATCCAGTTTTTAAGATCCAGTTATTTGCCAAGAAGTGACCTAAATTTTATATAAGAAATGGTGTAACTGTGAATTCAACTATAGTTTAATTCTGTAACCTTCAAAATTAAGCTTTATGTTTTGTTTTCAAAATATGAGCTTCGTGTTTGCAAGAAATACTGGATCATTTCAGGACTGTCATAAAGGATATTTGGACATTATTACATCATGACTGATCTGAAAATTAATGGACTTCAGTTTGCATTTTTGCTTTATCAAAGTGCTTTATCAAGTGCTCTAAAAAGACTGTCTATAACATAGTCTTAATATTATTTCCACAAAAGTCAAATGCAATAGCCATTTGGATTTTCAAAGCATATGCTTCAGTTGGCAGTTCTTCACAAACAACTACACATGGTAGCTTGATTGACTGTGATAAAATGGATTACAAGCATTCCATTTCCTATTGGCAAGGAGATCAGCACTGAACACAAGCCAAATGCCATGACCAAAACATTCCTGAAACTTCATCCTTTGGGTCAGTCTCTAGGAACCACTTCTATTATCAATTATGTTTTAGCCAGAGTTTCATAAACAGAGAACAGAAATTTTAATAAAAATAATTATTATCCAGGGATTAAAATAACAGGTAAAAGAAAAATAAAGAAATAAGAAACTAACAATCTTGGAAAGAAAAACAAATGTTCTACAGGCTAGAATTCAGACCTCACTGGGTAGAGTGTGGTTAAAACTCACTAGATAGTTAAGAAACTAGCAAAGTTGGGCTAAGTAAAAGTTGGTTCATAGTCTATTAGAGGGATGCTATAAACAGGATTCTGGATTTCTAGGATTCTGGCAAATTGGCAAGTAAGTGTGTTGTGAGAATTCCTGTTAACTTAAGAAGTCAATAGTGAAACAGATTTTCTTATGGAAAAGTTGTCAGAAAGACTCTCAAGGGTATGAGAGAGTTGGTCAGAAAAACATCACTCGAATATATCTGGATACAGAATTGTGGTACCAGTAGAACTCACTAGCTGCCTTTGAAAGTTTCACTTTATTCACAATTCTAAAGTGTTCACACAAGGTGCCACTTACCACTAGAAGCTATGTGAAAGTGGAATGTATGTTTGGGGGAAATTGTTTAGGAGGATTTACCACTTGCTCCTGGCTGGAGAATGACTGCTGAAAAAAGACATCCATTAAGCATGGAAAAAACTAGATAGCATATTGGAAGAAGGAAGGGAGAAAAAAATAGAACTATAATCTCTAATGCTCCTGTGCTACCCTCTACCAACAAGGATAACATTTTTCTGGATACAAAAAAGAAATATTATACACTCCAGCTACATTGTGCTGTGCTGTGCTAAGTCACTTCAATCATGTCTGACTCTTTGAGACCCTATAGACTGTTGCCCACCAGACTCTTCTGTTCAAGGGATTCTTCAGGCAAGACTACGGGAGTGGGTTTCCAAGTCCTCCTCCAGGAGATCTTCCTGATCCGGGAATCGAACCCACCTTTCTTGTGTCTCCTGCATTGGCAGGCAGATTCTTTACCAATGAGCCACCTGGGAAGCCCCCAGCTACATAATCAAAGAGAAAATAAAAGACCAGATTTGGAGCTGAGTCAACTTGTTGATAACTGGTACAATATACACTGAATAAATGTCACTTTTCAACTGTAAAAATTCTTGTTAAGTTGAAATCAGTGGATAGAATTATCTTCAAATTATCCTACAATCTTAGAGTATATCTTTAAAATGTAATATAGTGGAAGTTGCATCATTTTTTTAAGCCAAAGTTTCTTAGAACTTATTCATGAAGGTATGGAAATTTCTTTAAAAGGTATGATTGGGTTATCAAGGCTGATTTGATTTGACATATCTGTATAGTTCTATAGGTAAGAGGAATCTTAAATTATATAACTCTATGATAGATTACTGTAATTCAATGCAAATGATTTGTTTAGTTTAATTTGATTAAATTGCATGTGTTTTGTAATAGAAAAAAAATCATATAGCTGAAATACCCACATTTATTCTAGTAAGTACTTTGGAAGAGATAAGAGCAAAAAGTGGTGTTATGGAACTTACACAAGGACATTTTTTAAATAGATATATGTTTTTGAAAATAAGGTGTTTGAAACCCAGCACTCATGATACAGAGAAACTTTACTGACAAGGATGGTTTTTAGTATAATATTTTCAGTTATACAAAATTAACACCTGTTTTATGTAACTGAAGCCATCTGTTTTTGTTTCAAGTTGGATACAGTGACTGATTCAAATAACTAGGGCAGCTAAAGATACTATAATACTCTAGATGACACCAAAACACTGGCCCACACACATGTAGTTAGAACCTAAGAATTTGTGACAGTCTATAATTAGTAGAAATGTATGTCTATAAGTTGTTTTATATTTTTAAATGGGAAAAAGCTGGATAATCATCCATTTGTTGCTCAAGATTTCATTTAATATTTTCCCCCTTTGTCTATCCAATGCATATGCCTGTTATGTGGTCACTTTTTTGCAAATTTTGGTAGAAAAATGATAGATAAATAAAAGGAGATGGTGTAGTACTCACAGGCACACTCTGACATCTGTTCTTGTCATTTCTTATTGTATCTTTAATAGATTATCTTATTTGAATGTCATCTAATAAGCAACTGTTACATATGGTAAAATCCATAGAAGAAGAAAAAATAACAAACATATTTGTTAACAATGAAGGTAAGAAGTTGATTTCTTAAGCGACAGAGGACTTTGGTGAATGTATTGTTAACTTCAAAACTAATGAAAATGTTGGGAAAGCAACTAAATATCATTTCAGAACTCTGGAAAATGACCAAATTCACAGAAAAAAAAAAACAAACAAACAAACAAACAAAAAAACTGAACATCATCTGTCCAGGCGATACAAGAGTAAGACAGAGGAGTCTGTGATATTTTGAATTGGAGTTATTCTCATTTTTCCTCCCTCCTGGGCTCTCTGACTTGGCAACCCTAAAAAGAATTTGGCCGTACAATTGACAGAAAAGACTGCCCTCCTTTGAGCCCTTGTAAAAACACCACTAGCACCACTCCAAAACACGTTTGTTTTGTTTTGGTTTTTTTTTTTCTTATACTTGAAGCTTCCAGGAAAAACTCTATTTCCATAATGCACTGGCAATTTGATTTGATTCAGTATTCAGCTCAGGAAAAACAAAAGCAAAAACCTACCTATAGAGTATCACCAAAAACAGTAGAAACCAGCTGGAACAACTCAGCTCTCTAAGATCTTAACTTTAATTGGGATAAATAAGATCTGGTACAAATATTTTAAAAGTGATACTAGACAACTAGCCAATTATAGGGAATTTTGAAAAGCTTTTTTATATTCTTCAGGTATCTACAAAACTGCAGTCTTGGGAACCACTGCAAATACTGGAATAAGGAAAAGTTCCCAGAAGCTCATTTCAGTTCAGTTGTTCAGTCATGTCTGACTCTTTGTGAGCCTGTGGACTGCAGCATGCCAGGCTTCCCTGTCCTTCACCATCTTCCAGAAGTTGCTCAAATTCATGCCCATTGAGTTGGTGATGCCATCCAACCATCCTATCCTCTGTTGTCCTTTCTCATCCTGCCTTCGATCTTTCCCAGCATCAGGGTCTTTTCCAATGTGTCAGTTCTTCACATCAGGTGGCCAAAGTATGGGAGCTTCAGCTTCAGCCTCAGTCTTCCAATGACTATTCAGGACTGAGTTCCTTTATGATTGACTGGTTTGATCTCCTTGCAGTCCAATAGACTCTCAAGAGTCTTCTCCAGTACCACAGTTCAAAAGCATCAATTCTTTGGTGCTCAGCTTTCTTTATGGTCCAACTCTCATATCTATACATGGCTATTGGAAAAACCGTATCTTTGACCCAGTAGTTCATCTCTGAGTAATTCTGAGAGCTACCGAAGCAAAAAGTGAAAGATAAGGCTGTCTAGTAAATGGACTGAAGTCTGAAGGTCTCTCTTCTCAGAAAGATTTCCTTGGCAAAGAGAACTATAAGTAAAGTAATTAAGAGAAAAATCTAAGCAATCATTGTCAGACCACTAAAGTATATTGAGACAGGGATGGTCTCTAGGAATTTAGGTTTTAATGTCTGCAAACAAACAACAATTCTTTAAAAAAACCTGGAAGAGAACTAGGTATGGGAACACTGTAGAGAATACAGAATCTGAAGAATTACTCCGGGAAACTCACTAACAAACAATCAATGCAAGAAAATCAATAACAAGAGTGAAAAAGAACAAACCATAATGTAGGATGCATAGTAAAAGTGCTACAATAAATTTTCTAAAATAAACATTTTTTTCCCCCAGAAATTACTAAATTAATAAAGTGTGCTATCTAAGAGAGGACAAAAATTAACCAACATAAAATTTCACTGAAGGAGCACACTTTGTCTTATTAGGTGCAACTTATAAAACTTCATTTAAATAAATAAACAATGTATAAATAATGAAAGACATGGAACAATAATGTCTTAAATAGGGAAAACAAATGAGATATAAATTGTGAGGTCAAATAGAAATTCTAAAGTTGAAAAGCACAATAACCAAAAGGACAAGTCCACTAAGCAAGGGACAGCAATAGATCTGAGCTGACAAAGTAGAGAAATTGTGAACGTGAAATTGCATCAGTACTGTTCATACATTCCAAGGACAATAATAAAAAAAAGGAAGAAAAATGAACATAGATCATCAAGCATGCCAAAATATACATGATGGAAATCCTAGAAGGAGTAGAGTAAAAAAATAGGGCTGAAAAAAATATATGAAGGAATAATAACTACAAACTTCACATATTTGATGAAAAACATTCATCAACACATCAGAGTAGCTCAGCATACTTCAAGTAGAATAAAATCAAAGAGATTCATCCTAGAGGTACCCTAGTCATTCTAAAAACAGGTCCATGACAAAGAAAACCTTGAAATTGGCAAGAGAGACATGACTTACCACTTAAAAGTGTTCTTCAATAAGATTAACAGCTGACTTCTCATCAGAAATCATGGAGTCAAGAGACAGTGGATGGGATGACATCTTGACAGTGCTGAAATAAATGCTGTCAACCAAAATTCTGTATCCAGAAAAAATTATAAAACAAACATTCCTTGACTTAAAAAAAAAAAAAAACTGAGAAAATATACTGCTAGAAAATCTGCTTTAATCAAAAAAAAAAAAAAGTAAAATCATGAAGAAGGGAATTACAGTGATGCATATGAAATTCTGTTTAACTCAGAAGAAGGCACTGATGGAGAAATTATAAAATGAAAAGCAAGAGGTAAGACATCCAGAAATAACAAAAAGACAGAAAACTCCTACTATATAAGTACATGTAAAATGGATTTACATCTTGGACTTTAAATGTAAATAAATTAAGCATTCAAAGTGAAATAGATTAGCAGAATTGATTTAAACAACAAAACCTGATCCACCTATAATACTTTCAAAGAGAGGCCTTTTACATCAAAATACAAAAATAGTTGAAAATAAAAATATAAGAAAAGTATACTAAAAGAGTACTGAGATGGCTATAGTAAAATCACATAAAATAGACTTTAAGAAGAAAATTAATACTAGAGAGGAAGAAGGTTATTGAATATTAAGAGAGAAAATTAATCAGGAAATTATGACAATTATAATCATCTGCACTTTACAAAGAATTCCAAAAGACCCCAAAGCTGTTATGAAGTTGGTACCTGCAGAGCAGCATTCATGTATAATTTATTCTGATAAAGCAGAATCCAGTGTAATATATTAGATATTTTGTTGTTGCTCAGTATTATGTCATGTCAGACTCTTTGTAATCCCATGGATTGCAGCAAATAAGGCTCCTCTGTCCTTCACTATATGCCAGAGTTTGCTCAGATTCATGTCCATTGAGTCAGTGATGCTATTTAGCCACCTCATCCTCTGCTTTCCCCTTCTTCTTTGGACATCAATATTTCCCAGCATCAGAGTCTTTGCTATTGAGTCAGCTCTTTGCATCAGGTGACCAAAATATTGGAGCTTCAGCTTCAGCATTAGTCCTTCCAATGAATATTCATGGTTGATTTATTTATTTGTTCTTTTGATTTTAAATGCTGTATTTGCAAATTTTGCCCTGGGTTAAAATAATTTCAAATCTCGAAGGACTTTACTCAGCCAGTTCTACAAAGACTAAATAAAAAACCACATTATTTACACATATTAGGATTATGTATAAGATTCTCCAAAAATGTTACTGATAAGTATAACAATGAATTAACATAAAAGAATTGCTTGATACAGGAGTAAATGTGGAAAAATACATTAAACTCTTACTAGCAGCATTAAACAAAATAAGAAAATGTTTAACAAAACAGGTGATTATTCTATGTGGTAAATTCTATAAGGAGGACTGAGGACTAGAAAATACGACACATTAAGTAATTGTCCACAGATAAACCTTTAGTAAGTGTGACTGCCTAAAGTCAGACCCCAGTTTCCTGAGTCTGTATGCTTAATTACTATTCTGTCTTCTCTCACAAACATTACATTGGAGGAAGCATGGAATTTCTCCTCTAATGAAGCTTCTTTACTGAATTATACATGAGCTTAGAATACTATAGTTTTTGAGTGTGTTTGGATGAGACTACAAAGCACAAAGAGGGTAGACAATAATCCAAGTACAGGGAAAATATCATAATAAAGGCAGATAGACTTAATGCTCTAGTACAAAATTATAGAGTCTCAAACTTCATAAAAAAATATTTAGTCACATGTTGTTTAAAGTGCCATATAGTATAAATATCAGGCCATTGATTGTTAAAATAAAATGAAGAAAAATGCATATCAAGCAAATAAAAGTTAAAGAAGCCTAGGTAAGGTCCAGTTAGACAATAATAAAAATCAGTTCAGTTCAGTTCAGTTGCTCAGTCGTGTCCAACTCTTTGCGACTTCATGAACCGCAGCACGCCAGGCCTCCCTGTCCAGCACCAACTCCTGGAGTTCACCAAAACCCATGTCCATTGAGTCAGTGATGCCATCCAACCATCTCATCCTCTACCTTCTCCTTCTGCCCTCAATTTTTGCTTGCATCGGGGTCTTTTTAAATGAGTCAGATCTTCACATCAGGGGAAAAAGTATTGGAGTTTCAGTTTCAATATCAGTCCTTCCAATGAATGCCCAGGACTGATCTCCTTTAGTATGGACTGATTGGATCTAATGCAGTCCAAGGGACTTTAAAGAGTCTTCTTCAACAACACAGTTCAAAAGAATCAATTCTTCGGCACTCAGCTTTCTTTATAGTCCAACTCTTACATACATACATGAGCACTGGAAAAACCACAGCCTTGACTAGATGGACCTTTGTTGACAAAGTAATGTCTCTGCTTTTAAATATGCTGTCTAGGTTGGTCATAACTTTCCTTCCAAGGAGTAAGCGTCTTTTAATTTCATGGCTGCAATCACCATCTGCAGTGGTTTTGGAGCCCAGGAATATAAAGTCAGCCAGTGGTTCCACTGTTTCCCCATCTATTTGCTATGATCTTAGTTTTCTGAATGTTCCACTTTAAGCCAACTTTTTCACTCTCTTCTTTCACTTTCATCAAGATACCCTTTAGTTCTCCACTTTCTGCCATAAGGGTGGGGTCATCTGCATATCTGAGGTTATTGATATTTCTCCTGGCAATCTTGATTCCAGCTTGTGCTTCCTCCAGCCCAGCATTTCTCATGGTGTACCCTGCATATAAGTTAAATAAGCAGAGTGGCACTATACAGGCTTGAGGTACTCCTTTTCCTATTTGGAACCAGTCTGTTGTTCCATGTTCAGTTCTAATTGTTGCATCATTAACTGCATACAGGTTTCTCAAGAAGCAGGTCAGGTGATCTAGTATTCCCATCTCTTTCAGAATTTTCAACAGTATATTGTGATCCACACAGTCAAAGGCTTTGGCATAGTCAATAAAGCAGAAATAAATGCTTTTCTGGAATTCTCTTGCTTTTTTTGATGATCCAGCGGATGTTGGCCATTTGATCTCTTGTTCCTCTGCTTTTTCTAAAAGCAGCTTGAACATCTGGAAGTTCATGGTTAACTCATTGCTGAGGCCTGGCTTGGAAAATTTTGAGCATTATTTTACTAGTGTGTGAAATGAGTGCAATTGTGTGGTAGTTTGAGCATTCTTTGGCATTGCCTTTCTTTGAGATTGGAATGAAAACTAACCTTTTCCAGTCCTGTGATCCCTGCTTAGTTTTCCAAATTTGCTGACATATTGAGTGCAGGACTTTCCCAGCATCATCTTTCAGGATTTGAAATAGCTCAACTGGTAATCCATCACCTCCACTAGCTTTGTTCATAGTGATGCTTCCTAAGGCCCACTTGACTTCACATTTCAGGATGTCTGGCTCTAAGTGAGTGTGAGTGATCACACCATCATTATTATCTGGGTCGTGAAGATCTTTTTTGTATGGTTCTTTTATGTATTCTTGCCAACTCTTTTTAATATCTTCTGCTTCTGTTAGGTCCATACCATTTCTGTCCTTTATTGAACCCATCTTTGCATGAAATGTTACCTTGGTATTTCTATTATCTTCAAGACATCACTAATCTTTCACATTCTATTGTTTTCCTCTATTTCTTTGCATTGATTGCTGAGGAAGGTTTTCTTATCTCTCCATGCTATTATTTGGAACTCTGCATTCAAATGGGTATATCTTTCCTTTTTTCCTTTGCTTTTTGCTTCTCTTCTTTTCACAGCTATTTGTAAGGCCTCCTCAGACAGCCATTTTGCTTTTTTGCATTTTTTTTCCCTTAGGGATGGTCTTGATTTCTATCTCCTGTACAATGTCAAAAACCTCCATCCATAGTTCTTCAGGCACTCTGTATATCAGATCTAGTCCCTTAAATCTATTTCTCACCTCCACTGTATAGTCATAAAGGATTTGATTTAGATCATACCTGAATGGTCTAATGGTTTTCCCCACTTTCTTCAATTGAAGCCTGAATTTGGCAATAAGAGTTCATGATCTGAACCACAGTCAGTTCCTGGTCTTGTTTTTGCTGGCTGTATAGAGCTTCTCCATTTTTGGCTGCAAAGAATATAATCAATCTGATGTTGGTGTTGACCATCTGGAGATGTCCATGTCTAGAGTCTTCTCTTGTGTTGTTGGAAGAGGGTATTTGCTATGACCAGTTTGTTCTCTAGGCAAAACCCTGTTATTCTTTTCCCTTCTTCATTCTGTACTCAAAGGCCAAATTCACCTGTTACTCCAGGTGTTTTTTAACTTCCTACTTTTGCATTCCAGTCCCCTATAATGAAAAGGACATCTTTTTTCGGTGCTAGTTCTAGAAAGTCTTATAGGTCTTCATAGAACCATTCAACATCAGCTTCTTCAGTGTTACTGGTTGGGGCATAGACTTGGATTACCGTGATATTGAATGGTTTGACTTGGAAATGAACAGAGATCATTTTGTCATTTTTGAGATTGCATCCAAGTACTGCATTTCGGAGAGTGGACTATGATGGCTACTCCATTTCTTCTTAGGGATTCGTTCCCACGGTATTAGATATAATGGTCATCTGAGTTAAATTCACCCATCCTAGTCCATTTTAGTTCTCTGATTTCTGGAATGTTGATAATCATTCTTGCCATCTCCTGTTTGACCACTTCCAATTTGCCTTGATTCATGGACCTAACATTCCAGGTTCCTATGGAATATTGCTCTTTACACCATCAAACCCTGCTTCCATCACTAGTCCCATTCACAACTGAGTGTTGTTTTTGCTTTGGCTCCATCCCTTCAATGTTTCTGGAGTTGTTTCTCCACTGATCTCCAGTAGCATGTTGGGCACCTGAGGAGGGCACCGACCTGAGGAGTTCGTCTTTCAGTGTCCTATCTTTTTGCCTTTTTATATTGTTCCTGGGGTTCTCAAGGCAAGAATATTGAAGTAGTTTGCTATTCCCCTCTCCAGTGGACCACATTCTATCAGACCTCTCCACCATGACCTGTCCATCTTGAGTGGCCCCACGTAGCATGGCTCAGTTTCATTGAGTTATCAAGGCTGTGGTCCGTGTGATCAGATTGGCTAGTTGTCTGTGATTGTGGTTTCAGTGTGCCTGCCCTCTGATGCCTTCTCTCATCGCCTATGTCTTACCTGGGTTTCCCTTACCTTGGACGTGGGGTATCTCTTCATGGCTGCTCCAGCAAAGTGCAGCCGCTGCTCCTTACCTTGGACGTGGGGTAGCTTCTCTCGGCCACCACCCCGACCTTGGACGTGAGTAGCTCTTCTCGGCTGCCGCCCCTGACTTTGGAAGTGGGATAGTTCCTCTCAGCCGCTCCTGCACCATTGCAGCCACTGCTGCGGTTTATAATAACCATAAAACAAAATTATTTTTAAGTACAGTTACACAATGATATGTGACTTACACAAAGGAGATGAAACAGGTGTCTTGAGAATATTAAAGCAGGAACATTTATATAGTGTTGGCAAACATATAACTTGGGGAAAAAATACTTTGAGAAACAATAAAACCTTAACACAAAAATCTGAACATGTTCATAACATATGTAAAACTATGATACTTCTTTTATATACTGCAAGATATATATGAAATGGTAGCTAACAATTCAGCTGGCAATATACTGAGTGGACAATGTCATCATTTTGAAAATGTGGTGAAACAAGTGAGATGTAACAGCTTTTAACATAATATGCTAGATAAAACTATTAAATATACTTTATATATGTTTTCTGTATGTTAATAACAATTGCATAAGCTTGTTTTGTTCAACCATACAGTTGCTAAAAAAAAGTTTTAATGTCCCAGATAATTATTTTCTCAATTTTAAAAGCATTTCTGGTGTAATTACCTCTGGAAATAGATCAAACCACATGCCACTTAGTAGATACCTAGAGGACATTTCTTTGAAATTATTTGTTGTGGAATTAGAAACAGATCTTAAGATGACAGTTTACTCTAAGCTATCTTACAGATTTTGCATAGGCAATTATAATAGAACACACTGAATTGGCTCCAGTAATTCAAGAACAGTCCACTTATTTCACATGATCATGATAATCTTAATGCTCAGAAGAGTGGATATATGCCCATGCATCTCATAGCTGATTAAAGCAGATCATTTGGACTTTCTCAGTAACTGTTTCCAACTCTGACATCTAGGCCCCAACCAAATTATTTGGGACCAGAACCCTACAACCTATTAAAATTAGTGTCCATTTAGGCTGAAATAATCTATCCAATTGCAGGTGTAATTATTATGGAATTTCAGGGACTTAGTCAAAAGTTTCCCAGCACTTAAAACAAAAAGTGTCAGTTATTCAAATATGTTCATTCTCTGAAGCATGGCCTATACTTTATTATTATGCTTTCAAGTACTCTTTAAGATTTTAAAATCCAAGGTGGTAGTTATCTTACTTAAACTTGTTATATATGGAGATAGCATG
Organism: Bos mutus; assembly: GCF_027580195.1. Classification (NCBI taxonomy): domain Eukaryota; kingdom Metazoa; phylum Chordata; class Mammalia; order Artiodactyla; family Bovidae; genus Bos; species Bos mutus. The sequence continues at coordinate 47,785,856 of NC_091636.1, read as the reverse complement.
CCACATTTTATGTATACACATGAAAATATGAAACATGGGCTGCTGCTGCTGCTGCTAAGTCGCTTCAGTTGTGTCCGACTCTGTGCAACCCCATAGACGGCAGCCCACTAGCATGAGACAAAACATTGAATGGTGTACTTGCCATTTTGAGAGTAAGTAGGGCAGCTCTGTTACTTAAGCAGTATAATTGGTCTGATGCAGAATCTATTGCTAGTGTTTACATTTACCTGTGATGTGCAGAGGAAAGATTAGAAATATAAAAATTGAACCATATGAATTACTTTATAAATTACCACCAAAAAAATGAGATTAATGAAAACACTGTCAGTGGGTTTGTAGACTCAATAGTTTGTAGACTCAAATAGTTTCTTATTTTTAATTCTTTCTAATAGTCATTATGAACTTCATTCTCAACACTCCATTATATCTGCTTTTATACATTAAAAATTTATAACTACATCAGTCCAAAGTATATTCTGAGTATTCACTTTATGTGTTGACTCAGATGATTAATATTTTCTCTTGGAAACACTCTCCTAGCATTGGTTTCCAGAATACCACCACAGACTTAATTCTCCTCCTGTGTAGTGATTGATCCTTATTTTCTCATTTGCTGCTTCCTCTAGATTTTCCAATCTCTTATTTTTGGAGTGTTCCAGGACTCATTATTTAACTCTTCTTTTCTCTTTTTGAGTCATTTCCTTGGTGATCATTCACTACCAGGTTTTGAAAACCATCTAAATTCAGATCACAGTAAAATGTCTGTATGTAGCCTTGAAGATAAGTGAAAATGAAAGCCACTCAGTTGTGTCTGACTCATTGCAACCCTGGGTAGCCTTTCTCTTCTCCAGGGGAACTTCCCAACTAAGGGATCGAACTGAGGTCTCCTGCATTGCAGGCAGATTCTTTACCAGCTGAGCCACAAGGGTAGCCTTAGATTTCAGTTGAAAATTCTTGACTATCCGAGGTCCATTTTAATCTTCAGCACAAACTTCACATGTTCAAATATTACAACAAATTATACTGAAGCAAAGAGAAAACAATTTTGAAAAAATATAGTAGTTACTCAGGGGCAATCAGGACATTATTGAAGTATTTAACCTTAAGAGGTTTCCCACATAAAGAGAGAGGGAAAAAAATGAGAATTAGAGGCAAATTGATATGTTCCCAAACTAAATGAAAACTCTAAGAAAATCCCAAATGGAGTTCTGGGTAGGGATGGAAACAGGCACTTAAAGGGAGTGAAACCTAGATCCAGACACCCTTGAATACAAAGTCAAGTGAGCCTTAGGAAGCATCACTATAAAAAAGCTAGTGGAGGTGATGGAATTCCAGTTGAGCTATTTCAAATCCTAAAATTTGATGCTGTTAAAAGTCCTATACTCAATATGCCAGCCAATTTGGAAAACTCAACAGTTGCCACGGGACTGGAAAGGTCAGCTTTCATTCCAATTCCAAAGAAAGGCAATGCCAAAGAATGTGCAAACTACTCTACAATTGCACTCATCTCACACGCTAGCAAAGTAATGCTCAAAATTCTCCAAGCCAGGCTTCAACAGTAAGTGGACTGTGAACTTCCAGATGTTCAAGCTAGATTTAGAAAAGGCAGAGGAACCAGAGATCAAATTGCCAACATCTATTGGATCATCGAAAAACCAAGAGAGTTCCAGCCTTATTGACTATGCTAAAGATTTGACTGTGTGGATCACAATAAACTGGAAAATTTGAAAGAGATGGGAATACCAGACCACCTGACTTGCCTCTTAAGAAACCTGTATGTAGGTCAGGAAACAAAAGTTAGAACTGGACGTGGAACAACTGGTTCCAAATAGGAAAAGGAGTATGTCAAGGCTGTATATTGTTCACCCTGCTTATTTAAATTGTATGCAGAGTACATCATGCGAAATGCCAGGCTGGATGAAGCATAAGCTGGAACCAAGATTGCCAGGAGAAATATCAATAACTTCAAATTTATAGATGACACCACCCTTACGGCAGAAAGTGAAGAAGAAATAAAGAGCCTCTTGATGAAAGTGAAAGAGGAGAGTGAAAAAGTTGGCTTAAAGCTCAACATTCAAAAAACTAAGATCATGGCATCCAGTCCCATCACTTCATGGCAAACAGATGGGGAAATAGTTACAGACTTTATTTTTGGGTGGTCCAAAATCACTGCAGATGATGACTACAACCATGGAATTAAAAGATGCTTACTCTTTGGAAGAAAAGTTATGAGCAACCTAGACAGCATATTAAAAAGCACAGACATTACTTTGTCAACAAAGGTCCATCTAGTCCTATGGTTTTTCCAGTGGTCATGTCTGGATGTGAGAGTTGGAGTATAAAGAAAGCTGAACACTAAAGAATTGATGCATTTGAAATGTGATGTAGGAGAAGATTCCTGAGAGTCACTTGGACTACAAGGAGATCCAACTAGTCAGGACTGATTTTCTTTAGGATTGACTGGAAGGACTGATGCTGAAGCTGATGCTCCAATTCTTTGGCCACCTGATGGGAAGAATTGACTTATTGGAAGAGACCCTAATGCTGAGAAAGACTGAAGGCAGGAGGAGAAGGGGATGACAGAGAATGAGATGGTTGGATGGTGTCATCTACTCGATGGACTTGAGTTTGAGCAATCTCTGGGGGTTGGTGTTGGACAGGGAAGCCTGGCGTGCTGCAGTCCATGGTGTCACAAAGAGTTGGACATGACTGATTGACTGAACTGAACTAAACTCAAGGAGGGGGAGACTTACAGCTAATTTTGTATTCAAAGTCATGTGAGCCAAAAAGTGTTGCATTAAACATTTTAAAGTATTAAGAGGAAAATTGAAAATAAAAGTTGTCAGACAATTGAAGGAGAGAACTTAACACTGAACCTGTACTTAAAGACATATTAAAGATTTTCAGACTGAATAAAAATAAGTTCAAAAGTTTAGCTGAAGCTGCAAAAGAAAACACAAACAGCAAAATAATGAAGAGACTCTCCAGTACCCTACTGTAAGTTGATGTCAGCACAGGTGGAACTTCTTGCCCTGACCCATCTTATTAATGATCAGTTCTTCCTGAATTATCTATGTGGCATTATTAATACCTGTTTCCTAACTGTTGACAATGTACAACAGGTGAGAAGACTCTTTCCATTAGTTAATTAAATCAATTATTAATCAGATTATTTTCTAATGTTATTCATTATAGTTATTAATTCAAAATGTTTAACATTTATTTGTTTACATGAATTTTTCAGGTTTAGATTAATCTCAGACCACAATATTATACCATTTTCAAGGTAAAAATAACTGTATTTCATATTCTGTGTCACCAAAGATTTTCAATGGATTTCATCAAGTATATTTTATTCCTGAATTTCCTGTTTATAGGAGTTAAGTTCGTGGCTATGTGTATTTCTTGCTCTCATATAAGTTAAAATTTTAAGTTGCCATCATGTGAGTTGAAAATCTTTGTTTACATTTTTATAGGACTGTATTTGAGAAGAATCTCTAGTTATGTTTTTAACTCTTGTTGGCATTAATGACCAAACATTTCTAACAAGTAACAGAATTAAGATAAATTTAATTGAAAATATGACATATTTATATACTCTTGTATATATATTTATAAATTAATTGATTCAGCAAATATTTTAAATGCTATTGCAGCAATTCTAATATTAAATTATGAATAGTGTATATGAAATTGCACATTGTTTTATTTGGAAACACGTATATACTAAAAATAAATGAGAAATGTTTAACTTTTCTTATTATTAAGGTTTATTTAAGCATATATTTTCAATTCATCTTTTTTGTCATGCTGCTGCCGCTGCTAAGTCTCTTCAGTCATGTCCGACTCTGTGCGACCCCATAGATGACAGCCCACCAGGCTCCCCATGCTTGGGATTCTCCAGGCAAGAACACTGGAGTGGGTTGCCATTGAGAAATGGGTGTTATTGCCTTAAAGGAGCTCTACTGGGGTCACTGAAGAAGGAACAAGATGAAAAATAAAATTAACCTACTGACTTCTATATCAACAGTCATTGATCTAAGCACCTTAAATATTTTACTTATTCTTTTCTGGTTTCTAATGTGCCTGACAAAGGGAAACTATGGTTTTTGTCAGTATAACTGTTGTATATTCATAGGTATTCTATATTCTGTTTGATCTTAAAATTGTTGAAATGTGTTTAATGCAACCACTCCAGTATTCTTGCCTGGAGAATCCCCATACACAAAGGAACATAGACAAAGGAACCTGCTGCTACAATCCATGGGGTTGCAAAGAGTCAGACACTACTGAACAACTAAGCACAATATTATCTCTCAGATGGCACTAAGATCTAGTAAGACTAAATATTACAGGAAATCCAGGTGTGTATTTGTACTTCAGCTCAGGCAGGTTGTGGCCAAAATCATGGGGAGAGTCATAATCTCTCTTTGCCTGGACCAGATGAAAGAGATTTTTATTCTTTAGTCCCTCCTTTCTCCATCCTTCCTTCCCTTCCTTCCACTAAGCTTTTCTGTTGTCTCCATTTTACAAAATAGCTCGCTTCCAGTTTCTCCTTTTTGCTTTCTTAAGAACACATTTCTTTCCTGTTCCCATTTTAGCATTAAACCACCCTTTAGCTTGCAATATGTACTTTTCTGTTTAATTAGTTACCACCTACTTCAGTGCCAATGTATCTTCAGTTTTAAGTATTCTCTTTTTTATATCAACTGCAGTTTCTCTTTCCTTATTTATTCTCATTATATATTTTAATATAGTAATGTGTATCTTATACAGCCTTTCTACCTATTTTATATAGCAGTAGAAACACTATTCATGTTTGTTTAATATCACATAGGATGAAATTGTTGTAGGTGAATGGACTTTCAGAGATTTTACCATCATGAGCTAAAATATATAAAAGCATAAAATCCATTTCATCTCAGTTAATTACTGAATCTTTTATTACCTTCTCTTAGGAACCATGCAAATTATGTTTACAGTTATGTCAGAGAGTAAGAACTATAATACTTAATTTGATACAATGTATTTGAGCAGTTTTAAGCCTGATTTACATGTATTTCTTTGTAGATAAATATATATATATATATACACACATACTATAGGCTTTCATGGGTCAATTTTGCATTCAGGAATCTTTCTTTCCATCTATAACATTAATAGTCTAATGAATTATATTTATATAAATATTTAAGTTAGCAGATTTATTTGTTTTATAAAAAGTTTTTGTTTAAAAGACTATATTTTCTGTATTAAGTCTCATCTTTAATATCAAAAATTGAAATTTAAATAAATAAGTGTAATTTAAATAGATTATGATTTATATTGGGTGAGGTAAAACAATTCAGTATGACTCTGTAAGAATAATTTTAATAACTCTAATCCATAATTAATTGAATGCCATTTTAATTAAAATCAATATTTCTAAAACTTTTCAATTTTTTTTAAACAAAATATACATCAGTATTGCTTAGTTTTCTTTATTTTTCAGCAAATATCTTAACATTTATTATTACCAAATTATTGAATGACATTTATTTTAATCGTACTTATTCAATGGAAATAAATATGTCTTCAAGTTCATCAATAATATATACTAATCATAGTTCTATTAAATATATACAATTATGTCAATATGTCCTATTGTAATTATTGTATGCAGAAATCATATATTTGCATCATATACTAGATCATATAATTTTGTGTGGACAGAATATCTATCCCCCAAACTTTACACTGAAATCTAATACCCATTGTGATGCTATTAGGAGTATTAAGAGGGAGAGTCTTTGGGAGGTAATTAAGTTATAAATTGGAGCTGTTATGAATGGGATTAGTGCCCTTGAAAGAAGAGGACATTGAACTATCTCATGTCTTTCTGACATGTGGAGAAGCAAAGATATGTTGTCAACACAAGAAGGGAGCCTAGAAGAGAGCTTTCCCCAGAACCTGATGGTGCTCTCATGCTCATCTGGGACCTTCCGGCCTCTGTTGTTTATAAACCACCAGGTCTATGATCCTTTGTTAAGGCAGCCCAAACTAAGACATAGTTCTATCAAAAAATCAATCTTAGCATTTAAAAGATACATCTAATTATTTATGATTTCTGCTGTGCCAGCTGTTGTGCTTTAATTTATCCTACTTTAAATGTCTGAGATATTATAAACTAGATAATAAGTATACATGCCAACATTGAGCAGATGACTTAAACCTTCAGGATTTAATGCACTGCAAACATTAACACAGTGTTGGAGAAGACTCTTGAGAGTCCCATGGACTGCAAGGAGATCCAATCAGTCCATTCTAAAGGAGATCAGTCCTGGGTGTTCTTTGGAAGGACTGATGCTAAAGCTGAAACTCTAGTACTTTGGCCACCTCCTGCGAAGAGTTGACTCATTGGAAAAGACTCTGATGCTGGGAGGGATTGGGGGCAGGAGGAAAAGGGGACGACAGAAGATGAGATGGCTGGATGGCATCACTGACTCGATGGACGTGAGTTTGAGTGAACTTTGGGAGTCGGTGATAGACAGGGAGGTCTGGAGTGCTGCAATTCATGGGATTGTAAAGAGTTGGACACGACTGAGTGACTGAACTGAACTGAACTGAAACATTAACACTTTTTATTATTATCCTAAATGCCATTTTGAACTAAAATGAAACATTCTTTTGTGCTGGCGTGACTGTGTTTTAGACTAATCCCTGATTCCTCAGCAAAACTAAAATACCTTTTTTTATAGACCTTCAATATAACAGCTAATAGTACTGCATTCTTACTTTACATTTTATTTTCTAAATAATGAAAATTGAATTCATATCACCATTTCAGTTTCTCATTATTTATGACACTATGGAAAATTTTAATTATGAAATATTTTATGAAGCACTTGGTTGTATACTTTAACCTTTTTAGTATTCTGAATTTCAACAGATGGTCATTCTAGCTCTTTCCAGCAGGGGTTTGAGTTTTTAAATAGGAGAGAAATGTCCATCCAATCAAATCTGGAGTCCTGAAAAGGTCAAATTTGTATAGTACATGGCAGTTATTCTCACAATGTATTAAACATTAGCAATCTGACAGCTTATTCTTTTGACACAGTGTAGGACAACTTTCCACACAGAAAGCTTTTAACAAGAAAGAGAAAATGACAGTCGTTTGACAATTTTCACTACAACCTTTACCAATGCACAAATCATAGAAAGAGAACTCAAATATTTACTATTAGCTTCTTTAAAAATGTACTTTTTTTTCAGGAATGAAAAGTTTCATTCAATTTTTATACTCTCATATTCTGGTATTTATCTTGATCTATTTCTATATTTGCTATTTGAATATTGACAAGGATGAATGTATTTCATATTTAGTATAAAGATAACATCTTTCTTCATAGGAAAAAAGTGCACACTATGGAATACACTGATAAAATAAACCAAACATATGGGAATATTGAAATTGTTCATCCTGAAAATGCAAATAAATGGACAATTGGACATCCACATGCAAAAATACGAATCTAGACAGAGGTCTTTCACCCTTCACAAATACTAACTCAAAATGCATTAGCAACCTAAATGTAAAACACAAGACTGTAAAATTCAGAGAAGATAACTTTGGAGAATAAAACATAGGAGAAAACTTAGATGACCTTGGATATGATGCCTTTATAGATAAAACACCAAAAACAAAACCTCTCAAAAAATGTAACTGGTAAATTGTAGAGTTGGACACACTGAGTGACTAAGCACACAAAAATATTGCACTTTATTAAAATTAATGACAGCAACAGCAACCTTCTGAGCTATGAAATATAATGTCAAGAGAATGGGTATACAAGTCACATACTGGAAGAAAATATTTGCAAAAGATGTATCTGATAAAGAGCTGTAATTAAAAATCTAGAAAGAACTCTTAAAATTCAACAATAAGAAATCAAACAACCTAAATAAAAGATGGGCCAAAGACCTTAACCAGTATGTCATGATGAAAGGGCCACATTGTACTCAGTAGTTTGAAATTTACATGTTAAAAAAAAATGGTTGAGCCATGAACTCTTGTAATCAGATTTTTACATTGGAAAACTATTTTGGAAGCAGTGTGAAAGAGGGAATATAGAAGGAAGAACTGGGGCATGTGATGAATCAGTGAGCCGTATAGGAGAAGAAACCATAAACTATTTTAAAGAGATGTTTGAAAGAGTCAACACAAAATCAAGGATTCTGCAGGCAAACTATTTGTGGAATCACTTTTTAAAATGCAAAATCATGACTATTTAATTAGATGAGACAGAAAATTATTGAAAATTAGAAAGTAAATGATACAAATTGTATTTTTTAAAAGCTGAAAATATAATAAATATTTCAAACCTTGAACATAAACATTTTAATTACCTGCCAGACACCTCTTAATTTTGTTTTTTCTCCTTTATCTTTGTCTCCTTTATTTGATCCTTTATATTTCAGTGATTTAGTAATTTCTTTCCTTACAGTGAGAACAGAGCATCAGCTCAGCCTTTCCTGTGACATCCTTTATCACAGTCATTTCATTAAAATTTTGTTATTTTTATTGTGAGCTTATTGTTAATTTTATGGATATTTTTGCAATTTTTGCCAAATGGAGATTATATTATACTTTTTTTCTTATGTGTTCTTTATTGCATTAGGGCACTAGATTTTTACATAGGTCTAATTAATCTTAAGTACTCTATGAACTCATGACACTAAGTATGAGGCGAGTGTCTTATTTTCAGAAATTTGGAGGTGGCACATGCAACCTGAAGGACTCTAAATGTTGGCTTTATTATTTTCAAGAAACACCTGCTTTTTTAGAAGTATACACGCTTGAGAAACATTTATAGGTTTAAAATTATTTCAATATTTTTAGTATTAATCACTAGGAAAAATAAATGTCAATTCTATTGTGGGGCATAGTGTAAGCAAAATGGAATAAAGTGTTCTACATTTCATCTTTTATTCCCTATGTTTAAAAAATTATTTATTAATTTATTTATGGCTGCCATGGGTCTTTGTTGTGTACGGCCTTTCCTCAGTTGTAGTGAGGGGGGCTGCTCTCTAGTTGCAACTTGTGGGCTTCTCATTGCAGTGGTTTCTCTTGTTGCAGAGCATAGGCTCTAGGGCGTGAGGGCTTCAGTGGCTGTGGTGGATGGGCTTAGTTGCCCATCCAGCAGGGGTTTGAAGGATGGTATGTTGGGTCTTCCTGGACCAGGGACTGAACCTGTATTCCCTGCATTGGCAGCAGATTCTTAGCCACTGGACCCCCAGGGGAAGTCCTTCCTGTTGTTTGAAGGCTCATTACTCTTAAAATAATCTGTACCATAATTACCTGGAAGGGATTTCTCCATATTTCAAAGTTAAAATGAGACAATTCTCACTCCCATCCTATGATCTCTTCCTGAACTTTATATTTTTCTGCTTTAATAGCAAAGAACCAGATGTGATTAAAATTAATCACCATTTTTTATTTTATTTTTATACTACATGAAGAACCAGTAGACTACACATGATATAGATGAATTCTCTGTGTACATGTGTTTTTGTTGTTGTTTGATCTATTGACTGATAATAATAGACTATCCACATTGGTGTCTTTTCACTTTGGTATCTTTCCACTAAGAGTATTCTGAATGGTTTTGATTACTCATTCAACTTGTTAGATGGCTTTTTATATACATACTGTATACATGTATATACACATATATGCACAGACACAGACACAGATACAAATACATTTATGTATATGAATATATATATATATAACACATGGATATTTAAACCAATTTATTCATTTTATTTATGGTATGTAATTTGCATACCATAATGTTCACCCATCTGATAGATGCAATTCAGCAGTTTTTAGTAAATTTGTAGAGCTGTACAACCATTTGCCATATTTGTTTCTACAAAATAGAATGATGCAGCCTTAGATGTTGGAGGAAATCTTGATGGTATTTTGTCAGTTCTGTTTTCAATTTTGACACCAGAAACATTTCCTAAATTTCTTCCCATTATAGTTTAATTTTGTTTGTTGTCATCTATGTGAATATATTCAGATTTAGATGTTTGTTATTTGAAAAATTGCCATCTTGCTTAAATGTGAGTTTTATTTTTGGATCTTTCTCCTCAGAAGTTTCATTTGCCTATTTTTAATGTCAAAAGAACATAATATTTATGTATATTTCTTCTTTCTACTCCAAAATATTAAATAGTCTATGATATGATTAGAAATCAGTGCCAACAAATATTTATGTAACTGAAACCAAGTGTAGGATTTGCTCTCCCATGTAAAACCACTAAAGTTATAATAGTAGTAGTAGTAGTAGTCACTCAGTTGTGTCCAACTCTTTGCAACCCCACAGACTATAGCCTGCCAGGGTCCTCTGTCCATGGAATTTTCCAGGCAAGAATATTGGAGTGGATTGCCATTCCCTTCTCCAGAGGATCTTCCCAATCCTGGGATTAGACCTGGGTCTTCTGCATTGCAGGCAGATTCTTTACCATCTGAGCTACAGAGAAGTCTTTGTAGGATCTTTAAACTATTATTAATTTGTAAATAAAACACAATGTTATTGGTAAAATCATTTAATATTTACTTAAACATTAAGGCTTACATGCATGCATTTACTGTTAAAATATATTTTAAGTATGTATATCTGTGATATTTTTGGTGATTGAGATTTCTTTTTGGTTAGGGGTGAGTCAAATTTGAGAAAAATATGATATTATTTAATGTTATTCATTTAATATTGATACTAAAGGCTTCCCTGGTAGTTCAGTTGGTAAAGAATCCACCTGCAATGCAGAAGACCCTGGTTCAATTCCTGGGTAAGGAAGATCTGCTGAAGAAGGGATAGGCTACCCATTCCAGTATTCTGGGCTTCCCTTGTGGCTCAGCTGATAAAGAATTAGCCTGCAATGTGGGAGACCTGGGTTTGACCCCTGGGTGGGAGATCCCATGGAGAAGGGAAAGGTTACTCACTCCAGTATTCTGGCCTGGAGAAATCCATGGGCTGTATAGTCCATGGGGTGGCAAAGAGTCAGACACAACTGAGCAACTTTCACTTTCTTTTCACTAAGAAAACATATCAAGGGTTTATATATTTTGTAAAAAATATCTGTAAATACTTATTCCATTTACATCCATTTTCATATTTTATGATGTATAAAAGCATAAAATTACATGATAATTTTCATCAGTAAAGGAGACAAGGCATATTGATCAATGATCTCCCTGATAACAAGACCAAGGCACATATATGGGCTATTGAATGTTAGAAACATTAGAAAGAAGATAAGATAAGCCACATTAGAAAGAAGATAAACTTGTTTTGCAATATTATCTTTTCATTACTCTTAGCTATAGATTACAGAATTAGCTCCCACTGTTCCTTAAAAGGGCTTCCCTGATGGCTCAGACAGTAAAAGCATCTGCTCGCAATGCAGGAGACCCAGGTTTGATCCCTGGGTTGGGAAGATCCCCTGGAGAAGGAAATGTCAACCCACTCCAGTACTCTTGCCTGGAAAATTTCATGTATGGGGGAACCTCATAGGCTACAGTTCACGGCATCGCAAAGAGTGGGACACGACTGAGTGACTTCACTTCACTTAATATCCATAGAGACAGTGATTCTGAAGAACTGTTCTCTCAGTTCCTTGCTATGTTTTCTTGCAATATTGTCTTCATCTCATGTTTAATTCATGTCATCCACTCATTCACAGGATCGTACCCTAGATTTTATTCCTAACAACTTCACTATTCCAAATTCTAATATGCAAGAATCTTTATCATCTCTGTAATGTCTAATTCTTTGAGTGGTGCAAAAGGGTTCACATACTCCTTAATGATCTCATGCAGTTTTATTACTTTGAATGTCATGTCCATGCTAATGAACCCAGTTTGAAGTCTACTCTTATACTTACTACATAAACTCAAGAAATAAACCCTAAATTCAAGACCACTTACACTACTACTGAATTATAATATCTAAAGGCCCTTCAAAAACCAAACCTTTGGTCTTTCTTCCATGCGCAAGCAAGCTCATTGGCTGTCTACCCCACTTTAATAAATGGAATGGTTCTCCATTTTTCTATACTTCTCCAATTTCTCCATTTGGAGAAATGGAGTAGATTTCCATTTTTCTGTGGTTCTCAAATTTCTAGAGTGGGGGGAAAAGCAATATTTTAATTTTCACTGTTCTGTTTGTCTCATTCATTTGTAATCTTTAAGGAGGCTGCAATTGTTTTTATTCAGGATGTCAGCACTCCTATCCACCTTCACTGTTACTACAATGCTAGTCAGTTCATTTTAGTTGCTCAATTGTATCCAACTCCTTGTGACTGCATGGACTACAACACAGCAGCTTCCCTGTCTATCACCAACTGCCAGAGTGTGCTCAAATTCATGTCCATCGAGTCAGTGGCACGATTCAACCATCTCATCCTCTGCCACCCTCTTCTCCTGCCTTCAATCTTTTGCAGCATCAAGGTTTTTTCTTATGAGTCAGTTCTTCACATCAGGTGGCCAAATTATTGGAACTTCAGCTTCAACATCAGTCCTTCTAATGAATATTCAGGACTGATTTCCTTTAAGATTGACTAGTTTGATCTCCTTGCTGTCCAAGTGACCCTCAAGAGTCTTCTCCAACAGCATAGTTCAAAAGCATCAATTCTTCAGCGTTCAACTTTCTTTATGGTTCAACTGTCACATCCATACATGACTACTGGGAAAACCATAGCTATGACTATGTACAACATTGCTGGCAAAATTACGTCTCTGGTTTTTAATATGTCTATGCTTATAAAAGCTTTTCTTCCAAGGTGCAAGCGTCTTTTAATTTCATGGCTGCAGTCTCCATCTGCAGTGATTTTAGAGCCCAAGAAAATAAAATCTGTCACTGTTGCCATTGTTTCCCCATCTATTTGCCATGAAGTGATGGGACCAGATGCCACAATTTTAGTTTTTTTCAATGTTGAGTTTTAAGCCAGCTTTTTCATTTTCCTCTTTCACTTTCATCAAGAGATTTTTAGTACCCCTTCCTTTTCTGCCATATGGGTGGCGTCATCTGCATATCTGAGGTTATTGATATCTCTCCCTGCAATCTTGATTGCAGCTTATGCACTATCCAGTCTGGCATTTTGCATGTTGTTCTCTGCATATGAGTTAAATAAGCAAGTTGACCATGTACAGCCTTGACGTCCTCCTTTCCCAATTTGGAACCAGTTCATTGTTCCATTCCGGTTCTGACTATTGCTTCTTGACCTGCATACAGATTTCCCCAGAGGGAGGTAGGGTGATCTGATATTCCCATCTCTTTAAGAATTTTTCAGTTTGTTGTGATCTGTACAGTCAAATTTGTATGTGTGATCCACACACAAGAGCTTTCTTTGTGGCTCAGTTGGTAAACAATCCACCTGCAATGTGGGAGACCTGGGTTCGATCCCTGGGTTGCAAAGATCCCCTGGAGAAGGGAAAGGCTACCGACTCCAGTATTCTGGCCTGGAGAATTCCATGGACCGGATAGTCCATGGAGTTGCAAAGAGTCAGACACAATTGAGCAACTTACACTTTCACTTCACACAGTCAAAGGCTATAGCATTGTCAATAAAGCAAAAGTAGATGTTTTTCTGGAATTCTCTTGCTTTTTCTATGATCCAACTGAAGTTGACAATTTGATCTCTGGTTCCTCTGCCTTTTCTAAATCCAGCTTGAACATTTGAAGTTCTCAGTTCACATACTGTTGAAGCCTAGCTTGGAGAATTTTGAGCATTACTTTGCTAGTGTCTGAGATTAGTGCAACTGTGCAATAGTTGGAACACTCTTTGACATTGCCTTTCTTTGGGATTGGAATGAAAGCTGAACTTTTCCAGTTTTGTGGCCACTGTCGAGTTTCCAAATTTGCTGGCATATTGAGTGCAGGACTTTAACAGCATCATCTTTTAGGATTTGAAATAACTCAGCTGGAATTTGTGACAGATTTTTATCACCAGACTTACTGCAATAGCTTCCTATATGTTCTTCCTAGTCAACACTTGCCACTCTTTACATCATTCTTAGCCCAGAGACAAACAGCTGTAAAAATATCAGGATCTGTTAAGATGAAGATTGGTGAAAGGCTTAAAATCTAACAGAATGTAAAAACCAACATTCTTATAATGACCTAGAATGCTCTAATTGTTTTTGGCCTGTTAATTCTTCATTTGTTTGTGTAAACACTCTCCTTATTTGTTGGCCTCCTCAAATATATTGGTCTCTTTTCTATTCCTTTAAAATATGTTCCCCTTCAAAGAAATAAAGAAACCCTTACATCTTTGTCTATTCATTTCCACCTGTGTGTACCTACTGCTCATAAGTCTTTCCTTTCTTTCACCTAATATCACCTAACTCAACTTACCCGTATATGAAAACCATTAGTCCCATTTCAACTCAGCAACAGCCCCATCTTTGTTCTTGATAATCACCATGTGTGAAACATACTATTTGTCTGTGTATCTTCTGTTTTCTTCTCTTATACAAGTCCAATGAGAGAACTTCATGTATGTCAAAAAATTATCTCATTAAAATTATATTCTAAATGAAACAACAGCAGCAAGAGCAAAAATAAACTAATTCCGTGATAAAAATTTCAATACTTGTTTCAATATGGAGCAAATAAATGAGGGATCATGAAATATAAGATTTTTTTTTTTAGCTTGGGCATCTATGAAGAAATGATAATTGAGCTGAGAGCTGTATGATCAGAAGGGGTCATTATTTTCCAGGGGAAATCAAAAACAAGTGTAAATACCTGAACAAGTGTAAGCACCTAGGCTTCCCTGATAGCTCAGTTGGTAAAGAGTCCACCTGCAGTGCAGGCAACCCCAGCTTGATTCCTGGGCCTGGCAGATCCGCTGGAGAAGGGATAGGCTACCCACTCCAGTATTCTTGGGTTTCCCTTGTGGCACAGCTGGTAAAGAATCTGCTCGCAATGTGGGAGACCTGAGTTCGATCATGACCCTGCCTCTGTCGGGGTGGAAGAGTTTCACTGCTGTCCTACCCTTAGAAAACCTTTCTTTTGAGTTTCCAGAAATTGTTGGGCTTGTGTAATTTCATCCCCTCTTCTTTTTTCTTCAGATCTGTAGTGATTCTGACTTCCTATCATTACTATTTCATGGATGCTTCAGCATCCATCACTATATTCCTTACCCTTCTTTCATATCTCTCCAAATGGTCCTTGGGAGAATTTTATTTCC
Organism: Bos mutus; assembly: GCF_027580195.1. Taxonomy (NCBI): domain Eukaryota; kingdom Metazoa; phylum Chordata; class Mammalia; order Artiodactyla; family Bovidae; genus Bos; species Bos mutus. The sequence continues at coordinate 47,770,616 of NC_091636.1, read as the reverse complement.
TGCAGGGTCTCAGACTGGCACAGTTGGAGATCCAACTAAACACAGACAGTTTCTTCTTAATATTTCTCAGCTTTAAGAAACTTTGCTAAGGCATATGCATAAACTAGCCTCAAAGTTTAATAAATGGAGGAGGATGCTAAGCAAGCAGATATTAGTCATTTGGTTTTCAGCTCTCTTACTGAAGATAAGAAATTATTCAACAGTAAAGAGTCACAGAGCTGAAGTACCAAACTCTGGTAAGGGCTCAACAGTGACAGTGCTAGGAAACTAAGCTAAGATTTTTTTTCTTACTTCTTTACTATTGTCTGTGAGTGGAAATTTTTGACAAATGATGAAACCCAATTTTTTCTTCCCTGGTCCTATTTTGAATTAAAAAAAAGTTTATCATAAATATATCTAGGGAAATATTAAATATTATATTGAAAAACAATCAGGAATCTTGAATTCTGAAGTTTTACAGAGGCAATATTTACGCAGTCTGTATTTTAAGAAATGGAGCAGCAACCTGAGCACACACACCTTTATTAAGAACAATGGCCAGGTCAGCAATATGGATATCTAAAACCAAAATAATCCAAATCCCTCTCATTATTGGAAGCACTTAAAACATTAACTATCACAGAAAAACACTGATTCCAACAACTGTACTTAGAAAAGGGAAAGGAAAATCTCTAGGGAAAAATGGTCTCAGCTACTAAATTGTGAACAGTTTGAAAAGAAAGGTGTGATGATTTTTCAACTATGTTAGTACTCTCAATTTAGATTTAAAACATTTGAATCTACACTCCTAAATTAAATTTGTATTCACTTTAAAGTATTCTCATCTGTTTTTTTCAGTAAAATGCATATTAGTCTTAGTTAATCATTTCTACAGCTTAAGCATTTATTACGATTCACTTGTGAACTCAGATTTTGTCGGTAACTTTTGCTAATAAATTGATTCTTTGAATAAATGTAACTATTTATAGGAATTATATTTTAATTTAAAGTTTAAAATATTTTTATTGCAAATAATTATTATGTCTAAGATAGTTTACTTATCCATCTTTTCTTCTGATTAATATTGCCAGAGTTTTGTGTTTTTATCTAATCATTTACAAGTTTTCAGATTATGGATGCTGTTGAGAACCTCATTCTTCTTAAGTTGATATTCCACTGATTTCTGCTTTCATTTAGATAATTTTTCTTTATTTTGGTTTATTCTATTGTTCTTTATAAAAACATGGATTTAATTAATTTGTGATCTTATTTTCTAATTTATGCACATAAGATTTGAGGTAGAGATTGGTAGCTATACCAGGATTTTGTGTTTCCCTCTACTTGTGACCACAATGAAAAATTGTGTTTGAGAGTTAGGCATGGCCACGTGGGCAAATTTCAGCCAGTGGAATATGAATAGATATGAAATGTACCAATTCAAGTTCAAGAGTAGAAATGTTACATTCTATAATGCTCTCATAAAACAAAGATGTTGCATGTTGTGTAGTAGAAATTATTTAGGAAGCTAGGTGTAATTTAATGAATTCTGGAAAAAAAGCAGAAACTTTTTCAAGAATACCATGATTTTATAAGCCAAGGAGTAAGTATGGACATTTTTATCGGATTAAGTAAATTCTATTTTTAGTGACACTTGTCTGATTCTTGAGGTAAAGTTATGTTTGAAAAAAGGGTTGGATTTATGTTTCTTTCATTCAAAGGAACAAAATGAGAAAAAAAAATCTATTTTGAAATTCCAAATTGAGGAAGTTCCCTGGTGTTCCAGTGGTTGGGACTTTGTGCTTTCATTTGACTGAGTCCAGGTTCAGTCCAGGAAACTAATAGCCTACAAACCAGGGGGTGCAGCTAAAAAAGAAAGAAAGAGAGAGAGAAAGAAAAAGAGAGAAAGAAAGAAATCTCACAAATACGTTTCACATAGTGATGGAATATTTATAGACGTAGCATGATTTTTCAGTTCTTTGAATTTGGGCTTACTGCTCAGTGATGTGGGCTGATGAAGCAAGTAGATACAATTCAACCCAATATTTCAAAAAGTATAATTTGTGATATGCACTAGTCAGTTCAGACGTTAAACTTATCAGTCACTTGGGTCCATAAAAAGATGCTTTATATTAATTTATGCATTGAATTTTATTCTGACAAATTTGATGATGAAAACAGTTGATAAACAAAAATGTAGGACATTTCTAATGTTCACAAGATGTTTATACTCTAATATAATTAATTTTAAGAACATGAAAATCTTGTTATGGGGACAATAAAGAGGAAAAATTTGTCATATATTTCATTAAAAAAATTATCTACAATATATATCAGTTTTCAAATCATTTAATTTTAATTTGTATTGAAGAGAACATTATCTATTTGTATTGTAGAGAGCATTATCTATTTAATAAAATGATGAGGCGATTTTCCAAAAATGTTGAGAAGAAAAGTAATCTTTCAAAAAAAAAAAAAAAAAAAAAGTAATCTTTCTCAATTGAACTTGAAAGAAATCTAATCATAAGAATAATAAACAAGTAAAGTAAAAATAATCAGTTGCATTTCAGCTCTGTTTATGATACTACCTTTCTTCAGTACTGGTATGAACTACATGTCTTCATAAGTGGGTGTATAAACCCGACTCAATATATTTTCAGTATGATTATTAACATGATGGAATCCACTGATAAGTCCTTTTAATTAGCATGTGCTTGAATGACTCTTCCACTCTCTCTCTCGTCCATTGAATTTTAATTATTCTTAAAATGAAATAATAACTGTGTGGAGTTCTGTAAGATAAAATGCACAATTAACATACTTCGTATACATCCTATTCTGGTTCTTAACATCAGGAATGCACACTCTCAATTACCAAATCTTTGTAGTGATAAAATAATCTAAATGAGGCCATTGTCCTCAAATTCATAGTGAATCTAAGATTACTTGTAAAACACACTAGTAGAAATAACATTGTGCTAAACAAATGTGCTGATTAAACAATGTTTTAACACTTTTTCTGAATTCACAAAATGTTTTTTTGGTATTTATTCTTTTTACTTTATCTAGTAATCGTGTGACTGACTAATGAATCGACAAATGCTTCTGTTCCATCCATGGTAATAAAATAAAATAAATATTTATATGTATTTATGATAATCATGAAGCTATCAATAAGCACTTTAACTGGAAATCTGTAAAGCAAATTAATACTAACCAAAAATATTTATTTTATTTCCATTTTGCTTAGGAATCACACCACAGAAACTTTTTAAAAATTGCAGACAGTAAGTGTGGAATGTAAGATGCTATAAAATATGTGAATACCAGATATATAGCATTAAGAAATTTTTATGGTGATTTAGTCACTAAGTCATGTCCGACTCTTATGACCCTATGGACTGTAGCTCACCAGGCTTCTCTGTCCATGGGATTTTCCATGCTAGAATACTGGAGTGGGTTTCTATTTCTTTCTCCAGAGGATCTTCCTGACCCAGGGATTGAACCTGGGTCTCCTGCACTGCAGGCAGACTCTTTACCAACTGAGCTACCCAAGAAATTTTTAAATGAATGATATATAGGTATTTTTGTACTTACTTTTTATGAATACTATTGAACACAATAATATCAGGAAAAAACGAAAACAAAACAGTGTTGCTATGTCTTTTTCTTCTTAATGTCAGAGCACATTATACTTCTGTATGTCTTCTATCTTTCTTAAATCTTCTACTGGGTTTTATTTTTAAAAGACATATGGATATGTTGTATATATATTATTTTCTAACAGAGAGATAACTCCCTTTCATCTGTCTGAGAGCCGCAGTGAGATCTTTGTTCTAATTAGGACTTTAAGTGAGTCAATACTGTGGTACAGCTTCAGTTAGTTTCAATATATTGAGGATACTATATATTTTGTATTATCATTGGCTCTTCCATCCTGTAAGATTTGGGGCTTTAACAGTGAGATTTATTTTTACAATCCAGTCCAGCTACCCCAGATTCATACACCATCATGAACTCAGAGGAAAAATGTAGAGGTGATTGGCAGGTCAAAAAATTATCTTGTATTTGAGTATCTTAGAGATGATAATATTAATATATCATATCAGTCATTTTAGTCTTAAAAGTGCTAATGATTTCTCTTTACTCTAAAAGACTTGCTGTCTTTTGCAGTCCAAACTTCTCAGGCTTAGCAAATATTCTCAGAGTTTAACAATCTGATCATCACTGTAGGACTGACATCCTTTGAACATGATTTATTTGGACTCTTGCATTCACAACTCTTCTGTAGTCTAATAATGACTTTTTCAGTTTACAGGGCTTTCTAGTACTTATGGAAGCAATCTTTGGTGGGCCATATCCTTAGTTGAAAGAAGAACTTTAAATGATTCTTAGCTAGTGTCAAAGCAGAATTAAACTAGACCATGTTAAACTAGTAAGGAAAGCTGTATTCAAAGCTATTGCAAAAGGAGATCTCCAGTAAACTCCATCTGAGTTCAGTCCTGTGAAAAAAAAACAAAGGGCAGGGAAAGGATTTTTAAATGCCAGGTGAAAAAGAGATCATGGGCTACCTGTTTCCTGATTGTGTGTGTGTGTTAAGGCGCTTCAGTTGTGTCCTACTGTTTGCGACCCTATGAACTGTAGCCCACCATGCTCCTCTGTCCGTGGGATTCTCCAGGCAATAATACTGGAGTAGATTGTCATGCCCTCCTCCAGGGGATCGTCCCAATTCAGGGATAGAACACCCATCGTTTATGTCTCCTGCATTTGTTTTCTGATTAGATTTGCCCAAAGAAAAAATAAACTGTCATGCTAGAAAGTAGGTTTAAAACTCTGAGCAAAGCACCCAGAGAAGTTAGACTCCCACCTTTTCACAGAGTCTGAGAAATGGGGAAGCTCAATCTTTCTTCACGGTTACATTTCAAAAGGATGGCTCCCATGTCCTTGAGAAAATAATCCTGCAGTGTGAAACCGGCAAGAAATTTTAAAACATATTCACATATTGAAGGGCCATAAATATAATCTGCAATTACAAGTTTTCTAAAGTAAATGTTCTAAGTAAAGGGAGATGAGGACCTAGAGTCTAGAAGAAGCTTGTGTAAAGATTACTCAGGGGAAGGAAATGTTAAGGTCCCCTTGGCCAATCCCTCCTTTTGTTTTCCCATTGAACAACTGAGAAAAACTAGTTCTACTTCACTTCAGGCAGGTTTCTGTGGTTAAAGTGCTAGATTAGTCTTCTACCTAGACTTGATGGTAAGGATAGTTGCTGGATGGTCTGAGCAGTCAGGCAGTCAGTCAGTGAGGGGAATTTCTGTGAAAAGAAAAAGTAAGATTAGTGTTGGGGGCAGACTACAAAACTCAGTTTCTGAGACCAGAAGTCAAGTCCAGAAGATTCTTTTTTTTTTTTTTTTTGAAAAAGCATTCATTTTATTTTTTTATTATTATTTTTTAAATTTTATTTTATTTTTAAACTTTACATAATTGTATTAGTTTTGCCAAATATCAAAATGAATCCACCACAGGTATACATGTGTTCCCCATCCTGAACCCTCCTCCCTCCTCCCTCCCCATACCATCCCTCTGAGTCGTCCCAGTGCACTAGCCCCAAGCATCCAGTATCGTGCATCGAACCTGGAATGGCATCTTGTTTCATACATGATATTTTACATGTTTCAATGCCATTCTCCCAAATCTTCCCACCCTCTCCCTCTCCCATAGAGTCCATAAGACTGTTCTATACATCAGTGTCTCTTTTGCTGTCTCGTACACCGGGTTATTGTTACCATCTTTCTAAATTCCAAGTGTTTTTTTTTTTTTTTTTTTTTTAAACTTTACATAATTGTATTAGTTTTGCCAAATATCAAAATGAATCCGCCACAGGTATACATGTGTTCCCCATCCCGAACCCTCCTCCCTCCTCCCTCCCCATACCATCCCTCTGGGCCGTCCCAGTGCACCAGCCCCAAGCATCCAGCATCATGCATCGAACCTGGACTGGCAACTCGTTTCCTACATGATATTTTACATGTTTCATTGCCATTCTCCCAGATCTTCCCACCCTCTCCCTCTCCCACATAGTCCATAAGACTGTTCTATACATCAGTGTCTCTTTTGCTGTCTCGTACACCGGGTTATTGTTACCATCTTTCTAAATTCCATATATATGTGTTAGTATACTGTATTTATGTTTTTCCTTCTGGCTTACTTCACTCTGTATAATAGGCTCCAGTTTCATCCACCTCATTAGAACTGATTCAAATGTATTCTTTTTAATGGCTGAGTAATACTCCATTGTGTATATGTACCACAGCTTTCTTATCCATTCATCTGCTGATGGACATCTAGGTTGGGCTCAAAGTGTCTTTAGGATGTAAAGTACAAGCAGCTGTGGTAATCCAGGTAGATATTTAAATAAAGCCCTTATGAATGGAAAAATAAACAGTCTGTTTCTAGTTAGTTGACCTCAGGTGGCAGTTCTGGGCTCGCTGAGCCCTTTGAGAGACCCAGTCATACAATATGTATGGGCCAGTCATGTGACGGTGGGTCACATGACATGGGTGCTAATTCTATTATAGCAAATAAAATGGTATTTGGAAACAATTAATCTAGTCATGCATAAATATTGTACAATGCAAGTATAAGCACACCAAACAAATTCAAAAGTGTAATGCAAACGTTGCCAATCATTAATACAACCACCAAAATTATACTTAGCACTGAAGTATTAATCAATGAAATCCAAAATATAAGATAAATGAAGCCTGCCTGTGTGAAATGGTAATAGAAAAATGTTAATGTAATGTTAACTTTGTGCATTACTGTACAAAAATGATTTCTATACATCATGTCTTCTTATATAAAAGTTATTAAAGAAAAAATTTCTAGAATTCTTTACAAAGAGTTCAAAAGCTGTATGAATGCAATATAAACATTAAATAAGAGCTTACTATTCAGTAGAAACTAAGATATCAGACAAAATGATACATAATCCGGAGGAAAATGACAAGAAGGCAAAGCTACACACAAATTGATTTGTAAATGTCATTGAAGTATGTATAACAAATACAAACAGAAGGAGAGAAACATGTTTTCCACTTATAAAAAGTTCCAAAAGTATAAAAATGCCAGTTTTATATAATCACTAAAAATTCAATAAATCAATCCACATAATTCCAAATTATTTTAAATGATTCAGATGAGTTGATTATAAAATGTGGAATAAGTATATATGTTGGATAGAGACAAGGGGAATCAAAAAAATTGGAATATTATATCTAGTTATGATATATCTATAATAAACAGGTATTATATTCATATATAATTATAATAAGGGTATTAATCACTATTCTAAATCAGGTACAGATATTTATGGAAAATTGGTTGTGAAAGAGGTGGCCTTACAAATCAATAAACAATGTAATATCTATAAAGTGACATTAAAGTTGTTTTCCCTTATATAAAACAAATCAAATGCTACTTCTCAAGATACAAATAAACAAAGTTTAGATGTATTAAGGTTAATGAGAAAGAAAAACAAAGATTTTCTTTGAATAAAATAACAAATGAAATGCTTTACTTTAAAATGAAATCTTCTGTACTGAGTATATTTACATAAAATTAAAAACAGTAAAGAAATTGAAACAATTTCTCATCATTTATATATGGCAGTACTTGAATCATGAGCAATTTAAAATTATATTAAATGATTCTTTGCATGTGTAGTAAAAGTATAACATCAAAAGAAAATAAGGCAAAATATGTGAATAAAATTTTTCAAAAGAGTAAACTGATATTACACGACTGAGCGACTGATCTGATCTGATCTGATCTGATGAAAGTGTTTGAATGCAGAGTTCTAAAGAATAGCAAGGAGAGGTAAGAAAGCCTTCCTCTGTGATCAGTGCAAAGAAATAGAGTAAAACAATAGAATGATAAAGACTAGAGACCACTTCAAGAAACTTAGAGGTACCAAGGGAACATTTCATGCAAAAGATGGACTCAAAAAAGGACAGAAATGGTATGGACCTAACAGATGCAGAAGATACTAAGAAGAGATGGCAAGAATACGTGGAAGAACTGTACAAAAAAGATCATCAAAACCCAGATAATCACGATAGTGTGGTCTCTCACCTAAAGCCAGACATCCTGGAATGTGAAGTCAAGTGGGCCTTAGGAATCATAACTACAAACAAAGTGAGTGGAGGTGATAGAATTCCAGTTGAGCTATTTCAAATCCTAAAAGATGTTGCTGGAAAAGTGCTGCATTCAGTATGCCAACAATTTCGGAAAACTCAACAGTGGCCACAGGACTGGAAAAATGTCAGTTTTCCTTCTAGTCCCAAAGAAAAGCAATGTCAAAGAATGTGCAAACTACCACACAATTGCACACCTCTCACATATTAGTAAAATAATCTTTAAAATTTTCCAAGCCAGGCTTCAACAATCTGTGAACCATGAATTTCCAGATATTCAAGCTGGATTTTGAAAAGACAGAGGAACCAGAGACCAAATTGCCAACATCTGCTGGATCATCGATAAAGCAAGAGAGTTCCAGAAAAACATCTATTTCTGCTTTATTGACTATGCCAAAGCCTTTGACTGTGTGGATCACTGTAAACAGTGGAAAATTCTGAAAGAGATGGGAATACCAGACCACCTGATCTGCCTCTTGAGAAATCTGTATGCAGGTCAGGAATCAACAGTTAGAACTGGAGATAGAACAACAGACTTTTCCGAATAGGAAAAAAAGAGTACGTCAAGGCTGTACTTGTGTCACCCTGCTTATTTAACTTATGTGCAGAGTACATCATGAGAAATGCTGGGCAGATGAAGCACAAGCTGGAATCAAGTTTGCCAGAGAAATATCAATAACCTCAGATATGCAGATGATACCACCCTTATGGCAGAAAGTAAAGCAGAACTAAAGAGCCTCTTGATGAAAGTGAAAGAGGAGAGTGAAAAAGTTGGCTTAAAACTCAACATTCAGGAAACTAAGATCATGGCATCTGGTCCCATCACTTCATGGCAAATAGAAAGGAAAACAGTGGAAACAGTGGCAGACTTTATTTTTTTGGCTCCAAAATCACTGCAGATGGTGGCTTCAGCATTGAAATTAAAAGATGCTTACTCTTTGGAAGAAAACTTATGACCAACTTAAAGAGCATATTAAAAAGCAGAGATATTAGTTTGCCAACAAATGTCCATTTAATCAAGACTATGGCTTTTCCAGTAGTCATGTATGGATGTGAGATTTGGACTGTAAGGAAAGCTGAGCACTGAAGAATTGATGCTTTTGAACTGTGGTGTTGGAGAAGACTCTTGAAAGTCCCATGGACCCCAAGGAGATCCAACCAGTCCATTCTAAAGGAAATCAGTCCTGAATATTCATTGGGAGGAGTGATGTTGAAGCTGAAACTCCATTACTTTGGCCACCCTATGCAAAGAACTGACTCATTTGAAAAGACCCTGATGCTGGGAAAGATTGAAGGCAGGAGGAGAAGGGGACGACAGGGGATGAGACGGTTGGATGTCATCACCAACTCAATGGACATGAGTTTGGGCCAACTCTGAGAGTTGGTGATGGACAAGGAGGCCTGGCGTGCTGTAGTACATGGGGTCGCAGGGAGTCGGACATGACTAAGTGACTGAACTGACCTGACCTTAACTGATGAAGATATCAAAATTTGCATTCATATATAACAATTGGATATGATTTTATAGGAATCAGACTAAAGAAATAAATTCTTTAAGTTATAACTGCTTAAAATAATGGTAGATCAAGAGACTTTTCCATAATGGAAGGAACGTATCAATTTGTAACACCATTGGAGAGAAAAAAATCTAGTAATATGGAATATATATTTTTCTAAACTCTAACAACTTCATTTCTACACACATGCCCTATAAATGGTCTTGTATATGTACACCAAGTGAAATGCTTAAGAATTTTTCCTGCAGTATTATTTGCATAATTCAAGAACAGGGAACAGCTATCATTCATAGAATGGAAAAAATGAAATTGTTGTTGAATGAAATATGTATCATTGTTTATATCTGAACAAACACCTATACATCATCATGAATAAGACTTCATAATATAATGATGAATGTAAAAAAACATTTGGAAAATAATACATCAATTGTAATTTATTGAAAACATATTAATGACAATAGCAATTAATACAATTGATACATTCCATATAAATAACTATGGAATACATAGTGATGTAATGTAATGTATAAAACATATTTTGAAGCAGTACATAACAAATCCATTATAGTGCTTACTTCTTAAAGGAAGTTTTGAATTGGTGAAGAAGATAAAGAAATCTTAAATACTACTTAACTTTTGTTAATAAAATAAATAACATAAATGAAGCAAAAATTGAATATATATACATGCTAATTCTGAATGGAGTACATATTAAGGGATGTTTGCTATATTTCCCCCTTACAGCAGGACAAAATAGGTTTTACATTTCAAATGACTGAAACAAATCAAAAGAAGAAGAATATTTTGTGACATGTAAAATTTATTTGGTATCCATAAATAAAGTTTCTTAGCACACAGCCATGCTCACTTGGTTACATGTTGCCTCTGACTTTCTGCTAAAAAGCAGGGACGGATAATTGTGACAGAGACTGTAAGGCCTAAAGAGCTTAAAATATTTACTATTTGGCCCTTGACAGAAAATGTTTGTAGCTAAGCATTGTGGCTAAGCTAAACATATTGTAGCTAAGCATTACCTTCTGTGATGTTCCCTCCAATCATAAAGATGTTGTACATATATACAATGGAGTATTTCGCAGCCATAAGAAGGAAACAATGTCATTTTCAGCAACATGTATGCACTTAGAGATTATCATACTAAGTGAAGTAACTCAGACAGACAAAGACAAATATCATATATATGTAGAATCTCATTTTGAAAAAGACACAAATGAACTTATGTGTAAAACAGAAGCAGACTTACAGACATCAAAAACAAACTAATGGTTATGAAAAGGGAAACATGGAGGGGGGAGGATAAATCAGCAGCTTGGGATGAATACACGCCTACTACTACATACAACAAGACAGATAACTGACAAGGACTTACTATATAGCACAGGGAACTCCACCCAGTATTCTGCATAATCTCCAAGAGAAGAGAATCTAAAAAAGCATGAATATATGTATACATACAATTGAATCACTTTGCTGTACACCTGAAACTAAAACAACATTGTAAAACAACTCTACTTCAATAAAATTAAAATATTAAAAATAATTTCCCACTCATGGCCCTATCAGAGAAGGTAATGGCAACCCACTCCAGTACTCTTGCCTGGAAAATCCCATGGACGGAGGAGCCTGGTAGGCTGCAGTCCATGGGGTCGCTAGGAGTTGGACACGACTAGCGACTTCACTTTCACTTTTCACTTTCATGCATTGGAGAAAGAAATGGTAACCCACTCCAGTATTCTTGCCTTCAGAATCTCGGGGATGGGGAAGCTTGGTGGGCTGCTGTCAATGGGGTCGCACAGAGTCAGACACGACTGAAGCGACTTAGCAGCAGCAGCAGCAGCATTTTTGCATTAAGGTATGTCAGGTCAGACAGTTTATTTGAAATTCCAGTAGCTAACAGAGAGACTCCTACATAGTAGGATGTATGCATATGTATTAATGGATGGGTAAATATGAACCTTTTAATTTAGTCCTCATTGAGTGTCTCTGGGAATTGCTTACATGTCAGTTACCAAGAGAAAGACCCATTTTTATATCTATATCTATGTCTGTATCTATATCTATATGTACATAGGTTCAGCTGTATGAAAGATGACTAATTTTTTAGTATAAATTATGTGTTAGGGTTATTGCATGAAAATTACATCTCTAAATGTCTAACTTACACATGAATTGCTAAGGAAAAACACTTTCTATTTTTACATTACATGTTTAAGCTGGCGATGCACAATTATATTCAGAATACTGTGTTTATTGAAATTCTTATTCTAAAATGCAAATAAGAAACATTTTGGAGATTTTTAGGAAGTTATTCAGAGATGACAGCATGTAGGGATCATTGTGCTTTCATGCTTAGTCGCTCAGTCCTGTCTGATTCTTTGTGACCCCATAGACTCTAGCCCATCAGGCTCCTCTGTCCCTGGGATTTCTCAGGCAAGAATACTGAAGTGGGTTGCCATTTCCTCCTCCAGTGGATTTTTCCCTACCCAGGGATCTAAGCTGCATCCCCTGCATCTCCTGCATTGGCTGGCAGATTTTTGATCACTGAGTGACCTGGGAAGCCCAGGGATCATTGTAAAAATTCATAAAATGTTACTTATTTTCATATGTTTAAATTAATCAAGCTTTAATATTTTATTTTCATTTGCTATAGATGCTGTTTAAATTTCAAAGTATAATTTATTTTTTTAATATCTGAGATGATAGAGTTTTATATAAAAATAATTTTTGAAGAAGAGTTTTTAACAAATTTAAAAGGATTTTTAGAAATGTCAATAGACACTTCTTTTAAGGTTATCTTTAATACCAAGAATTATACCATATTTTGGTTTTTAGCTTAGCTCTTTGCCATGAATAATTCAAGTGCCATTTCTTCTAACTCAGGGACCCCAGATGAAAATGAAAGCTGACAAGATTTTGTACATAACTTCCAAGTATGACATAGAAAAACTTACCCTGTTAATTCCATTTAAAAATAAACAAAAAGCTGCCAACCTATGTATGTTTAGGCTGTCTCAGAATTCTAATATCAAAGATAAGATTAATATTGTCTAATGGCATTTTATTTTATGTCTTCTTTTTTAATCAGATGTTTAAAAATAACTAGCTGGTATGACTGGCATTTGATATAAGCTTCTTTTTTCCCCATTTATAGAACTTGTAACAATCACTTAGTCATGTGAATTAAAATTACTCCATATGTTTGATCAAAATGTTAAACAATATGATCCCTTAAAATAAAAATCATGCAGACAAATTAACATTATTTTAACACTCACTGAGTCCTTGGAAATTTTAGTAGGGTAAGCTATATTTTTAGACTAAATTAAAAAGGATGTGTATTCATTGGATATTTTAATTTTTTAATATCAAATATAAAATAATGAATATTTGGCATGGATAAAATACAAGTGCTCAAGAAAGTTGTGATGAAATGACAAGAAATTTGAATAAATCTTAGCTGTTGAAAAATTTACTCATAGATTTAAAATAGTTTAACCAGAAACTTAAAAGAAAAAAATTCTTAGTCAACTATTTACTTTTTTAGGGTATACGGATGTCCTTCTGAAACTGTGAAGTTTGTATGTTCACCAAAATTTATACATGTATCCATAATAAACTGTCTCTCCAAAATAAAGAGTCTACATAAAGGCTGGTTATATAGGTGTTGAAGGGTTGTACTATCAAAATTTTAACAGTTCAGTTCAGTCACTCAGTCATGTCCGACTCTTTGCAACCCCATGAATCAAAGCATGCCAGGCCTCCCTGTCCATCACCAACTCCCGGAGTTCACCCAAACTCATGTCCACCAAGTTGGTGATGCCATCCAGCCATCTCATCCTCTGTCATCCCCTTCTCCTCCTGCCCCCAATCCCTCCCAGCATCAGAGTCTTTTCCAATGAGTCAACTCTTTGCATGAGGTGACCAAAATATTGGAGTTTCAGCTTTATCATGATTCCTTCCAAAAAACACCCAGGGCTGATCTCCTTTAGAATGGACTGGTTGGCTCTCCTTGCAGTCCAAGGGACTTGCAAGAGTCTTCTCCAACACCACAGTTCAAAAGCATCAATTCTTTGGTGCTCAGCTTTCTTCACAGTCCAACTCTCATATCCATACATGACCACTGGAAAAACCATAACCTTGACTAGATGGACCTTTGTTGGCAAAGTAATGTCTCTGCTTTTGAATATGCTATCTAAATTGGTCATAACATTCCTTCCAAGGAGTATAAGTGCCTTTCAATTTCATGGCTGCAATCACCATCTGCAGTGATTTTGGAGCCCCCAAAAATAAAGTCTGACACTGTTTCCACTGTTTCCCCATCTATTTCCCATGAAGCGATGGGACCAGATGCCGTGATCTTCATTTTCTGAATGTTGAGCTTTAAGCCAACTTTTTCACTCTCCTCTTTCATCAAGAAGCTTTTTAGTTCCTCTTCACTTTCTGCCATAAGGGTGGTGTCATCTGCATATCTTATGTTATTGATATTTCTCCCGGCAATCTTGATTCCAGCTTGTGCTTCTTCCAGCCCAGCATTTCTCATGATGTACTCTGCATATAAATTAAATAAGCAGGGTGACAATATACAGCCTTGGCATACTCCTTTTCCTATTTGGAACCAGTCTGTTGTTGTTCCATGTCCAGTTCTAACTGTTGCTTCCTGATCCGCATATAGGTTTCTCAAGAGGCAGGTCATGTGGTCTGGTCTTCCTATCTTTTTCAGAATTTTCCACAGTTTATTGTGATCCACAAAGTCAAAGGCTTTGGCATAGTCAATAAAGCAGAAATAGATGGAACCCAAATTGAAGAATCTAAAAAGTAGTTGCTACTCTTGGCATGGTGCCACAAAAGTGAAGAAAATAGAACAAAGAAATGAAGGAGTTCGTAAGAAGATTGTGAGCTTAAAGGATTCAAGGATAGAGATAAGCTTGAACCCTGTCTATGGTTCCTGACAAATTTTTGCTAGTTATATTTGATGGAATGTGATGAAACTGAAGGTTATCTGGGAGTGATAGAAATTAGAGGCTGGAATCAACTGCCAATGGCAAAGCCAAGTGCCTTTGCTGAGACTGAGAGCCAGGGTGGGTCAAAATGTCACTGACTGAACAAGATAAATTATCCTACAGAAAATATGACAAAAAGAGCAATTTAAGTCATTTTTAGTGACACTGATTGGGCTGTCTTCAATAATTCATTTTTCCCCCTCCAAGCTACTCTCTGTCCACACTTAGTGAATATATATGATCTCCACCATAAAAACACTGTGATCCAAACTATCACTTAAGTTGGAGTTCAGTGGCTCTTTTATCCCCCTTTTTTTTTCATGTCTTGTGTGGAGACAAGACCCCCATTTGATTGCCTAAATCTTTGCATTTCTGCCACGGTTGACTTTCTGTAGATATGTTATTAATGATCAGTAAACCATACAGATGCAAGATGCAAGATGGTGGAGTAGAAGGATGTGTGCTAATTTATCCTGCAAGAACTCCAAACCTGCAGCTTGCCACTGAACAACCCTTGAAGGAGAATGTTAGATCCCACCAGAAAAAGATTCCCCATGTCGAAGGGTAAAGGAGAAGCCCCAGCAAGATAGTAGGAGGGGGAAATTGCATTTAGAATCAAATCCCCTATACTCCAGACATGCTAAGAGGGCTCAAGCAACCCTTGTGCACAACAGGAGCCAGAGACCACACAGAGACTGAGCCAGATCTGACTTTGAGTGTTAGAGTATCTCCTGCGGAGGCATGGGTCTGCAGTGGCCTGCCACAGGGGCAGAGGCTCTTGTTGCAGCAGAACTGGGTCACCCAGCATGTGGCATAAGCCCTCTCAGAGGAGGTCCCATTAACTCCACCATAGAGCCACCAAGATGACTACCCACAAGCTGCAGAACAATTATAACAAATGAATTCTCACACTGTTAAGAAAGTTCGGGTACCCACAACAGATTTCCCAACCTGGGGATCTGGCAAAGGGACTGAGAACCCCTGGAGAATTTGATTTGGAGGCCAGTGGGATTTGATTATAGAACTTACGTAGGACTGGGGAAACAAACTCTTGGAGGGCACAAACAAGACCATGTGAATACCAGGATCCAGGAGAAAGGAGCAGTGATCCCACAAGACTGACCCAGACTTGCCTGTAAGTGTCCAGGAGTCTCCAGCAGAGGTGAGGGTCGACAGTGGCCTGCTACAGGGTCATGGGAACTGAATACAAGAATGTATGCACAAGACCTTTTGAAAGACATCTTCATTATCTTCATTACCCCTACCATAGTATGGTCTATGTCAAACAACAGAGAGGGAACACAGCCCCTCCCTTCAACAGAAAATTGGATTAAAAATTTACTGAGCATGGCCCTTCACAACAAGAACCAGTTTCCCCTACTGTCAGTCTCTCCCATCAGGAAGAATCCATAAACCTCTTATCCTTACCTATCAGAGAGCAGACAGAATGAAAACCACAGTCACAGAAAACTAATCAAACTGATCAAATGGACCACAGCCGTGTCTAACTCAAGGAAACTATTATCCATGTTGTGAAGGGCCCAACCAATATGGACGGGTCATGGTGGAGATTTCTGACAAAACGTGGTCCACTGGAGAAGGGAATGGCAAACCACTTCTGTATTCTTGCCTTGAGAACCCCATGAACACTATGAAAAGGAAAACAAAGATATCACACTAAAAGATGAACTCCCCAGGTCACTAGGTGCCCAATATGCTACCAGAGAAGAATGAAGAAATAACTCAAGAAAGAATGAAGAGAAAGAGCCAAAGTGAAAACAACACACAGTTGTGGATGTGACTGGTGATGGAAGTTAAGTCCAATGCTGTAAAGAGCAATATTGCATAGGAACTGGAATGTAGGTACATGGATAAAGGTAAATTGGAAGTGGCTAAACACAAAATGGCAAGAATGAACATTGACATTTTAGGAATCAGTGGAATAAAATGAACTGCAATGGGCAAATTTAATTGAGATGATCATTGTATGTACTACTGTAGGCAAGAATCCCTAGAAGAAATGGAATAGCCTTCATAGTCAACAAAAGGGTCTGAAAT
This sequence comes from Bos mutus, assembly GCF_027580195.1. NCBI lineage: Eukaryota > Metazoa > Chordata > Mammalia > Artiodactyla > Bovidae > Bos > Bos mutus. The sequence goes on along the minus strand of NC_091636.1, from coordinate 47,753,852 downwards.
GCATCTCTTGGGTGCAATCTCAAAAACGACAGAATGATTTCTGTTCATTTTCAAGGCAAACCATTCAATATCAAGGTAATCCAAGTCTATGTCCCAATCACTATGCTGAAGAAGCTGAAGTAGAATGGTTCTATGAAGACCTACAAGACCTTCCAGAACTAACACTCCAAAAAGATGGCCTTACCATCATAGGGGACTGCAAGTCAAAAGTAAAAAGTCAAGAGATACCTGGAGTACCAGGCACATTTGGTCTTGGAATACACAATGAAGCAGGACAAAGACTAACAGAGATTTGTCAAGAGAATGCACTGGTCATAGCAAACACCCTCTTCCAACAACACAAGAGATGACTCTACATATGGACATTACCAGATGGTCAATACTTAAATCAAATTGATTATATTATCTGCAGCCAAAGATGGAGAAGCTCTATACAGTCAGTAAAAACAAGACTGGGAGCTGATTATGGCTCAGATCATAAATTCCTTACTGCAAAATTCAGACTTAAATTGAAGAAAGTAGGTCAAGAAACATTTGACCACTCAGATATGACCTAAATTATATCCCATATGATTATACAGTGAAAGTGACAAATAGATTCAAGGGATTAGATTTGATAGAGTGCCCAAAAACTTATGGACAAAGGTTCATGACTTTGTACAGGAGGCAGTGATCAAGGTCATTCCCAATAAAAAGAAATGCAAAAAGGCAAAATGGTTGTCTGAAGAGGCCTTACAAATAGCTGAGAAAAGAAAAGAAGCAAAAGGCAAAGGAGGAAATATATCTCCATCTGAATGCAGAGTTCTAAAAAATGACAAGGAGAGATAAGAAAGCCTTCCTCAGTGACCAGTGCAAAGAAATAGAGGAAAACAATACAATGAGAAAGACTAGTGATCTCTTCAGGAAAATTTGAGATACCAAGGGAACATTTCATGCAAAGATGGGCACAATAAAGGACAGAAATGGTAAGAATCTAACAGAAGCAGAAGATATTAAGAAGAAGTGGCAAGAATACATAGAAGAACTGTATAAAAAAGATCTTCATGACCTAGAAACCATGATGGTGTGATCACTTAGAGATATGTTGGAGTGTGAAGTCAAGTGGGCCTTAGGAATCATTACTATGAATGAAGCTGTTGGAGGTGATGGAATTCCAGTTGAGTTATTTCAGATCCTAAAAGATGATACTGTGAAAATGCTGCATTCAGTATGCCAGCAAATTTGGAAAACAGCAGTGGCCACAGGACTGGAAAATGTCAGTTTTCATTTTAATCCCAAAGAAAGGCAAGGCCAAAGAATGTTCAGACTATCACACAATTGCACTCATATCAAATGATAACAGAGTGATTCTGAAAATTCTCCATGCTAAGACTTCAACAGTATGCGAACTGCAAACTTCCAGATGTTCAAGCTGGATGTAGAAAAAGCAGAGGAACCAGAGATCAATATCCAACATCATTGGACCATCAAAAAAAAAAAATTCCAGATAAACACCTACTTCTGCTTTATTGACTACACCAAAGTTTTTGACTGTGTGGATCACAGTGTACTGTAGACAATTCTGAAAAAGATGGGAAATACCAGACCACCTGACCTGCCTCCTGAGAAATCTGTATGCAGGTCAAGAAGCAACAGTTGGAACTGGACATGGAACAATGGACTGGTTCCAAATTGAGAAAGGGGTACATCAAGGCTGTATATCATCACCCTGCTTATTTAATGCAGAGTATATAATGGGAAATGCCAGGCTGGATGAAGCACAACCTGTGAGCAATATTGTCAGGAGAAATATCAATAACCTCAGATATGCAGATGACACCACACCTGTGGCAGAAAATGAAGAAGAACTAAACAGTCTCTTGTTGAAAGTGAAAGAGGAGAATGAAAATGTTGGTTTAAAATCCAACATTCAAAAACTAAGAACATGTCATCCAGTCCCATCTCTTCATGGCAAATAGATGGGGAAACAATGGAAACAGTGAGAGACTTTATTTTCTTGGGCTCTATAATCACTGTTGATGGTGACTGCAGCCATGAAATTAAAAGGCACTTGCTCCTTGGAAGAAAAGCTATGAAAAACCTAGATAGAATATTCAAAAGCAGAGACATTACTTTGTCAACAAAGGTTCGTCTAGTCAAGGCTATGGTTTTTCCAGTAGTCATGTATGGATGTGAGAGTTGGACTATAAAGAAAGCTGAGCACCAAAGAACTGATGCTTTTGAACTGTGGTGTTGGAGAAGACACTCGAGAGTCTCATGGACTGCAAGGAGATCCAACCAATCAATGCTAAAGGAAATCCATCCTAAATATTCATTGGAAGGATTGATGCTGAAGCTGAAGCTCCAACATTTGGCCACCTGATGCAAAGAAGTGACTCATTGGAAAGGATTCTGATACTGGGAAAGACTGAAGACACGAGCAAAAGGGGACAACAGAGGATAAGATGATTGGATGGCATTACCAACTCAATGGACATGAATTTGAGCAAACTCCAGGAGTCGGTGATGGACAGGGAAGCCTGGCATGTTGCAGTACATGGGGTAGTAAAGTGTCGGACACAACAGAGTGACTGAACTGAAATCATGCAGATAGCCATTTAATCACTGCATATTGTTGTTAATATTTTGAGCAAATAATATTTGCTATTGTGTGGTCAAGTATGGATCAAATATACCAAGGATGATCAGATTCCAAAAAATATCACTGGTTATGCTATTCCATATAGATGTCTAGGTTAGCTGAAGGACTACAGTGTACAAGCAAAGATGGTGATCTGCAACCATAAGAAGGTATGAAATATTGTCATTTGTAGCAATATGTGTGGACCTAGAGAATATCTTACTAAGTAAGTCAAAGACAAATATTATATATACAATATCACATATATGGAATCTAAAAAACAATGCAAATGAAGGTATATACAAAACAGAAACACTCATAGATACAGAGAACAACCTTATGGTTACCAAAGAGGAAAAGGTGGGATGGAGATTAAATTAAGAGTATGGGATAACAGATACACACTACTCTCTCTCTCTCTCTCTTTCTCCCCTATATATATATATAATATAAAACATATATATATGTGTGTATGTATGTATATATATGTATGACTGAATCACTTTTTTGTACACCTGAACTAACATAATATAGTAAATCAACTATATTCCATTTTTTAAAAGAAAAGAAAATGGGGGCTCTTATTCAATACATTTATGAGAAGTCTTCTGTATGTTATTTATTTTTAAAATAACAAAGTACTGCATACTCATAAAATATTCCATGACAACACTCAGTTTGCATTTCACTCACAGTTTACATGATGGAACAAAATGTTCCCTTTTAAAAATTGTTTCTCAATAATTTGTGACAGTTAGAAACATAAGTATGTTCATAATTTTCCTAAAGGCGTTATATGCTACTTGACCTCACTTTTGTGTGTTATTTCATGGATGTATTTATCAACCAATATATATTTATTACTTTTGATTTTTCTTAATTGCTGTGCGGTGGATTTTCCTCTTTTAATTGGTAGCAGTGTCACCTATGCACAAAGTTGGAATGCTATTCTTGCAAGTATAAAGTTAATAGATCAAAATTAATCATAGGTTGAAATCTTTGAAATTGCTATAATTATTTGATAGCAGAAGTGATAAACTCTAACCAAAAAGACTAGGGGGTTATAATATTTTATTAATGTACCAACCTACCATTTAAGATATAGTTTTATTTTATAGTGCTATAGATCTTTTACATTATTATCAATGTGGTTGTTGGAATGTGTGCAAGGATTTTTTTTCCCATGCATCTATAATCTAACTTTGGTAGCCTGTGATGCTGCTTTTTGTTTGACCATCAGGGTGATCTACTGGGCTTATTTTGTCTGCTGAATGAATGATGAAGTCTTATGTGATATTATATTAGGCTAAACAAAGTTCTTGGAGGAAGGATATTTTAAGTCACCTATATTTGGAAAAACTGCACCTGAACCAGACAAATGTGTTAGAGAATAGTGGATATTGTGTATGCATTCTAGCTCGAACCATTATTCTTGAGCTTGTGATAATCTAAAGTGTAACTGAATATAAGATATTTGGTCAAAATCATTGCTGAATTCTGAAGAGGGCAGTAAGTAATGCTCCCTTTCCTTCCTAAGTATTGGGCTTCCTTGGTGTCTCAGATGGTAAAAAGTCTGCCTGCAGTGCGGGATATCTGGGTTCAATCCCTGGGTTAGGAAGATCCCCTGGAGAAGGAAATGGCAACCCACTCCAGTATTCTTGCCTGGTAAATCCTTCCTAAATATTAACCCTGTTTTAAAAGATTGATGAATAATGAAATATTGAATCCAAAGCAATACAAGATCACAGCTTGGGTTTTTGAACAGATCAAACCACTTAAATTTACTCTCAATTCTTACTGGAGGTGTGCAAGAGAAAGTGAATAACTCTATGGAGCAGATATATTATTAACTTACTGACTCAAACTCATTCAGGCATGTTGTTGGAGATAGAAACAACTTCTGCTTATGATTGCAAAGGCTGCCTTTCCCCCAGACATTAACCTAGCCTACTTACACATCGAAGCAAGAATAGTGAAGTCTTCTATTTTTATGAAGGCAGTAAGACCTGTAAACTTAGAGAAGAATGATTCACATGTATTCAGTGACTACTGTGTACCACAAGTACCTAGTATTTCACATCTATTCCATTGGGAAAATCTAAGAAATATTGAAAGGGAAGACAGAAATATTATGAGTTTAGAATCTATGCTAAAAAAGCATGAGAATTGGGATTATCGTTGACTCTAATTATACCCTATCTTTTTAAAGATATTTCCTTCTAGTACCAAGAGATTTGGTGTACACAAAATATTTGTTGCTAATGTTTCCTACTCATTTGTGGAGTATCTTCTTTTTATCTCTCAATGAAATTATGAGACTTTAGGTTCTTGATGTTTGGAGTAATAGAATATCATCAGATTTAGACTAATACTTAATGACTCATAACAGCTCAAACTTTTTTAAACTATAAATGCAACTTCTTTATTCAGAATACTTTTCTCTTTGAAATCTCTTTTTATTGTGCATGCTATTCACAATTGTCATGCCAATATCCAATATTTTAACATATCTGATCAGCAATGGATAGAGAGAGACAAAGAGACAGAGAGACTGGGCTTCAGAACCATAGATTTGATAAATTACTAGAATTCACCACACAGCTCTTAAATCAACTTTTATAAACTTGAGCACATCACGCGCGTGCACACACGGCACACACAAACTAAACAAACAAAAAGCACTGACATTCCAAACATATGACATTAAAAATTAAGAAAAATCTTTATCTCTCCTGTCCTTTTCCACACTCAAAGATGGTTATTTTCATTTTACTTCCCAAATATATTTCATAGCAAAAAATCTATAATGATAAAGAACATATATTATTATGTTGGTCATAGGTAAATTGGAACTTTTGGAAACATGATAAAATTTTGAGAGGGGAAACCTCTCAGAATACTTCAGTCAAATAAGTCTTTGCACATATTCTCTAGAGGTAAAATTCAAATAATTAATTATGGAAAATTGCCACAGAATATAGAGTTAACTCCTAGTCACATTCACACATTGGTATAAACATTGAGGAAGGAGAGTCATATTTTTACCCATGCATAAGTGTGATATAGACGCTACATTTTGATCTCTTGTGATTATAAAGGAAGCTGCCCAACCAAGTCATGATTAAGCAGTATTAATCCTATTTTAAAAATCATTACATATTGATCTGTAACACAACAAAATCATTTATATGCAGACTAGATGATCTAAACCTTTAACAATTTTCCATTTCACCACAACTGCCTTAGGGTAATGGTCTGCAGGATTGGCTTACAGTTGCTCACAGAGCCTCTTGTTAGCATCTCTTCTCCATTTACATTCAATAGGACAGGTAGGCAGGTTGAAATCAGCCATGCAGTATTTTCATCATGAAAGCTGACAAACACTGCAAATCAAGGCTTCTTTCCACCTCTATAAGAAGAGCCTGTTTTTGAGTATTTACCAGCACATCGCTGCTTAAAATCCATGTAGGAGATTCAGAATCATAGTTTTAAATATTTTATTATTTAGGAGAATACATTATTTTGAATTTTATTGTGATACAAGCAAACAAATTGAAATATCTTTTATTTAGTCCAAGAATGATTTTAACTTTGCTGACATTTAAATGTATCGCATCATTCTTTCTTATTTGAGAGCAAGTGGAAAGGCAAAGAGTTGAACTTTATTGTGAATTTCCAACCAACTACCTCTTCATTCACTTTTATATATAGTTGCCTCTTTTTAACCTTTCAAGATGAACGATAAATTGCATCTCCCTGAACCAAGTCACTGTTCAGTTAATGTAATCTCTGCTTAAAATCAAACAGGCACTGATCATTTTACAGATGTTATTTTATTACTGTCAGTTGGGTCATACATTTTTCTGAAGTGAAAGTAAAAAAAAAAAAAATGGAATATTTTGAAAGATAATGTTCTGGAAGTAGCAATTCACTGTTGAAAACCACAATGAGATTGCTGACAAAAGATCAAGTTTGGGTCAATTAAAGAAACAATTTGTTTTTTCCTCCCTGAAACTAGTTTTGTTTTTTTTTTTTTTGCATATAGATATGAAAATGTAAAAAGTTAAGTTTTTTTCTTCTAGTAAGTAAATAAATCTCTCTTGCCATCATCATAGAAGTAAATGTAATGTGAATTGCAGAGATAATTTATTTAAATAGAGACATTCATTTAGAAATACAACTATATCTCAGTTAGTAATCTCTAACTAGAATTAGGTGAAATGTTACAATAGTTCATTGCAATTATTGAACTGTGAGAAATACTAAATGTATATGCGCACACATATGTACACTACTTCTTATTTCAATTCAAAAATGTATAGGTTTTTAAAGGCCTTCTTTTACATGTTGAGCATGGCTAAAAAATAGAAATTAGTATCCTATTCTTGGAAGCTGTCTTAGAAGTCTCCAACTATTCAGAGTTTACAAAAATTTCTATAAACCATAGAGTATTTATAGGATGGGGCTTCCCTGGTAGCTCAGACGGTAAAGTGTCTGCCTACAATGCGGGAGACCCGGGTTCCATTCTTGGGTCGGGAAGATCCCCTGGAGAAGGAAATGGCAACCCACTCCAGTATTCTTGCCTGGAAAATCCCATAGCCTGAGGATCCTGGTAGGTTACAGTCCATGGGGTTGCAAAGAGTCGGACATGACTGAGTGACTTCACTTCACTTTCACTATTTATAGGATTGTGTTTGGGGGTTATGCAGGTTATAATATTGTAGGCTTGATTTGTCCATAACAGTAACAAAGGATGATAATTAATCTGTATGATTGTAAAACAGGTATGTTCAATTCACAATAACCAGGTAGAGAAAAGTGGGTGATGAGGACAAGAACCACAAAAACTAGATTAATTGATGACCTGAAAATATACAGCTATAGCACTTAGGAACTGATTTCTCCTATCCAGGTTTGTAGTCTAAGCCATCATGAGAAAATTGTTTGTAGTAAATTGAACAAAAATATAGAAAATTTAAAATTCTTAGTTTGAATATTTAGCAGCAAAATAAAATTTCAGAGCTTTTAATTTCTTGAGATTTTAATAAGATCAGGCTATCAAGAAAAACCAAGCATGAGAGAGAAAAGCCAAAATGAAAAACAATGACAGTAAATTAACCAGAGAGTAGGCAATTGAAAAATAGTTTAAAACCTAAAGATTAAAAAATATATAAAAACTTGAATGAAGATACTCAGGGAATGTCAAGAAATTATTGTATTCATGGATTATGTAACATAAAACTATAATGTAAAACTAAGATGTAATTTTTCTCCCCCAAAATATTGAATTAAGAATTAGAATATAGAACAGTTTTCACTGAAAGGTTAAGTAAATTAGAAAAAAAAATAGAGAATATAAGAGTTATATGAGGAAATTTAAGATATTCAGTATCACAAGGGACATGTGAAATGGAATAATTGGCTACATATGAACCAAAAACAGAAGGGAAATAATCAGAGAGAATGACCTCATGAGACTTCAAACTGAAAAATGCTAAGATAGTGTCTAAAATGACTCAAGTTTATACAAATTACCGATTTTATCTTACAATTCTGAAGACAAGAAAAACATTAAAAAGAACAAAAAAATAATACACAACACAAAGAAGCCAGAAAGGCATCATGTTTTGCCTCATCAATTACAAATTGTAGAAAATAATGATATATTTCTTTTAAAGAGTGATGAAAAATCTGCCTGCCAATGCAGGAGACACAGGTTTGATCCCTAGGGTCAGAAAGGTCCCCAGAATAAGGAGATGACAATCCACTCCAGTATTCTTCTCTGGGAAATCCCACGGACAGAGGAGGTTGACAGGATATAGTCCAGCAGAGTCAGACAGGACATAGCCACTGAAAAGCAACAACACGTTTAAAAGTAAAGTATGTATATTCAAATAATAAATAAACCTACTTTGCAAAAGGCATTTTTAGACAAATAAGCATAGAGCAAAATTATCTCACATGAACCCACTTTCAATAACTTACTTAAAAATTAATTCAGAGGAACATGGGATTAATATAAGATATAAGAGATTGTGATATACAGATAACAGTACTTTAAAATCAGTGAAACAACAACAACAACAAAAATCAGTGAAACAACAACAAAAAAAGGATCAACACAAAGACAGCTGGGTAGGAAACTATTAGGAAACTGGTCCCAGCAGGAACGGGCTAGAGTGTTCCAGGATAGAGGTCACTAGGGGAAAAGAAAAATGAAAATCCCCAGTCAACAAGGAGGATATTTTGACTAATAGCATTCAAAATTTCGAGGTTGTTATAAAATAAAGCAATTCAAAGTGAAAATAAGAGTAAAAAAGCAAAAACCAAAGAAACAAAAATCTCTAGGAAAAAGTAAAAACAAATCACCACCACCAAAAGCCTCATATTAAAAAATTTTTCCTAGTGTAAAGCAAATAAATTGTGGCTGGCAGGATTTTAGCAAATGGTAGAGACATATATTAAACTTTGTTCTTATTTCTTTGCTTAAAAGATACAGCATTAAATCCAGGAAAGTAATATAATCATTACTCACATTTGTTTCAATGTAAGCTATATTTGTATAGTAGTTGCAATATAAATGGTGTTCTAAGCTTTATGACCAAAGCACTGAAAAACTTCAAATGGATTCTGATACAAATGAATGTTAAAGACAGCAGCAATCTAAAAATATGTGTCCTTTGCTATAATTTAGGATACAGAGGTAGGATGAGAAAATGAAAATAGTACATAAGACAAATATATCTTCAAATGTGGAGAATTACTGGATCTGTGAAAGATTCAACTGACCAGCAACAACAAAAAGACTTTAAATATATAATTTAAATTTATAAGTGAATGCAAGGTCAAGACTTCTAAGAGCTGTAAAAGCTTATAAAACATCAGGTGCCAGTAAATATTGTGTCTAATTTTAGCAAATCAGTATCAAAAATAAAATTAGAATTATGCAGATATCCACAAGAAGAATTAAAACAAAAGAATTAAAAGAGCATGTCTATGACAGTAGGACTGAAGGAAAAAAGAGAAAAAGCAGAACATTGCTTTTCCATTCAGTTCATTTCAGTGGCTCAGTCAAGTCCTACTCCTTGTGACCCCATGGACTGCAGCACACCAGGCTTCCCTGTCCATTGCTAATTCCCAGAGCTTACTCAAACTCATCTCCATTGAGTCTGTGATGCCATCTAACCATCTCATCCTCTGCTGTCTCCTTCTCCTCCTGCCTTCAATCTTCCCCAGAATTATGTCTTTTCTAATGAATCAGTTCTTCACATCAGGTGGCCAAAGTATTGGAGCTTCAACTTCAGCATCAGTCCTAACAATGAATATTCAGGACTGATTTCCTTTAGGATTGCCTGGTTTGATCTCCTTGCAGTCCAAGGGACTCTCAAGAATCGTCTCTAACGCCACAGTTCAAAAGCATTATTTCTTCAGTGTTCAGCTTTTTTTATGGTCCGACTCTCACATCCATACATGACTACTGGAAAAACCATAGCTTTGACTAGACAGACCTTTGTCGGCAGAGTAATGTCTCCACATTTTAAAATGCTGTCTAAGTTTGTCATAGCTTTTCTTTCAAGGAGCAAGCATTTTTAAATTTTATGGTTGCAGTCACCATAGTTTTGTAGTATTCTGATTTAATATTAACTATTTTTCTATTCTTGAAAATGTTTCAGTAAGTATCTTTCCACCATTGTTCTCCATAATAGTCTCTCTTTACTTCAACCTCACAAATATACATTCAAGTTTGAACTAATCTACAAAGATTATACCTGACAGATGATTTTATCACATAAAGTCAAATCTGTCCATCTCATCTACAGCCTTCTTTAAACCTGAACATACTGTGCCTTTAAAATGTTATCCTCATTAACCACATTACATGCCCATTGATCAGTTCATCTCCAGTTTTACCAACTAAATACTTCTAAAAATGAAAGAATTAGGCAATTGGACTAGAGAGTTGGTGAAAAATCAAATGCTCTCATTCAGTAAATACTGAAATAAAATTATAATGGGGAGAAATTGTTTAGCCTAATAAATATGTATTATTAGGATATCTATGCTTATAAATGTGTATCTATATGAGATAAATTTTATTTTTCCTCTTACTTTAAAATAATTATGCATATACACATAGAAAGAATGTTGTTTTTCAGTGGTAATTATGATATATCTGAATCTAAGTCAAGTTCCTTACAGATATTTGCATTGCATTCATTTGCCATGACCAGTGAATGTCAACTGGAAATGAATAAATACCCTATTATCAAGGAATCTATTATATTTAATCCCTGTGATCTTTCCTCCAGAACCCATATCCCGAAGGAAAGCATCAGAAAGACACAACTGAGGAATATTCTAAAACATACCTGACCAATACTCCTCAAAACTGGCAGTGTCATAAAAGACAAGGAAACACTAAGAAGCTGTCAGCCAAAAAGTGTCTGAAACAAGACCACTAAATGGCATGTGGTGTTCTGCATGAGATCCTGAAACAGAAAAAGGATATTGGCTAAAACTGAGGAAACATGAAAAAAATGTATGAACTTCAGTTAGCAATACTGTATCACTGTTGTCCATTAACTGACAAACGTACCACAGCAATGTAAAATGATAAGGATAGGGCAAATTGGGTATCAAGAGTAGAGACATTTCTCTGTACTATCTTTGGTACTCTCTTTAAATCTAAAACTATCCTAAAAGTGGAAGCTTATTTAAATTTTTTAAAGTAATGAAACTGAAAATGCACAGTGAAAAAGGTAAAAACAAGAACATTCAGGTCAGTAGGGATATAAAAAGGTTTGTTTCAATCAAAGATTTTTTCCTTCTTTTTTAATAAGTGAGAGATTTCTTATGTAGAACAAATGGGATTTCAAAACATGCCTCTTGTCCTTCCTGGTCATCTATGACCTGTTGTAAAAGAAGTATTGTTTTGCCATCATAAGAACCAAAGATTCAGAGTAGGGAAAATGAGTTAAATCTCATCTGTCATAGTAAACTCATTCCAGTTTATATTCTGACTACCATGGGCTAGTTAGGCCAAATCTCAGCAAATCACCTGTATTGCATTACACATATTGCTTTTCTCATAAGCAAAATGAAGATATAATGCCTATCACATAACTTTATGTTATTAGTAATTAATGGAGACATTTGATGCAAAGCAGTAGCATAGTGACTGGTATATCAAATGTGTCATTTTACCCTGACTTGATGAAAAACATAGACTAGTGGTTCTAGTTAAATTGCCCAATACATTAAAATGATTTAAGATGTAGTTCATTCTGTACCTCAAGAAAAATATAGCTGGTTTAATATAATTATACTTATTTCTTGATGTTCTGCAGAAAACTAAACTCATCCAAAGCAAGAGATAAGATATAAAGGGGAAAAGTTTGCATGGTCAAATATAAAAAATTAAACCAATTACTAATGAACTTAAAGCTTTATATAAGCTAAAGAAAGACTTATATACAATTTAGCCAAGTTCATCATACATTGTTACCCCAGGTTGCAACTTATATAAAACTGCATATGTGAGTGTAGTGTATAACATGAATGACTGCACAGAGCAGTCATGCATTTTCCAAATGTTTTTAACTCTTTTTCTGTAACACAACTCATAATTGTGGTCCTCAAAGCATTCTCAGAAAATTTGAATTAAAGTCAAATTCTGATATCAATATTTGTCAATTTAGACATAAACAAAATCCTAAGCTCTCCAAAATAGAGATACAGCACTTTTCATTTGATCATGCTTAGCATAATCACACACAAGTTTTCAATATAGTTCCTTTCAAAATGTAAATGGCTATAAATTTAAAACAATTCATAGCATAAGTTTAAAAATTTGTATCACGAAGTGAATTTCTCAGGTAACAAATGTAACCAAACTTTGTCATATAGCTATATGTGCCATAAATATGAATTAGAAGGTAACAAAAATAAGTGAGAAGCTTAACATATATGTTTGCACACACACACACACACACAAATACATATGCACAAAACATCAAGGAAACAAAACAAAGGAGATTATGACTGGGTTAATTTAATGGGATTTAAACATTTGTGTCCATTGCTCATGAGAGAATTGTTATTCTCAGAAGGAATATAGGCCAGTTATTCCTATTCACCCTGGTTATATAAGAGATATCAAGAATATGTTGAAGTGTTATATTTATAGGGCTTCCCTGGTGGCTTAGATGGTAAAGAATCTGCCTGCAATGTGGGAGACCCGGGTTCAATCCCTGGGTTGGGAAGATCCCCTGGATTAGGAAATGGCAACCCACTCCAGTATTCTTGCCTGAAGAATTCCACAGACCGAAGAGCCTGGAGGGTTTAATCCATGGGGTCGCAAAGAGTTGGACACAACTGAGTGGCTAACATGCACACACATACACACACACATACACATTATGTTTAAAAACATTCCTATGGATCTACACGGTGAATTAGCTCTTTTTTTTTTTTTTTTTTGATTTTTTTTTAAATTTTATTTTATTTTTAAACTTTACATAATTGTATTAGTTTTGCCAAATATCAAAATGAATCCGCCACAGGTATACATGTGTTCCCCATCCTGAACCCTCCTCCCTCCTCCCTCCCCATACCATCCCTCTGGGTCATCCCAGTGCACTAGCCCCAAGCATCCAGTATCATGCATCGAACCTAGACTGGCAACTCGTTTCTTACCTGATATTTACATGTTTCAATGTCATTCTCCCAAATCCTCCCACCCTCTCCCTCTCCCACAGAGTCCATAAGACTGTTCTATACATCAGTGTCTCTTTTGCTGTCTCGTACACCGGGTTATTGTTACCATCTTTCTAAATTCCATATATATGTGTTAGTATACTGTATTTATGTTTTTCCTTCTGGCTTACTTCACTCTGTATAATAGGTTCCAGTTTCATCCACCTCATTAGAACTGATTCAAATGTATTCTTTTTAATGGCTGAGTAATACTCCATTGTGTATATGTACCACGGCTTTCTTATCCATTCATCTGCTGATGGACATCTAGGTTGCTTCCATGTCCTGGCTATTATAAACAGTGCTGCGATGAACATTGGGGTACACGTGTCTCTTTCCCTTCTGGTTTCCTCAGTGTTTATGCCCAGCAGTGGGATTGCTGGATCATAAGGTAGTTCTATTTCCAGTTTTTTAAGGAATCTCCACACTGTTCTCCATAGTGGCTGTACTAGTTTGCATTCCCACCAACAGTGTAAGAGGGTTCCCTTTTCTCCACACCCTCTCCAGCATTTATTATTTGTAGACTTTTGGATTGCAGCCATTCTGACTGGTGTGAAATGGTACCTCATAGTGGTTTTGATTTGCATTTCTCTGATAATGAGTGATGTTGAGCATCTTTTCATGTGTTTGTTAGCCATCTGTATGTCTTCTTTGGAGAAATGTCTGTTTAGTTCTTTGGCCCATTTTTTGATTGGGTAGTTTATTTTTCTGGAGTTGAGCTGTAGGAGTTGCTTGTATATTTTTGAGATTAGTTGTTTGTCAGTTGCTTCATTTGCTATTATTTTCTCCCATTCTGAAGGCTGTCTTTTCACCTTGCTAATAGTTTCCTTTGATGTGCAGAAGCTTTTAAGGTTAATTATGTCCCATTTGTTTATTTTTTATTTTATTTCCAATATTCTGGGAAGTGGGTCATAGAGGATCCTGCTGTGATGTATGTCAGAGAGTGTTTTGCCTATGTTCTCCTCTAGGGGTTTTATAGTTTCTGGTCTTATGTTTAGATCTTTAATCCATTTTGAGTTTATTTTTGTGTATGGTGTTAGAAAGTGGTCTAGTTTCATTCCTTTACAAGTGGTTGACCAGATTTCCCAGCACCACTTGTTAAAGAGATTGTCTTTAATCCATTGTATATTCTTGCCTCCTTTGTCAAAGATAAGGTGTCCATATGTGCGTGGATTTATCTCTGGGCTTTCTATTTTATTCCATTGATCTATATTTCTGTCTTTGTGCCAGTACAAAGCAATTTATAGATTCAACGCAATCCCCATCAAGCTACCAACAGTATTCTTCACAGAGCTAGAACAAATAATTTCACAATTTGTATGGAAATACAAAAAACCTCAAATAGCCAAAGCGATCTTGAGAAAGAAGAATGGAACTGGAGGAATCAACCTACCTGACGTCAGGCTCTACTACAAAGCCACAGTTATCAAGACAGTATGAATTAGCTCTTAATTTTGTAAATGTTATGGAATCCTTTGATACTATGATGACAGCTACTGCTGGTATAAATATACGAGTATACAAGGCACATCCACTCAAGACTGTAACTATGATTTCGAATGATTCATAGACTCCCTCAATCCTATTCATGATTTATTGTCCTCAGGTTTTAGTCTAAAGACTTAGTGTAAAGGGCATTTTCCCATCCTGCTTAGTTAAAAAAAAAAAATTAAAGAAATTTTAAAGCCCTGCAACGCACACTAATTTGAGAAATGTTATATTTTAGTGAATGGATGTAATAGACATTCTGTAATGCATAAAGAGATATAATTTAAAACATGTGTATTAAAAAGGATGGCTATAAGAGTGATATTCTCCTCAAAACATTTTATATTGAAAAAACAAAGTTATTCCATGGGAAATTTAAAAAAGAGAATATGATTTTCAGCAAGAATCCAGATTTTTAAAAAATGCAGTTTTCACTGAGGTAGTCAAATACCTATGACAGAAGAATAAACAAATTGGTGTAGAAGAGCAAAATCATATGTAGGCTTATTTTGATCTAGCTTTATTTTAAATTAATACATGTTTAAATATAAATATATATATATATTATTTTTAGTAAAAGTGAGCTGGCAGAATAATGATCTTAAATAAAACATCAAAATCATGTAAATTAAATATTAGGGGGAAAGTCATTTTCATTAAAGAAATGTAAGCTTATTTCATGTTAGAAGGGAACATATAAGATACCTAGTTGAGTCACTTTGTTTTACACATGAAGAAAAAGGAAATGGAAAGTGTCTGACCTAAAGTCTAAAGCTAACAAATATAAGATATATTATGGTTACTTTACTTTTACCATTTAGTTTAAAATGTTCTGCCTTTCAGAACATTTTAATTGTCATAACAAAGAATATATTTATTTTATTGCATAGCTTATATTGTTAAATAAATATGGTTAGAATAGTTTGATATACTCATAAATGTTTGCTAATTTTGTACCATGAATCAGTAACTTTCTAACTATTTGGAATGTAACAATTAAGAAATTGAAATAATACCTTTAGTTCTAGTGTTTGTCATCAAGCTGAATCAAAACATTAAAATCAGCTATTGAAAGCAGTGTAATAAGTGGTATGACAGGCATTTTATAAGATATATTTGAAATCTGCAGAAGGACAAGCTACTCTGGATGGGATTGTCCAAATGGAACCTCTTGGAAATCAATGTCTAAATTAAATGTGGACCTATACTTTTATATGACACTAATTCAATAATCCACTACATCCTGTCCTTTTCTCTTTTTCTACAGTCATAGCCATTCTTATTGGTTACTATAGCATAGCCTTCAAGTAGATAAAATTGTAGTAATACATTTGCATATTTTCTATGAAGTTTTTCAAAGATATACAGACTTGTAATAAGATATTAAATCTCCTTCTGTGCAAACACATTTTACAGAGCTTTGCTGTATAGTTGCAATATCAGAACATTGAGATTACAAAATCTCTCTCTCTCTCTCTCTCTCTCTATATATATATAGGGGCTTCCCTGGTGGCTCAGATGGTAAACAATCTGCCTGCAATGCACCTGAGTTTGATCCCTGGGCAGGGAAGATCCTCTGGACAAGGGAATGGTGATGCACTCCAGTATTCTTGCCTGGAGAATTCCATGGACAGAGGAGCCTGGTGGGCTACAGTGCATGGGGTCACAAAGAGTCAGACTCGAGAATGTATATTTTACTTTATATATATTCTCCAGGGGATCTTCCAAGCCCAGGGATTGAAGCTGAGTCGTCTGTATTGCAGCAGATTCTTTAACATCTGAGCCACCCGTGAAGACAGATAGATAGATATCACTCTGAGTTTTGTTGCAATAGTCAATAATTGAGTTAGATTTATTAATATGCTTGAAAACATGTGGATTTTGAGAAGCATTGCACTACTATCCTACTTTTTTGAAAGGGCACCACCATGGCAGTAATAGATATTGGAGTTTAGATAGATTAGAAATTAGATGTTAAGTAATATTTGTGCTTGTTCAGTTGCTAGGTTGCATCCAACTCATCACAACCCCATGGACTCTAGCCCACCAGGCCGCTCTGTCCATGGGATTTCCCAGGCAAGAATAATATCCAGGGTTGCCATTTTCTCCTCCAGGGGATGTTCCCGATCCTCCAGGGATCAAACCTGTGTCTACTGCAGCTCCTGCTTTGTCAGGTGGATTCTTTACCACTGAGCCACCCGGGAAGGCTAAGTAATATCTGTTATTGTTGTTCAGTCATTAAGTCATGCTTGTCTCTTTGTGACCCCATGGACTGCAGCACACCAGACTTCTATGTCCTTCGCTATCTCCTGGAGTTTGCTCATGTTCATGTCCGTTAAGTGGGTGATGCTATATTGGCAAAAAAATATTTTGTGATCATTGTCTCACTTATATTTGGTGTCTGTATCTTCTATGATTTGTCATACTTGTATTTTCTCCAGAGTGTTTGATGGTAAGGACTAAGGTCCTGTGTAAAGCAGTTCAGAGAATTCTAGTATTATGGTCTTATGTGGGCTTCCCTGGTAACTCAGCTGGTAAAGATTCTGTCTTCAATGCAGAAGACTCTGGTTCCATTCCTGGGTTGGGAAGATTCCCCAGAGAAGGGATAGGCTACCCATTCCAGTATTCTTGGGCTTCCCTGGTAAAGAATCCGACTGCAATGTGGGAGACCTGGGTTAGAAAGATGCCCTGGAGGAGTGCATGACAACTCATTCCGATATTCTTGCCTGGAGAATCCCCATAGATAGAAGAGCCTGGAAGGTTACAGTCCCTGGGGTCGCAAAGAGTCTGACATGACTGAGCAACTAAGCACAGTACAGCACATGGTCTTGTATGACTAACTAAGGAATGCATAATTATATCATAGACATTCTACACTTATGGAAGGGATACTATCAAAATTTTTGTAAGACATAGCAACATCATTTGACTTTATCCATTTGAGATTTTTTTTTAATTTTATTTTATTTTTAAACTTTACAATATTGTATTAGCTTTGCCAAATATCGAAATGAATCCGCCACAGGTATACCTGTGTTCCCCATCCTGAACCCTCCTCCCTCCCCCCTCCCCATACCCTCCCTCTGGGTCATCCCAGTGCACCAGCCCCAAGCCTCCAGTATCCTGCATCGAACCTGGACTGGCGACTCATTTCATACATGATATTATACATGTTTCAGTGCCATTCTCCCAAATCTCCCCACCCTCTCCCTCTCCAAATAATAATAAATGAAATAGGCAATTTGATTTTTCTAATAGGACAAGAATGATATGAAACTTAGGAGTGTTAGTTGAGAATGAAGAAAAATGACTTTAAAGAATATCCTGAGTAATTATATGAAAACATTTTAAATTAAAATAAAATATTTCTTCAACAGTGTTTTATATACTAAAGACAACATTTTTATTCTGCAGAAAGTTTAAAATTAAAAAAAAAAGGAAATAGATTTCTATCTCACATCAGAATAAAAAATAGGTTAAGCTTGAGAGACATTTCTTTTTTAATTATGGAATGGATATCCCACAGAAATTTAGAATCAATGTACTTAAGGTTTATTAATTCAGCACATATAATATATAAGGCATTTTCTTAGTACAACATTTTTAAATTCCATCCTTAAAGAAAAAAAGTTTCAGTCAAAAAGTAAAATCTTCAATATTGAAGATTTTTAAATAGTATATATGTATTTGATATTGTTTTCTGTTAGGTACCAATCAACTAATCTATAGTTTATTCATAAGTTGATTATTTTTTAATGATGTACAGGAATTATAATTTATATAACTAAAAGCTAGTTCAGTCAGCAATTATTAACTGAAGAATTGCCAAGGAGTACAACAGTGTACTTATTATTGTTCTCAGATTTTGAGGCACATTTAAATCAAACATCAATTTTACATATGTATGTAAACTTACATATACAAACATATGTGCTGTGCACTTAGTCACTCAGTTGTGTCCAACTCTTTATGACCCCATGGACTGTAGTCCACCAGGGTCCTCTGTCCATGGAGATTCTCCAGGCAAGGATATTGGAGTGGGTTCTCATCTTCCCAACCCAGGGTTGGAACCCAGGTCTCCCACATTGTAGGCAGATTCTATACTGTCTGAGCCACCAAAGAAACCCTAAATTAATGCACTACTAATAGCTTTAGCAGTGGCTCAGCAGTAAAACAATCCATCTGTAATGCAGTAGACACTGAGATATGGGATCAATCCCTGGGCTTCGAAAATCCCCCAGAGGAGGAAATGGTAACCCACTCTAATAATCAGGCCTGTAAAAATCCCATGGACAAAGGAGCCTGGCAGGCTACAGTCCATGGGGTCTCCAAGAGTCGGACAAGATTGAGTCACTAAACCACAACAATGCACTACTAGAATAATAGTTTTCACTCTGTGCCCCATGGAGCTCAAGAGGTATAACAAAGTTGAATCGAAGTAGTGAATGCAGAGGAAGATAGAAACAGAATGGATAAGAAAGCTGTGGTACATATACACAATGGAGTATTACTCAGCCATTAAAAAGAATACATTTGAATCAGTTCTAATGAGGTGGATGAAACTGGAGCCTATTATACAGAGTGAAGTAAGCCAGAAGGAAAAACATAAATACAGTATACTAACGCATATATATGGAATTTAGAAAGATGGTAACAATAACCCGGTGTACGAGACAGCAAAAGAGACACTGATGTATAGAACAGTCTTATGGACTCTGTGGGAGAGGGAGAGGGTGGGAAGATTTGGGAGAATGACATTGAAACATGTAAAATATCATGTAAGAAACGAGATGCCAGTCCAGGTTCAATGCACGATACTGGATGCTTGGGGCTAGTGCACTGGGACAACCCAGAGGGATGGTAGGGGAGGGAGAAGGGAGGAGGGTTCAGGATGGGAAATACATGTATACCTGTGGCAGATTCATTTTGATATTTGGCAAAACTAATACAATTATGTAAAGTTTAAAAATTAAATTAAATTAAATTAAAAAAAAAAAAAAAAGAAACAGAAATGACCTGCTGCTACTGCTGCTAAGTCGCTTCAGTCATGTCTGACTCTGTGCAACCCCAGAGATGGCAGCCCACCAGGCTCCCCCGTCCCTGGGATTCTGCAGGCAAGAACACTGGAGTGGGTTGCCATTTCCTTCTCCAATGCATGAAAGTGAAAAGTGAAAGTGAAGTCGTTCAGTGGTGTCTGACTCTTTTCGACCCCATGGACTGCAGCCTACCAGGCTCCTCCATCCATGGGATTTTCCAGGCAATAGTACTGGAGTAGGATGCCATTGCCTTCTCCGGAAATGATCTAATTCCACACAACTAAACTTTGCTTGACTTAGAATATCTCAGCTTGTAATGACTCCAGTTCTTTTGTTAAAATGATTTTACTGGAATCTCTTTTCTTCCATAATATTAGGATGTACTGGAGAAGGAAATGGCAACCCACTCCAGTACTCTTGCCTGGAAAATCCCATGGACAGAGGAGCCTGGTGGGCTACAGTCCATGCCGTCGCTAAGATTCAGACACAACTGAGCAACTTCACTTTCACTTTTCACTTTCATGCTTTGGAGACAGATATGGCAACCCACTCCAGTATTCTTGCCTGGAGACAGAGGACCCTGGTGGGCTGCTATCTATGGGGTCACACAGAGTCAGACATGACTGAAGCTACTTAACAGCAGCAGCATTAGGATGTAAATTATTCAGATGAACAGTGAACAACTGTGTGCCCACATTTAGGTCTATTTCATTTTTAGTTTAGACTAACCTATCCACCAAATTTTCCAGTGATCCCCACCCCGCAGCAGGCCATCACCAACCCATGCCTCCACCAGAGACTCCTTGACACACATGAGCAAGTCTGGGTCAGTTTCTTGTGGGGTCACTGTTCCTTTCACCTGGGTCCTGGTGTGCACAAGGTTTTGCTTGTGCCCACCAGGAGTCTGTTTCCACAGTCTTGGGTAGTTCCGGCAGCTCTATGGTGTGGTTAATGGTGACCTCCTCCAAGAGGGCTTATGCCATACCCAGGTCTGCTGCACCCAGGGTCCCTGTCCCTGTGGCAGGCTATTACTGACCCATACCTTCACAGGAGACAATCAAGCACTCAAAGGCAGGTCTGGCTCAGTCTGTGTGGGGTCTCTTGGTGTGCACAAAGTTTTGTTTGAGCCCTCCAGTTATCTCTGGTGGGTATGGAGTTTGATTCTCAATGCAATTTTGCCCCTCCAACCATCTTTCTGGGACTTCTCCTTTGACCTTGGAGGTAGGATATCTTTTTTTGGTACAATCCAACATTCCCTTGTTGATGGTTGTTCAGCAGCGAGTTGTAAATTTGGAGTTCTTGCAGGAAAAGATGAGCACATGTCCTTCTACTCCACCATCTTTCAACCTCAGTCCTGCCTCCAAACAGCAAGTGACTTAATTGTCCTATAATGAATCTACTCAAAGTCACTCAGCACTGTGCAGTCACCACTGCAGCCTCATGCAGCCACCTCTCTGGACATGAAACAAAACACTGGTTCGAAATCGGGAAATGAGTACATCAAAGATGTATATTGTTACCCTGCTTATTTAACTTATATGCAGGATACATCATGCCAAATGCTAGGCTGGATGAAACACAACTAGAATCAAGATTTCTGGGAGAAATATCAATAACCTCAGATATACAGATGACACCAGCCTTATGACAGAAAGTGAAGAAGAACTAAAGAGTCTCTTCATGAAAGTGAAAGTAGAGAGTGAAAAAGTTGGCTTAAAACTCAACATTCAGAAAACTAAGATCATGGCATTTGGTCCCATCACTTCAAGGCAAATAGATGGGGAAACAATGGAAACAGTGACAAACTTTTGAGGGGCTCCCAAATCACTGCAGAAGGTGACTATAGCCATGAAATTAAAAGATGCTTGTTCTTTGGAAGAAAAGCTATGACCAACCTATACAGCATATTATAAAGCAGAGATATTACTTTGCTAACAAAGGTCTGTATTGTCAAAGCTGTGTTTTTTCCAGTAGTCATGTATGGATGTGTGAGTTTGACTGTAAAGCAAGCTGAGTACTGAAGAATTGATGCTTTTGAACTGTGGTGTTGGAGAAGACTCTTAGAGTCCCTTGTACAGCAAGGAGATCCAACCAGTCAATCCTAAAGGAAATCAGTCCTGAATATTCATTGGAAGGACTGATGCTGAGGCTGAAACTCCAATACTTTGGCCACCTGGTGTGAAGAACTGACTCATTGGGAAGGACCCTGATGCTAGGAAAGGTGAAGGCAGAAGGAGAAGGGGACAACAGAGGATAAGATGGTTGGATGGCATCAATACTCTACGGACATGAGTTTGAGTAAGCTCTGGGAATTAGTGATTGACAGAGAAGCCTGGTGTGCTGCAGTCCATGGAGTTGCAAAGAATCAGACCCAACTGAGTGACTGAACTGAACTGACAATGGTTTATACACAAAATTTTAAAAAATTGCACAGAACTATAAAACAGTAAATAATTGAAAATTGTAGTTCTTATTGTAATTATTTTCTTTTGGTCTTTTATTTCACATCACATCATCTATTAATCTGATAGTCTGATAGATCAATTATCCATTAACAAAGGGGTGGAGGGAGTTGGGGTATATAGAAAAAGCCATTATATAGTCAAAGGAAAGATCAAATGTCAATATTAAAATCAATTTTCCTTTGTAAAAATTGATCCATGAATTAGAAATTCGTAGAGGAAATATTAAAGTAATAAAGATCACACAGTGATATTTTGCTCAGTTGGTTTGTACTATAAGCAAAATAGAGAAACAGATTGATTATCTCAGTTGGATTATAATACATGGCTACAGAGAGAAACAGATTGAAGTTGAATGGAATTTTATCATGCATATAGCAGAATATCCATATACATTACATTTTTCTTCTTATCATGTACCAGACACAGGAATATAATTCATATGTATATATATAGTATACATACATATGTGTATATATATATATGAAATTATATGATATATATTAATATATATACCTCAGTAGGTATTTTACATTTCAAGCTACTCATCTGGACATCGGAAGCAAAGAAAATTTTATTATAAATTAAAGATCTAATTCCTCAGAATAAAGCTAATTTGTTTGTTGTTCAGTTGCTAAGTCATGTCTGCTTCTTTCTAACCACCTGGACTGCAGCACCAGGCTTCTCTGTCCTTCACTATCGCCCAGAATTTGCTCACTCATGTGATTCGAGTAGATGATGACATCCAACCATGTCATCTGTTTTTGCCCCTTTCTCCTCCTACCCTCAATCTTTCCCAGCATCAGGGTCTTTTCCAATGAGTCAACTCTTCTCATCTGTTGGCCAAAGTACTGGAGCTTCAGCTTCAGCACCAGTCTTTCCAATGAATATTCAGGGTTGATTTCCTTTAGGATTCACTGGCTTGATATCCTTGCTGTGCAAGTGTCTCTCAAGAGTCTTCTCCAGCACCACAGCTTGAGAACATCAATATTTTGGCTCTCAGCATTCTTAATTATCCAACTCTCACATCTATACATGACTATTGGGAAAACCATAGCTCTGACCATATGGAGCCTTGTCGCCAAAGTGATGTCTCTGCTTTTTAATATGCTATCTAGGTTTCTCACAACTTTTCTTCCAAGAAGCAAGCATCTTTTAATTTCATGGCTGCAGTCATCATTTTCAGCAATTTTGGAACCCAAGAAAATAAAGTCTCTCACTCTTTCCATTTTTTACCCATCTATTTGCCATGACCTGGTGGCTCAGATGGTAAAGCCTCTGTCTACAATGCAGGAGACCCGGCTTCAATCCCTGGGTTGGGAAGATCTCCTGGAGAAGGAAATGGCAAACAACTCCAGTATTCTTGCCTGGAAAACCCCATGGATGGAGGAACCTGGTAGGCTACAGTCCATGGGGTCGCAAAGAGTCAGACACGACTGAGCGACTTCACACTCACACTCATTTGCCATGAAGTGATGGGATCAGATGCCATGATCTTAGGTTTTAGAATAGTGAGTTTTAGGCCATTTTTTTCACTCTTCTCTTTTACCTTCATCAAGACAGTCTTTAGTTTCTCTTAGGATTCATCCAGCCCAGCATTTTGCATCATGCACTTCACATATAAGTTAAATAAGCAGGGTGACAATATTCAGTCGTGATGTATTCCTTTCCAAATTTTGAACCAGTCAGTGTTCCATGTCTGGTTCTAAATGTTGGTTCTTAACCTGCTTACAGATTTCTAAGCAGACAGGTTTGGTGGTCTGGTATTCCCATCTCTTGAAGAATTTTTCAGTTTGCTGTGATCCACACAGTCAGAGGCTTTAGCATAGTCTATGAAGCAGAAGTAGGTATTTTTCCATAATTCTCTTGTTTTTTCTGTGATCCATTGATGTTAATTTAAAGAGCTAATCCCTTTATTATAAATTAAAGAGATAGTTATAAATTAATGAGCCCTCAGGGTAGTATAGTTTTCATGGTTATCAATCTAGCTATCTTTTTTTTTTTTCCCTGCATGTAGTTTGAGTAGCATATTCCTGTGTGATGCTATAGTAACTTGCTTGGATGCTAGCTGTCTGTTAAATGGAAAAGCATGTTAATAAGTAGGTTTATTTATGAAAGTATAATTGTAGAATATTTCATCTATTCTTTACAAAATTAAGGACTTAAAAATATAAAAATCCAAATCCTCCATTTTACATATAGTTATGTTTAGGGCACTTATGGACAGTTTTCATTAATTTTAAATATGCATGCAGACATATTAAGACCAAAAATTAGTTCATAACCAAATTTTTAACCCATCTGTCCATCAACATGTTTTGCTGCTGTGTTAAAAAAATATTTTCTTAGATAATTTTTACTCTCCAACATCTACCAGTATTGCTTCCAAAAATATCTGACTCTTCTATTAGTATGTCAATTGATTGCATATGTTTACATACTTTAAGTAATGAGTCTAGAATAAGAGGTAAAAAAAAAGCCCTTAAGTTTCTTTTTTGTGGTTTTTTACTGTAATCTGCACAAACATCTTTACAGTGCCTCTTTATGATTAAACTTCTCTAAAACTTTACATTTCTAGTTGCAGGTTCTATTTTTGACTTCCATTTCCAATTCCTCAGGGCTTTTATTTAATCTTCTTTCAGTGTACTTCTTCCAGAAGTAAACTAATGGGTAAACTTAATGTGCTTTACAACATGTGTCTATCTTAAGCTGCCCCCCTTCTTCTAAAAGCATATAACTTTATTTATTTTTGAGGGAAGTACAAATAAGAAAAAAAAATAATTTTGATATAATATGGAGTGAAGGCAAAATGAGCACTGGACAAGATATTTTCAGAGAAAGTATACTTTCATCAGAAGGGAAAAAAAAGTGACACAAACTCCTAGTAATTCTTACATTCCCAGAAACCCATATTTCCACAAAAATGGAAAGAATACATTTTCATACATATATATATCAGCGTGCTTTTTAAATAATTGCTGCATATATTTTTGAGGATAATTGCAATTTACTAATTGTTTCCAAATAACTTGTTTAAATTTTAAAAAGAATTTTAACTTACACAGTTGAACTTTATCTTCAGACAAAATAAATTATTTCCTCTATTTTATCATTGTTGAGTTTGTTCAGAAAACATTTATGCTTTTATTTATCTTTGTGTGTTTACCTAATTATATGAAATAATAGCCAAGATTGTACAAAGATAGGGGTAAAGCATGCAAACTGCTTTACATTAGTTGTATGTAAATATGTAGATAGTAAGATGACTTCATTCATTCTGAGTATCATCTCTATTTAGTTTTTGCCACACTGACAAATATAGTGACAGGGGAAATTATGTTCTGCACAATATACACCCTAGTATTCATGTGTGTATGTGTATGCATGCTCCTCTATGCTTTATTTATTGGATATATATTATAAATAAATGCTATTAGTCAAACTTGAAAATAATAGACTTCTAAAGACTTTAAAAAGGTAATAGCCTTTAACATTAGTCTCATTGTTATTTAATTAATCTAGTTGTTGTTGTTCAATGACTGAGCCATGTCAAATTCTTTGCAGCTGCAGCACACCAGGCTCCTCTGTCCTCCACTACTCCAGGAGTTTGCTCAAATTCATGCCTACTGAGTCAGTGATGCTGTCTAACCATTTACTTCTCTGCCCCTTTCTTCTCCCTTTTCTTTCAATCTTTCCCAATTTTAGTCAATGAAAACTAAAATTTAGGTGAAAAGGTTTCTTGAAATGATTTCTATAGATTGAAATCAGTTTAATAGTTGATGTCTATAAAGATTTTTGAAAATTGTGCAAGCTATGAATTCTAGATACAAACTTCTTTCAGAATACTCATTACAGAAATATGTATTTTTAAATATATTCTCCTATGCACAAAAACTACTATCAAAAATATTACTTCTATATGTACATCAGTTGAACATTCATAAACAACCAGTACTCTTATTTTTAATGTAATTTATTTTTTAAAGTTGTTTTACAGTTAGGCATAAATTGACCTTCATGTAGAAAGATCTCCACATACCTTCCACATCCACACATGTATAACCTCCCCATTTTCAATATCTCTAACAAAAGTGATATATTGGTTACAACCAACGATCCTGACAAAAGATGGCAGAGTAGAAGGACGTATGTTCATCTTCTCCTGTGAGAACTCCAAAGTTGCAACTTACTGCTGAACAACCATTGATAAGAGAAAGTTGGATCCCACTGAAAAAAGATAACTCACATCCAAGAACAAAGCAGAAGACCCAACAAGATGGTCACTCAGTCAGTTCAGTCACTCAGTCGTGTCCGACTCTTTGTGACCCCATGAATTGCAGCACGCCAGGCCTCCCTGTCCATCACCAACTCCCAGAGTTCACTCAGACTCACGTCCATCGAGTCAGTGATGCCATCCATCCATCTCACCCTCTGTCATCCCCTTCTCCTCCTGCCCCCAATCCCTCCCAGCATCAGAGTCTTCTCTGACCTTCTTCTCAGAACTTTGTTGGCAAAGTAATGTCTCTGCTTTTCAACATGCTATCTACATTGGTCATAACTTTTCTTCGATGGTAAGAGGGGCAAAATTGCATTTAGAATCAAACCCCATAATTGCCAGAGATGCTCAGAGGGCTCAAACCAAACCTTGTGCATACCAGTTCCCAGAGACCATGCAGAGACTGAGGCAGACCTACCTCTGACTATTTGAGTGTCTCCTGTGGAGGCATGGATCAGCAGTGGCCTGCCTCGGGGACAAGGGCTCTGGTGGCAACAGACCTGGGAGTGCTACATGTGGCATAAATCATCCTGAAGGAGGTCACCATTAACCGCACCATAGAGTCACCAAGCAGATGACCCAAAAACTGAAGAACAATTATATAAAAGAAGTTATCACACCGTTGTAAAAGTTTTGGGGCCCACAACAGATTCTCCAACCTGGGGATCTGGCAAAGGAATTGAGAACTCCCAGAGACTTATATTTCAAAGGCTGCTGCTCCTGCTGCTAAGTCACTGCAGTCATGCCCAACTCTGTGTGACCACATAGATCACAACCTACCAGGCTCCTCTGTCCTTGGTATTCTCCAGGCAAAAATATTCAAGTGGGTTGCCATTTCCTTCTCCAATGCATGCCTAGTGAGATTTGATTACAAATATTGCACAAGACTGGGGAAACAAACTCTTGGAGAGCACAAACGAAATACTATGCACACCAGGACCCAGGAGAAAGAAGCAGTGACCCCACAAGAGACTGAGCCAGACTTGCCTATGGGTGTCCAAGGATCTCTGGTGGAGGTGGGGGTCAAGAGTGTCCTGCCATGGGGTCAGGGGCCCTGAATATAGCAGTCCTGGTAGCCACAGGGTGTGTTGGCATAAGGCTTTTTAAATTATTATTATTATTATTATTTCTGTGGAGAGAATGATCTTTGTTTAAATACTTTATTTATCCACATGTGGATCTCCAGTGTTTCAGCACTTTTGTTGAGAAAGCTGTTTTTTCTCCATTTTATTGCCTTGGCTGCTTTGTCAAAAATCAGGTGAATATATTGATGTGGATCTATTTCTAGACTTTTGATTTCAAGATTTTTTTACACTTATTTTAACAATTAATTATGGACATGGAAGCATGGAATTCTGCAGTCCATGGGATCACAGAGTTGGACATGACAGAGCCACTGAACTGAACTAACAATTAATGTTAAATTCATATTGGTTTCTGTTTAATTACTTGCTTAGGAGTTTCTGGGTTGTACATAAAAATTGTTTAATTTAATTCAAGAGCTATTTATGGAGGGAAAAAATCATCAAGTAGGAAGTGACATGTAGTTGTCATTGACACTAGACAAACACAGTGAATTTATGAATGATTTAAGAGTTACAGTTCTACAGTGGCTTTTCCTCACTTGGCTTTCTGACAAAATTTAAAATACAGTGTAATATTTAAGTATTAATCAGTAGAAGCAGAAAAAATATAATGGCATTTTTTTTAGTCTTCAAAGATAAAGACTGTGTCTCAAAGATAAAATGCAAGATATATAAAAATTTCTGATTTTTGTTAGAGTTTTATTCAAAATTTCAAACAGGATGATATAGTAGCTAATACATGTTAAAGAATTTATTGATAATTAAATAAATTTTGTTAAACTGTGATAACTTGGAAGAATATTCTAATAATAGTTTTCAAAGAAAGTATTTTATTTGCTGAAATCTGAGCAAGAAGTAACCAAAATGATGCTTTGAGAATGTAAGTATCTAATGTAAGAATCTATTGCACAATAGCTTTCCTAATGATGAAATTAAAAGATATTTACTACTTGGGAGAAAAGTTATGACCAACCTAGACAGCACATTAAAAAGGAGAGACATTACTTTGCCAACAAAGGTCCGTCTAGTCAAATTATCGTTTTTCCAGTAGTCGTGTATGGTTGTTAGAGTTGGACTGTAAAGAAAGCTGAGCACCAAAGAATTGATGCTTTTGAACTGTGGTGTTGGAGAAGACTCTTGAGACTCCCTTGGACAGCAAGAAGATCCAACCAGTCAATCCTAAAGGAAATCAGTCCTGAATATTCATTGGAAGTATTGATGCTGAAGCTGAAACTCCAATACTTTGACCACCTGATGCGAAGAACTGACTCATTTGAAAAGACCCTGATGCTGTGATAGATTGAAGGTGAGAGGAGAAGGGGATGACAGAAGATGAGATGGTTGGATGGCATCACCCACTCAATGGACATGAGTTTGAGTAAACTCTGGGAGTTGGTGATGGACAAGGAGGCCTGGCGTGCTGCAGTCTATTGGGTCGCAGAGTCGGACGTGACTGAGTGAACTGAACTGAACTGAATGATTTACCTGCCTTTTAAATTCATCAGAGATATCATTTTTTGTGAACATAAAATCCAAGTAAAATGCAGACAAATGTGAGAGATGATTTTATTTTCTGCAATTCCACTTTAAGAACCAGTGTTTTAGGACGTATTTTATTCAAGATATTTTAAAAATTAGAAAGTACATGCAAGTATTAGAAAAAGTTTTAGAAAAAGAAAAGTAATAATTTTAAATACGCCCCTGAAAAATTTTAGGAAATACATTTAAAAGCAATGTACCACCCTTTTCTCAGCAATCACAGGAATCATTTCCTGCAACTGAATCTTCACATTTAAAAGGTAAAGAATAGTTATTGTCCTGGTTATTTACAACATAGGAAACAAAGGAAGGAAAACAAAATGACTTTGTGGTTATATTATTAACATCACCAATACTGAAATTCATACGAAAGTGAATCTTTGTTGGAGACGTTAGCATTCACCAATTTAATCATTCTGCAGAGTACACAAAGAAATGCACTGTTATTTGAAATTAGGTGGCACCATTTGCATAATTCTAGAAAAGAATGTTAGTGAAGGGTTGTGTATCATTTCTGGCCTGTAATATTTAAATGATGACTTGAGACATTTATTCTCTGGTAACAATAAATTCTGGGATAGCTTTTCTTTTAAGATGGCCAGCCAACAATTTCTCTCCTCCTTGTATGTGCATGCTATTCCTCTCATCTGGAGATGAACTCTATATTTTCTTTTTCTCTAGAATTTGGGTGGCCTTGTGGTTTCCTATCCTAATAAAATGTAATGAAAGTGACCCTGTGACAGTTTCAGGCCTAGTTTGGAAGGCCCCTGGGTGTTTATTGCTGTCTTTTAAGCCAGAGTCCATCTAAAGAGAGTCAAACCAGACTATATGATGTAGAGAGATCGTGGGCAGAGAGAGTTAGATTCAGTCCTCTAGTTGTTTGAGGCCGTCTTGGACTTTGCAAAACAGCAGTTACTAACTAGATGTAGGAGCATGAGTGAACCAAGGCAAGACCATTGGAAAAACTACCTAGTCAACTGAAAAGCTTATGAGATAGAGTAAAGCCTTGAATTTTTTAAAGCCATTAAATTTGGGGACGGTTTGCAGTGAGATAACCTATAACCTAAATAAGCCTTGAAAATGCATGTTGATATCTGGCCATCAGAAAATGGTGACTCTGTTATCAAACTAGTTTTTAAGAACAAGCTCATGTTACAGGCCCCCTTCTTAGCCCCTCACACCTTTCTAACCATTCAATAATTGAACCTTTGCTCTTTTAATCCACTTAAATTTTGGTGAGTTTTACATCAGAATTATGTAGAACACTTGGTAAAACAGATTACTGGTCTCTACAATAAGAATTTCCAGTTCATTAGGTCTGACATAGAGCATTTCTAAATTTTCCTCAATTCCAATGTCACAAATCTACCATTAACCCTTTGCAAACCACTTATGTAATGTATCCTGTTAACATTATACAGGATTCTATATAATTTATAGAATCTATATAAATATTATTTTTAATATTTTGTTAAATGTTTCAATTTATTCATATTGTCCAGGAATATATTTTATCACAGTGATATTTGTCTTTGGCCAAATATTGACTTTTGACATGTGTCCTTATTCTCTATTGTTGCATAACACATTCACCAAAACTTAATGATCTGAAACAATACATGTTTATTACATTGCAGTATCAGTGATTCAGAAATCTGGGTACAGCTTAGTTAGGTCCTCAATTACAATATCTCTCAAAACTTTTCAATTGTCCTTCCAGATTATTTAATCTTACATGAAAACTCAACTAGGGAAGGTTGCTCATTGTTTGGTGGCTAAGTCGTGTCCAGCTCTTTGCGACCTCAGGGACTGCAACACTTCCTTGTCTTTCTCTGTCTCTCGCAGCTTGCTCAAACTCATGTCCATTGATTTGGTGACGCCATCCAACCATCTCGACTCTGTCAGCCCCTTCTCCTGCCTTCAATCTTTCCCAGCAACAGGGTCTTTTTCAATGAGTTGGATCTTCACATCAGGTAGCCAAAGTATTGGGACTTCAGCTTCAGCATCATTCCTTTCAATGAATATTCAGAGTTGATTTCCTTTAGGATTGACTGGCTTGATTTCCTTGCTCGGAAGGAGGAAAGGACACCTCCAATATACCCTCACTAACCACTCAAAAGGCCACTGACAGAATTCAGCTTCTTCTGGGCTTGTCACCTGAAAGTTTCCAAGTTTCTTCCCAGGTGGAACAGAGAAAGAGATAGAGAAAATCCAAACAAAATGAAATACACACACTTTTAAAAACTAATCTTGGAAGTAATCTTTGCCAAATATTTGACAAATCACCTTTGCCAAATATTTTTTTGTCATAAGCAAGTCAGTAGGCCCAGTCACACATGGGAAGCAGAGTCATCAGAGCATGAATACCAGGAGCTGGGGAACATTGTGAGTTATGTCTGAAACTGACTACCACGGGGAGGTTGAGAATTTGGCAAAATATGTTAAAGTATAAAGGGGATTCCCAGGTGGCTCAGTTGTAAAGAATCCACCTGACAACCAGAAGATGCGGGTTCAATCTGCTGGGGTAAGGAAAGTCCCCTGGAGGAGGAAATGGCAACCCATTCCAGTATTCTTTGCTGGGAAATCCCTTGGACAAAGGAGCCTGGCGGGATGATTAGGATCCTTGGGATCATAATATCTGTGCCTTATTTAACCACTTGAAAGTGCCATAAACAAAGCCCATATTGGTAGACACTGGTTTTCAGTTGTCCCTTACTGATATTTTTCTCCCAAATCAAGTATATTTCTAACATAAATACATAAAAGTAGAAAAGCTAGGGAAAACATATAGTGCATTTTTCATTTTGAAAGATATTCCTGAATGTCTTGGAAGAATGTTTTTTTTTTGTTTGTTTTATCCAATCTTCCATATAATTCAGTAATGTGCATGAGAACTGTTCACATACTTGTCCACACTGAATACTGTAGACATTTTGTACTTGACAAAACTGATTGCCAATGACTGGCTTTCCATTTAAGGAAACTATGTATTTCTCTTATTTTAAGTGTAGCTGGTCACATTTCAACAGGATTTAGACCTTTATATATGTTTTTTGGAAACCATGTCTTTTGTTACTTTTCTTCCCCCTCCAAGACTATTAATCTTTTTCTTTTTGATTTATAAAAATCCTTTAGTACAGTCTATTAAAAATAGATATTGCTCTTTTCTCAGTTTGTGTCTTGGTTTATGCTGTATCTGAATTCATTTGAAAAGCAGAAATTATTAAATTACAGGCATTTCAATAGTGCAATAAGAGCATTGATACCACTGAATACTTGATCTCCAGATGGCAAGTCTAACGAAGCAGTACAGTAGATCAGGATATGAACTTTCCACATTTCCTTTAACGAAGGAATGAGCTGTCTGTATCAGTGTGGGGGGTGCAATCAGCAGGCTGCCTTCAACTGTCTGTCAGCTTACTCAGATTCTGGCTCCATTTCAAAGAGCAACCTTGTCCAAAGTCATTCTCTTCCCGTAACAGCTCATAACCAGTGCTTGTTCATTTCTCCTTATACAGTAGCAGTCTGACAGTCTCCAAACTATCTGCTGGCTTGTTGTTTAGTTGCTAAGTCGTGTCCTACTCTTTTGGGACCCCATGGACTGTAGCCCGCCAGGCTTCTCTGCCCATAGGATTTCCCAGGTAAGAATACTGGAGTGGGTTGCCATTTCCTTTTCCAGGGGATCTTCCCAGCTGAGGGATTGAACCTGAGTCTCCTGCATTGGCAGGCAGATTCTTTGCCACTGAGTCACCAGGGAAGCCCTTACCTTCTGGGTATAGGATATTGACTTCTTCCTCTGATCAACTCTACTTTCCTATACTTTGAAAAGGTGTGAAGTTTGCACTCCCAAATTTTTTCTCAATTTTTTTCTTTATTTACCATCTTCCTCTCCCTTCCTCCTTCCCTTCCTTTCTTCTACCTGTTATTTGTTTGGAATTTAGTATACTTATGTTGTTTAAAAGGCATCTCACTGCTTAATTCTGGACAAATTTATTAAACACTTGTTATCATGATATCCCCTGTTATCTCATTCTTGATTACTCCAACTAGAAGTGTGGATTTGACTTCTTCCTCTAGCCTCCATTTCTTAATTTCCTTTTTCATATTTTCTAGGGCTATTATTAGTAATAAGCATATTATTGTGTTCTATATTCCTTTTGTATGTAGAATAACTGTAATTTAGTTTTTTTACTCATTTATACATTAACATTATTTAAACATTAATTTAACCTCTATAAACATATATTTCACTCTTTTCCACTTGCTTTGTGAGAAGCAAGGTAAAAACAAAGTGTCAGGATAAAAATATGGGAGCATAGGTGCAGAGAAAGCAGACTGTAGGAAGAAAGAGATAATATTTATAACAATTCTTAAATTAAGGGAAAAAAAGGAGATTTTACCAATAAGATGCTAGAAAAGCTATGTTGACTTCTCCCTCCTTGATAAATTTTAAGAGACATAATGTCAAGTTATACATGAGTGAAAAAAAAACATGAAATTACAGTTATTCTACATACACAAAGAATATAGAACACAATAGCATCCTTATGACTGATAATAGCTCTCAATACACACATACGCAGAAAGCAAATGAAACCTATCAACTATTATATTCAAATGCTCTAAACACAAGAAGACATGATACTACATATTATAATAGAAGTTATATATGGTGCTTTCCTGACACTTCCCTCAAAAAAGAAATACAACTTGAATTTGTTCAAGAGTTTTGATATGATCTTTAATTTATAACTACAGCTATGCCAGGAGGATTCACTCAACAGTGCTGTAAATCTCCAAAGTTTTCTCTAGCAAAATACATATAGGGAAGTTAAAAGAGGGAGAGAGAGAGAAAGAAACCAAAAAAAAAGGACATATACACTAAAACTACAGACACCTTTCAAGCAAAGAAAGTGAAAAGGTTGTTTTTGGATGATGATTTAAAAACATTGCAATTCATATTTCTGTGATGCAAATTTGAAATTAGCATACTTACTGAATTTTTGATTATATTAAATAATTTTTTAAAATATGATAAAAATATTAGCCCCGATCCTTTTTTATGATTCATGGTAAAAATAAGATCATGACATCCAGTCCCATCACTTCATGGCAAATAGTCATGAAAACAATGGAAACAGTGACAGACTTTATTTTCTGGGGCTCCAAAATGACTGCAGATGGTGACTGCAGCTATGAAATTAAAAGATGTTTGCTCCTTGGAAGAAAAGCTATGACCAGCCTAGATAGTGTGTGAGAAAGCAGAGACAATACTTTGCAAACACAGATCCACAGCCAAATGTATGGTTTTTTCAGTAGTCAGGTATGGATGTAATAATTGGACCATAAAGAAGGCTGAGTGCTGAAGAATTGTTTTTGAACTGTGGTGTTGGAGAAGACTCTGGAGAGTCCTTTGGACAGCAAGGAGATCAAACCAGTAAATCCTAAAGGAAATCAGTCCTGAATATTCATTGGAAGGGCTGATGCTGAAGCTGATACTCCAATACTTTGGCCACCTGATGCAAAGAGTCATCTCTAGAAAACACCCTGATGCTGGGAAAGATTGAAGGCAGGAGGAGAAGAGGACGATAGAGGATAAGATGGTTGGATGGCATCACCGACTCAATGGACATGAGTTTGAATAAACTTTGGGAGATGGTGGACAGGGAAGCCTTGCATGCTGCAGTCTATGGGGTCGCAAAGAGTCAGACATGACTGAGCAACTGAAAAACAAAATTATATGTGCCTAACTCTTCTATAATATTGGATGATTATATGGAAAAAGGTACTGATATCAACTCTCTTCATGAGTTGATAATTATTAAAACTCTCCTTTGTGTATATTTTAGAAGTAATTCAGAAGACAAAGTGAATCATGAAAGTAAATAATAAAAATAAAGTGAAAAAGAAAAGCAGTGTATTTATTTTGAAAGAGTGTAACACTGTCTTCTCATATGTTTAGTGACTTTTGAAGGATGAGAATCTGGCATTAAATTAGATTATTTCTTGTTATTTTTGTCTTTCCTTCCCCTACACTGCCCCCTCATTTTATGTTCAATGATGTGAAATCATGACCATTTATTGGGAAATTTAGGGACATAAAAATTGCTAGTTATAAAAATATACCATTAAATAAAAGCTCTGAGTCCTTTCTGCTTTGTATGTGTTCTGTATTTGAGAAAAAGAGCCTTGAACATAAAACTTGGATTTATCACTACTTTTCTCAGCACATGAATAATTGAAACAATTTTGCATTTCTGAAACAATTTCCTTACCTGTACAATAGTGATATCAATATTAGCTATCTTCATCTCACAAGATTACCTTCTGGTATGAACAGGAGCATATTTAAAAATATATGTTATACTTTGTAGTGGATAAAATGTTATCAAGTTACAATTATGTCTAGTATAAAAAAGTATGCATGTGGTACAAAGAGTATAGTTCCTGTGGAACAAATGAAACAGCATCCATG
This sequence comes from Bos mutus, assembly GCF_027580195.1. NCBI lineage: Eukaryota > Metazoa > Chordata > Mammalia > Artiodactyla > Bovidae > Bos > Bos mutus. Next base: position 47,718,116 of record NC_091636.1, on the reverse strand, counting down.
ATAACAAAAATTCGACCACATTATTGACTGTAAAAATAGACAAATGGAAAACAGAACCAAGTGGAAATATAATGCCTCTTTTCAGCTGAAGAATGCGTTTTTTAATTTGTGAAATAGAACTGATAATGACCCACCTGAAATTTATTTATAGAATTAAAAAAAATTATAAGTAATTAAAAAAATGTAGATACAAAGGTAAAACTAAATTTAAACCATCATTAAATATCTCTAATACTTATTTAAATTATATTAGAACACAGTTTTGAATAAATTTTTTAAAATTATTAAAATGTAACAAATAACAGTACCTGCGACCAAAGATATTTTCTTAATTTGCAAATACTTTCTCATAGTGTTTCCCACAATATCCAACTGCACCTGAGTAAGTAAATTGACTCACATTTCAACCAAAATATATTTGTGCTAAAATATATATATTTGCTCTAGTTAGCATATAGAGCTAAATCAGTAATAAAGCTAGTTTTTCAGTAATGCAACCATAATATGAAAAATATAATCTCTTCAGAAATTTTGTGCGGCATGATTTTCTACCCTATCAGTTTTTTAGTTTAGCCTATATGTATTTGATACAAAGTTTGGAATAAAGAAAATGACCTGTAAGTTGGCAATATCTTTTTAAGCAATCTTTTAAATTTAAAAACTTCTTGTAATCATTGTAATACTTTTCTGAAATAATCATAATTTAAAATATAAACTCAGTAAATCTGAATTTAAAGTTTCATAAAGGAAATTAAAAATAATATATAAAAATTAACATAGAAGACTATAAAATTGCTACAGTACATCAGATTTTAAGTTGTAGTATAAGGATAATATTATCATTTATCCTCATAAATGTTAGCTGAGTAGAATTTACAATTGTATATAGATAATATAAATGCTAACTTAAATGAGCATGTATAAAATCAGCTCATTAAATTTGTCAAAGATTTTTCAACCAAAGTATGTGGTGACTTTTAAAATTTATACACTCAGAATTTGACAGCCTTTGCCTACCATTATAATTCATCAGTGTATGGATTCCATATGATTTCTTATGCATAGTTAATTAAGCAGTGTGATTTTTCTCATTGGGGAAGCTGCCAGTGTTTTAAGAATTTTTATTTTGATGTGACTTTTTGCAACCAATTATGAAATAAAAGCAAGAAGGCAGATTACAGGGTTTTTTTTTTTTAATTCTGTATCATCTCCTCACCAAAAATTCTCCATTTTGTTATTTTAAAAGAAAAGGGACAGAAGAGTTTGATTTTGCAACGGACAGATAATGTAACCTCCATGGATTTTCACCACAGGGAGTGTAAGCAGCTGTGAACCTGCATTCTTGAGAAACTAAAAAGCAATTTTGTCTGAATAAAACATCAGTGAGTATCTTGTGCTGCCCATCTTAGCTTAGGAAAATCTTCTTTTCTTTGATTCTGTTCCTATATCCCACAATTCTACAAGCAAACTAACTCCATTCTCTAGTTCCTATGACATATATTAGCTTTGTTAAGCGCTTTTATCCTAGTGTGGGCCAGTCTACAATTAAGAAACAGAATAGAATATGTCAGAGGAAAAACTCACAACTGAACTTCTCTTCTAAGAGATAATTAGGGCAAAATATGACTAAATCCAAGGATTTTTGACATTCTGTAGTAAATTAAAATATTTTTAAATGTCAGAAGTTCACTCAAATGTTTTCCCAATTACACTATTTTTCTATGAACCTTCACTAATACTCTGTAATGTGATCTGAAAAATTATTTGAGGATCAGCATAAATGCACTAAAATTAAACAAGGGGGAAAAATGAAGCTTTGTGTATGCCTTTTATCTAATCTACTATTTCTCATTGCTTTTGAGGGAACAGCCCTGCCATTGGTCTATGCTTCTAAGTATTTCTGTTCATTACCAGGTGTGGTCTTTCAATGAGTACTATATATTCTGCTTTGTAACAAAAAATCCTAAAGATAGTAGGTTATAGACATTTGGAATCAGAAACACTGGTACTAATGGCAAAGTAATGGTTCTGTTTAACATATCAATTAAAAATATAAACAAATCAAAGTAATCGTAATTTAAAATGAATATTTTTAACTTGTGTGTATTTAACAACTTTAGACTGTGTATCTGTTACACTGTTGTTGTTCAGTCACCCAGTTGTATCCGACTCTTTGTGACACCCATGAACTGCAGCATGCCAGACCTCCCAGTCCCTCACCATCTCCTGAAGTTTGCCCAAGTTCACTTCCATTTCATTGGTGATGCCATCCAGCCATCTCATCCTCTGACACCGTCTTCTCCTCCTACCCTCAATCTTTCCCAGCATCAGGGACTTTTCCAATGAGTCGGCTATTCTCATCAGATGACCAAATTACTGGAGCTTCAGCCTCAGCATCAGTCCTTCCAACCAGTATTTAGGGTTGTTTTCTCTTAAGATTGACTGGTTTGATATCCTTGCTGTCCAAGAGACTTATAGGAGTCTTCAGCACCACAGTTCGAAGGCATCAACTGTTATATATAATAAGTGAATTACTTGCAACAATTTGACTATATCACCTTTCAGATCAACAAGGACAATAAAATGATCAAATGTATAAAAAGTAACTCAATATGGGGACTAGTGTTTGAAAACATTTTGTAGGTTTTTTTTTTTTATCATAGAATTTTTAAGTAAGAGGATTAATCTGTTTTTACAGAAATTATGCAGAGAACAAACATTCATCCAAATTATATAGAGCAGACTAAGCTTGCAGGATCCTTTTGAAAGCATATAAAAAATTATTGTGTTAGTCACTTAGTCGTATCCAACTCTGCGACCCCAGTGAACTGCAGCCCACCAGGCTTCTCTGTCCATGGAATTCTCCAGGCAAGAATACTGGAGTGGGTTGTTATTCCCTTCTCCAGGGAACCAGGGTCCCTGCATGGAAGGTGGATTCTTTACCATCTGTGTCACCAAGAAAGCCCTAAAAGTGTATTGATTTATCATTTTATCATGTTATCATGAAAATTTAGATTTATTCTGCCCATGTCTTCAAAATAGTATGAAAAAATCTTAAAAGATATTTTAAATTTTATTTTAAATATGTAAATAAGCATAGAAAGAGAAATACAATTTTTCAAATGTTTACAATTACATTATGATAAATATAATACATTATAATAGTACACACATTTGAGGGAAAATGGATAATGCTTGAAAATAGAAAAAATGATTGTAAGTATCAGATAAAAGACATAATGATACATTTAAAGGAAAACTTTTCTGAAAATAATGTGGTTTAAGTCAATGATAAAAGGTAAATTATAAGTTCTTATAGATACCTGTTGCAGAATAAAATACCTTAGTGATTAAATATTTTATTCCACTCAGATTAAAAATAGGACTATTCAAAAATTCAGTAATTACAGAGAAATGAAAGACAGAATGAATAATATATGAAAATATAATTCCACCTGAAACATATTAAATGATAAATATTTAATACACATACTCCAAACACGCAAAGAAGTTCTAGTCTGTTATTTTCTTGAAGAAGAAGCCAATAGTTAATTGAGGACTATGATACAATTTCCAAATATAATCATATTTTACCTATGGTTACATCTTAAAAATATGTTACTATAATTTTGCAGAAAATCAAATATGTACTGTTTCAAGTTTTAATAAAGGTTGTCAGACTATACAAAGCCAATTCTATAACATGTCCAAAAACATTGATAATAATTTTAAATATCTGACAGTATGTAATAAAAGCTAAACTACAACTCTTCAAATCTAGAAAATATTGATTAATAATTATAAAAAATAAAATACCATTATGCATAACACCTACCTGATGTGAATGATATATTTGCCTATGATAACATGTATGTAGTATATATATAGTGTGTGTGCATATCAAAATTCTCTCTTTAAATGTTGCATGTATTTATGTGATAATTATGATACTACTTAATGTTTAATTTTAGGAAGGCAGGTTACTAAGTATTTGCGTATGACTGACTGTTCATACTGTAAGCCTATTCTCATTTCATATCCACAGAAGTCAAAGAGGCCAATTCCCTAAGATCACATCAATAGTAACTGTTCACATCAATGGACGCTGTCATGGGCTCGGCAGGAACTCAGATGTGGGGGTCCTGACCCCCCGCTCCTCTGGGCAAGACCTGACTGGGAGTCGGGTCTTCACTGAGGGAATCAAGATAAGAAGAGGTTGTCAGGGAAGGTCCTGATGGCAAAAGAACCGGAGACAGATACAGATGCAGAGGGAAGACAGCACCCTCACGCGGACGGCAGAGGGCAGCCCCGGGAGGAACCGAGGCCGCCGACCTCCGAGTGCCTGCGGTTTAAGCCTTGGTCTGTGGGGCCAAGGCTCCACAGACTCAGGGCACCCACACAGAAGACCACGAAGGCATTTCTTCTTTCCCCGGGGCGGGGGGCATGGGGCAGGGAACTTTAAGAGGCTATTGATCACATCAATTATAGATAGAGTTTCAATGGTGTTATTCTGTTTATTTCTGAGCTGGGAGTTTTGTTCAAATTTTCAGAAAATTTACATTCGCACATACACACAGCAACCTGGAAAAGTTCAAGAAGTTGTTAATTTTTGTGTAATGTAACCAAACCACCAAAAGCTTCTGGGTGATAGCGGAGGGCAGAGGAGCCTGGTGTGCAACAGTTCATGGGGAAACAAAGAGTCAGACACAACTTAGGAACTGAACTACAACAACACCAAAATCATCAAATATAAATTAAATGATTGAGAAGCATACAAATGCAGTAATATTTTAAAAGCTTATTTCATTTGTTGTGGGCTCTTTTGCTATTAATGTCTAATTACTGGAAAGCATTCAGTATTGCCAATAACAGCGTGCTCAGTTTCATCCCCGGTGGTTCAAACAGTTAATAGTCTGCCTGCAGTGCAGGAGACCCGGGTTTGACCCCTGGGTCAAGAAGATCCCCTGGAGAAGGGAACGGCTACCCACTCCAACTTGGCTGTAGTCCATTAGAGCCGGACATGGAACAATGGACTGGTTCAATGTTGAGAAAGAATATGTCAAGGCTGGTTATTTAACTTATATGCAGAGTACATCATGCAAAATGTCAGGCTGAATGACTCACAAGATGAAATCAAGATTGCTGGGAGAAATATCAGCAATGTCTGATATGCAGATGATACCAATCTAATGGCAGAAAGCAAAGAGGAGCTAAAGAGACTCTTGAAGGTGAAAGAGAAAAGTGAAAAAGCTGGCTTAAAATGCAACACTCAAAAAAGGAAGGTCATGGCATTTGGTCCCATTGCTGCTGTTAAGTTGCTTCAGTCGTGTCTGACCCTGTGCGACCCCAGAGACAGCAGCCCACCTGGCTCTTCTGTCCCTGGGATTCTCCAGGCAAGAATACTGGAGTGGGTTGCCATTTCCTCCTCCAATGCACGAAAGTGAAAAGTGAAAGTGAAGTTGCTCAGTCGTGCCTGACTCTTAGCGACCCCATGGACTGCAGCCTACCAGGCTCCTCCGTCCATGGGATTTTCTAGGCAAGAGTACTGGAGTGGGGTGCCATTGGTCCCATTACTTCATGGCTAATAGATGGGGGAAAAGTGGAAACAGTGACAGAATTAATTTTCTTGGGCTCCAAAATCACTGCAGATAGTGACTGCAGCCATGAAATTAAAAGATACTTTCTCCTTGGAAGGAAAGCTATGACAAACCTAGACAGCATATTTAAAAAGCAGAGACAACACTTTGCCTACAAAAGCCCATATAGTCAAAGCCCTGGTTTTTCCAGTAGTCATGTATGGATGTAAGAGTTGGACCATAAAGAAATTATAGCGCTGAAGAATTGATGCTTTCAAACTGTGGTGCTGGACAAAGCTTTTCAGAGTCCTTTGGACTGCAGAGAGGAAAAAAACCAATGAATTATAAAGGAAATCAACCCTGAATACTCATTGGAAGGAGTGGTGCTGAAACTGAAGCTCCAGTACCTTGACCACCTGATGCAAAGAGCCAACTCATTGAAAAAGATCTTGGTGCTGGGAAAGATGGAGGATAAGAGGAGAAGGGGGTGACAGAGGATGAGATGCCTGCATGGCATCACCAACTCAATGGATATGAGTTTGAGCAAACTCTGGGAGATAGTGAAGAATAGGGAAGGCTTGTGTGCCACAGTTCTTTAGGTCTAAGATAGTCGGATACAACTTGGCAACTGAATAGTAGCAACAACTCCATTTCTGGTTCTTATAAAATATTGGTTGGGCTTCCCTGATGGCTCAGTGGTAAAGAATCAGCCTGCCAATGCAGGAAACATAGGTTTGATCCCTGGGTTAAGAAGATCACCTGGAGAAGGAAAAGGTAACCCACTCGGGTATTCTTGCCTAGGAAATCTCATGGACAGAGGAACCTGTGGGCTAAAGTCTATGGGGTCGTAAAAGCACAGGACAGGACTTAGCGACTAAACAACAAGCTGCTGGCTATATCCTTCTAGCTTATTTTATTCATAATAGTTTGTACCTCTTAATCTCTCAGCCCTATGTTGCACCCATATCTATAAATCTGCTTATTTTTTGTTTCCAGTAACTAGTTTGTTGCTGTTTTGGGATTCCATATGTAAATAATATCATGCATGATTTCTCTTCCTCTGGCATATTTCATAATACCCCCCAAGTCCATCTGTGTTGATACAAATGGCAAGTTTTCTTCTTTATCGCTGAGTAGTATTCCATTGTATAAGTGTGTTTGTGTGTGTGTGTGTGTGTATCTTCTTTATCCAATTATCTTTTGCTTGATACTTGGACACTTAGGGTGCTTTCATATCTTGGCAATTGTATATAATGTCACCACTGAGTCTTAATCACTATAGCATTACAATAAGTCTAGAAGTTGGGCAGTGTTAGTCCTCCAACTTGTTCTCCTTTTTCAACATTATGTTAATTATTTTGGGTCCTTTGCCTCTCCCTATAAACTTTAGAATCAGTTATCACTAACCACAAAATAACTTACGATTTTGGTTGGGGTTGCTAAATCTATAGATCAAGTTGGAAAGAAGTGATATCCTGATAATTTTAAGTCTCATTATCCTTGTACCTGGAATATCTCTCCATTTATTTACTTCTTTGAACTAATAAACCAATCTAATAAGATTGTAAGATATATGGTTATTATATAAAATTCAGTTAATCCCTTTCCTCTATACCATCATGAATAAGGTATATTTTGAATTAAAACAAAATATTATTTACATTAGCACTCCCAAAATTTAAAGATTACAAAATATGAACAACACTACAAAACTCTAGTGAATGAAATACAATAAGTAAATAGATCAATATTCCATATTGGAAAGTTGGGGCAAGGGCAACAACACTAAAATGTACATGGAAAGAAAATTCTGTACCACTGAAGAAACCTGAAATTATGAATATTGGAGCCTCTTGTATAGTAGCTATTGGAAAAGAAGTAGAATGACTTCACAGGTCTTTGGTGGGAACATTTGACTATAGGGGAAAAAAGAAAGGTTACATTACTCTTTGAAAGAGAACAAATAATTCTGGCTCTATTGTCCCTGGAATGTAATTAAATGATTCTGGGAAAATATACAACCTCTGACTTTCAAGCACTGTTTGCCATTCAATATTACTTAATTCTGGTTGCCTATTTTCTTTTCTTAAAAACCCCTGACCATACAGAAATGTGTAAAAAATAATGTATCTTGGTTTCTTGACAGGCATATATTTGAAATGTCAAATATTTTATCAAATTGTGAGATATGAATATATTTGCACATCTGAGCTGTAAACTATCAATGCATTTAAGCACATGATGTATTCATGTACAGTTAAATGCAATTATTTGTTTAAATATATTTTTATTTTACTAGATAACTGAATCATCATGAACTTTACTCACTTTTAAGTAAGGTTTAATGAAAGAAATAGTGAAGTGAATGCTGTAAAATAAAATTTTGTACAATATTTTAGAAGAATTTTTCCAACTAATTTTCAAAATATTTGTTATTGTATGTCATTATTTATAAATTAGGTAGTTATATTTGTTTACTGTGTGTGTTAGTTGCTCAGTCATGTCTAACTCTTTGAACCCCATGTTCTGTACCCTATGGACAGGCTCCTCTGTCCATGGAATTCTCCAGGCAAGAATACTGGAGTGGGTTGCCATTGCCTCCTCCACGGGATCTTCCTGATGCAGGGATTGATTCTGCATCTCCCGCATTGCTGGCTGATTCTTTACCATCTGAGCTACCAGGAAAACCCTATTTGTCTAATAAAGGCATATATTATATCAATGGTGATCAATTATACTCTGCAAACGTAAGAAAGATCTTGAAAACTTTAATAGAAGGAAAAAGGTAAACTTTTTTTTCTCCCAAAATCTTTTTATTTACTGTTTTGAAAAAGAAAAAAATACCAAGATTTAGGGGTGGGGGTTGCTTTGCTTCTGCATTAATTTTTACTTTATGAATTTTAGCCTATAACACATCATTTAATAATCCCTTGAGTATTCAAGTAATTCAGATAAACATTTGATGCATTACATTGCTTCCTTAGGGAACTCTTAAAAATAACAATCTGGTGGATGCCAGTTTACCTTTTGCTACAAGTTTTCTGTATATCAACAATCAGATACCTCATTTCAATAGTAAAGTTTCAGAAAGCAATTTTTAGGTGACTATGCTAAGGGTGTATACAGAGGTGGAAGCTATTTGAGTTGATATATTTCTGCAGATTAAAGAAACACTTAGTAAACCCAGGCATGGTTTTCTTCTACATAAAATGTTATTTATAACATAGTATCATGAATTATTTACAAGCAATGAAGTCACTTGCAACAGGAGTAAACAGAATTGATGATGACCTTCAGTTCACTGTACTGCGGAGAAAGCATTTCTCTCATTAGGTTCACACTGGAGAATAAAAGAAGGCTTTGCTTCATGAAAAAATCAACTTCTTCTTCCCTCAATCCATTGATTTCACCATAGAATTGAAAATTCAAGTGTATTATATTTAGTTTGCTTCCAAAAATAATGAAAAAAAATTGTGAATGAGTCTAAACCTGCTTTCTTAAAGAAATCTGACAATGGTCCCTATTAGTACACCACTTAGAAAGATCCAAGTGAGCTCTTGATCTAAAGTAAATGTCAGATAAATGTGTAGACATTTCTGCCAGTATTAATGAGTCTTTAGGGGGCTGTTCATTGACTGGAGCATTAAGACTGTGAGGAAACAAATTTCCTGAAACCATGTTAAACATTATTATAATGAGACGTTTTTCTCCTAGGCATGAATGATTGTCAGGGTGAGAGATTGCCTCTGTTTGACCAATCTTTCGTCAGGCTCCTCTGAGACTTTTCACAACAAGTTCCAACCTTGGGCTTCTGTGTCTGTTCTCATAGAGTCCAATGGGGGCAAAAATTCCACTAAATTAGTTTGGAGAGAATTATCTCTCTCAAAATCTGACCACCTTTAATATCTGACCAAATTCCTCATCCCCTATCATCCCAACTGTAAGAAATGAAGGCTCCTAAAACCAAAACTCTCCTAATTTCTGATATTATTGCAAGCAGCCAGGACATTGGAAAAGAGACTATTATAAATTTAAGTGCTTTAGAATCTTCAGCATTCAAACCAGCCTTTCCAACATTCCAATTCTTAGTAATGGGGATCTGAGGAACTAAGGGGCACTTCCCAATCCTTCCTCTTAATCAGCTTGGAGAAACAATTTTCCAGATTAGGGATGACTTTTTTCCAGTCCTAAATGACACCATAGACACAGTATTGGTGCTCAAACCCACTGCTATAAAAAGTCCCTGCCTCACAGTTGCTGTTGTTCAGTCACTCAGTCATGTCTGATTCTTTGTGACCCCATGGGCTGCTGCATGCCAGGCTTTCCCGTCCTTCACCATCTCCTGAAGTTTACTCAATTTCATGTCCAGTGAGTCGGTGATGCCATCCAACCATCTCAGTCAGTAGACCTCTTCTGCTGCCCTCAATCTTTCCCAGCATCTGGGTCTTTTCCAGTGAGTCGACTCCTCACATCTGGTGGCCAAAAGATTGGAGTTTTAGTTTCAGCATCAGTCCTTCCAGTGAATACCCCGGGTTGATTTCCTTTACAATTGACTGGTTTTATCTCCTTGCTGTCAAGAGACTTTCAAGAGTCTTCTCCAATGCCACAGTTCAAAAGCATCAATTCTTCAGTGCTCAGCCTTCTTTATAGTCCAACTCTCACATATATAACATGACTACCGGAAAAACCATAGCTTTGATGAGATGGTCAGCAAAGTAGTCTCTGCTTTTTATATGTTGTCTAGGTTGGTCATAATTTTCTTTCAAGGAGCAAGTGTCTTTTAATTTCATAGCTGCAGTCCCAATCTGCACTGATTTTGGAGCCCAAGAAAATAAAGTCTATCACTGTTTCCATTGTTTCCCCATGTATTTGCCATGAAGTGATGGAACTAGATGCCCGATTTTCATTTTTTGAATATTGAGTTTTAAGCCAGCTCTTTCACTTACCTTCATCAAGATGCTCTTTCATTCCTCTTCTCTTTCTGCCCTAAGAGTGGTGTCATCTGCATATCTGAAGTTTCTGATATCTTTCTTGGCAATCTTGATTCCAGCTTGTGATTCATCCAGTCTGGTATTTTGCATGATGTACTCTGCACATAAGTTAAACAAGCCTTGGCATACTCCTTTCCCAGTCCATTGTTCTATGTCCAGTTCTAACTGCTCTCTTGACCTGCATACCAGTCTCTCAGAAGGCAGGTCAGGTGGTCTGGTATTCCCATCTCTTCAAGAATTTTCCAGTTTGTTGTGATTCACACAACCACATTTAGCATAGTCGTTGAAGCAGAAGTAGATTTTTTTTTTCTAGAATTCTCTTGCTTTTCCATAAGCCAACAGATGTCAGCAATTTGATCTCTGGTTCCTCTGCCTTTTCTAAATCCAGTTTTAACATCTGGGAGTTCTCTGCCTCAGAGTACTAAGTTCAAATAGTGAGGATGTGGAATGAACTTCAAAAGATTCCTTTCTCTGAACCTGTGATTCCTTTTGTTTAGGCCCTTAGGAGTATACATTCTTTAGTTCCTCTGTCCATTCCCATTTACAACTTCTTAGAGGAGTATCATGATTGGATTTCTGCCTCCCAAAAGGGGAAAATAATTTTAGAATTTGATAGTCGCCATCAAAGTAAATAACCAGATGAATTAAATGACACTTTAACACCTTTTATCTGTCTTGTCTCTGAGGGTTGATGTTGCTGTTGTTCAGTTGCTAAATCATGCACGACTCTTTTGCTAATTTATGTCCAACTCTGTGACTCCATGGACTGCAGCATGCCAGGCTCCTCTGTCCTCCATTATCTCCCAAAGTTTGTTCAAATTCATGTTCATTGAGTCAGTGATTCTATCTAACCACCTTATCCTCTGCCTCCCTCTTCTCCTTTTGCCATCAATCTTTCCCAGCATCAGGGTCTTTTCCAATAAGTTGGCTCCTTGCATCAGGTGGCCAAAGTATCAGAGGTTCAGCTTCAGCAAAGGCCTTCAAGTGAATGGCCGCAGAGTTGGACAGGACTGAGTGACTTTCACTTTCACTCTGTATATAAGTTAAATAAGCAGGGTGATAATATGCAGCCTTCTCATACTCCTTTCCCAATTTTGAACCAGTCACATGTTCCATGTCTGGTTCTAACTGTTGTTTCTTGACCCATATGCAAGTTTCTCAGGAGACAGGTAAGGTGGTCTGGTACTCCTGTCTCTTTCAGAGTTTTCCAGTTTGTTGTAATTCACACAGTCAAAGGCTGTAGGTGAGTCAATGAAGCAGAAGTAGTTTTTTTTTCTTTTTTTTTTAATTCTGAAACTCCCTTGCTTTCTCCAAGATCTAGTGTATGTTGGCAATTTGATTTCTGGGTCCTCTGCCTCTTCAAAATCCAGCTTGTATATCTGGACGCTCTCAGTTCATGTACTGCTGAAGCCTGGCTCAAAGGATTTTGAGCATAACCTTGCTAGCATGTGAAATGAGAGCAATTGTACAATAGTTTGAACTTTCTTTGGCATTGCCCTTTTTTGGGGGATTATAATGAAAACTGACCTTTTCCAGTTCTGTGGGCACTGCTGAGTTTTCCAACTTTCCTGACATTGGTGAAGCACTTTCACAGCATCATCTTTTAGGATTTTAAATAGCTCAGTTGAAATTTCCTCACCTCCACTAGCTTTGTTCATAGTACTAATGCTTCTTAAGGCCCACTGGACTTCACACTCCAGGATGCCAGGCTCTAGGTGAGTGATCACACCATAAGGTTATCTGTGTCATTTAGACCTTTTTGTTCTTCTATGTATTCTTATTGCCTCTTCCTTAATCTCTTCTGCTTCTGTCGTGTTCTTCCTATTTCTGTCCTTTATCATGACCAAATGCATATAGAGCCATCAAAATCTCCTTCAAGAATTAATACTTTTTGTAAAGAAGCCCTTCAAGGCATAAAGTTTCTAATAGAAGATCACAAATCCTAAGGCCTTACTATCCCTGTACTAGTCCCTGTAACACTCTCATTTTACTGGTAAGAAGATCTAAAAGCCTAGTGTTGAGATTTATCTAGGATCTCTGAGCAATATGCAGTGTCGCTATCCCTCAACACCTTGATAACCCTAACCTTTTTATGTTCTAGCATCCATTCCCACTGGAAATAAATTCTTTACTGTAATTGATGTATGCAGTGCATTCCTTGGTAGTCCAGTTGATGAAAGTATATCTTTTTACTTCCACTTGGAAAGAAAACCTACTCACCAGAAAGTAATGCCTCAGGGTTTTATTGAGAAACCTTATTTCTTGCAAATCCTAAAAGGCTGATCTGGGTGATATAAAGTTTCCCTAGAGTTTTACTCTATCACAAAACGTGGATGATTTGTTTCTTTGCTGTCTTTCTCTAGACTCCTCACAGGAAGACAGCATCCCTCTGCTACAGCTTTTAGCCTTAAAGGGACAGCAAGTGGGAAAATTTTTTTTTTTTTTTTTTTCAGTTTGCTCAAATCCAGGTTTGATATTTAGGGCATCTGATGTTAGAAAAAGAGTTAAACCTAGATTTCATGGTGCCCTAAGTTTCTCTAAATTCAAAGCTGTGTATTCACTGTGAGGTTTTCTCAATCTAATGGGTTGTTGCTGAAGGTAGATTTCAACTTTTTCTCCTGTGGCCCAGTGTCTTTATATGTTCCCCAACAGTAGCAACCTTAATTCAGTTTTATGGGAAGAGCTGGACCACATAGCCTTCAAGACCTGAAAGGAGAGTTTGATGAACTCACCTACCCTTGGGCATTCCAGTTATTAAATTCACTTTTTTTCTTTTGGTGTATAAAAAGACAGGAAATGCCCTTGGGGTACTCACCCAAAATCACAGGGACTACCATTGATCCATTGGAATATTATAGCTAATAGCTGGACCCTGTGATGTGGAGATAACTATCTTGCTTAGGGCCATTACAACCTTAACCCTTTTGAGGAGAAAATTATTGTGGGATCCCCTTTAACCATTTTTGTATCTCATGCAGTAGAAGCTCTCCTGAATTCTCATCACACTCAGCATTTCTCTGCCAGACGCCTCCTCCTATGTTCTTTTTTTAACTGTCTCTTACATAACTATTTTAAGTACAATAATTTTTACTTGCTATCTCTCTCCCTTCTCTTACCAACCAAGTCCCTCATGACTACTTAATCCTGAGGGACCATATCCTGACTGTTTGTAATGATATGCATGAAATTCCACTGGGCAACACTGACTTCTCATGGTTCACTGATAGTTTTTATTTGAAAGGTAACAATGACAAATATTGAGCAGAATTCACTACAAGAAATCCTTTTGCTGTTGTTGAGGCAACATCTCTACACACAGCTACTTTAGCCCAATAGGCTAAATTATGTACTCTTACGTGAACGTGTACTTTAGACAAAGACAAAAGTGATCCTGTTTATACTGATCATGTACATGCTTTTGGAGTAGCCTATGGTTTTCCCACATTGTGGAAACAATATGGCTTCCTTGATTCTAGTGGAAACAAATTTCTACATGGCCCTGTTTCAAAAATTATTGAATTCAGTATTTCTACCTGCCACTATAGATATTATTAAAATGCTGGGGGCAATTTCAACTTGACTCTTGAAGCAAATAGGAATCATTGCTGATATATCTACAATAAATGCTGCCCTTAAAGGAATGAACAACAGCCCAGACTCTCATAATCCAAAGATATGTTTCCCCAAATGAAAATTTATAAAACTTGCCAGCATTAGCCTCAGAAAAGGAAAATATTGTAAACTCAACAAATGTTAGCTCGATAAAAAGGGAAAGCTGTGATTTTGACCAAATAACAAGCCAGTCTTACTAGAGGCTCTACAGTTCCCAATCTTTGCTAATGCAGCTAATTATACCATTGAAAAACTGGCAAATGATACCCTTCATGAATCAGTATTGGTAAGGATACATTAACAAGGCCCCTCAAAGTACCTGCCTCAATTATTCCATTTGCCGAAGTTATTTACAAACCAGAGGAGCCCATTTGTACTGCTCCTTGATATTTTAAACTATCTCCCTGGCCAATGGGTCACTGAAAAAATCAAATAAGAAATCAGAGAATACCTGGAGACAGACAAAAATAAAACGCAAAGATCTAAACTCCTTGGAACACGGAAAAATCAGTTCTAAGAGGACAGTTCTCATTATGTTCATCTTTTCTTCTCCCTAATTCAGTTAGCATTCTTTTTTTTTTTTTTTGACTGTGCTGTGTCTTCTTTGCTGCATGGGATTTTTTTTTTTCCTCTAGTTGTAGCATGCAGGGGCTACTCTTTAGTTGTGGTGTAAGGGCTTCTCATTGTGGTAGCTTCTTGTTGCAGAGCACAGACTCTAATCATACATGTGCTACAGTAGTTGCAGCACGTGGGCTCAGAAGTTGCAATTCCTGGGCTCTAGAGTCCAGGCTCAACAGTTGTGGCACACGGGCCTACTTTCTCCTTAGCATGTGGGATCTTCCCAGGTCAGGGATCGAACCTGTGTCTCCTGCAGTAGCAGGCAGATTTTTCATCACTGAGCCACCAGGCAAGGCCCAGGTAGCATTCTTATGAACAATTCTCTAAATTCTTTGCCTGGCAAATGAGTTATTTCTTTTTCATTAGTTGCTTTTTTTTTTTTTTTCGGTTTTCAGTAGCTTTCTCTTGTTCTTTCAACTGAAACCAATTCCTCCGTCTCTCATTTTGCTTAACTTTCTCCATCTCTATGAAATTAGGTGAAATAAATTACTTCATGTCGTTTTGAAGGAGTGTCCTTGTGTGGGAGTGACCTTGTAAAGTCTGTGTGTGCCCAGTGACTTTGGTGGGAGAAGTGGATCTGACTTAAGCACAAGTCCCATCTTTCCCTATTGTGTAGCTATCACCCTGACAGGAGGTGGGTCTGAAAAGAATGGGCTAGAGCCAGAGCTTTCCCAGTGCCTATGAGATTCAGGGTTGGGTCCCGACTCTCTGGAGGGGAAACCCTGAGGATACAGTCTGAGCTGGCTCTGTTCTCTTTCAGTTTGCCCTCTCCTCTCCCAGCACCAGCACTCCTGCTCCCAAGGGGAGCTATTGCTGGAGCAAGAGGGGCTGGCAGAGGTGCTCAGCGTGGTCTCAACACATTCTCTGACAGTCAGAGATCCAGACTACTTTTGATGCACTGCTTCGGTCAGAGCTACTAAACATTGCCTCCGTCCTGCTCAGATCTGCTTAAGGTTTGAATTGATTTGGGGCCCCATAGCTGAACTCATATTTTTGGCTATGGCAGCCCTCACCCCAGTTCGGAGCTGTGTCAAGTGGGACTGAGACATTGTCTCAGCCCAGGCTGCTATGTGTACCTGACAGTTGCTGAAACCATTAGTGCTGTTCTTAGTTGCTCAGTCGTGTCCAGCTTCTTGTGATCTCAGGACTGTAGCTCTGTCCGGGGATTCTCCAAGCAAGAATACTGGAGTGGGTTGCCATGCCTTACTCCAGGGGATCTTCCCAACCCAGGGATCAAAGCCAGGTCTCCCACATTGCAGGTAAATTCTTTCCCATCTAAGCCATCAGGGAAGCCTGAGAATGCTGAAATGGGTAGCCTATCCCTTCTCCAGGGGATCTTCCTGACCCTGGAATCGAACTGAGGTCTCCTGCATTGCAAGCAGATTCTTTACCAGTTGAGCTACCAGGGAAATTATTAAAGATTTGTGCATTTTTTAATCTGCCTTCTCTACCTTACTTCGAGAATAAGCAAGCATGTGCAAGTTCTTCAGGAGCAGAGTCCTGGCTTCCCACAGCCCTCCTGTTAGACCTACCAACCATCTACCCAGTCTAGGGAACTCATCTTCCTGTTGTTGAACCTTAGAGCCAGGCTGCTCCCTATATGGCTCAGACTGCTCACTCTTCAGGAGGATCTCCATGTATGTAATACCCTCCTTGTCTGAGTCTCCTTCCTGGGTCACAGGTCCTACTTTCATGGTTTCTTTTCCTTTCCTATCTTATTCCCTCTGGTCTTTCTTACAGCCTTCATTGCACAGGACTCTCTACTAGTCTCCAGTTAGTTTTCATTGAGAATAGTTCTGCATATAGATGTGTTTCTGTTGTCTATGTGGATGGAGGTGAATTATGCATCTTTCTACTCTACCGTCTTGCCCATCCCCCACCAAAAAAAAGATATTAACCAATTTTAAAACATGAACTTACAAGATTTCTGTTCTTCATTGAATGTTAATATTTCCTTAGTATGTTTATTTCTCTCTTGATGACCTGAATAATTGAAAATAAATATATTCATATAATGTAACATAGACTATTTATGAATTTTATAAGTATAAAAATAAGCAAATAAAATATATTACTATAACTGATATTATTTTCCTCTTCTCATTCAAGATCCATCAAACTGAGAGGTATAATTATTTGATGAGACAATTCTCCATTATCTAGTACTATCCTGTAATTATGATATGTTTGTGTTGCCACCAGTAATAGAGGAATTAGTTTACCCAAGCAAGAAATCAGTAGCTCAGACTTCTAATTAAACTTTATTATAATGAGAAAATGCATGCATTATTGTGGACTCAATCTATTTTTCCAATAGTTATTTAATAATCCATGTATAATTAGATATGCAAATTAAAATATCTCGTATCAATGATTTATATTTTTATTAAAATCAGTAAAAGAAGATCAAAGAAGAGCTCTATAGCATTATGGATATGTAATACATGTGAAACTAATAAATATCAAAGAATAAATATCAAATGTGTCATTTATTGCAAATCAATGCATGTTAAGAAATAAGCTATCTCACTTCATTGTGGGAATCTTGCATATATTAATTTGAGTCAACTTTTTCTTCAGCAGTAACCATATTTATATATCACAAATCAGACCAGCGACAAACATTTTGGGGCCCTGTGCAAAACAAGCATCCAAGATCCCCTGATTCAAACATTACTAATTTCAGAAAGTGACAAAGCAAGCAACTTAGTGGAGTTCATCTAAATGTTGGGCCTTTTGATAACTGTAAACATGTAAAGAGACTTAAACTGCATAATCCCTTTCATAACATACAAAATGAAAAAAGACATTTCTATTTAATATATGAAGTTAGTATTATCAGGGCTTCCCTCGTGGCTCAGATGGTAAAGAAACTGCCTGCAATGGTAAAGAAACTCTTTGCAATGATCTGGGTTCAATCTCTGGGCTGGGAAGACCCCCCCCATGATACCTAAGCCATAAAATGAAAACAACAATCTTTCTCAAAATATTAGCCAGTAGACTCAGTAATATATGAAAACATCATACATTATGACCAAGTGAGATTTATTCAAGGGATACACCACTGATTAATTTTCAAAGATCTATCAATGTATTTCACCATATTAATTTAAGAAGTAAAATCACATGATCATATCAAATAATTAAAAAATGATTTTGATAAAATTTAACACCCCATCCTGAAAAAACAAATTCAGAAAATGGGAATAGAGTACAAATTCATCAACTTTATTAAGAATATTTACAAAAACTCTATAGATAATATCATATTTAATCAGAAAAAGAACACTTTCTTCCATTCAGAGACAAGTAATTGCAATCTGCTATCTATATTATTGCTTTATATAATGCTGGAAGTTTTAGCTAAAGAAACAAGACAAGAAAGGTACACAAAAGTAAAAATTGAACACTTCTTTTCTGCATTTCATATAACTGTTTATGTAAAAAATCCCAAGGAACCTACAAAAATGATATTTCTAACTCATAGCTAATAACTGAGATTAGCAAGGTTATAGGATGCATGATAAATATATAATAATCACTTGTATCTGTATATACTAACAATGAATTTGTGACACCAAAATTAAAATATCAATTAAAATATGTAATAAATTATGTATTTAATATATAACTAATATAATTAATAATTATTATGTTCATAATACAAAAATAAACATTTGGCAATGATGAATAAAGTGAATCATCAGATGATTGATTATATATAGATGATGTGTTATATCTATATATATCTATATATATATATATATTCACATATACAGCACACACAAACAGTGGATTATTACCCAGTCATTAAAAAAAGAAGGAAATTATGCCATTTAAAAGGACATGGATTAACCTAACCTATTATGCTTAATGAAATAAGTCAGACAGAGAAAGTAATATACTGTATATTGTCATCTATAAGTGAAACCTAAAAAAACAATGCAAATGAATATGTAACAAAACAGGAAAAGACTCACAGATATGGAGAAGAAAATTGGTTACAAAAGAGAAGAGGGAAATGGGGAGGGACAAGAAAAATCCATGTGATTAAGAAATACAAACTACTGTGTATAAAATAAATAAGCAACAAGGATATATTTTACAGACAGGGAAATATAACCATTATTTTTAAATAGCTTTAATTACAATCTATGTTTTACTAGAGCTAGGACAAATAATCCTAAAATTTATATCAAACCACTGAAGATCTCAAACTGCCAAAGCAATGTTGAGAAAAAGAAATAAAACTGGAAGTCTCATGCTTGCAGACTTTAATCTATACTACAAAGCTACAATAATCAAAACATTAACCATGATCCTAGCATAAAAACAGACACGTAGATCAATATAACAAAATACAGAACCTGGAAATAAACCCATGCACCTATGGTCAATTAACATATGGTAAAGGAGGCAAGGATACACAACGGAGTTAAAAGAAGACTCTTCAATAAACAGTGCTGAGAAAACTGGACAATTACAAATAAAATAATGAAATAGAATATTTTTTCTCTCACCATATACAAAAATAGAATCAAAAGAGATTAAATGCCAAAATGTAAGATTTGAAACTATAAATCCCCTACAAGAAAACATAGGCAGAACACTGTTTGACATAAATTGTAGCAATACTTTTTTGATCTATCTCTTGTCAAAAGAAACAAAAAAAATAATAAACTGGATGTAGTTGAACTTAAAAGCTTTTCCACAGCAAAGGAAATGATCAACAAAATGAAAATACAGTCCAATAAATGGGAGAAAATATTTGCAAATGATATGACTGCTAAAGAGTTAATATCCCAAATATATAAACAGGTCATGTAACTAGAAGAACTAGTGTAAATTAGAATAAGGTAAAATGAAACAAAAGTGAGAACTATTTTCATAGGAGAAATAAGCCTGCAATTATCAGGAATGTAATTATCGGTAATGTAATTATCTATATAGAACAAACAATAGAATTTATAGAAACTGATTAAAAAGTTTAGCAGTATTGCTGCTAATAAGCTCACCAGCAATAATGAAGTGGGATACATATTACAAATATGACAACTTTCAAAATGTTGACAGTACTTACAATTTGAGCAAATTAATTTAACAAATAAAATATAGCAGCTCTATAGAAATAAATATATTTATATCTGTTAAAATGGACTACAAGTTTTATGAACAGAACATTTCACATTTTATGGTTGTATGGAATTTTATAAAATGTCAGGATTTATATATGAGTGAGTGGTTCAGTGCAAAATAATAAAAAAATTCCACTTCTTTATTAACTCTATATATTTATTCTAAAATTTACATAGTCTCTGAATCTCCTGACAAATTCTCACCACTTGAAAAGGTCAGGATGACCAGAGTGTGCACTGCAATGTCTGAGCAAGAAATCAGGCTGTGAACAGTATATTTGTTTACTAATGATGCAGCCTTATTTAAGGAAAGAGCATCTGCAGCAGTTAACACAGGGGCAGAAGAAATAGAGTTCATGATGAATGTTACAGTGTGGGTGAAAACTATCTGTTGGACTCTGACTGATGATCAAAATACCTTTCTTGGTGACCCCTGTAAGCCTTTTTTTTTGCTATCAAATTTAACTGCTGTAATAATTAGAACTTGTAAGATGGCTGGATGGCATCACTGATGCAATAGACATGAACTTGGGCAAATTTTGGGAGATGATGAGAAACA